>NC_058368.1:4432187-5060000 GCF_018350175.1 Felis catus
AAAGCAAAGCACACCAGGATACGTGATGCAAATGTCCATTTCTGAGTCATTCAGCCAGGCCAAACTTGACGACCACAGCTAGAAAGAATGGTCCAGAACAAGAAGAGGTGCTTGTCCTGTGTCCCCTCCGTGGAGTTAACAAAATGTGTACTTATGGTGACAGAAGGTAGCTGGAGTTGTGATGAGCATAGCATAACTTGTCAAATCACTATGCTGTGCCCCGAAACTACCCGAGCTCTTGCGTGTCAACTGCACTTCAATAAAAAATAATTAAAATAAAAACATTAAAATAAAATAAAAACATTACATGGAAAACAGACGCAAACTTACGCTTACTACTAAATGGGGGCTTGGATTTAGTGAGCAAGTGTAAATTATACCACAGGAGAGATTTGGGCTTCAGAAATCCACAAATATACAACATAGTTCCTGATCGATTTTTCATAAAAATAAACTCTCGCTGGTGAAAGGTACGTCGACAGCCTAGTGCCCTCGCTCACTGATTCACACGCTTGTGCAGGCTGCCGAGACAGCTGCCGGATGCTGGAGGTAAGGAATGGGGGGCGGGGGGGTGCCTGTAAGGAGCTCACTGTGAAGGAGGCAGACAGGTGGAGGGACCACCCTGGTCTTCCCGGCCTGGAGCAGCACAGAGTAGGTGCCAGAGGTACTGCGGGAGGGCTGAGTGAACGACCCGGACAGCGGAACAGCAAGAGGGGTGATGACTTCACTTGGGGAGGGCAGCATAGAGACAGGAAGGGGTCGCAGAAAGGAATTCAGAAACTGGAGTCTGCTGGCTGGGGTGCGGATGGGGAATAAGGGCAGGGTCGAGTAATAAAGAAATTCCAGGGAGAAGCCACAGTATGAAGTCACGAAACAACCTGGTAACTTCTACACCAGGTGGCTAATCAGGAGCGAGTTCAGGATGCTGGGGATAAACGGGAAGAGAGAGGGAGGCACACGTGGGCAGGGTCCAGAGAACTGAGGGCCTCACGCGTAAACCTGAGCGGTTGGGATCTTACGTTGTACGCACAGGGTCCCTCCACCTTTTATCACGTACCCCAATCGCTAAAAGAAGTTCTGAGTATTCAACCTTGATATATGTATATTTGTAAATCACATGCGCGTGCTGTGGTTCTACTACATTCCAAGACAAAAAAAGATCCATTCTTACAAGCTGAAATAAAGAAAAATAAATCTAAACAGAATTTCTAGTGCTGTATGTCCATACTCTCAGTGAACTGTTTACAGGTTGGGAAACGGGAGACTGCCTCTGCAGGCAACAGAGAGGCAATGCGATGCTTTCTGGAACACTGCAAGGTGGACACCGTGGCGGGAGGAATGCAGGAGCGGTAGAGAGAAAAGACGGTAAAACTAGGGTCCGAATATAAGCAAAAGCGGCGGGGCAAGGATGAAGAGGCAGTTTTCAATTTGTTTTTGCTGGGCTATGAAAATGTTCGGGGCTGTGTGAGCGAGAAAGGAAGGTCTAGAATGACACACAGGGTGCTGGCGTGAGGAGATGCATGGATGGGATGGCAGGGTCACGAATCAGAGCACCAGGCACAAAGAAAGAAAGAAGGGAGCGTGGGTAGGTTTGTGGGAGAAGAAAGGAGGGCGGGGTGCAGTCGGGGGAGAAGGATGATGGATTCGCGGAGAGCAAATTCAATTCTGGAGACACTGACTGGGAAGTGCCCATAAGATGTCAGATGCTCAGGATGTTGAAACTGGGACTTGCTCGGGTGTCAGAGCTGTGGGAGAAGACCCGTCACTGGGGAAGGGGCCCAGCAGCGGATCTTCCAGATGAAGAGACGCAAAGGAAGACAGAGAAGAAAAGTCAGAGCTGCCAGGGCACTGAAAGAAGGGACATCATGGAAACAGGGGAGAAAATGTGTAGTAAAAGCAGGAAATAACGGAGGTTTCCGGTGTCCGGTCCGGCAGTTAAGGAGCCCGGAAGGCATCGCTCCATCGAAAGACAAGAAAAATGCTCAACCAACTAAACATCAACAGCTCTTCTTGTGTCCAGCAGAGAATTGAGGTCACAGAACAAACTGCCGCCCCCCAAATTATAAAGGTGCTTGTCTGCTACAGAGAATCACAGTTCAGAGAACTCTCCAGTATATATAGACTAGCACCAAGGAGGAAAATTTAAACTACAATTGACAAATTGCTGGAGGCTCAGTGTGGACAAATCGGAGAATTCAAAACTCTAGGGAGGCTCAGTTTAAGGGAGGATCCCCACACTTTTATGAGTTTTTACCTCTGGGGGCCCTACCAGGTTCTCACAAGATGGAGAAAAATTCTCCCAATGCTTCCAGCAGGGGGGAATAAAAAATTGGCATTTTGAAACACACCAGGGCACTGTGTTATTCTTAATAAGGCTGGCCTCAAAAGAAACGATCTTACCAGAGCCTAACTTACCTAGAAGAAAAGAGATATCCAACCCAATCCCCCTGTCTCATGAAAGCAGAAAAGGGGAACTGAACAGCACTTGTGAAAGTCAGAGCCCAGGGGCACAGGCTCCATAACAGACTGAGACCCGATCACAGGACTACAGAAGGCATCCGCTCCCCCACACCCTCACCACCAGGGCAAGTGGGGATCCTGCAAAATAACAGGAGAATACAACTGAAAAACTGCACATCTCACACCTTATTAAGTAGAAGTCTCCAGGGAAACCCAAACACAACATGGGAGACAGAAAAGGAAACAAAGAAAAGAAAACGTTTGGCCTCTGCTACCGCAGCCACTATAAAAGCAAACAAAGCCTAACTAACTCGTAGACAGTGAGTAAATCATACCCAACTTTCTGCAAACAATTTCAAGTCACGATCAAAGACGAAGGCTACAGCCTGAAGAAACAGAACAAACGTTCAGGTACATTGGAAACATCAGAATAACCAGATTGAGAATTCAGAACGGCGATGATTGACATGCCAAGGGGTCGAGGGAAATACACAAGATTCACGGGTCGTGTAAACAGCCAGAGGGAAGCCCTAAAAAAGAATCAAGAGGAGGGGCGCCTGGGTGGCTCAGTCGGTTGGGCGGCCGACTTCGGCTCAGGTCACGATCTCGCGGTCCGTGAGTTCGAGCCCCGCGTCGGGCTCTGTGCTGACTGCTCAGAGCCTGGAGCCCGTTTCGGATTCTGTGTCTCCCTCTCTCTCTCTGACCCTCCCCTGTTCATACTCCGTCTCTCTCTGTCTCAAAAATAAATAAACGTTAAAAAAATTAAAAAAAAAAAAAGAATCAAGAGGAGACGCTAGAGACACATAACGACGTAACACAGAAGAAGGCAGCTTCTGTCCTGCTCGTCGGGAGACTGGGCATGGCCGAGGAAGCCATCCGTGAGCTTGGAGAAAGGTCAATAAAAACCTCCAAGGGTATGACACAAAGAGAAAAAGGATGAAGAAGACGAGAAGACCCAAAGAGTTGTGGGACAGTTACAAAAGAGGTAATGTACGTGTAATAGGAACTAGAGAAGAGCCCGCTTTCAAGCCTTAGAAGGGAGCGGAGCCAGGATAAGGGCAGGCCTACGTTTGCTGCGCTAATGAGGCAGGGCCCTTCCTGCCATTCCACAGGTTGTCGGCTTTTCCTGCTCTGGCCCACGGGACCGTGAAGAACCCATGGCTGTGTGTGGGCTGCCGCGACGGGTGTCTGGCTCCTTTCATCTGGTTCTGCCCTCGCTGTCCACACAGCGCTCCCCTCTCTGTGATTCTGTCCTCTGGACTGAAGGGCCTTGGCCTCCATGGCCTCCCGGCTCTAATTAGGGGCTCTGCCAGGGAGACCAGCACGACCCTTGCCGACCCCGCGGCTCGTCTACAATTTGGAAGTTCCTCCAAAAAGGGAGCTGGGGCCCCTGCAGGGGTCACCTGTTTGTCTTCCCTCTTTCAGGGAACGCGGGCTGACATCCGAGCGTCGCTGCCTCATACTTTTGATCAGACTGTGTTTAGTCGTGCAGGCAGGAGGTAAATTTGGCTCCTGTTACTCAAGGTAGGGCAGAAGTCTCCTTGTATTTGAGGGCGCCTGGGTGGCTCAGGGGGTTGAACGTCTGACTCTCGATCTTGGCTCACAGTTCGTGAGATCGAGCCCCGTGTCAGGCTCCAAGCTGTCGGCGCGGATTCTCTCTCTCTCTCCTCTCTGCCCCTCCCCCTACTCGTGCTCTCGCTCTCTCAAAACAAATACTTTTTAACAAAAAAGAAAAAAAAGAAGTCTCCTTACATTTGAATTTTAGGACAGTTGATGTTCAAAAGGGAACACGAAACGTATACCTTCTCAGGGGGTGAGAAAAGGGAAGTAATCAGGAACGCCAAGGCTATTGCTATGCCCATCCAGTGGAGGGACTCCACAGCCGTCCCGGGCAGTACTGTGGGGAACCGGAACACAGAACTAAGATCGTCTAAAGAACAGAAGTGACCTTAGGACCCAGAGGAACCGGCTGGGTCTGGGAAAACACACAAACTGGAGGAGCGGGGCTCCAGAAAATGCTTCTGAGCAGCACGGGCAAACCAGAAGAACACGAGACGTAGAAGCAAAGGGAAGTGGGGGACGGCACCGCCATAAACTCCCTGCTCTGCCCGCCGCGCCTCTGGGGGCCCCGCCTCGACGTGACTTTGGATAGAACGGGAGTGCCTTTTTCTAGAACGTGTGAGAGTTTTACCACGTGTGGTGGGGTGTATTTTTAAAGTTCGGGCGGTGAGGAAAAGAATTTCTGTATCTAGAAAGAGGAGAGGGTACTAAGAGCACCAGGTTGGAACCAGAAGGCCTGAGTCTGAAGCGTCACCCTATGCCGCTTGCCAAGTGACCCTAAGTGGATTACTTCCTTTACACTGTCTCAGTTTGGTCACCTGTGAAGACGGATCGGACCACACCGACTTCACGTGGCGTGGAGGTTTCAGACGAGGTAACCCACGAAGCGAAGAGACCAAACATTCAGTAAGTGTCACCAAGCTGATGAGGAGGGAGAACGGAGGAGGCACCCACCCGCGCCCTGTCTGCTGATCACAGAGACCCTCTTCCGTACAGGAGACACTTGGCCACGCTGCAGCTGCGGCGACCACGCACGCACCCTGCCGTGGCGGCCACACGCGCCGGGCCTCGGCCTGGCCAACCTCAGCACTCCGAGAGCCCTGGTGGCAAACGCTTCCAAACTCGGCCCCGAGATTTCTCAGTTACGTGAGTCACCAATCCGTCTTCTGTGTCCGTTAGCTTGAACTGGGTTTCCATCAGCAGTAACTGAGAGGCTCCTAATGTAGTAGCCACCGTCTGAACTTAATGGCTTTGGAAAAGAGCTCTTATAGGCCATACAGCCCAGATGTTCACATCGGGCGGAGCGTCCCAAGGGCTGTGGCTAACTGGAAGGTTATTTGAGGGCTGGCACCACTAGCTCAAAACGTCACTTGTCTGGCTGAACAAAAGAAATATGAAAATGGAACTTAGTTTTATGGAAAATAAAGGAGTCGCTTATGTGTGATGATACTGAATCAATCTAGACTGACCTTAAAGAAAAAAATCAAAAGGTCAAGTGCGAACCACAGACAGAACACGAATAAACAGAAATAAAAATTAACCACACAGCACTCTAAACTAGAAAATCTGATTTAAAAACATAATTCATGGGGCGCCGGGTGGCTCAGTCGGTTGGGTGTCTGACTTCAGTTCAGGTCATGATCTCAGGGTTTGTGACTTCGAGCCCCGCGTCGGGCTCTGTGCCGACAGCTCGGAGCCTGGAGCCTGCTTCGGATCCTGTATCTCCCTCTCTCTCTGCCCCTCTGCTGCTCATGCTCTCTCCGTCTCTCCCCAAAATAAACAAACATTGAAAAAAAATTTTTTTAACATAATTCACGTTTTGATTGCCTGAAAATAAAAATAAATACAAAAACAAAATTAAAAAAAAAAAAAAAGAGAGAGGATTCTGGGACGATGCCAAGCAGGAAGCACCAGCGATCGGTCTTCCCACCTAGACCACAAGTGCACTCGTAGAATGTGTCTGATGTAGCTATTTTGGAGCTCTGGAGTCTGTGGAAGGCATTCAGCTCCCAGGGGAAGGCCCGCAGTGCAAACTGGTCACTTTGAGCTCCCAGCACGGCAGCGCCTACCTACTCCCCATCCACAGCCACAGGGCGGACAGCTGCACACCTGCTCCTGGAGCAGCTTGTACACACGGCTCGTGGGGTTAGGGTGGGCAAAAAGGACTCTGTCCCCCAAACGGCGGGGATCTGTGCTCTGAGGGCTGATTGCTGCCTCTGATCCCAGAGGTGCGGACAGGCAGACAGCCACTGTCGTACCTCCCCCCTGCCCTACTGTTGCAAGCCTCCCCCTCCAGCTCAGGTGACTTCCAGGAGATATAAAGGACTCACACTTTTTTTCCTCTTTCATTTTTCACTTTTCCCCTCCTCAGAACCAGATATCAAAGAGTGGGACATTCAGAAGCAACTGCACGTATGAGGAAAATTGGAAAGTATCTGCACATGTCCCCAGAAAGGCTCAAAACAGACCTGAGAAAACATTAAGTTTACACCTCAGGCTGATCCCCAGCAGAGAAACGGACTACAACAAGCGAAGCCACAAAAACAATATACTAAAATTATAATTAAAAAGCCAGCAAACACTAGAGAAGTTTTCAACAACAAAAAAGTATCACAAGGCATACAAAGAAATAGGAAAGTGTGGCCTATGCAGAGGAAAGAAATAATTCAAATTCATCGTCTCTGAAAAAGACTGAATGGCAGATATACTAGACAAAGACTTTAAAGCAGCTGTCTTAAAGATGCTCAAAAGCTAAAGAAAGATGTGAAGAAAGTCAAGAAAACAGTGTGTGAACAAAATTAAAATATCAATAAAGAGACAGGAAAACCTAAAGTGAAACCAAAAAGAAATTCTAAAGCTGAAAGGCACAATAACTGAACTGAAGAATTCACTGAAGGGAAGCAACGGCAGATTTGAGCAGGCAGAAGAAAGAAACAGTGACATGAAGACAGGAGAATGAAAATTATAGAGGCTGATGAACAGAAAGAAAAAGGAGTGAAGTAGAGAGAGCCTAGAGACCAATGGAAAACCATAAAAAGGACCAGCATACAAATCATGGGAGTCCCAGCAGGAGAAGATAGAAAAGGGCAGAGAAAACATTTGAAGAAATAATGGCCGATAAGTTCCCAAATCTTAAGAAAGACAGGAATATAAATATCCAAGAAGCTCGAAAAACTCCAAGAAAAATGAATTCAGACACCCGAGCCAAAACAAATAATAATCAGACTTTCAAAAGCCAAAGATGAAGGATGAATCTTAAAAGCAGCAACAAAAGCAAATCATCACATACAAGGTATATTCAATAAGATTTTCCGCATATTTCTCATCAGACACTTTGGGAGGCCAGCCGATATATTCAAAGTGCTAAAATAAAAATACTCAATCAAGAGTCCTATATCTGGCAAAACTATCTTTTAAAAGTGAGGGAGAAATCAAGACATTCCCAGATAAACAAAAGCTGAGGAAGTTCAAGACTACTAGACCTGCCCAGCAAAAAAATGATCAAGGTGAAATTTAAGGACACTAGACAGTAACTGAAACCATATGAAGACATAAAGATCTCAATTAAGGTAAATGCATGAGAAGTTACAAAAGCTAGTATTATTGTAACAATGGTTTGTAACCGTATTTTCTGTTTTCTACAGGACCTAAGAGACCAACCGATACATTTAAATTTTAAAAAAATCATTAATGTAAAATCTAATATTACTGTAACTTTGGTTTGTAACTCTAAATCTTTGAGTTTCTACATAAATGAGGAGACTAATGCAGTTGAAAGAATTGTTGGTTTATGTTGTTGGGCACACATGTGTAAAGATGTAATTCTGTGACATCAACCACTGAAGGGAGTAGGGACAGAGCTGTGCAGGACACTTTTCATATGTTATTGAAGTTAAACTGCTGTAAGTTAAAATTAAAATGTTATAATTTTAGGATGGTAAATATAATCCTCATGGCAACCATAAGGAAAATAACTATAGAATATACACAAAAGAAAATTACAAAGGAATATAGACATTTCATTATAAAAAAAAAATCAACTGAACACAAAAAAAGACAGAAATGAGGAAAATGAAGAAATAAAAGTCTATAAGCGACAGAGAAAACAAATAGCACAATGACAGAAATAAGTCCTTTCTGATCAGTACTTGAAATGTAAATTGATTAAACTCTCCAATCAGAAGACAGAGATTGGCAGAATGGATAAAAACACATGATCCAACTAAATGCTGTCTATAAGAGACTCACTTGAGATTCAAAGACGAATGGGTTGAAAGTAAAAGGACAGAAACACATAGTCCATGGAAATAGTAACCAAAAGGGAACAGAAGTGGTTATGCTAATATGAGACTAAATAGACTTTAGATCCAAAGATATTAGAAGAGAAGGAAGGCACAATGCGTCAAAGGTTCAACAGAGCAAGAAGATACAACAATTAAAAACATGTACACAATGACAGGCCATCAAAATATATGAAGCAGAAATGGAGAGAGCTGCAGGGAGAAACAGACAGTTCTACAATAACAGAGACTTCAAAACCCCACTTACAATAATGGATACAACAAGACAGAAGACAAATAAGGAAACAGAAGACTTAACACCATAAACCAACTAGATCTAATAGTTATATACAGAACACTCCATCCAATAACAGCAGCACATGGGACATTTTTACAGGATGCACCATATGTTAAGCCACAAATTAAATCACAATAGATTTTAAAAGACAGATATCATACAGAGCATCTTCTCAGGTCACAACGAGATGACGTGAGAAAACATGAAAAATTAAAACAATCACAAACTCTGGAAATTAAACAACAAACTTTTAAACAACCAATGGAGAAAGAAGAAATAGCAAAGGAAATTAGAAAATACCTAGAGATAAATGAAAATAAAAACACAACATACCAAAACTTTTGTGAGACGTCAAAAGTGGTGCTAAGGGGGAGATTTATAGCTATAAATGCTTACATTTAAAAGAGAGAGAGATCTCAAATCAGCAACATAAATTTACAACTTAAGGAATTAGAAAAAAGAAAAACTAATCCCAAAGCTAGCAGAAGGAAAGAAATAAAGATTAGAGATAAATGAAATAGAGAACAGAAAAACAGAAAAAAAAAAAAAATCAATGAAACCAAAAGCTGTTCTTTGAAAAGATCAACGAAATTGATAGCCTTTAGCTAGGTGGACTAAGGAAAAAAGAGAGAAGACTCAAATTACTAAAATCAGATACGAAAGTGGGGGCATTCCTGCCAATTCTACAGAAATAAAATTATGAGAGCACTATGGACAATTATACACCGAAAAAACTGGATATTCCTAGAAACACAAAAGTTACCAGACTAAATCATGAAGAAATCAATAAACTGAACAGACCTATAAACAGTAAGGAGATTGAATCAGAAATCACAAATCTTTTAATAAAGAACCCTGGACCAGATGGTTTCACTAATGAGTTTTCAAGAACTAACACCAGGGGCACCTGGGTGGCTCAGTTGGTTAAGCATCTAGCTTCAGCTCAGGTCATGATCTTGTAGTTGTGAGTTTGAGCCCCACGTTGGGCTCTGTGCTGACAGCTCAGAGCCTCGAGTCTGCTTCAGATCCTGTGTCTCCCTGTCTCTTCGTACCCCTCCCCCTCTCATGCTCTCTCAAAAACGAATAAACATTAAAATTTTTTTTAAATAAATAATAAAGAACTAACAATCCTCTAAACTTTTTCCAAAAATTAAAAAAGGAGTACTACCTAACATTCTATGTTAGAGAGCATTACCCTGATACTAAAGCCAAAGACATTATAAGAAAATTATAGGCCAATATACTTGAGGATCATCAATGCAAAAATCCTCAACAAAATATAGCAAACCAGATTCAACAGTAAACTAAAAGGACCATACACCACAACCCAGTGGGATTAATCCTGGAATGCAAGGATAGTTCAACATATGAAAATCAATTGATGTAATATGCCACATTAATAAAATGGAGGGAAAAAACCTGTGTGATCATCCCAATTGATGCAGAAATTGATGATGACAAAATTCAACACCCTTTCATGATAAAAACACTAAACATATTAGGAATATAAGAAAACTACCTCCATGTAATAAAAGCCAAATATAAAAAACCCACAGCAAACATCATACTCAATGGCAAAAACCTGAAAGCTTTTCCTCTAAAATCAGGAACAAGACAAGGTTGCCTGCTTTCACCACTTCTATTCAATGCAGTACTGGAAATTCTAGACAGAGTAATTAGGCAAGAAAAAAAAAAATAGAAGCCATCTAAATTGGAAAGGAAGAAGTAAACTTATCTTTTTGCAGATGATACCATCCTATATGTAGGAACTAACTAGTAGTATTATTTACAAGAAGTAATAAATTCAGCAAAGTTGAAAACAAAGTCAACACAAAAAGAATCAGCTACATTTCTATACATGATGAACAATGTGAGGAGGAAATTATAAAACAACTCCATTTACAATAGCATCAAAAAGAATAAAATATTTAGGAATTAATCAAGGAAATGAAAGACTTGTACAATGAAAACTACAAAATACTGCTGAAAAAAATTAAGGAAGACATAAATAAATGGAAATACATCCCATGTTCATGGATTATAAGACTTAATACTGTGAAAGTGTCAGTATTACCCAAGGCAATCTACAGATTCAGTGGGATCCCTATCAACATCCCAATGGCTTTTTTTGTGGAAATTGAAAATCTCATCCTAAAATTCACATGAAATCCAAGAGATTCCCAAACAGCCAAAACAATCTTGAACTAGAACAGAACTAGAGAACTCACACTTCCTGGTTTTAAACCTACTATAAAAGTAACACAATGGACACAATGTAGCACTGGCCTAATGGCAAACATACACCCTTGCATATACAGTCAAATGATTTTCAACAAGGGGGCCAAGACCATTTGGTCTTTTCAACAAACCATGATGGGAAAACAGGATATCCACATACAAAAGAAGGAAGGTGGACTGTTACCTAACACCATATACAAAAATTAACTCAAAATGGATCAAGGACCCAAATGTAAGACCTAAAACAAAACTCTCAGGAGAAAACATAAGATAAAAGCCTCGTGATGCTGGATTTGGCAATGGTTTCTTTTTTTTTTTTAATCTTTATTTATTTTTGAGAGAGAGACAGAGCGTGAGCAGGGGAGGGGCAGAGAGAGAGGGAGACACAGAATCCGAAGCAGGCTCCAGGCTCTGAGCAAGCTGTCAGCACAGAGCCCAATGTGGGGCTCAAACCCATGAACCGTGAGATCATGACCTGAGCCGAAGTCAGACACTCAAATGACTGAGCCACCCAGGCACCCCTGGCAATGGTTTCTTAGATACGAAACTAAAGTCAAAGGCAACAAAGGAAAAAATAGACAAACTGGGCTTCACCAAAATGTTAACAATCTCTACATCAAGAGACACTATCCACAGAGGAAAAAGGCAACCCACAGAATGTGAGAAAATATTTGCCAATATTTGCGAATAAAGGATTAATATCCAGAATATAGAGAACTAAAACTCAACCCAATTCAAAAATGGGCAAAGGACTTGAACTGAAATTTCTCCAAAGACATACAAATGATTCATAAGCACATGAAAAGACACTTAACATCAACATCTGCCTCAACATTTGCAACAAATGCTAATCAAAACTGCAGTGAGAAACTACCTCACACTCATTAAAACAGTCACTATGCAAAAAACAAAAAACAAAAACAAAACCAAACAAAAACCAGAAAACAGTGATGTTGGTGAGGATGAGTTAAAACTGCAACACTTGCACACAGTTGGTGAGAATGTAAAATGGCACAGCCACTGTGGAAAACAGCATGGCTCCTCAAAAAATTAAAAATAAAATTACCATATGATCCAACAATTTCATCTCTTGACATGCAACCAAAAGGAATTGAAAGCAGGGTCTCTAAGAGATATTTGTACATGCGTGTTCACAATATTACTCATAAAAACTAAAACATGGAAGCAATCCAAGTGTCTGTCTACCACTGAGATAAGTCAAATGCGATGTACACACACACACACACACACACACACACACACACACACGAATATTACTTGGCCTGAAAAAAGAAAAGGATTCTGCAACGTGCTATAACATGGGATTAACCTGGAGAACTGAAATAAGCCAGTCACAAAAAGACAAACGTTGTCTGATTCCACTTGTATAAGGTACTTAGGGTCATCAAAATCATAGAGACAGAAAGGAGGATGGCCGTTGCCAGGGGCTGGGGGAAGAGGAGAATGCGGAATCAGTGTTTAATAGGCACAGGGTTCCCGAGGTACCACAGGAAAAGAGTGAGGGGATGGATGGTGTTGTGCAACGGTGTGAATGTGCTTAATACCTCTGAACTGTACACGTAAATATGGCCACGACAGTGAGTTTTCTATTACGTGCGTTTTAACTTCATAAAAAAAGGGGAAAGGGAAAAAAGTAAATAAAAGAGAATAAAAGAATCTACACCTGAAAATTAAACCTTGTTAGCTTATAATAAACATGTACATTATCCGATTAGGTTTGTAGAAAAGAAACACAGCAAAGCTAACAACAACACAGGCTGTCAATAACCTGAAAATACTTCCTGACTTACCCATAAGTGGTATTCAGGTAAAATTCAGGAAGACAATTTAGCTTGGAGAGAAAAATCTCAGTATAGATTATGTTTATATAATACTCTACAGACAACTCCACTTCTGTATAAATTATTATGAATGCTAAAAAGCGAATGGTTTTAATCCGAAATGAGTCAGAAAAAAATGTATTACAAAGTCATAGAAACTCCCTGTTTAAAAAGAAAAATCTCAAATAATCTCCCCTGGCTCACTGTGCCCACCATCCAGGGGGCATAGTAACCATCTCTTGTGTATCCTGATTTTATTTGTGTAGACATGTTTACACGCGTACGAGAGTACACACGTATACAGGACAACAGGTATACATACAAACACGAAGCACATACGTATATAATGCAAATAGACTCATACCATTCATGCTATTCTGCAATGGACTTGTTTAACAAAAACAGGATGTGAGACACTGTCCCTTTCGGTACACAAGGTTCCGTCTGGGTCTCTCTCGGGGGCCATCCATGACAAGCGTCTGCCGGGCCTCCTCTGGGCCGCCACCTGCTCTGATGTGCGCGGATGGGGAGGCAAGGCCAATGCTGCACCTTTTAAAGGGAGCGTCCTTTCCCTGACGTTGTTTGGAATGGCTCACACATGCTGATGATACAAGAAGCCAGACTGAACCCTGTTTTAATCGATTTTGACCTCCCCACGGGAAACACACCCACGTGACCCTCCCTGCACTGCTCTGCCTCTGCTTCTCCCGAGCGAGTCGGCCTGCTGTTGGTTCATCTCTGCTACGGATGGTCCTTCGGCGAACAGCCTTGTCACATCGGGCAGGCCTACCTGCGGGACCCATCACAGAAGTGACCTTGTTGCGAAGAGCATGAGATGCTGGAAAAAGGTTCTTGAGGAATTTAATTTATTTCAGTTTGAGATTTTAAGTCTTTACACGGGATTCCAAATCATCCTCCAAAACACAGTCTGTATTAATTTACATTCCTATCAATTGTGTATAAGAATGGGCAGTGTCCTCCCTCTTGCTAATGTAACTGTTGGGTTCATTTTAATACTTTCTTTCTTTGGCTCCGTGGGCAGCATCTTCTTTTTCTTTCTGGTCACTTGGTGTTAACAATCTGTGTTTCCTCCTCTGGTGGTTATCTCTCTCACTTTTAAAAACACTTAAGCATCGGGCGCCTGAGTGGCTCAGTCGGTTAAGCATCTGGCTTCGGCTCAGGTCAAGACCTCCCGCTTGGTGGGTTCAAGCCCCGCGTCGGGCTCTGTGCTGACGGCTCGGAGCCCGGAGCCTGCTTCGGCTTCTGTGTCTCCCTCTCTCTCTGCCCCTCCCCCGCTCACGCTCTGTGTCTCAAAAATAAAAAATGTTAAAAAAAATTTTTTTTGTAAACACGTAAGCATTTATTTGTGCATTCATCAGCTGGAAATAATACCTACTATCACCCATGATTCCTGCTATCACATCATCCCATTTCCTATTTCACCCTCCCGATCTGTTCTCTTACTGTATATAGATGTAGGTGTAGCTATATTGATGGTCTTTTTGTTAATTGTACCAGGTGCCAGAAAGGGGGGGTGGAGCTAAAGGCCTTTATTTTGCACCACGTACTGGGTGTCTCTAAGAATGCATGCAGTGTGGGAGGAGCCACGGTTAGCAGCCCGGAGGAGGAGAGAAATAAGCAAAGCTGTGCTGTAGGAACACTATTCTGGCAGGAATAAACAGGATGGAGTCTAGAATACAAAGACTGATTATGAGAGATCAGAGGAGATTCAATACGGCGAGTAAGTCCATTTCCCCCTCGATGTAATCTACAAAACCAAAACTTATCCCTAAGTCACAACGATGATGATAATGATGGTGATGATGATGGTGATGGTGATGATGATGATGATGATGATGGTGATGATGATGATGATGATGGTGGTGATAGCAACTGTCACTGTGTCACTGGGCTAATAAGCCCATCAGAGTATATGTACCTCATTTAAGAGCAAAAACAATCCTGCAGGCAATATGATTACCCCCACGTGACATGATTTACATGAACCCTTACGGGAAGGGAAGTCATCTCCCCAAAGTTCCATGCAGTAAGGAGAAGGGCTGAGGGTTTCTTTCTAACAGGATGACAATGCTATGGGAGTCGAGAGAAAACGGTTCTGCTTGGTACCTTGGTACCGAAGTCCTTTCCCCAAGGACTTGTTACAAGTTCAAGTAGTAAAGGGAGACTGCGCGTTCATTCTTAGCCACAGCTCCCAAACCGCCGTGACAGGAAAGGAGCTCCCGATCACAGCCGGGGTGTCGGAGCCCTGAGTGCACTCCTAAAGCTGCCGATTTAGAGAAGAGAAGAAAAGGGGAAAATGAGAGGGTGATGACAAAGGTAAGAGGGAGTCGGGGGCATGTACTGAAGAGAGAATTTTAGGAAACAGGAAACGGTCAGCAATGTCGCAAACTGCAGAGGCTGTGGGGTTTTGAGGGCTAAAGTGAGTTACTGAACTGTATGACTGGCCGGAGGCCAGGCCCTCGGGAAGACCAGCCAGACGGATTATCAGGCCTAGACCCAGACTCTGGCCATTAGAAGAGGAAGCATCCAGTGTGGACCACTGCCGGGGGAGGTCTGGCAAGAAAAAACAAGGGCTACAGTCTCTCCAAGGGTCAGGGGAGGGGAGCAAATATTTGTTGTTGTTTTTTATTTTTTTTTAACGTTTATTTCTTTTTGAGAGAGAGAGATAAGAGACAGAGTGCAAGCAGGGGAAGGACAGAGAGAGAGAGGGAGACACAGAATCCGAAGCAGGCTCCAGACCCTGAGCTGTCAGCACAGAGCCTGGTGCGGGGCTCGAACTCACGGACCGCTAGATCGTGACCTGAGCCGAAGTCGGGCGCATCACCGACTGAGCCAGCCAGGCGCCCTGGAAGTATTTGTATTTTAAGATGGGGATATCTTAGCACCTCAGCAAGCACAGGGAAAGAAGTTAAGAGAAAGAAAGAGATTGATGATATACAAAAAGTTAGGGTAAGCGATCCCTTTTTCTTCTTTTTATATATGACAACATGTGATTACTATCATATCAATCCCTGAGATGCTTTACAATTTGCAGAGCACTTTCGCATCAAGAGTCTCCCACACTCCTTACATAATTCTGTGAGCCAGGCAGAGCGAGAATTACCGCTTCGTTTTACTTGAGGAAACGGAGGCCCAGAGAGGCCTGTCACGGCACCAGGAGGTCTAGGAGAGAGAGCCCTGAAGTTGCAATCCTGGCTGTCTCTCTCCCTGGTGCTGTGCTTCGAGCAAGGAACTTGGCTTCTGGAGGGGTCTCGATTTGCTAACGAGGGAAACGGAGACGACGCTTCCCGGCTCCCCTGATGGCCAGACCAGGCCTGTGAAGACACTGGCACGGTGCCCACCGCACGGACTACAGCAGCACTGGCGGGAAGGTGGAGGCGGTGCGGCGAGCACTCACGAGCCACCTACTACGTGCCTGATAACTCCTCGAGGTGGGAAGAGCCTGGCACCGTCGGTTCACAGAGCAGGATCCCCAGGTGAGAAGGGGAGTAAGAGCGGTGCTCAAAGGGCCGGGAACAAAGACAGGCCGTGGCTGATTCTGCCCGCCACGGGGGACAGGATGCCACCGTGAGGGTCAGGGAGAAGTTCCAAAAGGAGGTGGCCTCTGGGGCAGGGGTCAAAGGACGAGCTCCCCGGTGAGGGCGAAGGGCATTCCTGGAGAAGGCGGAGCACCAGCCAAGGCTCACGGGTACCGAGGGCCCACGAGCAGAGGCTGCCCACGGCCGACCCGGCCACCTGCCACAGCCGGAGGTCCCGCCACCTGCGTGCTGCCCCCCGCCCTCCGTGACTCCCGCAAGCGAGGGGCGATTCCTGCCCGAAGAGCAGCCACGATGGGAAAAGGTCCAGCGAGGCGGGGAGAGACTCGAAAGGCCCAAAGGGACGTCCAGCGGCCACGAGCCGGGCCTGATGCACCGGCCCTACGACACACCGGTCCCGGGGCAGCAGGCTGACCCCACGGGCCCCTGCCTTTTCTGCTCTCGGCTGGCACCTGCCACACGGCGTGAAATGACACCTAGGCCACTGAACCCCTCGAGGACGTGGGGCCAGAGGCCGGCCAAGCCACGGCCTGCGGCCACGGCACCGGGGCGGCCACTTTGCTTCCGAACACCTGTTCAGGGCACCGCCGGGCACAACTTTCCTATCCGCACAGACACTACGTGTCAGAAACGCCTCCTCCACCATCTAGAGACCGCAAAACGGCAGAGAGGTACTGCGGGGACAGGGAAAACCTATGGCCTCTCAGAGCCACAGCCTCGCTGTGACAAGGCGTGAAACAGGTGTGCTCTGGGGACTTATTTAGTGTGTTATTGCCATCTGTGTCGCCTGTCACTCACTTAGTCATTGCCATCCCTCTCGTCACCTCAAACTCTCTTACGGCTTCACAGGAGAGTTTTACTACTATTTGCTGTCAAGAGGGTCCCACCGGTTTGAATCCGGACACGAGACCTGTCTGCAATCCGTGTACGCTTCTTCCCCAGCCGGAAATCAATCGGAGGAGAATCACTGTTAAGCCACCGTGGCGGCCAAATGAAGCGGAAGACATGCTCTGCTAGTCGTTCTGCTGAGAAATAGGAGGCCCAGGGGTTTACACGTTCTCGATTTGCAGAGAATTAGAACATATTATAATCAGCAGGGTACTGGTATAAAATGAATCTTTCTGATTGGGAGCCCTAGGATTTAGCCATATCTCAAAATCCCCATCAGGAACACTAATTATCACTGAAATAAGTATAGACGTATTAGAGACTTTCAACTGAAGAATTCTTTGTTGTTATTTGAGGGCTTTTTAAAAAAAAAATGTATTTACTTTTGACAGAGAGAGACAGAACATGAGTAGGGGTGGGCGGAGAGAGGGAGACACAGAATCTGAAGCAGGCTCCAGGCTCTGAGCTGTCAGCACTGAGCCGATGAGGGGCTCAAACTCATGAACAGTGAGATCACAACCTGAGCCAAAGTCGGATGCTCAACCAACTGAGCCACCCAGGCGCCCCTGAGGGCTTTTTTTTTTTTTTTTTTTAAAAGAAAAGATCAATGTATCACTGTGCTTAGGAAGTACAATCTATGAGTCAGATTTATATTTCAACCTGTGATGCACCTGGGATTACAGAAAGAACTTGGATGTTATTTCTAAACACATCTTGGCATTGAATGTCGTGAAAACACAGAAACACAATTAAGTGCAGCCAACGGATCCTGGTTGAAACTGCAGGTAAACAAACACAGGCTTCAGTCTTCCCCGGTGCTACTCAGGAGGTTGAGCGAATGTCAGAGAAGCTTTGCACCGCATTGCAAACACTTAGACTCACCACAGCAGGAACGAGACAGCCGGCCGGAGGGCGCGAGTGGGCGAGGGAGAACGCACAGAGGGTAAGAGCAGGGTATGTGACGATGCCATCGGGGCAACTACTGACTTCAGCAAGAGAAAATGAAATAGGGTGTTTCTGGCATCAGGAATGACTGCCTAAGCATGATTTTAATGTGATAGTTGGATGGTGTTTTAAAATGTTTAGTCCTGAGAGCCATAGGGGAGAGCTACCGTTCCATCCGGTTAAACCAAGGTGAGGTAGTAAAAGGTGTCCGACGCCGAAACCCGTTTACCCTTCAGGCAATTCGAACGTACTGAAAATAAAGAACAGAGAATAAAAACGCTCTGTTTTATAAAGAACCGGCCATTGCCAGTTGTTTCTATCTCGCCTTCCGAGGCTACAGCCAAGAAAACTTCTCCAGCCAAACTTCCTGGTAATTGGAGAACAAGGTTCCTTAATGGTACAGACGGGCTGCTTAGTTCACCGGAGATTGTAGTTAACATAAATCAAAACTGAAGTTCACAAATACAGTACAATCCCATCATCACCCCAGAGAAGTGGGAAAGTAAATGGGCGGGCCTGGCGTCCGGGAGAGAGGATGTCCACGTGACACTGCTGTGACTGACTCTGGTGACAGAACCGCCACCTCAGAGGCCGGAGCCACATCTTAGGACAGCCGTGGGACCTCTCTCACGCAGCTTATTTGTTACATTTATACGTAGAATTAGTCATCCCTGAACTGCAACGGTAAGACGAGACAGAACACCCAAAAATGACGGGGGTCCCGTCACATCCATTTCGGAGGAAGCAGCAAAATGACGCTACAAGAAAGCGATCGCGTAGACCCAGAAGTCTGGGACATCTGTCAGACAAGCAACCTGGTGTCTGCCACAAGGTAATAATACGAAAGAGATGGGGGGGCTGGGCTGGGGCAAGGCGTGTGCTCACCTGCCACAGAGTTAGAGATTCGGGGGACAGAAAAAACCAATAGAACGTGTAGGTCTTGGGTGGACCCTGGTTCCAACAAGCTGCCTGGGAGAAAACGGACCCAATACTATCAAGGAAACATGAATACAGACTGAGTATCAGGTGGTGCCAGTGAACTGCTGTGAACCTTCCTGGGCAATGATGGTGCTGGAGTGATGTACGAAAATATCCATATTCTTTAGAGGTACACAAGAAACACGCTGAAGTGAAATGACATGAGGTCAAAGGTTTAGTAACAAGGAAGAAAGGACGGGAGGGAGGAAGGGAGGGAGGGAGAGAAAGAGAGAAAGAAACAGAAAGAAAAAAGATAAGTGAAGCAAATATGGCACAGTTTGGATAGTTACTAAATTTGGGAGATGAAAACATGGGGTTACCTACGTTACTCTTTTTATGTTTTTTTTAATTTCATTTTTGAGAGAGAGAGAGAGAGAGAAAGAGAGAGGGAGGGAGGGAGGGGCTGAGAGAGACACACACAGAATCCGAAGCAGACTCCAGGCTCCGAGCCAGCAGCACAGAGCCTGATGCAGGGCTCGAACTCACTGACTGTGAGATCATGACCCGAGCTGAAGTCGGACGCCCAACCGACTGAGCCACTCAGGTGCCCCCACCTATGTTATTCTTTATACTTGTGTTTATTTTGAAAGTTTTCATAATAAATGTTACTGGTTTTCAACACTGACAGCACCAAGTTCACTGCACATACACTAGCCAATAAACTATACAATTTCACACATCAAACAAATCTTTATTATCTTGAAATACCACAGAGTCATCTGTCTGTGAAAGTTCAGGGTTTCCTGAAGAGTTTAAAACAGAAAACATTCCTATTTCATTATGTGAATGAATCCTCTCGAACTTTTGAGAATACCCCTTAGCAAAGAATAGACAATACTGAATTCCACTTCCCAATAATATCTACAAAATATCACCAAAATTAATGAAGTAATACTCACTGAAACTCACTGTTGGCAGAAGAGAAAGTTGACCAGCATTGAAAACACACATCAAACACTGCCAGGACACTTGAAACAACTTTAAAATGATTACCTCTAGGGGACAGGGGCAAGGGGGAGTGCTGTGAGCAGGGACGGGTATGACACCAAAATTTCTCAGTGAGTACTTTTTAAAGTTGTGGTGACTTTTCAAACCATACAAATGTACAGCCTGTTCAAAAATCCCATGTAAATTTTAAATAAAATAACTGTATATGTACTTCTCATAATTTAAAGAGTGACTTTTCAGGGCGCCTGGATGGCTCAGTGGGTTGTGCGTCTGACTTGGGTTCAGGTCATGATCTCGCGGTTCACGGGTTCGAGACTCGTGTCGGGCTCTGTGCTGACAGCTCGGAGCCTGGAGCCTGCTTCGGATTCTGTGTCTCCCTCTCTCTCTGCTCCTTTCCCGCTTACCCTCTGTCTCTCTCTGCCTCAAAAATAAATAAATGTTTTAAAAAGTTTTGTAAAGAATGACTTTTCCTGTGCCATGCAGACTCCAACACTAAAACTTGAAAAAGAAAATTAAGATTTTTCTGTGCTCTTTAAGATTTCCATCGGTCACTCATGCCTCTATTTCCCAGGACCAACCCTGGGTGGTTTGAAGACACGTTAATTTCTCACCTCACTTGTAATAGGTTCTTTCTTTAGGCGAACATTTAAGAAACTTGAAAGGAATCTGAACATAAAAGCAAAAAAAGAAAGGTCCCAGGGGTTAACTTGAAGAAAAACTCAAACCAAGGAAAGCCTTCTATTTTTTGTTTCGTGTCAAACCACACATTTATTTAAGTCTTTACTTGAAAGCAGAGGAATTTAACAAGGATTTAGCAGTCCTCACGTCATTCCGTCCTTTCAACCTCCAATCCAAACCGTTCTGTTTTCGCTTTCTTTTCTCATCCATTACCTGTGCCTCTCAGCCTACTCTTGTCAATCAAGATTACTGAAATCTCAAGCCAAAACTCAATCATTTGCCTTTTAAGCTACTGAAAATCGATGTTTAAACCCCCCGATTCTTACGATCCCATCTGAAGCATTTCGGCATCCCTTTTCTTGCTTCTTTGAACGGAGTTTAGAGCCCAACACATGACCTAGTATGGACACTTGAAGTAAATTCAGTAAAGCCCCTGGTGGAGACCAGGTAGGTTATACTGTGTTCCTGGAAGAGCTGGCGATTTCTTAACTCTAAGAACCAATAAGCCCGGTGGAAACTTCTGCCAACAAACGAGCACTATGAAGACCTCCCAGATGGTAACCCGCTTCCAACAAATCTGGTAGATGAAAAAAGCCATTCACGAATATACGATATGATATTCTCTTTACAACTGGATTGCTTTTAATAAGGATTTCCGAGTATTGCTTTGGACACAGTCTTCAACAGTGGCTATTCGCCAATAATGCATTTGTCGAGAGTCCAGAGTGTTTATTTCACACGTAACCACAAATGGAAAAAATAAGACAGACTTTGTTCTTAAGAGCGTTAAGGTATGGTTGACAAGACGTGTTGAACACGGGGGACCAAAGGAACACGTCGTTAAAGGTCAAGGGTGCCGCGTGGAGGCTGGGAAGCATGGTGGTGACGGGAAGCACAGAGGCTGTGGCAGACCCGGAGGTGTCGTGGACCCTTGGCGAAATTTCACAAGTGAGACAGCAAAGGAAGGCAAAGGGAACACTATTAGCTGCCAGACACGGGCTCTGTCTGAGACACAAAGGGATCTAAGTGCGAGACGCAGGGTTTCGTCCGGCTGAGGAAAACTGTGAAGGAAGAGGATGGTGGGAAAGACCAGAAGGGCAGGCCATACCCAGCAAATAACCGTGGGTGTGCACGTATTCGTTGTTAAAGAAAAGCGGGCTGTGCCCGGACGGATCCTAGAGGCCATGAATGACGGCTGCAATTCTATTTTGAAGGCAGTAGCCTTCAAGAGGCTGTGGCCTTCAAGAGGAAAGCGACCCGAGGTGAGCTGCCCTGCCCGCCAGACACAGGGTTTCCTCCTCCTTGGACAGAGTGATGCTCTGGGAAGCAGGGGCGAGGTGCGCTTCCCTGTCCCTGTGTCCCTTCTCTATCCTTAAAAGCTTGTCTGATGAGCATTCTACAACTAATTCGACATATTCATTACACTTGAGACGAGTGTTTTCTTAGAGGAGACTTCGGAGGGAAGGGACCACTCCTTCGAAAGATTTTAAAGAACACGTAAAAAGCATCTCTTAGAGCAGATCATCCTCTAGAAGAGTGTCCCCAGAAGGCCAATTCCATATAATCATGTTATTTTAGTACTCATAATAGCAACATTATCTCATTTCATCCTGACCTACAAAGTAGGGACTGTCATAACCCCCATTTTATAGATACCCTTGCTGAGAGGCTTAGAGAGGACGAGGAACTTTCTTTCCAAAGCTCATGGATACCTCATTAGCGGTGGAGCCAGGACTCACACAGGCCCCCCAGACGTCAGGGGACATACTCCAGACCACACCGCCATGCTGCCTGGGGTGTTGCCACTCAACAATTGCCCCGTGTGGACGGTAACCCCCGTCTCTGTGGCCAGTCCAGAGGACAGAGAACTCCCAATCTATCTGCGGGCTCAGAGATCCCTAAGGACTGACTCCAGAGTCAGTCAGCAACACAAAGACTTCGCAATATTGTACTTTCGGTAAAAACGGAGAAGAGCAAGTCACCACCTTTTATTCAGTATCTTTTATTTAAGATTACTATCAAACTTCTCAGGGATCTCCTACTCCTAATTAATGCTTATACTTTATAATTGACGATGTCTTTCCAAGTCTTCAAATATTCACAAGTAATTTCCACAGAACCACCACCTGGGCATCCTACACTTATAGAGTAAAGCTAAATAACAAATAAAAATCACAGAGTGAAACTCGGGAAGAAACAAACACATCTAATTTACATCACTTTCCACGAACAAAAAATTTTAACAACCTTATATAGATGTGGAAAGCATTAATAAAAAAAAAAAAATTAGTGTTCCCTTACAAATAACCAAACCAAATCTCTCTTTGAAAAAGTTTTAGAAGAGAAATGATACGTTTTCTGTAACGATAAGGAGCAAGGTCTGAAGTTCCAGAGCCATAAAACGCACCTGTGAAATGACTACATTAAGCTATAACATATTCTGGGCACTCACTGTGTATCATAATCAAATGATGACAGATTTTGAATGACAGCTTATGTGCTTCCACAGAGAAGGAGGCCTGTGCTGAGTCTGAAATATATGTATAAAAAACAGTAGCTGACGAAGTATTAGGAGACAATCTGCTTTGTAAGTAAGACTTGAATAATGCAGAGGAACAGAAAGACTTCAGAGCTGAATACCAATCAAACTTAAGTATATTATGATCATGATGTATGCCAACATGCTTTAATGGAGAAAAAGGCACAAAACTTATTTTCGTCCACTACCTAAATCAATCTTAACTCTCGTGGTTAAAGCTGAGCAGCTCAAGAAGCAGCTGTAAGAGAAAAATGTTAAAAATCTGTTGAAGGGTAGGATTTGGGGGTTTTCAAAAATTACTAATGCACACATAAAGTTGCTTGGGACACAAACATTTCTAAACGTGCTCACTTTGTTTTTTGGGTTTTCTCGTTTTGTTTTGTTTTTAGATGTCTTCACTTTGAACAGCCCTCCATATTTCTTGGGTTTACATGCAAATATAAAAATGACAGAAATAGGGTGTATTTAGGGGGGAAAACAAACATACCCACCAGTTTGCCATTATATAATCAAAGAGGAGACTACGGAACTGGAGGAGGACTTAAATCAAGTTAACTGTCCTAAATCTTAATTTCCCATGTATCCTTCCAGATGTGCCAATAATATGTTGACAATATGTTCAAATAAAAATGAGGAAACCTAAGAAAACCGTATGTCACCATCCCCAGTACCACTCTATTCCTTCCTTAGTTCAACATATATTTGCCGAGCACCCATCCCGGGCCAGAAACGAGCGACAACCAAACTTCCAGCCCCCGAAACACTCCATCTACTAAGAAAACCTGGAAGCTACTCCCAGGAAGAAGCCAGATTCTAGATACCACACAGAGATATTCAAAAGTTTTAAACCAGGAAGTGACCCGAGCCATACAAGTATAGGCTTTGGAGGAAGGGTAGACAATACTAAGGCTGAGAGCGCAGGTGTTAAACCAGACGAAGAATGTGCGGGCAAATGTTGGCAAAGGCCAGGGCAGGGCGCGGACTTGAGCGTATACGGGCTTTTAAGGCGGGCAACTGAGTGAGGAGATTACTCACATTGCACGATTACTGTACAAAGTGCTCAATAAACAGTTTCTTTCTTCCTTCTCATTTATAAGGACTTGTCAAAACAAAACAAAACAAAACAACTTACCTCTCTGCACGAATCACACCGCTGTAGTAGGGGGGATCCCAAGGCATTAATTCCTACAATGGAAAAATCCATTGCTATGAAAATTATTGACTACTTCGCAATTTTTACCAAGAATTTAGCCAGCTTATAAGATGTAAACCATTATATCAGGTAAGTTTTTTAAAGACCCTAAAAATGCCCACCTCTTTATTTTGACTTCCCTATAATCAATAAGTACAAAGGCATAAAAAAAACAATGTCCCAGAATTTGGGGGGGAAAGTAAATAATGTACAATGTCAACTTATAAAAGTCAACATTAATAGATTAAATTAGCCATGTTGAAATTTTTCCCAACATGTAACCCACGTATTTATCCATAAAACATACTGCAAGTAAGATTAGGGCTCTAAAGGTAAGATTAGAGTTCTTTCTAAATCTAAGCAGGAAGCTTAGGGTGGATCCCCAAAAAGAAAGCAACAATTTCAAGTGTAACGAAGGGAGAATTAACTCTAATCGTGGCAAAGAAAATATGTCATAAAGAAGCATTGTCCTAATAGTTGGTTTTGACAACTGGTACAGAATACTGACGGGGAAAAAAGCCTGAATCTGTGGAAGATCATCCTCCCCACAAACTGTCCAGGTGACAGGAGTGACTAACGGCCCAGGCTGTGAAGTCAGATTGCCTTGGCTCAAGTGTTCAATCCACATTACTGCACAATGTTGGAAGAGTCATTTCTTAAATGTTTATTTATTTTTGAGAGAGAGAGAGAGACAGCGCGCAAGCAGGGGAGGGGCAGAGAGAGAGAGGGAGACGCAGAATCCGAAGCAGGCTCCAGGCTCCGAGCTGTCAGCCCAGAGCCCGACGCGGGGCCCGAACCCACGAACCGCGAGATCATGACCTGAGCCGAAGTCGGACGCTCAACCGACTGAGCCACCCAAGGTGCCCCTGGAAGAGTTATTTCTGCTCGCCAATGCTTTCCCATCTCCCTTCTACATGACCTGATTGCACCGCCCTGAACCCTGAGCCCGCCTCCTGCGACTCTTGCCCTCCCTCACTGCACTGGTCTCCTCCCCGTTTTCCAAGCACAACGGGCAGCTGCTCTCTCTGCTGAGAAGGCTCTGCCCTACGTGACGTGTGCGGGGCACTGCCTCGTTTCTCCCAAGGCTCTGCTCAAGTGTCTTCTTACACGAGAAGTCTTCCCGGAGTCAGCTAAGCATCTGACTCCTGATTTCAGCTAAGGTCATGATCCTGTGATTCGTGATTTCAAGCTCTGCGCTGACGGTGTGGAACCTACTTGAGATTCCCCCCACCCTCTCTCTTCCCACACTCCTCACTGTCTCTCTCTTGAAAGTAAATAAACATTAAAAAAAGGAATAGGAGGGGCGTCTGGGTGGCTCAGTCAGTGCTGACAGCTCAGAGCCTGGAGCCTGTTTCAGATTCATTCTCTCTCTCTCTCTCTCTCTCTCTCTCTCTCTCTCTCTGCTTCTCCCTGGCTCTCACTGTCTCTCTCTCTCAAAAATAAACATTCAAAAAAATTAAAAAAAAAAAAGGAATAGGAAGGTGAATCTGAGAATTACAGAAAACCACAGAAAAATCTTAAACAAGAGAGTGACGAAGTCAGATCTGCTTTTTGGCAAAACCCCTCTAATGGCAAGTCATTCATTCATTCGTTCATTCATTCATATTTCAAATAAGTGTTGAGTACCTACCCTATGTCTCACACTTAGCACATTGCTAAGCAGTCCAAATCAGGAGCCAGAACCAAAGGCTAGAAAAGTAGTTCAGCAACTACAACTATGGTCTGGGTGAGAAGTAAGAATGACCTCAACCAGAACTGTGGCCATGGGCGTGGAGAGGAGAGAACAGAGTTCTCTGGAAGGTAGAATCCACAGGATTTGGTAAATGATTATATGTGGGCAGAGAGGGGAAAAAGATAAATAACTGGAAGGGCTTGTTGGAACAGGACTGTAGGGCTAGAGATACAGCACGTCTCATGTGGGACTGGAGAGTTTGTATTTCTAACAAGTTCCAGATGCTGCTGCTGCTTCTGGTCCAGGGAACACACTTTGAGAACTACTGGCCTGGAGCAAATCCAGGTTCTGGCGTGGTACCGTTCACGACGAGATCAGGCATTTCACAAATATCTAGAGAATCACCTGCATACCAAATGTCTAGAGAGGATAGTTTCATATTAGCTTATAATAAAGGAGCTTCTGACGACGTATTTTATCTTTTCTATTTCTATATTCACCAAAATAAATTCTGGCCTATACCTAGCTTCCTAAGTGGATGTACCTACTAAGCCAAAGTTGCAGATGACTGACCCTAGTTACTTTGCTAGACAGCTCCTACCATAAATTAACAAACCGACATGCTACTCTTGAAACTGGTGAATTTGGTAGCATTAATCTATTTCTTAGTGGCTGTATCTGAGAAACTGGAAGATAGTTTCTAAATCTGCAAGGCTCATTTCCCCTAGATGTTCTCTAGGACTTTGGCTCTAGCGGCCAGCACCAAAATCAAGAACTGCCAACGACAGGACCTATAAGAGAATAAGGCAGACAACCAGTAACCCAGTAAACGCCCTTGAACCAAATGAGAGCGAGGGTCCTAACACCTGGAATCCCATCACTTTTGGGGGCACACCATCACTTGGGCATCCTTCTGGACATAAAGACACTTAAGTCTGTACTATAAGATCATGCAATCGTTTAATCTTATGACTGAAAACACCACCTAAGTGTTTTAAGATGGGGTATCCTTTGAAGTCCGCATCGATCTATTTAATTGAGCGCCAGAAGTTAGCAAATAAAAAAGTAAACTGTAATGTTAACACTGATGGTTAAATTGCCACCTGCCAGATCAGTCCTCCACTGAGCTTCCTTAAAGGCTGCTTCAAACGGAGAAGCCCACTTTCCATAGAATAGAAGCAGCCTTCACACGAGTATATATGAACATACATAGCTAATATACGTTTATAGGTGTGCGTACACGCATGAGTGTGTGTGTGTGTGTGTCTTCTATCAACTAACCAACAAAAATACTGGATTGCCGAGAAATGTCAGATTCAGACGTATGGATCAAGTATTTCAATACTTTATTCACCAAACCCAAGAATCAGAACCAAGTCCAGGGATAACAAACAAGACTATATGTACCTTCAGCATATAACAAGAAAGTTCTAGAGTCAAAAGATAAGGACCCCAGCTGATAGACTGTTTACATTATAATAAAAATATTCCGCGGTGCCTGGGTTGATCAGTCAGTTAAGCGTCCGACTGGACCTTAGGTCACGATCTCACGGTTCGTGAGTTTGAGCCCCGCATCAGGCTCCGTGCTGACAGCTCGAAGCCTGGAGCCTGCTTCGGATTCTGTGTCTCCCTCTCTGCCCCTTCCCCGCTCATGCTCTGTCTCTCTCTCTCTCTCAAAAAATAAACATTAAAAAAAATATGTAAAAGTGTCACTTACAGAATTTTGAGGATTTAGTTTCATTTTCATCCCTCGTATCATCTCAAAGTCTCTTATAGTTCTGTAAAACAAGTGTATTGGGACAAAATTTTAATAATTACATTAATAATTTTGTTTATGTACCTTTCCGATATTCATGATAAAATCAGAAGTAATTTGTAGTGCAAATGTAAGCCAGTATCAATCCACATTTTACCTGTGTTAAAAGGGATGTCAATATATCATTAGTAAGTTACTGCCATTTCTACCTTAAAAACATCCTAGCAGACAGATAAAGGTTTTGATAGTATTAAAGCCTGGGAAAATGAGCAATGTTACACAAACATGCAAAGTATTCACCAGAAAACTTAAAATAACTGCTTTTTGCTACACATTAAGAAGGTAAGAGACTAACAAATAACTTTCTACAAGAAAAAACATGAACAGAGATTATATTTAAGATTTCCATTCATATTTTTTCCCCAAAGAAAACTCTAGCTGGGCAATAATCAAATATGTGCTTAAAATTATAGAATATGAAGTTTCTGTTAGAATTAACACCTATATATATCCATAAAACTCTGAAGATATGTTTGCTCAAAATACAATCTATAGCTACAGAGAAGGGAAGAAAGAACACTAACACTTTCCTAATAAAGCAGAGTATATTCTCAACTAACCGCATAATTAATACTTCCTTTTCATTCTATCAAAGCCACAGTGATTCACTAGATTAAAAGAAAATTTTAGAATTTAAAATATAATCCAAGTTAGAGAGGACTGGGTGCTCAGGAGTGAATTTATAATAATAGAAAATGGAAATCTGAGATAAATTCAACGTGCTGGTGGTCAAAAGGCAAAGGAAATTCCAGGCAGCAGAATAAGGCAGCCGTGACACGCCTCCTTCTGGAACCGTCGGTCTCTGAAGGCTGCCGGAGTGTGGCCTCTCAACAAAGCACGAGAGAAGCACCGGCAAAGGACAAGTGGCACGATCAAGAATGGAAGGCAGGGCCACAACAAAGGAACTCAGATGGGGAGGCAGATCATTCTTAAGATCAAAAACACAGCTCAATCTACCACATCCATGAGCCATGTACATTTAGGCCAAAAGAAGAGAAACACGACTTTATGAGCTTGTAATATTGGTGGCAGGAGTCGAAAATATCTAGTTCCAAAAAGGTTTGGGAAACATTTTTTAATTACACATCAATGATGGGTTCCTAAGACAATGAACTGGTTAATCAGAGGGGACAGCCGAAGTTTTCACGACTGTCACCTTGGGAAGACAGCTATGTGCTTTCAAAGTATTCCTCATTGTTAATCCAATCTTCCGACTCGGCCATAGATCTGACTCGATATTCCCACACTTACATTCTTAATAGGTCACCTTCAAATTTTTTCTAAATTTATATAAAGGCGCCCGGGTGGCTCAGTCAGTTAAGCGTCCGACTTTGGCGCAGGTCACGATCTCACAGTTCATGGGTTCGAGCCCCACATCAGGCTCTCTGCCGACAGCTCAGAGCCTGGAGCCTGCTTCAGATTCTGTCTGTGTCTCTCTCTCTCTGCCCCTCTCCTGCGTACGCCCTGTCTCTCTCTGTCTCTCAAAAATGAATGAAATGAATTTTAAAAAAATGAAAAAGAAGAAAAACCTACATGATACACATCTGAAGAGTAGTACAAAAACTAACCTTTCAGAAAGTTTTTCTGATAGCTTCTCAAGGAACTGCATGACCGTCTCTAAAATGAAATCCAAAAGAAAATGTCTTTAATTACATAAAATATAATGAACGTACCTGTTAAAATTAGAATGTAATAGTCATAATCTATACACTGTAATGCCCTTAAAGAGATCATTTTCAAATGCCCTCAAAGAGATATGTCGGGGTTGCTAACATATCCTAGGCATAAGTATTTCCAAATGATGATGATCAGTTTATCAGAAAACAAATTTAACGAACATAGTAGTAATCCAAACCCTTCGATTATACCCCAGAGGAAGGAGTGAAGGGGGAGGTTAAAAAAAAGAATCCAAATTTTCAATGTGTTTCTATCTACTCATATGTGTAAGAGAAAAAATACTTTTCTTAGACCTGCTTAATTTTGCCCGAGTTTCAAAAAAAATAGCCAGACTCTGATTTGTTCATAAAAGCCAGTGTAATTTTGAAGCGTGAGTCACTGAAAATTAGATTTTAGAAATCAATGTTTTTCCGGAGAGCTATATTTCTTTTTTATATATAGCTGCAGAATAATCTATTCAGGATCAACACCAAAAGAAAATAAACAAAATTAGAACCTTAGAAATTTAAGCTCCGCTAGGATTTTTTTTTTAATCACTTAAAGACTTCAGCCATAGTCATTATATACTACAAACTCATAAAGGCAATATGGTACAACTGTCATTATTTCCCATGACGGGGAATTTTTCGTGTGTACTTTTGAATTTGCCACTTTCCGCCACTGATTTATGTGTAGAGTTCTCACATGCGTTTTAGAGTTTGCCACAAACACTGTTTTTATATTTTCCAGATGATCTTGTATATGGTTTTAAGTTTCTCGCCGTCTCCAATTTATCTCCTTTCTGAGTAAAATAAAAGCCTGAGAAAAGAACGGAGGTTAACCTAAACCAAGAAGCTCTGGGTTTCTTGCCACTATCGATATTTAACGGCCTTGGAAACAGTAATCTTGGAAACACTGCCCCATGTGCCATATTAAATGGTATTAGGCCTTTTAGGAAAAAAACATTATTTCATTAAAAATGAAAGCTTATTTTAGGATATCATACCAGCTGCCATAGAGAAGTATGTTCAAGTAAGTCTGTGCGTGCTTTTATTCCTAAGTGAGATTTTTACTCACTTTCACCCATTTTTGTTTTTCTAGCTATCTTACATGTGAAAGATCTACCTCAATCTACCTGGAAAACTGTCATATTGAAAAGAATGAGGGGCACCCGGGGGGCTCGGATAAGCATCTGACTTCAGCTCAGGTCATGATCTCACGGTTCATGGGTTCGAGCCCGGTGTCAGGCTCTGTGCTGACAGACAGCTCAGGGCCTGCAGCCTGCTTTGGATTCTATGTCTCCCTCTCTCTCTGCCCCTCCCCCACTCATGCTCTGTCTCTCTCTGTCTCAAAAATAAATAAACATTAAGAAATAAAAACAATAAAAACAATAAAAATAGAATAAAATAAAATAGAATAAAATAAAATAAAATAAAATAAAATAAAATAAAATAAAATAAAATAAAATAAAATAAAATAAAATAAAATAAAAAAATGAGTTTGAAAGCCCCTGAAAACAAATAAATGCCTCACTGGAAAATTATTTCCTAATTCACCTGCCATATGAGTGCCCACCTTAACCTTGGTTTATATCCCTTCCCACCTCCTTCTCTCTGCTGAAAGTTCACCATTTCTTCACCACCGATTTCCAGTTTCACCTCCCTCATAAAACCCTCAACAACTACATAGCATCTGACAAACTTCCCGAACTCCTAAAATCCTCTAGCATTGTTCTGTCTATACTTACCACTCGTTTGGCACTGAAAAGACACTGACCTGCATTACTGTTTATATTTAGATCACTGAGCTCCCCACCTAAATTTTAAATTCCTTAAGGACACAAACTCATATCCTCTGTGGCTCTGTGCACAACAGCCCAACTCTAACATACGACCATGCTAACCACCTGGCGAGCAGTGGATTTGCTCGTAATGATACCTGGCATTAGCAGCTGCAAGTCCGGTGGGTTGGAGAATCCACACTGCTCACCCCAGCAGTCAATCCTCGACCTTCTTTAGATTTCACATGTCCTCAGCATTTGAGTCAGCTGATCACTGTCCTCCCCTTAAGTCACTTCCTGGCGTGGCCTCCAGGACCACCCACTCTGTTCACTTTCCTCCTCTTTCACTGATGCTCCTTCTTGGCGGCCATGACTGGCTTTTCCTCATATCCCTGACGTCTTAAACTTGGGAGAGCCCAGAGCTCAGTCCCTGGACTTCCATTCTTCTTCAAATGCACTCACTCCCCTGGACACCTCAGACAAACTCATGCCCTAAAATACAGACCCTAATTTATCTCTCTGGCTCAGAGCCCTCTCCTCAACTCCTGCCTACTCAACATCACCATGTGAACACCAATTGGCACCTCAACTTAACTTGAACCAAACGAAGCCTCCAGGCCCCTCCCTCTTAGTTGACAGCAACTCACTATGTCTTTTCAGTTGATCAGCTTAAAAATCTTGGTTCCCCTTCAAAATGCTGTGTCTCTAGAATCTGACACCTCCTATGACTCCACTGCCACCACTTTGGTCAAGCCGCCATCTTTCTCATCACGATTACTGCAAAACCCCTTCTGACAGGCCTCTCCTCCACCCTTACCTCTCTGCAGCCTATCTCGGTGTCAGCAGGACATGACCTGCCATCAAAATGTAAGACAGATCACCCTACTTCTCTGCTCAAACCCCCAAATGACTTCCCATCTCACTCGAGGAAAAGCCCTGAACACAGCTCCCCCTTGCGTCTGCCTCCACCTCTTCCCGCTCCCCTCGCTCACTCCACTCGCCACTTTGCCCTTTTTGCTTCTCAGATGTGTCCAGCTACCTAGGGTCCTCTGCCCTTGCCGTGCCTCCTTCTGGAACTTTCTTCCCCTAAGAGCCACAGGCTTATTCCTGCACCTCCTTCAAGTCTATGCTCATTTGTCCCGCCCCCAGCCCCGTCAACTCTGTTTAAAATCCACACCCGTTCACATTCCTTAACCCCTTCCCCATCCAGTTTTCTCTACAGCTTGTATTAACTAATAAAATACTGTGTTCTTTACCTATTTAGGTCGGTCTTATCTCCCTTACAGAAATATAAACCGCTCCAGAGCAGGAATTTCCACCTGTGTTACACACTGATTTATTTCTAGGGCCTACAATAATATCTGACACATCGTGGGCACTCGGTAAATACTTGTCAAATCAATGGCTGATGACAGAGAACGAAGATGATGCCTTTTATACATCTGTTTGGTCTCAAACAGCCTACAAAGACCATACACTTAGGGCATGGGTTTAGGGTTCAGCCCTGACGCTTTTTGGCACAAGAACTAACCCTGGGTTCCTATCCTATAAAGTGGATACGAACATCTACCTCACAGGGCTGTGGAGGCACTGAATAATGGCCCAGAGTAAGCATCATACTATTATCACAGCGGACCCTTGAACAACACGGGTTTGAACTGTGTGGGTGCACTTACACATGGATATTTTTCAACAGATACAGTATAGTACTATAAACGTACTTTCTCTTACTAACATTTTTCCTCCAGTTTACTTTATTATAATACAGTACATAGGGGCGCCTGGGTGGCGCAGTCGGTTAAGCGTCCGACTTCAGCCAGGTCACGATCTCGCGGTCCATGAGTTCGAGCCCCACGTCGGGCTCTGGGCTGATGGCTCACAGCCTGGAGCCTGTTTCCGATTCTGTGTCTCCCTCTCTCTCTGCCCCTCCCCCGTTCATGCTCTGTCTCTCTCTGTCCCAAAAATAAATAAACGTTGAAAAAAAAAATACAGTACATAATACATATCACGTACCAAATACGGATGACAAACCGTTTGTCATTGGTAAGGCTTCCAGTTGACAGTGGGCTGTCAGTAGTTAAGTTTTGGGGAGTCAAAAGTTACATGTGGATTTTCAACTATGTGGGGGGGGTGTCAGCACCCCTGCACTGTTCAAGGGTCAACCGTACATAAAATAATAATAAGAAAACATCCTAACAATCTGGTGACCACAATGACCACAGAAAAACATACAAATTGTCCTACGATCTATTTAGGAGCTAAATGGGGTGTAACAAATTGTTCAGAGACAAGGGCGTCTAAGGGAAGTGAAAAGTGAAAAGGCTTTGTGAAAGACGTGGGTTTGGGGCTGAACACTGAAAACCGTATAGGATTTGAACAGACAGACTGGGATGGGGGAGCTGTTCCCCATGCAGGGACCGACATGAGCAAAGGGGGGAGTGAGATGTGCCTACGGCTTCGCAGAGAGCCTCGAAGGGTCAAGGGAGACGGCTGCTTGCAAAAGAAATGGCCATTTTTAAGAACACTTTGGAGAAGACAGGAACATACTAGAGAGAGAAGGGATACGCACGGAAGGAATAAAGACAGAACAGAATCAACGATGTGATCTTCCGCCCACACAGAGTTCATTCCCAGAGTTCCCTCTCAACCCATGAAGGGCACGTCCATCCAGATGCTCAACCGGAAACCGAGGGTAGCCGGCACACCGTGTCCTCCTCCCTCTCAACCCACCACCAAGTCTTGGAGGTTCCAGCTCCGACAGGTATCTTGAACTGAACAGTTCCAGCATCACAACTACCCTGCTCCTGACCCTGTGTGGAACTATCACGGCAATTTAATATGCCTTTGAACACCTACTATATACGCTTATATTTGTACTACCGTGTAACGTTTCCTTTATATACCATAAATCATAAAGAGCTCAGCAGAGCACGAGGCAAGACTTTCACAAACCCCAGGATGCTTCTTCCCACCTTCCCATCCAGCACTCTTCTCTCTGAAAAGGAGGTTCATATACCCACATGCTTTTATAGTCCTAGCCTATATTCAACCTTGTCTTCAGCAGACACATTGATCTTTCCCCTCCGCTCATCCTAATCCTAACCGACGTGGTTGGGTTGAACACAGAAACCGGCTGACTTAAAATGAACAGAATTTAAATTAGCATCAATGAAAATTTAAGTATGACTTCACTCTCGACGTGCACAAGAAATAAACTACCTCGGTTGGAGAGAATATATTTCCAATTACTGGCTCTATTTAAAGATCAGGTCTATCTAAACAGGCAGAAAATCTCAATAAGTGGGGCTCTGAGGACATTAAAAGAGAATGCTAATTTAGAGCCACGTAAAATAGAAGCTGAGTTTTGCGAAAATCCTGTTTTAAAAAGCTGGGTAAACAAGCTTACCTGGACTTTGGGCTATTGTTCCTTGGAGGGCTCTGTGGGAGTACGTGGAGTACCCCACTAACTTTGCCAGCAGGTCTCTGTTGCTGAGCAATTCCTCCAAACATCTCAACTGACCAGCATTGGGATAAAGAAAAATTTTATAAGCGGCTTCTCGCACCTACATTTAAAATGTAAACGGTAGAAGGCATAATAAGTACCATGACACGGAGGCCCACGCAATAAAAATATAGGCTAACTCTGACCCCCTCTGTTCTACAGGTGATCACTACTTTAAAATGAAAGTAAGGGATGGGCCACCTGGGTGGCTCAGTCAGTTAAGCGTCCGACTTCGGCTCAGGTCATGATCCCATGGCTCGTGAGTTCAAGCCCTGAGTCGGGCTCTGTGCTGACAGCTCGGAGCCTGGAGCCTGTTTCAGATTCTGTGTCTCCCTCTCTCTCTCTCTGCCCCTCCCCAACTTGTACTCACATGAGCTCTCTCTCTCTCTCTCTCTCTCGCTCAAAAATAAACATTAAAAAAAATAATAAATAAGGGTTTACACAGAGTGAATAAAGCTTTTAGATTCAGAAACTAGCATGGGGTATAAACACATACTTGACTGGAGTTCTCGGTCATGGGTTCTGGAGGGACATACCCAACCATACCCAATTTTACCCAACACACGTGCTATAAAGCACCTTTAACCAGGTAAAGACTACAGGCAGTAAGAATCTGGGTAGTCTAGAATGTAATTGTTATATATTTCTTTATCGTACTTTAAAAATGAGGAGTTCTTGGGGTCCCTGGGTGGCTCAGTCGGTTGAGCGTCTGACTTCGGCTCAGGTCATGATCTCACAGCTCGTGAGTTCGAGCCCCACGTCGGGCTCTGTACTGACAGCTCAGAGCCTGGAGCCTGCTTCTGCTTCTGTGTCTCCCTCTCTCTCTGCCCCCAACCCACTTATATTCTGTCTCTGTCTCTCTCAAAAATAAACAAACATTTAGGAAAAAAAATTTTTTTAATAAAAACAAATTTAAATGAGGAGTTCTTTATGAGATGAATAATTAAACCATTTTCATATTCATAGCATTTACAGAATTAATAATCCCACAGTCCAATTTTAGGGCTTAGTAACACTCAGGCATTTTTAAAGGTATAATTACATTATCACTGAATTTTGGGTTCAAACGGTAGCAAACACAGATGAGACCTAGACTATAAAGCGAGGGGAATACACATACCAAGTCATCTGGAGATTCTGCATGTAGACCATCAACTATCACGTGATTTCCAGCGACTACAAAGTTTTGACGAATGTGTTCTGGCAAGAGATGCTTCTCAATCTTGTTGGGAAAGTTAGTTCCCATGAGAAATGTATTACTCAAATCCAAGATTTTAACATTCAGGTCCACTGCTCTCTTACGCTACATGCGGAGGGAGTAAAAGTTATTTAAAGGCATTTAAAGTATTTCACAACTGACTTAACAGACCATCTATTAAGACAGTAAAGCAACATATTGAATAAGACACTAAATATATTAAATGAAATGAATATTGAGTATATTCCTTGTGCCATAAATATATAATATACTACGAATTATGTGAATTCTATTTTTGATATGTATTTAATATCTTAACAAAATGATTATCCTATGGTTTTTATAGTGTTTCTATGCTTAATATTTACATATGTTCTAGAGCTCTGATATGCCTAGGTTATATAATCTTTGAAATTAACAACATTGAGAGGTACACAATCCTTCCCTATCCCCCCCAAAAACCTCTTAGTTAAGCGAATCAGAGAATAGCAGGTAGTTGAATCTAATCAATATGATACTTATAAGTGTTTGTGGGCTAAAAAGAGTATTTGAAGGACACATTTGAAAACATCCTCGATCCTAAAAGATTAGACAGAAAGGTCAAAGGGAAGGAAAGGATTACTGTAAGTCTTCACAAGAGCGTAATGAGCATGCAGAAGGGGACACACGTTAGCAGTTCTGCCTCTGCACACACTTGATTAGCTAGAGAAGGCCAGCAGGGGGGGGGGGGGGGGGGGGGCAGAGCCAGACGGAGCCTGCAGGGCCGACTGTATCTTCCGGCTCCATGCCTGGCACCCGTCAGCCCGCCGAGCCCCTGGCCATGATGTTAGATGGTGCTGGCACACCTATGTGGGGTTTTTTCTTGCATTCACGCCTTGAGGATATACAATCCCCTAAGAAAGCATGTATTAGCCGAGGGGTGACACGGATGTTTTGAATGAAACCTAACTACAGTGCACATAATCAGCCAGCTCTACTGGAGGACGAGGATGAATTTGCAGTTATTGTTACTAGGAAACTAGACGGGCATCTGGACCTGTGAAAGGCTTCGGGTGAAATCAGATGCACGTCTTTCTGGGAAGGGGGTCAGTAGCTGTCAGCACATTCTGAACTGTACTATGACCCCAAAACATGGTTAAGCAGCACTAATTTTTTTTTAAAGGTATTTAAGAGGGGCGCCTGGGTGGCTCAATTGGTTGGGCTTCCAACTTCGGCTCAGGTCGTGATCTCGCGGCTTGTGAGTTCGAGCTCTGCGTCGGGCTCTGTGCTGACAGCTCAGGGCCTGGAGCCTGCTTCGGATTCTGTGTCTCCCTCTTTCTCTCTACCCCTCTCCCACTCATGCTCTGTCTCTCTCTTCTCAAAAATAAATAAAAACATTTAAAAAAAATTTTTTTAAAAAGGTATTTTAGATGGTGATGTACACTTGATAAGATGCTGGGGAAAAAATTAAGTATATGTTAATAACCAAAAATTCTACAATACAGAAAATTCAAACTTCGTGGGAAAACTGAGTTTTCAGATACTTCAAGGTCTTTATTAGTCCAGATTTCCTGTTGCCTATTTTGTTTCTACTATGACCATTTATCACCACCTAATGGTAATCATTGGAATAACCCAAAAAGGCAAAAGATGGGGAATAGCACTACAGTTCCAAAATGTTCCACAAAACCTTGACTATGAAAAAATAAAGTGATGAGATTATTTCAAAGAATTTACCACCTGTTAAAGTCCCCCTGGAATTAAAAACTGGGTTTCCTTCCTGCCCTCACCAATTTTCTAGGCATAGCATTTCATCATTCTGGGATAAAGATGCAGTATTCACGCTTCTAAGAATTCTATGAGATTGTTGTGCTAAGTTATCAAATGATTGCTAAAAAATATATACATCCATTAATTTTAAGCTTTTCAATTATATTCATGCGAGACCTTTACAATAAAATAAGAAATAACGTGGGAAAAATACAGAAAAAAATATACAGGCCTTTATAATCTGTACATTAGGTTGGTGGGTTTCTTTCAAGATCTCTCTTTTAAAAAGGGTAACGTGTCTCCTCTTACCTGTCTTAGTGGTGCACCTTTGAGAACAGACAGAAATTATAAGAGAGGAATTCAGAAGGTTTACTTGACTTGCATGTTTAATGCTCATGAGTTCCCAGGGAGTTATGTGCCGCGCGGGGGGCAGCTACCCTTGTAAGAACACTCAAGACGTAAAAGCAGCAAGTTCAATGCCGGCAAAACCGACCTTGACCTGACACCCAACGCTTCTGGGTAAAGTTTCAAAAACATGGTTCCTGAAGATTACATAAGATAATAAGACTGTTCACCTACTTTCTCTACCAGGAACGACAGTATTCTCCACTATCTTCCTTCTGAATGCCAGACCTGATTAGTATTAGCTAGTATTATTATGATTCCCATACGGTCATTCAATATTTGCTGAGGCCAAAACTGGAAAAAAACATGACCCGTGTTCTTGGTCCTTGAGAAGCCTGTAATTTAGACAAGTAACGCACAGGAACCGCTTCGAGAAAAGGCAGGAAGAGGTACATGCCATGTGCATGAAATACATAAAATGGGAGTTCCGATGAATACAAACTTTCACCTGGGGAACTGGTAAGAGCTTCGCAGACATGGTGGTCTGAGGATGAAGCCTGGGCGGGGGCTTGCGGCAGGCGGGCCGGGTGAGCAGACGGCAGGGGGAGGATGGGGACCACGCACGAAAGTGGTCCAACGGTGTCACGAGTTACGGGGGAGCACAGGGAAGGCTGGGAGAGCACTGCCACGGACACTCTTCGTTACGTATTAGCTGCCATTGATACTTTTTCAATAGGCAATGGAGAGTGACTGAAAGGTTCTGGGCAGGACGGTAAGGATCACACCAAGACTTTAAGGAAATCACTTCAGCATTCACAGACAGGTCAGACTGACCAGCAGACAACCCGAGCCGGGTTGGCGAGCAGCCTCTGGAGTCCGAGCCTCCTGCAGCTACTGGCCCTGTGACCCTGGGTAGATCACAGAAACTCGAGGTGCCCCCGTCCCTCATCTACAAAACGGGAGCGACAGCAAGCGCCTCAGAGAGGCTATAAAGATGTGATGAAATACACATGCTTCAAACAGCAAATGCTTAATTATCAATTGCTTAACCATCAACTATAATGAGTGTCAGCAAGACCAGGACCTTTAGGACAGCCCAGTGTGGCGATAAGGTTCAAGGTGAGCTGTCGGGGGGGCGGGGACAGATGCAGAAGCTCTGCAGAACGATCCGAGGATTCTGTCACGAATTACGGCATGAAAGTACTGGGAACAAAAAAATGCAAACTAACCCCCAATTTTTATTTGAGTGACTCAGAGAACAGCGGACTCATTATACCGAGAAGTGGTAATAAAATCTGGCTTGAAGAGAGGCCGATTTTAAGCAACATGAATTTACAGTAGTGCCTGTCAGCCTCTGAAGACTGCTGGGAGGCATGTGTGGGCTCAGGGTTCGGTCAGGAGTCTCGTGCTGAGCCCTTAAAGCCAAATAAACACATCCACGTGTTTACAAGCAGCCCCAGCATTATTCAAACCCAGCACCAATCAAAATGATGTTACCTATTGTAGATGACACATACCCTCAAGACTGTGACCTGTACTTTCTAGAATACTCTGATGAACTAACCTCTATTAACAGGTAAGTGGATTTGTGTTCTATTTATTAGGAGAAACATACCTACAAAAAAAAAAAAAAAAAAGCATAACCATAATAGACTGCAGGCAACTAGGGAGATAACTGTGGAGCGGGCGGATTTTCAGGGGTGGTCAACTCGCCCCCATTCTCCCAGCCCTCATACTGAAATGAGGCATTCAAGTTTCGTAGGATACTGCGTTCTAGAAAGAGAAGTGGCCAGGGCTAGAAAATCTGGATACTAAGGATGAGAACTTGAGCAGATCACTTTGTCCTATTTCCGGATCTGTGAAAGGAGGGGTGTTAACAATGCATAAGGTCGCTCCTGTCCCAGGGTAGACACTGTAGACCCCCTGCTTCCTGTTTCCGGAACAAAACCATGTGGATCTGTCAAAGACGTGTGTAATGTGAACACGCGCACTCCTGTCACGTTCTTAACAATGTTCCCTGTGCGTCCACTTCCAACCTCGACCTTCACAACTCTCAGCCTTCCTGCTCACGTACCTCTTTCCCGATATTGCCCATCTAAATGCACATCTAAAACACCCCCAGTGTCTCAAGCAAGGTCTTAATTCCGAATCGTCACGGGTGGCAGACTTGCAGAGTCTGAGCACTACATTCAGACCCAACTAATCGAAGTATCTTGCGACACAAACAGCCTAAGAGTTTTTATGACAAACGAATTTAAGCAACACACAAGGGCGACAGCAACAAAGAAACCAACTGGACGTTAGCAAAACAAGAGGAAAAACCAGAGGGGAAATATTCACCTTCTCTTTGTCTAGGTGGATTCCGCTGATTTCAAAATCAAACATAAACAGTTCAGCCACTCGCCTATAAACAAAACGAACCCAGGTTACAATGTGTAACAATAATTATTCACATAATCACTTTCTTGGTAAATAAATTGGACTTTTCAACCATACTCTGAAAAAGTCAGATGTATCAACACACACACACACACACACACACACACACACACACACACACACACACGTGCACTTTCTTTAAAACCAGGAGCTTAACATCTTAGAAGTCAGTCCAAACATCTAGCTGACGGACTGGGCTTTTAAGCTCTCCGATGGGTGATTTAGTATCATATACGTCATGCTAACTGTACGATGTCTTAAACTGACAATTTTAACTGACAAAGGAATGACAATTTCTCCAATGAGGCCAATTTACCTGCCGTGGGTTTTTTTGTTTGTTTGTTTTTTCTGGAAAAGATGGCCATCTTTTTGACTGTCCACCGTCTTTCCTTCAAAAAAACACTTGCTGCATACTTTACACAACCCACCAAATAAGTACTTGCGGGCTGTACACATGCTAAGTGCAAGTAGGTAAAACTCTATAATCCAGCATGTATATTTAACGGAACTACAGAGTATGATAGACTGCTTGTGGGTAAAGACGTGTGTGTTCCGCAAGGCACAGGTCCCAGAAGGAAACCGATACTTTTTGAATGAATGAACACATCTTTAACTTGTTGTTAAAGATACAACAAGTGTCCTAACAAGGATACAAATGAAGAATTTGGGAACTTCAAAGCGAGACCATCAGAAACATCCTTCCACAGGTCAGCACTATGTGAACCATCACCCTTCATTCCTGCATCGCTGTTAAAAGGCAGGTTCCTTAGTTATCTGCTCCCATCCACCTAGCGCTATATCTGCTAAGACTTGTGATGGAAGGTTCCCTCACCATTTCCAGAATTCATACTAGCATGCACCGTAGAAAGCAACATCTTTTTTCTTCACATTTTTTTTTAATATAATTTATCATCAAGTTGGCTATCATACAGCGCATACAGCGTGCTTTTGGTTTTGGGGTGGATTCCCATGATTCATCGCTTACATACAACACCCAGTGAGAGCAAGGTTTTTAATAATCATCAAATGCATCTGCAGACTTAAAAACATGCCCTAATTTTCCCCACCTTACCTTGATGTAACAATTTCATCAGGACACTAAAAAGAACAGGAAACAATGGAGCAGAAAGTATCCTGAACAACATCTAAAGGAAGGGGTACCTTTTCATTAATTTTCTCCTGTAATATTTTATGCTTAGAAGTCCATCTCTCCCTTTTTAGTTCTAAGCTAACTTGATGTTGTTTACTTTCCCGTTAGATACCAAAGGAACCCAAATACTGAATTCATACATGTACTAATTGAGAGAAAATTTGGCGAGCTATGGAAACAGAACGAGTACACGCAGCTCTTCAAATCTACTTCAGTGGAAAACAGGATCCCTGATGTCCGGGAGATAAGGATCTAATACCACTTGTAAGTAAATCTGACCGGTAGATACGTTATCAGGGGATCAGGAAACAAGAGCGTATCTGAAAGCACTTCTGCCAGTATTACTAACCTGTAAGTAACAAATAACTGCACGTCACTTCTTTATTAGCATGGGAAAATTACTCCTTAAGTGGTAACTATTTATTTGGGTGGTGACGGGGAGGAGGACTAGAAGTGAGGCAATCACCCGAATTAACCCCTTCTTCCCTACACCACCAGCCTAGGCCAGGCTGCTGTAACCCTTGCCAGCCCTCCGGCCCTCCAGGAAGACCTCTGTCAAGGTCAGCAGTCCTTAGTGTGATTAAACCGGCATCCCATGAATCACCCTATCCTCCGCTGCGAGGCCTCTGCAGGCTGCCCCCCACTACCAACCAAATCAGGTTCCTCTGCTGTAGGCTCCGGAGGCATTTGTGATTTCCACTCAACAACCTTAATCCAAAAAAAAAAAAAAAAAAAATCGTTGGGAGAACACAGAATCTTTGCAAAAGGTTATGTTGGAGCCACGCGAGGGAGTCATGGATGCTTAAATATAATAAGCAGAGAGAACGAAACACAGCGGCAACCAGTGTTTTAAAAAGTCAATACATGTATTACAGAGCGTGAAAAATAGTTACGATTAGCTTTACGTGTAGAAGCCTGTTCCTTATTCATAGACTACAAACCTATGAACGCCACCATGATAATTACTTATTTATTTCAACTCCATCCAAACCCCAATAATTAAAACCATGAAACAGAGTACACTTGGACAATTTTTCAAAGGCCTTGCGCACGAGGTTTTCAGTTTTTCTTCCAACTGGTAGCAGCCACTTGAACATTAAATTCTTTGATGCTGTGCCGGAAGCGGGGTTTCTTGGCTGATGGGACGTGTTTTCTTTTCTCTTTAATGCTGCTGCACGCTTGGAACCAATTTCAAGTGTAACACCTCTTTCTGTCAATAGTAATTTTTTTAACTATTTTTTTTCGGGAATTAAGTTATCCAAATATTTGATCTACTCTCCTGGCTTTCCCTGACTCTTTAGAAAGGGTCTACTTATCTTCCTGATTATTGCCCACTATACTCTGAATGGACAGAATTAACGTTCTTCTAAAAATTCTGAAAATTCAACAGACCACGTTAATAATTTAGTCACTCACCTTCTTTCTTAAATAATGTTAAGGACTTCACTCGAGCCCCTAAAATATCCCCATTATCTCTATCTCACGGTGATCTCCCTTCCTGAACAGTCAACCTGAAAAACATTCCACTTTATCTTTTCTAGCAAAGGTATTTTCTGTTTGTTTTTATAAGACAAAAAAAGCAAAAAAAAAGAAAACGGGGGTTGATAAATAGGGATGGAAATTTATTGTATAATGTAAGTTTATTACATTATATAATGTAGGTTTATTGTATAACAGCTTTACTGTAGAAATGTAGGAAAAAATTAAAATCGCTAATCTCAGCAAAGACAACCACTATTAAAGTTCTTCTATTTCCCTCCAATCTACTTATGTTTTTAAGACGACGTGAAACTAACTACGATAAGGTTAGAGAAATTAGCACATAGTAGGTACTGGAAAAATGTTTGCTGAGTTTCCGAACGGACATAAAGGGCGCCGAATTCCTCACACTGGAACATCGCTCGCCCTGGCTATTGGGCTGGGTGAGCCAGTGGGGGACACCCAACAGGATGTCGGTCCCGAAATGCACAGGCAGAGGCAGTATCTTTGGTCTCAGGAAGACACTGTCTCAGTGGCAACGAACGTGTGGCTAACACCAACAAGAGAAGACCTTCCCTTGGCTTCTATCCAATTTACTCTCGGTTTATTATACTCCTTGTTTTGAGTAAGTGGGAGCCAACTAACACGGACGTTTGTATCCTGCTTTTTCTTGTGAAATTGTACCACACACACTGAACATTTCTTTAAATGCCATCAAAACCATGGCTTTTAACGTTCGTAACATTTGGTCCCACGAACTAAAAATATTTTCATTCTATGATAAAATTCCTTGCCACATAAATCTCTTTATCCTTTTCTTTATGATACATTCCAAGAAATTGAGCAAAAAGGGATCCTCCGTAACTATTTATCAACTGACACCTAACTAGAGGGGACCCATTATCCCAAACCATTAAAACACTATTCTTAACTCTGTTTCTATTCTGTTAAGTGACGGGCTCTCTGTTCTATCTTTCTTTAAGGATGGAAGGGTCTCATTCTTTGAATGGCTACTGTGTGCAAGACACTGGCAAAACATTTTACTTTCATTATTTCATTTAAACTTCATATGGGGCGCCTGGGTGGCTCAGTCGGTTGAGCGTCCGACTTCGGCTCAGGTCACAATCTCACAGTTTTTGAGTTCGAGCCCCGCGTCAGGCTCTGTGCTGACAGCTCAGAGCCTGGAGCCTGTTTCGGATACCGTGTCCCCCCCCCCCCCTCTGCCCCTCCCCCCCAACATGCTCGGTCGCTCTCTCTCAAAAATAAAGCATTAAAAAATTTAAAAGTAGAAACATAAAAAATAACATAAAAATCCCGTTGGCATTTTTAGGAACATCTAGAAATGCGGTATGCATCCTGTCAGAACAAGTCCTTTGTACCTAAAATGGTCCGCTGTTCCACTACAATTTTTATACATTAAATACAGAAAAGTCCATCTTTAGCAAAATCAGATAACGAATAACCTGTGGTCGCTACTCAGTCAACACCAGCTGAGTATAAATGCAGCACAGTGAGCAGGCATTCAGCCTCTCCTTGTTTTGCTAATGAAGACAGTATCAGGCTCAAGGCTAAAATCAGAGTGAAGACAAACTAGTCTGATGATAACCACCAGCTTTCCCAGTATCCTCAGCATGAGAATTGACGAAGTGAAATAAGGTCAAACAAGCATCTGCATACTAGGAATTCGGGGGAAATTAATGCCCCAAAGACAGCCTCATTGTGCAATTCGTATGGCACGGTACTCATACATCAGATATATAACAAAACCCCATTATCGACGGATCCCTGCAGAGCAGGGCTTCGTGGGGGCTCAGAAGCCCTGTGTGGAGACAGAAAGAAGGAAGCAGGAGGAGAGAGAATCGGAGAGTGAAAAGAAGTAAACAACACAAACAGGTAAGAAAACGTATACCCTCTGAGCCACGAGATGAGTAATATATAGATGGCTTAATGACAAAGTTATAAAATTATTAATACGGACATGAATGTGCGCAAAGAAACATGGCATCCAAGATCCTGTATCAAATATTTTGGGGGGCTGACCTAGAAATGTAGCTTTTTCAGTTCGGAATAATGAAGGTCATCTAAGGAACCAAAGGAAATCATTTCAAGGATCTTGACATCCCACCAGTCCATAAAATCAACTGGTTTCTATCTTCCGGTGGTATCCATGATGGAACTTCACGCGTGAAGCTAAGTGTAATTCCCAACTGTTTAGAGGAACTCATTCCTTTGGTAAGCACCTACTACAGGCCAGGAACCGCTCTAGGAGCCGGGATTCAGCTCTGAACAAAACAGACCAGGTCCCTGCCCTCCCGGAGCTCCCCATCTAGGGTGGCGGAGAGATGTAAACAAATGAGCCAACAGAAATGCTAGAAAAGGCCAGGACTAAGAAGAGAACAGGAGCAGGGTAAGAGGACAGGGCGTGACCTGGTACAGAGGAGGAGGAGTGAAGGCCTAAAGAAAGTGCAGGAGTCGTGCAGACTCCAGGAAGAAATGTTCCAGACGGAGGGGGCTGCAGACGGAGGGGGGCTCCGGAGTGCGGAGACGCGGTGGGGGTGGGGATGGGGGTGGGGGAGCCACCCGCTGGCCTCTGTGGTCACAACCATAAGGAACGCAAAGCAGTCAGTACCTGGTTTCTGGATCAAGGGAATCCACAAGTTTTTTGTCAGCTAGCAATTTTTGCAGACTTCGATATAATTCCACATTTGTGTTCAACCTAGAAAAATTACAGATGGAAAAAAAAACCAATTGAACGACTTTCTCATACCTTGTTTTTGGCGTTACATTAAGAGAACTGTGTGACATCCTAGCATGCACGCGCCCAGAGACCAGCGTTCTGGGGGTTGGTTTTGTCTCCTCATTTGGAAGAGAGAGAGCGTCACCGCAGTTAGAACAGAAACGGGGAGTCCGTCAGGCGGGGATGTCAGGGTACTGAGGGTTCCGAAAGGTAAGAGGATGCATCTGAAGCCACAACCAGCAGCTGGAAGCAGAAGAGCAGTCGGGAGGGAGGGGACGGGAGGAACGTAGCTGGCGATCTGAGCCCGCTGCCATTGAGAACTCATTCCGTTAGCAATAGGCCAATGGCCACTTCTCTTTTGGTCTTTTTAGTGAGAAAGTAGCGAGGATGGGAGGAAGGATGGGCACAAAGATTTTGCGGTTCCCGAGTGAAGAGCCTAGAACCCGGGTAACCTTTGCCCTCCCGGGCCAGAGTGGCAGGCCCACACCCCTGGGAGAGTTCAAGGACACGGGCTTCAGGGACACGCCCTCGAGCTGCAACACCAAGCCCACCGCTACTCTGTGACCTCGGGCAAGTTATTTGAATCCCCCCAGCTTGTCCGGCTTCAGGTCACCCTAAGGGTTAAATGACATGCTACGTGTAGAGCACACACTCCCCACCCTAGTGGACAAACACTAGCCTTGCCAGCCTGCCCTTGCCCCCCACCCCCACCCCCACCCCCAACAGCAGTTTTGCCCTCAGCCCGGGTCGACATCCCACAGTCAGGTCCTCAGTCCTTCTTTCCCGGACGCCAAAAAGTCCTGGCACTCTCGGGGCTAAACAGTGAACTGGTTTGGGATACGATCTGCTCCCTGCCTGGTAGGTCCTCTGGGAAGGACAAGGCGGTAAGAACCATGAGCCAGTCCATACTCAGGCACCCGAGGTCCCCAGTCAGTGCGTAATCAAACACCTGCAGCTTTGTAGAAATTGAAGGGTTTCTGTTGCTGTGGTTCTCACCGGCCACCGCAGAGACTGAGGGGACTGAGGCACTCACCGCCACTGGGAGGATGCTCGCCCAGAAGGGCAGGCATACCACGGCTCCTGCACCCGGGCATCACTCCCAGGAAACCGGGAGAAAACCGACGTGGGCGCCTATCTCCTCCAGGCCTGCTCACCCTACGGGCCACCGCGTGTCACAAGGACAGGTTTAGAGGCAGCCGCAGTGTCCTCCCTTCAGAGGTTTGAGCCAACGTCCCACGTGACGTTTTGTGTCCTAAGATCCTGAGATAAGGTCTCTAGCCTACAGCTGGCATCAACTCTAAACAAACACACCTCATCTCAGGCTTTTATTTCCGCTACTGGAAATAGATTCCTCCAGGATCAATGGAAGCAGTTAAGATAGGACTCGGTTAAGGGCGCCTGGGTGGCCCAGTCGGTTACTCGTGACTCTTGATTTGGGCTCAGGTCGTGACCTCACGTTGGTGAGTGTGAGTCCCACATTGGGGGGATTCACTTTCTCGCGCGCTCTCTCTCCCGCAAAATAAATATATGCTGAAAATATATGTTGAAAATACATGTTGAAAAACAAAAAAAAATGTTGAAAATATATGTTGAAATACATATATATATTATATATATGTATATGTTGAAATACATGTTGAAAAACAAAAAAAAAGATACAGCTCAGCTAGACCAAAGGAGAAAAGCAGCCCTGGTGCTGAGAATGGAGAGCAGGGCGGGGAATGGAGTGAAGGCTGCGAGTTCTGCCTCCTGACCCTCCCTTCAGGCCCTCGGCAGGCCTCGGGCGGTGGCCAGAGTGTGGCACCGAAGGAAAGACTGGCGCACGTCTCCAGGATGAAGGGAGGACCTTGCCCGGATGCTCAGGACAACACCCGGCTCTCGGTCATGGCTCCCGTGTGGTCCCCCCGCAAAACTCGGAACCCACATCCATGAGACCGGAAGCGCATCTAGACTCAGGCCCGATGCAGCGTTCAATCAAGGTGGCTCAGGCGGGCACCCGGGCAGCTGTGACTCGTTTCTTGGGACTTTTCCCTGGACGAGGCGTGCTCCCTCCCACGGAGCCCCCTGGTGCCGCCCCCGCCGCGTGCCGGGTGTCTGGGGTCGGCAGGGACCGGCTTCGTCTCTTTCAACTTGCCACGGTGAGCAGCAGTGGCGACAGGAGATCACAGGCACTGTCCCCAGCAGAGCAGGTGACGCTCCGCGGGGCCCGAGCAGCAGGTCCCCATCCAAGCTGGGTGGCCACCGCGTCCACGCCGGGCCGGGCGAGCCGCGGCGCTCTCTCGCGGGGGACGCTGTGCGGCGGCGGCGGCGGCGGCGGCGGCGCGTCGGGCGCCGAAGAGCTTTCGGTACCGCGCGGCGCCCCTGGGGGTGGTTTTCGCCAGCGCTGCCGAGCCCTCGTGAGAGGCGCAAGGCCTTTCGAGGCCCTTCGGGGTCACCCGAGCCCGCTGCGTCACAGCCCCGGCCCGCCTCGGCCCTCCAGGGTCACCCGAGCCCGCTGCGTCACAGCCCCGGCCCGCCTCGGCCCTCCGGGCTGGCTTTCTGACCGCCCTGGACCCTCCCTGACCCCGAGCCGGGGGCCCGCAGGGCGGCCGGCGTCGAGACTCGGAGAGGCTCTGACTTAACGTGGCGACGACGGTCACCAGGGCGGCGGAGCTTCGCTCGGTACCTCACGCGACCGCGGTGTGAGCCCGCCTTCCGCGCAGCAAACGCGACGCAAAGCACGTGACCGCCTCGCTGACGGGGAAGCCAAGCGACCGAACGAACCGGGGGAACGGACAGACAGACACGGGGCCCCGCCGGGGCACGCCCCTGCCCCCGCCCCCCGCCCCCACCACCCAGGGCAGCGCAGGCCGTCCCCTACCCTGCGGGCGGGGGGCAAGCCCCGCGGACAAACGTCCGAAAGCGCAAATCCACAAAGCCGCGTCGCCCCGAGACCGCAACGGAGGCAGGGAGGGGGGGACAGAACATACTTTTCCACCGCGGTGCCGATGCTTGTACAGGCTTCCTCCGCCGCCTCTCGGAACGCGGGCTCGGGGTGGGCGATTTTCACAAAATCGGCCTAACGAGGAAGAAAGACAAAACCGAGAGGGGGTGTGATGGAAGGCTCTCCTCCGAGATCAGGGGGCAGAAGGGAAACCCTCCGCCGTCGAGTCAGCCCCTTGGCTCCGACCTCCGCGTTGCCATTGCTGAGCTGTTCCTACACCAGTCGGGCGACGCGGCCTCCTTCTCAACGTGTTGGGAGTCCCCGGGATCCAGTGGGGATCGTTCCGGAGAAAATACGTTCACTGGCCTCGTTTTAGGAAAGCCGTTCTCCTTCAAACGTAAACGCCAAGTCAATTCTCCCTAATTCTATACTTCAAAAGAAGCAGAATCTTATTTCAAATACTCTACAACTTTCTGGCTAAGATCGTTTACAGTGCGCTTCCCACATGTTAACCTGGCTGCAGAGAACAGCTCTTACAGGCTTCTCTTTTTTTTGTTGTTTTAATTGACACACAGCACAGTTTCAAGGCTGATTTAACTACATTCTAGCCTTTGTGCAGAAAACAAAGGCACATTCTCTCTTTACAGGCCTTTTAATAAAAATGGATTCCTACTCTTCGCTCCCATGACTCACAATCACCAGGGCCTGCAGCAGCTGCTACGCTGACCTCAGCATTTAACTGAGCTACACTTCTTTCTACTTTTTTAATGAAATCATGTAAGGTTAGACTTTAGTTTTCATGTTAATTGCAGTATACTTCAAAAGAAAAAAGCAAGGGAACTACAAAATATCACGGATGTTCCTCGTTCTCTGAGAAAAGAACATGTATGACTATAATACGAAATAAAATCACCACAAGGTCAAAGTTCCTAATTTTATTATTAGATTTCAATGTAAAAACATTTAAATCCATAGTTTTATACATCTGATGTAACAATGAGATAACATTAGTACCTGAGAAATTAGCTATGTAGAATTTACAATTTGTACAAATTACTAATCTACACGTTGCAGAATTTACAATCAATATTAATTTCAAGATACTGGCATACATTTTAAAATTCATCTGTAGTACTGATGAGGAAAACAATACTGTTACATAGGAAATGTATTAAAAAAAGAAAAAGAAAGTGAATGTCCATTTGGTGGTAAATCATAGTTTATAAAATCCTTGCCCTATTATGGTATTGATCCTACTACTGGCAGATAAAACCTTAAAACTTCAAAAGGAAGAAGGGTCAAGGCACCTGGGTGGCTCGGTCTGTTAAGCGTCCAACTTGCTTTCAGCTCAGGTTATGATCTCACGGTTCATTAAGTTTGAGCCCCACATCAGGCTCTGGGCTGACACCACGGGAGCCTGCTTGGGATTCCCTCTCTCTCCCTCTCTCTACCCTTTCTTCATGCTTTCTCTCTCAAAAATAAACATTTAAAAAAGAAAAGGCAGAAGGTTCTTTGACTTTTTTACTCAAAGATTTCCACATACAAGTCATATTTAAAACTTTTTAAATGCCATACTACTATACCTCATAATCATAAAAAACTTTAAAAATAGGACAAGCTATGGGGCAGAGAGTTAAGATCTCTCAGCGAGGAGCAAAAGCAAAACTGGGGGGGAAAAAAAAATCCTAGACCACCACTTAATTAAAATGCAGGCTAAGACAACAAATAAACCACCAACGAAGACATAAAGCCAGTACTTGATGGCACATAAGTGAAATTCCCTGACAACGACGTCCCTTTGCAGATTCCATCGGCACAATTACATGGAGGAGGTGTGAGGGGTCCTCGGGCAGTGAGTGCCTCTCCCTTCTCCTCCTCCACCCAAAGCATTTGCAGGGCAAACCGAGACCCTATAAAACCGGGAAGTGACTTCCAAACATGCAAAAAACAAGGATGGGGAGGTGTTACGCTGGGTGAAAGAGGTCATTTTCAAAGGGCAAGTGATTCCACTTATCTGACATTTTAAAAGAGGCCAACTGCAGGAGGGAGAACAGGTGGGTAGTTGCCAGAGGTAAGAGGGGAGGCCTGGGCAGGACTACACAGGGGCCTTTGGGGGGTGATGAGATGGTTATGTACCCGAACTGTGGCGGTGGCTACGTGAATACGTGAGTTAAAATTCACAGAACTACACCAGCCCCAGAAAGAAGCCAAGTTTGCCAAATGATAATTTTAAAAATAAATCCTTTTTAAAAAGCTAAGTGGCACTCCAACCTCTCCAGGTAAGGGAGACCTATTCATCTGACCTAAGCAGCCAGCCGGCCAGTAGGAGGTTCAGAGCAGCGGGTCAAGGGCGTGAGTTCTACAGCCAGAACGCCTGGACTCTGAGCCCAGCCCCACCCCCTACTGGAGAGTGACCTTGGGCACATCACTTAACCTGTTACTGCCTTTCTTTCCTCAACTGAAAATGCTAACAAGGTTAGTTCAGTTAATCCAGGTAAACCTCTCACCAGGGCCTGGTGCCTCATAAGATCTAAAAAAAAAAAAAAGCCGACATCGGAACATCAGCTCCCTGAGGCCAGAGACCGTGAGCGTCATGAGCCGCATTCCCAGTGCCTAGAACAGAGCCTGGCACGTGGTGGGGGCTCGACACGGAACGAATGTGAAGGGAAGGCAATATATAGTCTAATACAAAGTAGACAGGCTCAGGAGGGTTCAGTTTTGGATCACGTGAGCCACTCTAACGACGTGACTACTGAAGACGTGGCTCTTTAGGGCAGATACACGTGTGCCTTCTATCTCAGCAACGGGCTTCTCAGCGAAGAGAGGGAGGTATATGTCTGTTTCAGCTTCAAAATGTGAAAAAAAGAAAGCCACTAATACAATCAGTTTCGTATCCAAATCTTAGTTTTCACCGGAAAAGACATTTCTGAAAAGGTTGACAAAAACGGGCTTTTCATAGGATTAATTTTACTGTCATGTGCAGGTAAATGTCCTCTTAAAATTCTCGTAGAAGTTTTTATGAGGAATCTTTGCCATACGAGTAATCATTGTTTGATTATACATCACGTGCTATTTTCGTAACTACACGTATTAAGGTACAAGTTCTACATGTCACCCTGTCCTCTACATTTTTCCCTTCCTAAAGACTTTCTCCCACGAGAACAAGTCAGCTCTCAGGTGGTTCAGATGCTGTCAGCATACGTGCTGCCAAAGCGAGGACCAGATGCTTTTAACTTTATAGTCTAGCATTAAACCTAAGAAACTTAGCTTAAACGTTACCAGCTTGACACCCAGGTAGTTTCGAGGCTCACACCAAGCGTCTTACCAAGTCGGCCACCCTGCACAAGGAATCAGAGAGCTCGTCGAAAATGAGCACAGTCTGGGGCCCAGGTGCCACGGAACACACGCGCTCCACAAGCAAGTCTGCCTTCCTCAAGGCATTTTCTTGGGCGACCCGAAATCCTTCTGGGGCGCTGAGCTCAGGAACTCCAAAAAGACCCTGCAATCCAGAGAAGAGTTCCCATTTGTCACTAAAAAACACGATTTTTCGGTGTTAAGTGTAAGTCCTTTTCTCGGAGAGGAAATCTCGGTTTTCACTGGTGTATCACATAATGCCATGTTCACATTTCCCACGTCATTCCATAGATTAAACGACACCTGTTTTAAGAATGTGAATGTTTTTTCATTTTTAATTATTTCACACAAAACAAAAACAGAACGATACAGGTTCAACACCCAGCTCAGCCACTACTGCAGACCCTACCTCATAAAGTAGTTACAAGGATTAAATGAGATGATACGTGTTTTTAAAGCATTTCAACACTGCCTGGCACGCAGAAAGCCATTTAATAGATATTAGCTGTAATCACCATTAGCCATATGACCCCGGTTGGCCTAGTTCTCTCTCCTCCTGGGTCTAAGTTTCTCATTAAGCACGATGGGGATGACAGTACATATCTGACAGCATGGATACAGGTATACTATATTAGAAAGTATATGTAAAGTCTTCTGGGGACGCTGCTGGCCATTGGGTCCAGTCCAGTACCTAGAACCAGGTATTCCACAACTCAAGACAGAGAGGATGAGTTGAGCACATAGACACTTCAGGAAGATTTAATAAGCATGTTAAAACCGACTCATTGGCTGAAAGCAGCAAATTTTATACTTTCCGAAAGCATTTCAGCATCTTGATGAGGACAAAGATCACTCATCCAATGGGAACGACCGTCCTTTTCTACCAGTTCAAACACACTCGTTCCAGCACCCAGGAAGGCAGGATAGAAAACACAAAGCATTTACGATGCACTTACTGCACGCCAAGAGGAGATTTCTGGACCTAATACAGGTTCCCTCATTTAAATCACATAATCCTAGTGCAGGAACCATCATTCTTCTTTCACACATAAGAAACACACTTTAAGAAGCCAAAAAAAAAAAAAAAAAAGTTTGAGGTCATTAATTGTGGGAAAGACAGAACTTGAGCCCGCTTCGTACATCTCCAAAGCCCACACTTCTTCCATACTTCCGTACTGCAATTTATCTGTTTGAAAGTCTCTCCTGAGAAGGCAAGATCCTAGAGGGAGGAACCGCTTTCATCATTTGAACCAGCTGCCCAGCATAGTGCCTACCACATGGGCAAACTCGTGGACGAGACAAATTAACGGACCGGCGCTTAGCTCTGTAGTTGAACTTTGCAGATGACTAATAGGTTGATTTTGGAAAACAGCAAGAGGTAAAATTTTCAGGACCGGTAAGGCCTACCTTTTCTGCAAGAAGGGATGCGTGAAATTAACCTCTCTCCAAACCGATTAAATAATGAAAAAAATAAAAGACAGTTGCGGGCAGAGCAGAATCAGGACCAAAACCAAATCAGATTCTCTACACTGATTTAATTTGATTCAAGTACAGACTATTTTTCATTTCCCAGCACACCTCTCCACACTGCTGTTGGGAATTCTAAACCTCAGACTACTAGTTATGGGAATGATAAAAAAAAAAAAAAAACTACATTAACCTTTGTGGTTTTGTGTTGTTCTCTTGTTTAATCAAAAACCAATTCAGGTACCTGAAAATCCAACGTCAGTATCTAAACTCGTGATCTTCCAAAAAAAAAAAAAAAAAAAGCTAAAATTAGTTCTATTTCATCCACCCAAACCAAACTTACTTTTTTCATCTTTCTACTCAATACCTATACGTGGTTGTTCTCCTCTCACCAAGTATGTTAAGACCTTATTCTGGTATTTACCCCTATGGAAGTTGGCCAATTTCATACAAAAATATTTTTAAAACAGTCAAAGCTAATGGCAGAGATCAAATAAGAAAACACTCAAATCAGTAAGCTCACTGTTAACGGTATCCTAGGCTCTTATAACAAAGGCAGTGGTACAGATAATGAAGAAATTTAAAAGGCAAACATAAAAGTAACAACCTGAGGAGGGTAAAATCCACAAATGTAAAGTACAACAGGAATAGAAGGGTAAATCCCTTTCAAGCGTGCCTTCCTTTCACCTTTAACTCAGGCACTCGGTAAATATAGACTGCCTACGTAACGCCAGACACCTGCTGCGTGTGTGGACGTAGCAATAAACAGGAACCAGAGAATTCAGTCAGTGACTTCCCGGGGGAAGAAATCAACGTGATCAACGCCATCGCATTATAGGAAATTAGACGGTTCTCAACAGTTTTTGTGTTTTATAACAAGAAGAGCCCAAAGCTTTGGAAAAAATTTAAACCGGCATTTCGAGCATCGCCGGCATTAGTAATTACACGGAAACTCGACGCCGCCCATGAGCTGCAGGGCCAGGCGCCAAGGCACCAGGGTTGGGTTGGGGCAAAAGCGCACTTCGGCTGGGGTTGGTCCCAGTGTGAGGCGAGGGCGGGACCCGGCAGGCGGGATTCACCGCCACCGCCAAAATGAACTATTTTAAGTGCACGTGGAGCGAGGGCTCACACGAGGCAGGTCCCAGGACCCACATTCTGGGGGGCAGGACCCCTAAGGGCCGCCCCGCGCCCCTTACACCAGCCCCTCAAAGAGGAGGTGACGGGCAAGGTCACCGAGAGCGCACACGACACCCTACTGTACAAAGCGGGTTCGCTGCCCGGCTCCTCCCAGACCCAAAAGACCCGGCCCGGATCCCTGCTGGGCCACGCGGGGGGGACGAGGGGAGCCCCCTCCCGCGCCGCTCACCCGGCGCTCGCCGAACAGGTCCAGGCGGCGGCCCTGGGGCTTGACATTGAAGGCGGCGCCCACCGGGAACCAGCTGGTGCTGACCCCTCGGGCGCGGATCCTGGCTCCGAGGCCCCTCGAGCCCGCTCGCCCGGGCCATAGAGGCGCTGCCCGGCTTCCGAGCCCGCCCAGCCTCCCGGCGCACAGCATCTGGAGCCCAGAGCAGCCCCTTCCCCCGCCGCGAGACCCCGCCCCTGCACCGCAGCTCCCGCCGGGAGCACGCGCACCGCGTTTCCAAGGCAGCGGGCCACGCCGCACCACGTGACGCCAGCGCTTCCGGGTCGGGGCTCGAGGCCCTCAGAACGTGAGCACGTCGGAGTCCCGCGAGCAAGAGCGTCGCTCCGCCGCCTTCACGGCGGACGCCGCGGTCTTGCGCCCCCGTGCGTCTGGAGTAAAGAACGGCCCAGGTTTACGCTTCCCTCCCACGTGACTCGAGCGAGGCGGGCAAAGTCTCGCCGCAGGGTGAATTCTTCCAGGAGGGGCAGCGAACGCTCGGCGACCGCCGCCTGAGTGCCTTCCCCGACGTGACGGCACCGGTGACGCTCGTCGACTCTGTCGGCCTCCACCCTAAACGATGGTCGAAATTAAATCTACGGTATGACTGCCCCGCATGGTTGTGTGCAACCGAGTAAATTTACTGCCAGTGAGTCTCCACTCAGAGTTTGGCTGGTAAAATTGTTACGATAACTAATCTACAGTGTACATTTGCAGAGGGAGGATTTCGCCGCACTTCACTCAGCCATAGGGGAATGAGAAGATTTGGGGGCAGGAGGCAGAAAGGAAACTGCGACTTGGGGCTTAGGATGGGGAGTGTGGGAAAGGGCTGGGGGCCCTGGACAGCCTTGGCCTCCCCTAAATGAACGGAAATCACACGACAGGCGGAGTCGGGCCGGGTTCTTGTCCAGGGCGGGAAGCTTACCCTTGCTAAACTTCAACGCCCTCGTCTGCAGAAAGGGAATCGTGCCAGGTGCCTGCCTCCTGTACCTTCCAGAAGTGCGTGCAGATTACGTGAACGAGTTCACAGCGAGGTGTCTTTCTTTCGAGAGGCTTCTGTAGGTGGAGGGAGAAAAATGCCACGGTTGGGGAAGGGACCGAGGGGAGGGGAGGCTGCCAACGGCACCCTCACATTTTGCCTGGCTTCCTCCCTGCAGACACCTGCCGGTCCCTGGTCTATTTCAGGGTGGAGCCGGGCTGCAGAGTGGCGGACGCACGTGGGACGGGCCCCTTGACAACTGACGCTTCTGCAGAAGTGAAGCCGGGGGTGCGGGTGTGAGAAGAGGCCCACCTAGGAAAGCGAGCAAGAGGGGAGGGCTGGCTACCGCCGCCTCCCACCAGCGCCTCGAAATACGAAACACACGGCCTCAATTTTATGCAGGAACTGGATGCCGACTGATTGGTTAAATCGGTGAGCGCGCAGGGCATCGAGGGCGGTGGCGAGCTAGAAGGAGGATTCCTGTGACTTGTGCAGAGGAACAAGAGCCCGAGTGGACCTTTTGGTTCCGGGGCAACCCACAGGCACATTTTTCTGAAACCGCTTTATTTGAAGTCGTTCCAGAGCTTTATCTCCCCTGAATGTTTGGGCTTGGAGTAAAACTGTTCACTTGAGCATTGCCTGTTGGGTTTGATCAGTCCTAAGAGCCTTGTGGAAGGGCCCAGAAAGCCAGAAGGTGAAGCCAGGAGTGAGTGGTACGTGCGTCCTATAGATCGCTTCTAATCCCCCTTCCTCCCTTCTCCTGGGGGGTAAAAAAAAAAAAAAAAAATTAGTTTCAAATGGAGTTTGTTTTCAGTTTAGCCAGGCAGGGAGAAAAGGCCCAGTTAATCGTGGCACATAACAATTAAAATTTAGCTAAGACAAGCAGTGTAGCGAACCTATACGATTCTTTACAACTTAACTATAAACTGTATTTCATTATGCATGTACGGTAAGTTGTGATTTCATTTTCTCCTGGCTTTTAATCAAAGACTTCAAATGATTTAAAATCCCCAAATTCCTAACTCTGTGTCCATATCTCATTTTTGGCAACCGGTGGCTCACAGGGCAGCCTACCCCATGTGGCCGACCTAACGGCCATATAGCAGACCCTTACAAAGATGTCAGATGTGTCGTGTAAAAAAGAAAATTCATCAGTATATTACCAATATATTTGACAAAAAAAATAAATTTATATATATATAATATATATAATATATATAATATATATATATTATATATATTATATATATTATATATATTATATATATTATATATATTATATATATTATATATATATTTGACAAATATATATATTATATATATATTTGACAAATATATATATATATATTTGACAAAAATGCTTTTTCATCTTTTTCTTAAAAAGGTGCTTCAAGGGGCGCCTGGGTGGCGCAGTCGGTTAAGCGTCCGACTTCAGCCAGGTCACGATCTCGCGGTCCGTGAGTTCGAGCCCCGCGTCGGGCTCTGGGCTGATGGCTCGGAGCCTGGAGCCTGTTTCCGATTCTGTGTCTCCCTCTCTCTCTGCCCCTCCCCCGTTCATGCTCTGTCTCTCTCTGTCCCAAAAATAAATAAAAACATTGAAAAAAATTTAAAAAAAAAAATAAAAAAAAAAAAAGGTGCTTCAAACCTGAGAGCCTTCCTTTAGCCCAGAATGATTTTCCTACAAGGATCCCTAACCATCGTAATGCAACATTTAAGCCTAAGAGTGTCCTGGGGTGGGGGTGGGGGGTGGGGGGTGGGGGTGGTGACAGCTTGTCCCAAATTAACCAGGTGTCTTGTGTCTCAGAGAGCCTGGCATCATTAGACTGTTCAGACCTGCAGCCCAGATTCACAGCCAGCCAATGAAAAATAATCACAAATGGCGCATTACATGCGCCCCACCCCTGCCAGTCCAGCTTTATCTTTTGAAATCCTTTAAACTATGTTTTACATCCCATCTTCCATATTTCATCAAAAAAAAAAAAGAAGAAGAATTTTATAAAAGCTTGTATCCCATGTGTGGTCATAAATGTATTTTTTTCTTTATGTCTATCTCAGCGTATAAAGTTGGGTTCCTGAATAAGTCAGCACAGGTCGCCTCCCGATTCAGCCCTAACAAAACCAGACTTTGGGGAGAAACCGCTTAGATTACTACAATTGAAAAAAGCCAGAGAGGGGATCCTGGGCTCGGTCAGTTGAGTGTCCGATTTCAGCTCAGGTCATGATCTGACGGTTCGTGAGTTTGAGCCCCACATCGGGCTCACGGCTGTCAGCCCAGAGCTCGCTTGGGATCCCCTGTCCTCCCCTCTCTCTGCCCCTCCCCTGCTTGCTCTCTCTCTCTCTCTCTCAAAAATAAACATTAAAAAAAGCCAAAGAATAAGGACACTCTGGCTCAATAAATAAAGTGATCAGTCCCGCGGTAGCTGAGGGGAAGGAGGACAGCAAGGTGGGTACAGGGGCCACAGTGCAAAACTGAAGGAGACACTCACAGTCGGGGTCAAGTGCATGCAGTGGCAGCACCTGAAGGTGAGCCCCTCCTTCGATTCTGCACCCAGGGCCCCTCACTTGCTTCACCCCGGTCCTGGCTCTGCTCTAGAAGAAGTAAGTTAAGGAAGGCCAATCAAATACCTGTAAACAGAAGTTATTTCTGTACATTTCCCAGATTTTCCATAAGCACCGAGCAGTTTTTCAATTCTTCATTTTTACAGACTGCTGCCTGCTTGTAATGATCATTTAGAAAAAAGCCCCACTTTCCCCAGGGAATGAAGACGTCGTCCCAAGTGTGTTGACTTGGAGCATGGATAGAATGGCCCTAAGTCCCAATTTCTAGTGGCCCATCCTGTCAGATAAACTGGTCCCAGGCTGCTTTTCCTCATGGAAAAGTATTCGAGGGGCGCCTGGGTGGCTCAAGTCAGTCAAGCGTCCGACTTTGGCTCAGGTCATGATCTCAGGGTTCGTGAGTTGGAGCCCCGTGCCGGGCTCTCTGCTGTCAGCGTGGACTGTGCTTCAGATCCTCTGTCTCCCTGTCTCTGCCCCTCCCCTGCTCGCACTTTCTCTCTCAAAATAAACAAGTAAACTTAAAAAAAAAAAAAAGTATATTGAGTTAACTGAAGGCTATGTAATACTTGCAGAACATTAGAGGCTTTGGAACGTGTAAAGTGATTTCAGTCAACCACTGCTGTACCATGGGAGACTGGAGCACAGAAGAGCTGAATGACGTACCCACTGCAGGTTCCTTGGTCAAGGCTGGAACGACAGCCCGTACATCTCGATTCTTCGTCTTGGGCTTTTTCCGCTATAATCACGCTGCCCCCCTCCTTAGGTCATAGACTCCTCAACGTTCTTTTAGACACAAGCCGTGGTAACAATGGCACTAACAACAAAAGACCTGCGTCAGACTGGTTGAAACCGAGAATCCGGTGGCTCACGCAACAACCTAGTCCAGAGGTATCTCTGCCTTCAGGGACAGCTGGCTTTAGGGGTCTTAACAATGTCATCAGAACTGGCTCATCTCCAGCCCTGTTTGGCTTTGTTTTCAGGCTCTACAGATGAGCTAAATGGCTGCCAAGTAAAGTCCTGACGTCACCTGAAGATCTTGCCCTTCCCCCCCCCTCCCCCACAACAGGCCTTCCAAAGTTGCAGATTGCATGCCATTGGGTCTGATGGGATCGGGCACCATTTTGGAAATAGTCACCGTGGCCAGAAGGTACTATTCTTACTAAATAGGCCTCAATCCCATGTCTACCCAGAGTGTAGAGTCTACACCCTTTGAAAGACTTGTCTGAGGGTACACATCAGGACCAGACAAGAGGGAGGCAGAGGGTGCCCATCTGAACAAGAATAGCCACTGTGGCCTAAAACGTTAAGTTTCTCCTTACCTCGTTCTCTCAGTAAATTCACCTGCATCCTCTGCTTTCCACCGTAGCTGTTTCATGTCTCTGTCCAGGAACCTTTTCCTTTTGCATAGCTCCTTTAAAGTTTTTATAAGGTAATGGGGCGCCTGGGTGGCTTCGTTGGTTAAGCATCCAATTTCGGCTCGGGTCATGATCTCACAGTTCGTGAGTTCGAGCCACACATCGGGCTCTGTGCTGACAGCTCCGAGCCTGGAGCCTGCTTCGGATTCTGTGTTTCCCTCTCTCTCTGCCCCTCCCCCACTCATGCTCTGTGTCTCTCAAAAATAAATGTTAAAACAATTTTATGAGGTAAATAGTGAAAAAAATCAAAAGGAATTCACCCTGCTGCGTTTTGAACTTGTTTGAGACCTGTGATCTCTTTTTTCCTCCCTTTTGGAATGGGACTGTCTATCCTGTGCCTTTCCCACCATTGTATTTTGGAAGCAAATGATGTGTCTGGTTTCACAGGTTCACAGAGGCAGAGGGATTTTGCCCCAGGATGATCCACGCATTAGCTCTTACTTATAACTGACTTAAAGGAGTAAGATGATGCGATCGGGGACTCTGAGCTGGCGATTTTTAGATGAGATTTAGAGTTAGCATGGATGCTGACACTGTTAAGACTTTGGGGGATGTTGGGATGGGGTGAGTGTATTTGGCATTGGGGAAGGTCAGGGACTTTGGAGGACCAGAGCAGCCTATAATACGTTGGATCGTGTCTCCCAAACAGATACGCTGAAGTCCTAACCCTTGGTATCTGTGAACGTGACCTTACTTGGAAACAGGGTCTCTGTGGGTGTACTCAGGTTAAGAGGAGGTCATATTAGATTAGGGTGGCCCCTAATCCAAATGACTGGTGCCCTTATCAGAAAAGGGAGGTTTGCGCACAGGCAGACATAGAGGAAGGCCGGCCAGGTGAGGATGGGGGCAGAGCTTGGAGGCTTCCGCAAGTCGGGGAAAGTCTGGGTCTGCCAGAAGCTGAAAGGAGCCAGGTAGAACCTTCCTCAGGGGCTTCAGGGATACTGGCTCTGCTGATACCTTGATTTAGACTCCTAGCCTCCAGCATCGTGAGACAGTTACTTTCTGTGGTTTTCAGCTCCCCCGTTTGTGGTGCGTTCTGACAATAATCCCAGGAAACCAGTACAAATTCGAGCCTGGCAACTGGTTTCGTAAACAACTATTTGTTGACCTAAATGGCGATTAAAACCCAAGCTACCAAATGAGCAAAGCGTTCCACAGCTTTCTGGAATGACCCGTCACCAGCTTACGCCTTGTGTTAGCTACGATATGGAATGAGCGCTTGGACGCTTCCCGGTGTCCCCAGAAATTCAGATGAGGGGTGAGTCCTGATGCGGCTCCTTCAAGAACTAACTAGCGTTATCAGAACACTGGTCCCATGAGAAACACGCGTGCAAAGGATTCTCCGGATAAGGGGAACGATGAAAACTCATAAATGAATTATAATAGATGATGCAGGCATCTTTTGAAGATTTTATTCTTAAGTAATCTCTACACCCAACACGGGGCTTGAACTCACAACCCCGAGATCGAGAGCTGCAAGGACCCCCCCCCCCAGCTGAGCCAGCCGGGCGCCCCGACACCAGCACTTGGGTGCCGCTCTGTGATGATTACAGTAACGAGGGTGCTTCGTAGAGCAGAATCATCGGACAGCATTTTCACGAAGCCGTCTCCGATGGGTGGTGAGCAGAGTCTAACCGCCTCCCCGTCACTGGCTGAACAGAAGGAAGCCCGTGAAAGTTGTGTCATCGTCCTCATCCGCAAACAAGCCGTTAAACCTCTCCCCTCCTGCCACCTGCATCCACACCTCGTCCCCCAGCTTCAGGGGCAGCACGATGCCGCCGGACGCCTGGTCCTCCGAGCTCATGTAGCCGTCCTTGGTGTGCAGGATTTTTACCCCATTTTTGACCAAAGCTACCTGAACGTTCCTGGAGAAGACAGTGATGTGGTAGGTGAAATAATAGACCCCGGCAACGTGGCAAGTGAATTTCCCCGTGGCTACATCGTAGTGATTGAATTCGTTGTACAGGATCTTATCAAATTTAATGGGCGCATCTGAAGCCGGAAACTTGCTCAGTACCGTGAGGCCCACCGTGAAAGCGCTTTTGGGCCAGACGGGAGTCTCGCCGATTTTCCCTTTTTCGCCTCGGTCCCCTTTCCAGCCTCTCATCCCCCGGACTCCCGGCTCCCCCTGGGGCCCGAGGGGCCCAGCGTCTCCCTTGGGGCCAGGCTTTCCGACGGGGCCCATGGGGCCAGGTAGACCAGTTGGCCCCGAAGGCCCAGTGTGGCCCTGTAGCCCCTGAGGACCAGTGGGCCCCACGTCACCTTTCTCCCCCTTTGGCCCTCGAGGGCCAGTCTCCCCCTGGAGGCCTTTCTCTCCCATGGGACCAACAAATCCCTTGGGCCCGTGTTTTCCTGGGGGTCCCTGGGAGCCTTGATCGCCTTTGATGCCTTTGGCTTCGACTTTTCCGTCTGCTCCTAGGCGGAGAAAGAGAGAATAAAGGAAAAGATGACTTGCGACACGTCACCTTGCAAAGCCAGCTTTGGCTTTTCTCGAGCACACGGAGGATACACAGCAGTGCAAGTACAGTAGATGCTCCAGGTCCGAACGTTACTTTACTCCTAAAGCGCGTGCGTGGCATCCACACCCGCTCACACGCGCGTGCGTGCACACAAAACCCCTTCGTGCTCCTGTCCGCTACGGTGGCGTCGGGGTCCACGTTAGAAGTTCCAGCTCCTTACCCACCACAGAGTCGACTCTGGCCACTACACACGGCCGACCCTTGGGCACAGGTCTTCGGAAAGGCAGACGAACTCAAGCTGCCTCCAGTGACCCGCCACTCAGCTCTCGTTCTGTGACATCTTCTAAAAAAACCCCTCACGGGACTGAACAGGCCCCTCAGGGCCCCCCGGCTCCTCCAGCCCGACTGGAGAGCCGTGGTGAGGAGCACGGGTTCTGGAGCCAAATGCCAAGACTCCTTCCTGCCTCCTCCACGCAGGCACAGCGGGACAAGCCAGTCAGCCACCTACACCTCTGATGCCTCATCCGTAAAACTGAGACAATAATACCACCTCATTTATAGGCTGTTGTATCGAGTCGATATGTGGAAATCGGGGCACCTGGGTGGCTCAGTCGGTGAAGCGTTAGACTCCCGGTTTTGGCTCAGGCGATGATCTCACGGCTCAGGAGTTCGAGCCCCGCACTGGGCTGTGTGCTGACAGTGCGGGGGCCTGCTTGGATTCTTGCTCTCTCCCTCTCTCTTTGCCCCTCGTGCACGCATGCTCTCTCCCTCTCTTTCTCTCAAAATAAATAAACTTAAAGATACGTGAAAAGATGGGGCGCCTCGGTGGCTCAGTCGGTTGAGCGTCTGACTTCGGCTCAGGTCACGATCTCACAGTCCGTGAGTTCGAGCCCGGCGTCAGGCTCTGTGCTGACAGCTCAGAGCCTGGAGCCTGCTTTGGATTCTGTCTCCCTCTCTCTCTGCCCCTCCCCACCTCATGCTCTGTCTCTCTCTGTCTCAGAAATAAACATTAAAAAAAATTTTATTTTAAATAAATAATAAAAAAAAGATACGTGAAAAGCACTCAGAGCAACCTGGCACAAAATGTTTGCCCTTGAGACCATTCTCTCTCCCCCCATCAGTCACAACTGGCAGAGCCCTCCTCACCCTCCCAGGCCCAATTCCAGCGCCACCTTCTCATGCACTGTTGCCAGAAGCCCGGAGTCAAACTTTAGCGTCATTCCCCAGCGTCCACCCACTAAAACAGGCTTCAGCAAACTACGGCCCGTGAGCCAAATCCAGCCTCACGCCTGTTTTTATCCGGCCCACAGGCGACGAATGGTTTGCATTTTTAAGTGGTCACAAATAAAATTCTGCCCTAGAAATAATGCTTAAAAATTATATAAAATCCAGCTTTTAGTTTTCATGGAGTTTCACCGGAACACAGCCCCACTTACGTCGCATCTATGGCTGCTTTTCTTTTTTTTTTTTTAAATTTTTTTTTCAACGTTTTTTATTTATTTTTGGGACAGAGAGAGACAGAGCATGAACGGGGGAGGGGCAGAGAGAGAGGGAGACACAGAATCGGAAACAGGCTCCAGGCTCCGAGCCATCAGCCCAGAGCCTGACGCGGGGCTCGAACTCACAGACCGCAAGATCGTGACCTGGCTGAAGTCGGACGCTTAACCGACTGCGCCACCCAGGCGCCCCTATGGCTGCTTTTCACTACGGTTGTGACCATATGGCCCGGGAAGCTGAAATTATTCACTATCTGACCCTTGACAGAAAAAGAATCACGAACTTCTAGAGATCAAGGGCTGTGCTGTCCTTATTGTTGGATCATCCTCAGAGGCTACAACGGCTACTTGTCCTTGGTGAGCGCCAAATGCCTAAGTCACTGACGGCTCAGAATTAGAGGGTGGTGAAACGGAACACGATTTCTGACCTCGTTCTCCTTTCTCTCCATTCATTCCATCTTTCCCTGGACCACCAGGATGTCCTGGTTCTCCTAGGTGGAAGAGAAGGAAATAGACAAGGGTTAGAATTCTAATTCCGCGTTTCCTGAACATCGGTCTCAATCAGGGGTATAGACTGAAGAGTCCTGGGAGTGTGCCCCCACCCCCACCATGCACACACTGTCTTTTGCAGAAGTGCCGGTGGAGAGAGGCAGATGTGAGTTGTGTAAAAGAAATGAATTATGAAATGAATTGAGTGGACGTCCCAAGCACCCAGCTCCAGGAAGACAAGACAGGAAGGTAATATGTGCACAGATGATCACAATTACGTTTTTCCCTCGTGAATTGAACTCGGGTAGCGACTGACTGTTGGAGGCACTGGGTGCCTCACTTCCGCTCTTTTTCTATCTTGTGTAGAGTGGGGTGGAAGGTTCACTAGCCTCCTGTGAAACACAGATGACTGTGGTTACCTGGCGCTATGGGGGACGGAAGAAAGGATTCTGGAAGGATCTCTCCAGCACCTTAGAGTGGTGGTAGATGTCACCCATTAAGGTGGCATGGCCGGCCCCACTGGGAACATCAGGGGGGTGAGGTTTTGCCGACCACACATGAATTTTGAGCTCAGAACAGGCAATCCTTAGCTCCAACTTCCCATGTTGTAAGTCAACATCTCTGGAATCAAAGGCAGTTCTTGCTGTAAGGAAGGACAGTAGGAGCAAAAGTTGAAGGAATCATGAAGACACGAGTGTATCCCGTGTATGTGTATACACACACACAGCACACACACTGTGGTCCCAGTGGGAGGGGAAAGTAGAGGAATGGAGTTCATCAAGGTTGAGGTTTGGCCATTTACTTGCACTGGGCTGTTGACTACCCAGAAATGAGACTGGTCTAATGCCAAAAGTGACATGGGCTCTACTAGAGATGTCACCCATCGGAGACCCCGCAGAGCCCGTCTGCAGGGCAGTGGCAAGAGAGATGGTGGGTGGCCCTCTGCTTCATCCAGCCCACCCAACAGATCCCCTGGATTAGCAAATGCCGTGAGCACAGAAACACCTAAAAACACCAAGACTTTCATTCGGCTCTACAGCTGACTCCCCATACGAAGTAATTTGTTCCAATATTCATTTCTCCAAAACTTAACAAAGGCTTTTTAAAAACCCATATTCCAGGGGGGCCCGGGTGGCTCAGTCGGTTAAGCGACTGACTCTTGATTTCAGCTCAGGTCACGATCGTGAGATCGAGCCACCCACCCATGCCAGCATGGAGCCTGCTTGTATTCTCTCGCCCTCTCTCTCTGCCCCTCCCCCCACCCTCTAAAATACAATAATCGTTTAAAAAATCCATATTCCAACAGCATTTGCTGGCAGAGCACCTTTTAGTTCATCCTGAAGTTACTTTCTGTGTATCATTTCAACCGTTTTTAAAATAGCCAGAGGAATATCTAATCTTCTGGTAGGATTCTGAAATAGCAAGAGGGAGGAAAAATGACCGTGGTTTGTGCTCAGGTTCCCCACAGAGTCCTGAAATGTCTAATTTAATTGGGGTGTTTCTATCAATGACTGATATCTCATGGTACAGTTTATAATTGGGATGAGACTCATTCTAATGAATGTAAATGTATATCCCTATGTCCCAAGTCTTAAAAATCTCTAGGTTTTTGTCAGACATCTTGTCAGATGTCTGACTAGTTCATCATTGTTTTCTCCCACTCACACGCACTGGAAAAGGTCACGCTAAGAAGAGAAATGACAGCGCTATTTTTGTGTGATTCGTGAACGTCTGCCTCATCAAGTCAACCTTCAATCTTCGATTTCTTTGCAGAAGTATTTCGGGCGCCCACCCGTTCGTGAGAGTTCAACAGTACAATTTGAAAGTCCCTCGGGCTGGGCACACGTAACCACAATACGCCACAGTACACGGACGGATGATGAACGTGTGAGGGCTCTCGCTCCTCCCACAGCACATGCTTCCGGCTTCACGTGACCTGTCCAAAGAGACCACGCGAAGCCACCCAAGTCAATTCATATAGGAAATACTTTCAAAGCTCAATTTTTTTCATCAAAATTTACCTTTTATTTTTTTAATTTTGTTTAATGTTTTATATTTGAGAAAGAGAGAGAGAGAGACTGAGCGTGAGCAGGGGAAGGGCAGAGAGAGAGGGAGACACAGAATCCAAAGCAGGCTCCAGGCTCTGAGCTGTCAACACAGAGCCCGACGCGGGGCTTGAACCCACAAACCGTGAGATCATGACCTGAGCCGAAGTCGGACGCTCAACCGACTGAGCCACCCAGACGCCCTCTAAATTTATCTTTTAGAATGTCAATCGGAGTTTTGATGTTTTCCCCCTGTACCCAGATAGACCAATCCGCTTACGGTTCAGGTATGTGACCCTACGGTCAGACCCAGGCTCAAGAACCAAGCCTGTCAGTTGGTGTCATGGAATCCACTCACGTAGCCTGGCTTTTGCAGATCTCCTTCCCAGAGGCTGCATCCTGACCCCAGATCCCCAGACCCTGGGGCAGGTCCCAACACCTGAGTCCCGCCGTGTGGCTTCAGTGACCATCTACTTTGGTATTCTCTGTCACGCCACGTCACCTGCCTCACCGTGTGGCAAGGCCCTAGCTCTCCCGTGCAGCGCAGCCAGGCGCTCCCTGCTAAATATTTAGCGATCAGATTTCTCTATATGCTCCAAGTGCCAAAGACCCACCATACCTGCCATCTGAGGCAGAAAGATCTACACCATGTGCTTCTGAAGACGGCCTGTAGTATCAGAGGTGACGGCCCAAAAGCAGTTGTCCCCACTAGATGAGAACGTCCGGTGGAGGGGGGAGCCGTGTTGGTCTTGTCCTGCCACAGTACCCCAGAATCTGGCCTGGAGCGGGCTCTCGGTCACTGCTTTCTGAGCAAGGGGTGCATGAATGAAGGAGGGGGAGCGGGCAGGTGATGACTACACTGGTGATGAATGAATGAATGAATGAATGAATAAGAGGAACGGACGGGTACATGGAAGGGTAGCTGGAGGCCACCAAGTGGTGAGTACCTGCCTCTCCCTTGTCGCCCTTTGCTCCGTCTCGTCCATCTCTCCCGGGCAAACCATTGTGACCGGGATTCCCAGGGACGCCAGGGTGCCCCTGCCTGCACGTGTCCTGTGCGTTCACGTTTCCCATGCAGATCCCGCCGGCGAGCAGAAGCAACCAGGTCCTCATGTTTCAGATGATGGAGCTGAGCTGAGAGAGGGAAACACAGACCAGAAGGAAAGGCCTTTGTTTCTGGGGCCACAGACACAGCCTCTGCTCCTTGCCGTGGGGCACGGGCCCACTCCCGATCGACCTTGGACAGGATGGCCAAGACCGGTAAGGGCAGAAGCCGCTAGCGGACGAAGCTTCTCACAATCAGAAGGCCATCGTTCTTGAAAGGAACCCACGTGACTGGGACCACTCTGAATGGCAAATGGTCAAGGGGAAAGCCGAGTTCCAAGTCAAATACTCGCATTTACCACTCCGCTCCACTTGGGGCAAACCGCTTTTTGGAGCCAGAGAAGGGAATGATACTCGCTTCTCGGCGCTGCTGTAACAACCAAGGTTGACTACAAAGTGCATGAAAAGCACATGTTCAACAGTAAAGCAAACACAGAATTAGCATTTGATCCGGCAACCCCAGTTCGGGGTGGACACACACAAGAACTCGAAGCAGAGACTCCGACATACTTGGACACGCGTGTTCACACCAGCTTTAGTCACAGGAGCCCGAAGGTGGGAACAACCCACACGGCCGCCGACATGTGAATGAACAAGATGTGTTTACACACACGACGGGATGCTCCTCAGCCTTGAAAAGGAGGGACGTTCTGACGCATATACTACAACACGGATGAACCTTAAAGACATTGTGCGACGTGAAATAAGCCGGACGGGACCAATACTCTCCGATTCCACTCGTATGAGGGCCCTAGAGTAGTCGAATTCACAGGGACACAAAGCAGAACAGTGGGAGCCAACGGCTGGGGGAAGGGGAGGGGGAGCTAACGGAGTTTCAGGTTGGGAAGATGGAAAAGCTCTGAAAGCGGACCGTGGAGACAGTCGAACAACGTGAACGTACTTCAAGCCGCCGAACTGGACGCTTAAAAGCGGGTAAAGTGGTAAGTTTTATGCAATGTTTATTTTACAATAAAAAACAAATAGAATGAAAAACAGTAAAGCATTCCACGCTGTCCTACTGTGATGAGACATATGCTTTGAGTTAGATTTTTGACTCTACAGGAAACCACCGTGAAGGGCACGCACACACACACACACACACACACACACACACACCAAGGAACAGGCAGTTTGCGAAGTACACCTTCAGGCCCCACTGCGAGTTTTTGATTTGCTTTCCAACCCCATCAGGAGCGAAGGCCACGCCGGGTGGTGAGGTTTGCGATGAGATCTAAAGGAGCAGAGCAGCTAATCAGGCCAAGTGTTCTAGGCAGAGAGAACACACAGGCAAGACCCTACGGCAGTGTGCACACAGGATTCATGGGACGCTCTTGACTACACAGATCTCCCCGGGAAGGGGGCACCACACCGATGACTCTCTTTCACGGCACCGTAGTACAGGGCTACTCTTACTTACGTCACCGTATGACTGAAGTCTGACTGCATTTTTCTCCTTACTGTACTCCTAGTGCTCAGTATTAAGCCTGCAGCACTGTGTTGAATAAATATGCATTGAATGAAATGCGTGTGCCATGGCAGACACTTTAGGACATAAAAATAATAATAACCTGAGAATCGTGTCACACAGAGGACGGGTTAAGACGGCAGCGGAGTAGCCTGAGCTCGCTTCATCCCTCGAACATTCGAACACAGCTAGATGAATATCAAATCATTTGAACACACGAGAAGCCGATCCGAACTGAGAGGGCCGGGCTGCACAGCTAGAGCTAGAAAAGCAACCCCAGTGTGGACGGTGGGAGCCACAGAGAGTTGACCTCGGGGGAGAAAAGACTGTGTGCTGTGGAGGGGAGGGAGCCCTGATCACGTAGAGAGGAGTGAGAGAGAGAGAGAGAGAGAGAGAGAGAGAGAGAGAGAGAGAGAGAGTGAAGGTGCACCTAAGGGATCTCAGAGGAATAAACTTTCCCCAAAACCACTGGGAAAAGAAGAGGGGCTAACCACCACAAGCTTTTATGAGCCGCAGAGCGCAAAGTCTGAAGTTACCGAGGTCAGCGCCATCACCAGCTTTGCGCCCGGTGGGCCTGGCGGTGCTCCAGTGGGGAAGGAGTGTGGAGTGTGGCGGCCCGAAGCGGGCAGCGTGGTCTGAGGATCTCTTGGGTTGCACAAGGAGAGACAGTTCCCTGGCTTGAAGTGCATTTGGGAGAGGTGGACTGGCCTCTCCTGGGACAGAAAGACCCCGTGGGCACCAGCCTGCCGCTCTATTCACTGGCATAAGAACAGAGATGCCAGCTGAGGGCGGCAAACCTTGGGTGCCGGGTTTTGGCTGTGCTTTAACACCAACTCCAAAAAATTGCTAGAACTAATACATGAGTTCGGCAACGTCACAGGATATAAGATCAATGTCGAGAAATCTGGTGCATTTCTATACACCAATAAAGAAGCAGAGGAAAAGAAACCGAGGCATCGATTGCGTTTATAATTGCACCAAAACTCATAAGAGACCTAGGAATAAACCTAACCAAAGATGTAAAATATCTGTATGCTGAAAACTATAGAAAACTTATGAAGGAAATTGAAGAAGATGTAAAGAAATGGAAAAACATTCTGTGCTCATGGATTGGAAGAAAAAACATTGTTAAAATGTCAATGCTACCCAAAGCAATCTACACGTTCAATGCAATCCCTATCGAAATACCACCAGCATTTTTCACAGAGCTAGAACACATAATCCTAAAATCTGTATGGAACCACAAAAGACCCCGAATTGCCAAAGCAATCCTGAAAAAGAACACCAAAGCCAGAGGCATCACAACTCCAGACTTCAAACCATATTACAAAGCTGTAGTGATCAAGCCAGTCTGGTACTGGCATGAAAACAGACATAGATCAATGGGACAGAATAAAAAGCCCAGAAATGGACTCACAACGATATGGCCAACTAATCTTTGGCAAAGCAGGAAAGAATATCCAATGGAAAAAAGACAGTCTTTTCAACAGATGGTGCTGGGAAAACGGGACAGCGACACGCAGAAGAATGAAACCGTACCACTTTCCTACACCACACACAAAATAAATTCACAGTGTACACAAGACCTAAATGTGAGACAAGAAACCATCAAAATCCTAGAGGAGAACACAGGCAGCAACCTCTATGACCTCAGCCACAGCAACTTCTTACTAGACGTGTCGCCAGAGGCAAGGGAAACAAAAGCAAACATGAACTATTGGGACTTTATCAAGACAAAAAGCTTCTGCACAGTGAAGGAAACAATCAGCAAAACTAAAAGACAGCCTACGAAATGGGAGAAGATATCTGCAAGTGACATATCAGATAAAGGGTTGGTATCCAAAAATCTATAAAGAAATCACCAAACTCAACACCCAAAAAACAAATAATCTCGTGAAGAAATGGGCAGAAGACACGAACAGACATTTTTCCAAGGAAGATATTCAGATGGTAACAGACACATGAAAAGATGCTCAACATCGCTCATCGTCACATGAATACAAATCAAAATCCTGATGAGACGTCACCTCACACCTGTCAGAATGGCTAAAATTAACAACACAGGAAACAACAAATGTTGGCAAGGATGTGGAGAAGGGGTGTAACCCTCTTACACCATTGGTGGGAATACAAACTGGTGCAGCCACGCTGGAAAACAGTATGGAGTTTCCTGAAAAAGTTACAAATAGAACTACCCTACGATCCAGCAACTGGACTACTAGGTATTTACCCGAAGGATAAAAAAATACAGATTCAAGGGGGCACACGCACCCGGATGTTTATAGCAGCACTATCAACAATAGTCAAATTAATGGAAAGAACCCAAGTGTCCCTCAACTGATGAACAGGTAAAGAAGATGTGGTATAAGGGCACCTGGGTGGCTCAGTCGGTTAAGTGTCTGACTTCAGCTCAGACCATGATCGCATGGTTTGTGGGTTCAATCCCCAGGTTGGGCTCAGTGCTGACGGCTCAGAGCCTGGAGCCCGCTTAGGATTCTGTGTCTCCCTCTCTCTCTGCTCATGTTCTGTGTCTTTCTCTCAAAAGTAAACATGAACAATTTTTTTAATTAAAAAAGATGTGAGAGATACACACACACACACACACACACACACACAATGGAATATTACTCAGCCATCAAAAAATGAAATCTTGCTGTTTGCAATGACATGGATGGAGCTAGAAGATATTATGCTAAGCCAAATAAGTCAGAGAAAGATAAATACCATATGGTTTCACTCATTGGAATTAGGAAACAAAACAGATGAACATATAGGAAGGGGGAGAAAAAAAAGAGAGGGAAGCAAACCGTAAGAGACACTTAATGATAGAGAACAAACTGAGCGTTGCTGGAGGGAGGAAGGAGGGAGATAGGCTAGGTGGGCGATGGGTATTGGGGGCACTTGTGAAGATGAGCACTGGGTGTTGTATGTAAGTGTTGAATCACCACTATGACACCATACGTTAACTAACATAATTTAAATTAAAATTTGGAGAAGAAAATAATAACATGAGGCTAGTGAAGCAGGTCAGAACCCAGACCCTTATACAGCACTGAAGGCGACGTCCATCCGCACAACCTTTCAGATAAAGAGAAAAGACGTTCATATCTTAACCTTAGTGATCTTGTGCCGAAAATTCTTAATAATCCAACATTTGTTTGCCAAACATATTAGCCATGACATTATCTGTCATAGTGCAAAAGTGTGTACTGCATAATGTGCTTCCATCCGTGCTGCTTGGGTATAATATTATGTAGCCCCTGAAATAATTATGTAGGTCATGTAGAAATAAAATATGTGAAAGATATATGTTGTGTTTAAAAAAAATTTTTTTTTATTTTTCAGAGAGAGAGAGAGAGAGAGAGAGTGTGCGAGCATGAGCAGGGGAGGGGCAGAGAGGGAGGGAGACACAGAGTCTGAAGCTGGCTCCAGGCTCTGAGCTGTCGGCACAGAGCCCAACGCAGGGCTCGAACTCACAAAATGCGAGATTGTGACCTGAGCTGAAGTTGGATACTTAACCGACTGAGCCACCCAGGCACCCTGATGTTGAATTTTTAAAAAGTAGAATAAAATGGCATGTACATTATGAATTACAGAGGTACCTATGTAATTCTATATGCATATCGACAAAAACTAGGACCAAATATATCCAAATGAATATGGCTGCTTTAGAATAGCAGGGTTATGAGGGTTTTTTCCTTTTAAAAAAAATGCTTTTTTACAGTGTCTATTAAAATATTTCTAGATAGATAAACGTTAAAAAAAAATTAAAAAAAAAAAGGGGGGCGCCTGGGTGGCTCAGTAGGTTAAGCGTCCGACTTCGGCTCAGGTCACGATCTCGCAGTCTGTGAGTTCGAGCCCTGCGTCGGGCTCTGTGCTGACAGCTCAGAGCTTGGAGCCTGTTTCCGATTCTGTGTCTCCCTCTCTCTGACCCTCCCCCATTCATGCTCTCTCTCTGTCTCAAAGATAGATAAACGTTAAAAAAAATTTAAAAAATATATTTCTAGATAAATATTAAAACCAGCTAGACTTGTCTAGGATTATATCGCCATCTCATGGAAACTTCTAAATATCACAGCGTCCAGTTTGATGGCAAAGTATTTTTAGACAAGAAAATACAGATGTTTCCTTTTGAAGTCACAAACTTACACCATTTCAGGAAATTGAATTGTTTTCTTGGAGCCAAATTCCATAAATAATCTACACCATCCTCTTTTGTTTAACTCAGAAGTGACTGGTCATAGTTGAATTGAAATGGCACAGACCAACCTCTGCTAAAGGGTCTATATTTTTCCTTTTAAATTTTTTCAAAATGTATTACAATTATTTCAATAATAAAAAGATCTCAAGATCATAAAGGCATCAAATTGGGGTAAACTCCATTTTGTCCTCCAGCTAGGGAAGAGCTAACATCTATCCTTCCGTAATTTTTTTTTAATGTTTATTTATTTTCGAGAGAGACAGAGCATGAGTGAGGGAGGGGCAGAGAGGGGGGAGACACAGAACCCGAAGCAGGCTCCAGGCTCTGAGCTGTCAGCACAGAGCCCGACGCGGGGCTCGAACTCACAAGCCATGAGATCATGACCTGAGCCGAAGTCGGACGCTTAACCGACTGGGCCCCCCAGGCCCCCCTGTCATTTATTTCTCTGGTTTTGAGCACTTGCTTAGACCTCAAGCCTAGCACACAGACAACCTTCAACAGATGACTGTGAATAACCAAATATGCTCTGCTCCCAAATAAGCAGGGAAATAAGCTATGGCACTATCTTTAATACGAAAATTGAGAAGAGGGACGTGAGGGTTTGCACAAGGACTACAGTAGACGTTATATGAATACGTCATTAGTAAAAATAAGAAGGTGCGTTTGTGCTTCTTACAAAGCCATAAATTGGATCCTCAGTTTCGTTAGTTCAGCCCACAATTGATGCACTCAATTTAATTGCACTGTGTGTCGTGGAATTGATGCACCTTTTAATTCCTCTACGTGTTTCTCCAGAATGCACGAGAGCTAGGAGCGCTTCTCTCCCGCCCTTCCCTCCCCCTTCCCCCTCCCTGCTCTCACCTGGATCACTGCCACCCCCACCCCATCTCCACACTGCAGCTAGACTAGGGAGCACTTATTAGGCGCCACCCTAGGTTACAAGGACAGCCACTGCATCTTTCCGCTTGCTTATTTTCAGTACGTCACCAACAATTATTTGTTGAATGATTTAAAAAGAGAGAGAAAAAAAGAACTTTCGAAAGAAATATCCTGGCTCCAAATGTGTGCGACGCAGCCTTTGGGGACGTGGCTGGGTATTAAATCTAATCCGTGTCGATGCCTTCGGTGGAGATCACTAGTTTCTCCAACCCCCCCCCCTTGCTCCTCGTAATAGAAATTTGAGGCGGCATGTGGCTGCCCGCAGTGGACATTTCCCAGCCTCCCTTGCAGAGGCCCGGAAAATACGAGGAAACTGGATTCTGGCCGGTGGGAATGAACAAGAGGGATCTGTGCAAGGACCACAGGCTTCACGGGGGAGGAGGGCTGCTCCACCCTCCCCGGGCCCCTTGCCCCTCCCTGCGGCTGGGGTGTGCGTGGGTGGGTAGGGGGGGTGGTGAGACGTCTTGGGACTCCTTGAAGGAGAGCCACCCTTCGGGGATAGAAAATCTCTGGTCCCTGACGGCCACGCAGACCAGACCCGCCCCGCCGGCCCGTCTCTGACACGAGAGAGAAGTACATCACAAGCCTGCTGGAGCCACTGTTATTTGGGGTCTCCCTCCCTACTGCTAAGCCCACGTCTTGACTAACGCGAGGCACCTGCTGCCACAGGGGTGAGCATTCATCCCAGCGAGGAAGGTCGGTGGCCATGTGTCGTGGGCCCAATCGTCAGAGTTGCTGAGCACTCGCTGGATACGCAGCCCTCCAGGCGATAGATTAAACAAGCGGCCACGGTCCTGCCTGAGCCGGATCCATGTGAATCACAGGGAACAGACGCGACCCTCCCACCGAACGCCCAACCCTCGGGGCCCGAGGACCCTGGGATTCTGCTGTGATCCCCTAGACCTGACACACTGCCCCGGGGGTGGGCGGTGGGCAGAGGGACACAGACCGCAAAGGACTTTGGAGCTACGGTTTTTTAGACCCCCCGCAACAGGTCCTGACTGGGTTTCTGGGTTGTTTCTCCTTTGCCTGACCTACACGGTGCCTTCACTACTGAGCTCCTGGTTAAGGTCACTCGGTTTAATAAAAGACCTGCCAGAATCGAGCTGAGCGGCGCACAGTGGGTCTCCCAGCCTCCGAGCTTCTGCTCTGCTTCTTGCGTGTAACACGCGAGAGAAGAAACCACCCCGAACACCCCTCCCCGACTTGACACTTCACGAACCTAAAAATCAAAAGATTGTCGCTCATCGAGTACCTTTTCTTCCACATGCCCCGCACATTGTATTTCTTCTTTAACGTATGTTGAGGGGCTTGTTTTCAAGCTACGCCGTGTAAGTGATGAAGTACGGCCGTCCCTATAAACACGCACACGCTCAAATTTGTGCCAAATAATCTACGAGCTCCTCTAGAAAGCTCTCGGGGTGGGGGTCTACCCTTACGCCTTCTCCTGTAGCTTCATCCCTCCTCCCGGCCAGTTTGCAGGGTTCTGGAAGAACCTCAAGATCTGCTTTTGTCTCCTGTTCACCTCTTCCGCAAATGAATTCTGAAACCAGCGTGCTCCTTTCCCACCCAAAACTCGGCAGACAGCTGCCTGCCGCGCCAATAACTAAGCACGATCGTCACACACGGATTAAGAGCTGCTTTAGGACTCCCATGCCTTAAATCAAAACCAAAGCAGCGGTTTCCTAACGCACTTACCTGAACCCCGGGGCCACGGGCTGCATGCAGGTGCTGCACAAACCAGGAATCTAGGGCTCACTAAATAAAATCACGCCTTCCTGCCACATAATTCCCTAGTGGATGTATCTGCAAAACAGCAGGAAGGGGAGGGAACCGAGTAAGGCACAAGATGTTTTGGAAGAGCTTCAAAACTTGCAGCCAGACTGGAGTCAGGTAGCGTCTTCTAGCACTATCTGTTCAGAAGACTCGGCTCTTTACCCCCCTGTCCTTTTTAACCAAGGGAGAGAAAGCGAGGTACACTTCCGAGTCTGGAAGAAGGAATCCCCACGGCCGGTGTCTTTCCGTAAAGTGACGTTTGTGCCTTTGCTTCGGCCGCCTCCCCGCCGACCTCGGGCCAATTGCGGGCCAACAGGATGACAGATTGCTGGGATTCCAGATCCCTGGAAGGGACTTCATTTAACGAGATCCCTCAAACTTCTGCGTGGGTCCTGTGATGGTAGACACCGTGTGTACCTTGGTATTTAACGCGCGTTCTCTTCACACACACACCACCTGCCACTGGAAGAGGCACGGTGCGACTGTTTTTTGGACGCCACGTAACCATTAACGTTTCGTTTTGCCCCCATCAGAGTTCATTAACACGGATCTCTAACTGAAAAATAGCCTCAGGAGGACAAACGTACACAACGCTGTTTTTCAGAGGCTGTTGAGAACCAACTCGGACAACCTAGCTGGACTGCAGAGGCCACACAGAGAAGGGGGGATGCGGGCTGGGCAAGTCCCATCGGACAGAAGGAACACCCTCCCCACTCGCCAGGCGTCCGTTCCTCGTCTGTACCGCGGGGAAAGCAACACCAGCCTCACAGGGCAGGGCGGGATTTCGTTTGGCGACAGAAGCTGATCTGCTTTCTCTTCCGTCGTCCCGTAGCCTGAACTCCTGACCCGTAAACGCACCCAGACACCTCCGGTCACTTCTTAGTGGGAGGGGGGCAGCCCGAGCGTTGACCCCGGGGACAACTCCTCCCTCCTGCTGTGGCTGCCCCTCCCCCACCGGTGTCACCCTTGTCTTCCCCTTCTCCATCCCTGTCTCCTCCCCTGTCCTCTTCCTCTGCCTGTTCATGCTCCGGGGGTGACCCAGGGCCGATCCCCTCCTTGGGCTGTCCGCTCTCGGCTTCCTTCCCGCCCGCACCTCCCGCTCTCACCTCTCTCTGGAGCCGCAGCGTCCAGCGGGTAGACCAGAAAGTCACACGGGCCCCCCGCCAACCCGGCCTCTCTTCTCCGCATCCGACGGTGGCACCGGCGCCCGGCCATCGCCCCGGGGCAGAACCCCGAAACCGCATCTCGTCTCCACAGCTGCGTGACAGGCTCACGGCTGAGCATCCTTCACCTGTGTCCGGCCTCGCCCTCTTCTCCAGCGTCGCCGCTGCGGGACACGGTCTCCCAGGTCACCCCTGGCCTGGTGCGAAATCCACCCTTTTCCCCGACCCCGGGATGAGCTGAGCAAATCCCACACGAGCCGAAATCCCACACAATTTCCTCGCCTTCCATTCTTCGGCCACGAAACGAAATCCCAGGACCTCACGCCGGTGGGCAGGTCCTTTGGGAGCCGGCTTCGACCCCTTCGGTTTCTCACGCGGCCCGTCAGTTGGATTCAAGCCACACACCCAGGCTCTCCGGGGCTGGGGGGGGCCCTCCGGGATGCTGCCTGGGCCTTGCCTCCCGGGCCCCCTTCCCGCCCGGCCACTCGCCAGAGGGAAGGACTCCGTTACCCGAAGGCCGCGACTTGAACACCCCCCCGTCGCTGCACACTTCACTTCACCGTGAGCTTTCATCACAACTCCATGTGCCTGTCTCCCCGCTTCGACCAGACGCGCCCTGGGAGGATTACCCAGTTCAGCTGGCCTCCCCGCTGCACAAGGCATGCTGTGCTCCACCGAGGTCGGCTACCCCTCAGCCCTTCTAGCAAAGCCCCCACCGCCCTCTTTTTACCAGTTCCTACAAATGGCACCGGCTGGGTCCCTGGGAGCCTCCCCGGGGAGGCCTTTCAGATTCCCAGTGTTCCCCCTCCCCCGCCCCCTGCCCCTAAGCTACCCCCTCTTCCAGGGCAGCCCAAGGGAAGGGAGAGAGCAGTTTGGGAAGGAGGTGGAGGTTAGGAGTAAACAGTGGGGACGGGCTGCCTGGCAACCCTCTCGGGGATACTTTTCACTGCAAACAATGGGCTATTTACTTCACTTCTCTGAGCGTTAATTAGAGAAGGAAATTCAGGCGAGTTCCCCGCCCCCAGAGGGTAGGCAGCGGATCTCCCGGTGAAGCGGCTCGATCTCCACCCGGAACGAAAGGCGAAAGGTGTGTAAAGGCCTGTGCGGCTCATCTACCGTCCATCCAAGAGCTGCTCCTACAGAGAAGGCCTTTTCACTCTGGGTGTGGCTTTACCAGGCTTATTCCAACACGTGCGGACTTTCTTCAGTGGAGCGGCTCCTCCCTGTTCCCCTGGGGACCCCTCCTCTCACACTTGTCTAGTGGTTTAAGCCTGATCATTCAGGGACGAATTTTTACTGACAGGAAGTCTCTCACTGTCCAGTCAGGAAATGAGCTGTAGATCCAGAAACCCTCCTAGCACTCACTTTCTTTTAAAAAAATACATTTAAACACCACACACACACACACACACACACACACACAGAGTCTTATTTTACTACTCAAATGCATTACTGGAACCAGTTTGGCAAATTAACTTTAATATACAGATACAAAACAACAAATATAGATTCACAGCATTTACAAGAAATCATTCAAATAACATTGTAAATAATATCTTTTTTTTTCTTTTTACAAAAACTTCATTCAACAGAAATACATATCAAGTTATAGCAGTCTGGTACAACACAGTTGAGCTGTCAACAGCTAATTCATCAGTTTCGAAGCTGTCACTTGGCTTAACAACATTGTCTTGATGTTGAAGAGTTAAAAATCAAGGAAAAGGTTACTAAAAGTTTGCAAAACGGGTAAACACAACTGATGCTAGTATTTACAAAAGAGACCAATTATTAAATTACAGAATCGGTTAAAGGATTTTCTAAATATAAAGGTTGATGCCTATGACAGAACTAAGACAATAAAGTTAAGCGTGTTGTAGCTAAGTATATTTGCATCAAATATTTAAGCTTCTGGGTTTCTCTTTTCAAGATCAGACAGTTGGCTGCTTATTCTATTCAAAACCATTTGAACTCTACTTCCGCTGCGCGCATCCTGAGAGAACAGCACCAGCCGAGTGGAATTCTGACAAGGACATCTGTAGGGTGAGCTCATTACAGGGACACCTGCTTTTGAGCGGTTTGACCTCGCCGATCTGTGTCCAGCATCCCTGGCCTGTCAGCCATCGAAGGGACATTTACCCACACTTGCCACCGCTGGCCTGTGAGGGACACACGTGTTTCTGCTCTCTTCCATAAAACGACCGTACGGCACGCTTCTTCCTGACTCCAGGTACTCGGGCTGCTCTATTCGGGTAAATAAGTGGACTTATCTGTGTTGAGAAAGACCAGCAATTGGGGCACGTAGAGACTTATTTCCAACTTACGGATGCTGGATTGTGGCTTTTACAAGAAGATTTCCACCGTGAAACAAAGTCTGAATTAAATGCACTTTTGTGTCTAGACGACAGCAACGTAGGATCGAGGGGATTTTCTGAACAGGCTTGGAGTTGGTCTTTGTCTGGACTAGGTATAAAAAGGCACAACAATATTCAGAAACAGCATGGAGCCCGGGGGTGAAATGTTTTCAACAACAACCTCAGATCTACCGGGGAAAAGAGGAGATCTACTGAAAATCACACTATGAAGAAGGGACCCCGCGAAAGCTCTAGCACATTGCTGTCATCCTTTTTCTTATCTGTGGGCCAAAGATACAGAATGGTATTTCCCTAGGATTTTACAAATGTCCCATTTTATGATGGTTTACGATTTACTGCAAGGTTGTTGTGCGTTTTTGGTAGGATTAAAACTGAGAAGGCTGCTTTTGACTCATGGTCATTTGAGTGGTCTTCCAAAAGAGTTGGCAAATTCTGAAATATAAATAGGAGAATAAGTGAAATCTGTCAAAGTGTTGTGCCATCTTTGTGATTATGTGTGAGTGTGTGTGTTGGGGGGAGCTGGGGGGGCATCCAGAGTATGCAAGGGGGGGGGGTTAAAATGAGACAAACAGGGAAAAGCAAGACTCCCAAACATACAGAATCCACACAGGAGGCTCTTGGCTTCCTTCTCTTTTTCTTCCCAAGAGGAACACGTGACTTAAATTAAGGAGGAAAGTTTGGCAAAAACCTACGATTAGAATACTTGAGCCACGTATTCTTTATAGAACTCAGGCGTTTGGTAAGAAAAAAAAAAGAACTCAAGCTAGACAGATTTGAAGACGTCAAAGGCATTCTACCTTAAAAAAAAAAAAAGTCTCAGTTTTCAAAATCGCCTAAGATTTCAGGCAGTATCCACTCAGGGTGGAGATTTGATCGTGTGACTCTCCACACTGTCCCCAGTTCACGGGGCAGCCTCGTAAAGGCCCTGGGGTCCGAGCTTCCTTCTTCTGCTAGAGAATCCACGGAGGGACAGGTGGCACGCAGAAGCTGGGGCCGGGCGGGAAATCAACCCTGGTCACAGAATTTAAGCCCCTCCTCACTGCGCATTAATATCAGTAAATGGGAGCCCTGAAGTGGTTCTTCGGTTGAATTCAATCCTCATCGAAAATGTGACATAAGCAAATGTTTCTCTTTTCTTCCCTAAAGCAATTTTCTTAGATTAAAAAAAAAAAAAAAAAACAACTGTCCAAAACTGTCGTATAGACTAACGACTCCGTTTGGCACAGAGACTCCTACGGCTATTACTAAGGGGCCCACAAAAAGCACGTTAAGTGTGGTTTTCGAAATCTATCATTGCATTTTGTTAGTAGAAGGATCGGTTACATAAACGCAACTAAAAGGGGGCGTCCTCCTCAGACCCGGAACAGCGCAGGCACGCACTCGCCCGGCCGCAGCGCCACCGCGCCTCCCGAGCAGCCCCCTCTGGGACGCCGCCGTCCTCCCGGGACCCGGGGCGTTAAGGGCCCCGGAAGCAGCCCCGGGCGGCCGGCCACAGGGCAGTACCGGCTCGCGGCGACACGACACGCAGGCGGGCGAGCACCTCGAGGCGGCGGAGCGAGTTGGGACGGGCCCGACTTCCAGATGGTGCTCCGAGGCCCGCTCCACGTCCAGGCTCTTGTCTTCTCGACGCGTGACGTCACCGCCTCTGGGGCCGGCCCTGGGTGGAGGGGAGGTGGGGGAGAAAGGAGGGGACAGAAGCCACGGGCGTCTCCCGCGCTGCCCCGTCCGGCGCCCCGGGTGCGTTTCAACGGCGTCGCCCTTGCGAAGCCCGTCTTCTGGAGACGCGCGTCCGAGTTCTTTCCATCCGGGTTTACAACGCGGGCGAAGACAAGGAGATTGCGACCGACAGGCATCGGCCCACGTGGCCCCCGGGACAGAGGACGGCCGTGTCTGGGGCGACGTGTACTTTTCATTCATTCTTACCGAACGGATCTCCGGAACCCTCCGGACAGCACAGTAAGGCCGGGGCTGGCCCCGCTGTGTGTGGAGTTTATGCAGGAGAAGTCGGCTTCAGCTTCGGGTCCTGAGGGGGGCTGCTGGGAACCGCGTGCTTTCTCGGCGGACCGTTCGGGGCGCCGTCACTGGATTGGTGGGGACGCCACAACAACTGGCGGGAAAACCTTGGATGTTCTAAGAACGCCTTGCAACGGCTGCAGGTGCGTTATTTAATTTATCGTAAAATTAAAGCAGGTGGGGTTTCATATCGCAAACAGGTGCGTCCGATTAGTCTGTTAGGTCACAGCGTGTGAGTGCGTGTGACTTCCGCCGCGCTCTTGCAGGAGGGTGCCCGCCGGGGGGGGGGGGGGGGGGGAGAGGGGGGGTGACACCAGCCCGCGGCGGGAGGCGGCACTCTCTCCCGTAAGCAGCGGCAGCTTCGGGAGGCTTCAGTGACCCCGACTGCACTCCGCCTGAGGGATTCACGGCGCTCGCCCCACCAGCCTGTGGGGGGCGCATCTGGCAAGAGGCAGCCTGCGCTATTTGGCAACAATGCAGAGGACACCAGGGGACACGATGGCCACGTGCGCTGTGGCGGGAAGTCCCCTAACACTGTGGAAGAGAGGCAGAGCTTACCGGTGTTGGCGAGACACCTTCGCACCAACCCCGTCGCTACCGTCCCCCTGGAACCCACGTGCAACGGTGACGGTGCCATCCGGTCCGTCCTCGGGAAGGGCAGCACCGTGCGTGCCCGTCACGGCGATGCCCGCTGGGGTCACCGCTCGGCTTCCCTGAGGCCGTCGCTGGTTCCCACGGCCCGGCCGGCTCGGCACGGATCACGGAGGGGTCTCGTGGACACCGGGGCCGCGCCTCACGACCTTCGCCTCCCTCCCAGAGGGGAGCCGGGCCTCTGAGCGCTGAGGTGCGTCTGCGCCCTTCTGTTCCCCACGGATCCCCCGAAACAGGTTCTCAGCTCTGGGGTCAGCACGCGAGAAACAAAACTGGTTCTCCTCTTGGCGGACGCCTCAGCAGAAGCGCGGCCTTCGTTTTCACTTCTTGAAAGGGGTGAGTCTGTTGAACGTGTGCCAGAGGAGCGAGGGCTTCCTCTTGGGTTCCGCCAGGGCGAACACCTGCTGCTGGGGGACGCTGGTGGGCACGGTCACGTGGCGCTGGTGAAGGGGGTGCAAGCTCTGGTGCGGCAGGGCCACCGGGCACGCGCTGTAGCCTAACCCGAGGGGGGAGGGGGACGGAACAGGGACCCAGCGTCACTCGTCGGCCGAAAAGGAAAAACAGCACCAACACTCGAATTCTCAGCTGATTCTTAATCCACACGCACCCGGAGGGCATCTAAGAGCCATCACGACGCTGCTTATGTGCAGACACTGCGTGTGCAGCCACGGATTAGGTGGCGTCACAAAAACCCTCCGGGGAGGGGACCTGAAACCCAGAGAGGTTGTGACCATCACCTGCGCTCACGCAGCGGGAGTGGCAGGATCAAGGCTGCTGGCGACCAGAAGCAGTGAAATGCTCCGAGAGCCTGCGGCCCAGCCTGCCCTGGCCCGAATCCTACTCTGCCGCTTACTGGCTGTGATTATTCAGGATAATTATTTGGGAAATTATTTGATTTCTCTGCACCCCCACTCCCTAAATCTGTAGTGGGGATAACAGCACCTCCTGGTTGCTATGACAGCTAAGTGAGCTAATATAAGGAATGTGCTTAGAACAGGGACCCCGAACTGAATTGCTAAATCGAAAGCGTCTTATTGGGATAGGGGTTTTCAATCTGCGCAGAGGTAATGAAAAAGGCTTATTAAAATTAGCTACGAAGCCTGTTTCCGATTCTGTGTCTCTCTCTCTCTCGGCCCCTCCCCTGTTCATGCTCTGTCTCTCTCTGTCCCAAAAATAAATAAAAAACGTTGAAAAAAAAAATTTAAAAAAAAAAAAAAGGGGGGGCGCCTGGGTGGCGCAGTTGGTTAAGCGTCCGACTTCAGCCAGGTCACGATCTTGCGGTCCGTGAGTTCGAGCCCTGCGTCGGGCTCTGGGCTGATGGCTCAGAGCCTGGAGCCTGTTTCCGATTCTGTGTGTGTCTCTCTCTCTCTCTCTCTCTCTCTCTCGGCCCCTCCCCCGTTCATGCTCTGTCTCTCTGTCCCAAACATAAATAAAAAACGTTGAAAAAAAAATTTTAAAAATAAAATTAGCTACGAGATCACAAGCTAACTGTGAAAGTCAGCGTGGCAGGAGGAAATAGCGTGGGTTCCCGAAGGAGCCAGGACTCAGGGCAGAAGGCATCCTTGCCCTGGTCTGGACTGGCAGGAGGCTCTCCTGGCCTTCCCACATAAGAGGTGCCTTCCTTTCGGGGTGCCCAGGTGCCCAGGAGGCTCTCTCGGCCTTCCCACATAAGAGGTGCCTTCCTTTCGGGGTGCCCGGGTGCCCAGCTGCTGAGCCAGCGCTCCTGAAAGACAGCAGCTAACAGATTCTAACAGGTGATATTTACTAGTCACCTGCCACTCAAGTGAAGAGGCTCACAAACAATAGGTGTTTCTGCCTTCAAGGTATTTGTAAGTCAGTGGAAGGTGGGGGGGGGGTGGGCACGGTGTCTGCATTTGAGGGGAGGGAGCAGCCGGGCAATGGCAAGGTTAAGTGCTGTTTTGGTAATGAAATCTTCCAGTCCCCTGGCCCGTCCTGGGCTCAACTGGGTCTTGTTTTCCCATTTTCAGTTACAAACATACTGAATGGGACACAATTTATAGGACACGTCGTTCTTAGAAAAGTTGACCCGAATAAAAGTTTCTAAGAACATGACAAATATTTTTGGAATAAAAATCCTTATTATTTCATTCCTGTTGGACGAGATCATGTGTATCACACGCACTGTAAAAATAAATCTTTGTCTGCACATCGGGACCCCCGGGCGTGACCTGAGCACTGCTAATTTCACAGCGCGTGCAGGGCAGGGGGGCCCTGCTCGAAACAGGCTGGCGTGCCTTCCTAACTCATCTCTTCACATCCTGCACTTTTAGGCCCGTTTTTCTTCTCTAAACTCGAATGCAGCCTGCACTGACGAGCAGTTTGGGGCCGGAGACTGCCTCCGGCCGTGCCCAGACCACGCAGGAGCTGTTGGCTTGCCTCAGACTGGCGAACTGGCCGGGCCTGGGGAAGAATGCCGGCACCTCCTCAGGACGGAGGTCTAGAAGCTCTTGGTACCGATTCAGAACACATCTTACAGGCTCACATTCAAATGTAGGCAAATACTGAAACACACTCACACTCAAAAGCAAATGCAGATTGACAGACCCGTACCATCACCTGTACGCCTCCCCCTCACTGAAGGCTGGTCGTCAGCGGGCTAACCACCGCGGCGCTCGCCTTGATCTGAGTTCCGATACCGATTCCCACGAAGGAGATGGGGAGACGAAGCGTCCTTCAAAACTTACCCTTTGACTTCCCGTGTCCTGCCTTTTGAGCATTTAGCATGGCGAGTTTCTTTTGATTTTCTGAAATTTCCATTCCTGGATTTAGAAAGACATGATACACATTCAAAACAAGTGAAACCACTGCAGAGTAAAACCAGAACCATAACCTGGAGCAAAAAACCTCATTCCCTGAGGAACCAAGGGACACTGAAAAGCTTACAAATGGAGAAGTAGCAAGGACTGTCCCCAGGACGGACACTCGGATAACCTGCTCCCTACAAGGACACGTTAAAGGGTGACATGGGGTGCTGTTAATAACGACACACAGACCACTTGTGCAGACCCAGACGCATGTCCACGTAGGGTCACCCAAATCACAACCATACAGGGTGAGGCCCTAGGAGGAGAGGGCAAATCGAAGGAGTCCCAGGGTCGACTCGCCCACCTGCTGTGAAAGCCGAGTGAGCGATTCCACCTTGAACATCTGCGTAATGGGAACTGGATTTTGTACCCCAACTGTCGAGAGCACGTGCCTTGAACTTCCCCTGTAAAGTTCGCTGTCTGCACAGAGTGGGTGAGGTGGGGGGAACAGCAGGCCCCTGCACGCAGGACGTGGAGAGAGAGCAAAGGCCAGGGACGGAGGAGGGCCAAGTCTGTCAGGCTGGCTCCTAGGCCGGCAAGAAAGCTTCTTCCAGGAGGCAGGCTCTACACCCAGCAGAAGGAAATCAGGGCTCAGCCTCTGCCGTCACACTCAGCTCCCGGCTGCTCCCTGGGCCGTGGCTCCCTGACCGAGCTGACGTCTGACAGGTCCTGACCCCTCCCTCGGGTGCCACACACTGGCTTCTGCTGCTCCTGGACCCGCACGGGCCTTCTGCCCCACTCCGGCCCTCCATGCCCAGCCTGCCTTATGGCGGACCTCCCCGATCTCTCCACACATGAGGTGACAGGCACTGGACTAACATAACATGCCTGGCGAGGACCCGGGGCCACCCTCGTTCATTCCACATTCACCCAGTCCAGAGACTCCCAGAGTGCCCCATCCATTCATTCATTCGTTCACTCATTCATTCACGTCTTCTGAGGACCAGCCACAAGGGAAGCAGTGTACTAGAGAAAGGTATAAAATCAAGGCTCGTCTTTCTTTCTGTCAAGGGACGGAGTTGAGACGTGCTTAGGATGCCCCCTGCAATATTGGTTCTATCTGAGGGGAAACTGCAATATCCCAACTTACAAATGATGTCAGGGCCTACACTAGATGACCTTACATGGCGGGTAAAATTGGGATCTTTGCAAATATTTGAGGAGTTCTCAGCATGACAGAGTGAGGAGTCTCACTCCAGTGAGACCCCAGGCAAAAGTGGCACCGATATATGGCAGCTGCTGGGAAGCAGCTTTCCTCCTGGTAGGAGGGGGACGTCCACTTAGCGGAAGGGGTCCCCTATGAGCGACGAGTGCTACAGGTGTCACTAGGGGTTGAGGTCCAGTGTTTCAGAGGAGATTCCTGCTTGATGGTGAGTGAGCCAGACTGACTCCTAAACCCCTTCCTGCCCTAACGTAGGATCCCACACACCCTCCTGTGGGTGAGATTCAGATCCGTGGCGAAGCCTAGGATCGGTACAACACGGATCCGTAGAACACGGACAGGGCGGGGGTAGGCCCAGGTTTCCACTCTAGCTTTCGTCGCGGCAGTGGGTGGCTTTTCTGTCCTGCACTACGTAACCTTTACGGTCTGGGCTTACGTGGGCTGCAGAGATGAATATCCTCATTCCACCTCACCTTTAAGGCCCCCGGTCCCTGTGGCATCCTGACATCTGTCCGACAGTTGGTGCTCAAAACCCTAATGTGCTCGGAAGGCCCTGCACCTTGGGCTTACAGACCGGGCCTGACAGTTTCCGGCTTTTAGGGCTAATCAGTACCTGGAGGCGAGCAGACCCTGGGACGGTAAGGGCGACAGGAGGAAGCAGTGCCTGAACCGTAGGACAGGGTGCACGGTCCTCAGCTTCATGCACGAGAGAGATGGGGAAACAGGTGGGCCAAGGTCTTGGGTCTGAATGGACTAGGGCAGCAAGGTAAATTTAAAGTGCTTTAAAGGTACACCTGAAGAGGCGGCCTCGAGGATCATCCGGTATTTCTCATGGCCTGGATGACAGTCACCAGAGTGTGGCCCAGTCTCGGGGTGACACCGAGCTGGCTTTAAATGCTAAGCGGTCAGGCTAGAAGAGTGGGCAAGTGCCTTGAGCCTCAGTTTCCTCGCCTATAGTAATGGGTATAGCAACAGTATCCACATCTTGGGATTAAACGGCACAACCTCCGTACGTGTGTTAATCGACTACGTTAGCCGTAAGGCCCTGCGGTCAGCAGCAGGCTATCAGTCGTCAAGAGTTAACACGCGGGCTTCTGACTGTGCGTGGGGTCGACCGTATTCGGGATTTGCAGATCCCGCTTCTTTTCTGCAAGGGGGCTACTTGACCCCGGGGGGGGGGGGGGGCGGGGGGGCGGGGAAGACCTGACCGCTGGGCGGGGGGGGGAGGGGGGGGACGCGGCTGGGGCGGGAGGGCAGAGGCGCCGCTCACCCATCTCGCGGTCCTCCCGCACGCGCCTCCTCTCGTCGCCGCAGGCCTGCAGCCACCTCGCCTTGTCTTCCTGCTTCTTGGCACAGAACAGGTGAACCTCGTCGGTGGTTTTGCTGACGAGCTTGAAGGCGTTCTTCACGCTGAGGTTCCAGTCCTTGTCCCGCCCGTCCGCCAGGTCCACGAGCCGCACCTCGTCCATGTCCGTGCGGCCTCGGTAGTAGAGCACGTCCCTGCGCAGCAGGTCCTTCTTGCACGACACCAGCTGGTGGTCAAACAGGAAGAACGTCCGCTGCTGGCTCTTGCCGTGCCTGCTGACCTGGGTCAGCTCCCCGGAGTGGATCAGTTCCGAGCTCCGCTCGAGGATATCCAGCCCCTGGAGGGAGGAAAACACAGTTCACGGTCTCCCCATCCCCATTCCTTCACGCGTCACGGAGACAGGAAGAGCTCCTGACACGGTCTGTTCTCGGACCTTCCAGTCACAGGAGACCCGTCCGCGGGTCGGCGGGGCTCAAGAGGCCACGTGAATCTCGGGCTGTTCGTCTCCCTGTGTGTGAAATTTCCTTTCTTTACCTCCTACTCAGCGGGAAATGTTACGGCGTCTCTGTGTTGTGAGGTGTATTCCCGGTGGCAAATGTGCTGGGTCACTAGACTCCACCCCGCCTGAAATGGCTGCTCCTGGGAGAAGAAGGGCACCACAGAGGCTTCCTACGGGTGGGAACTCTGCGCTACCGACCCTGGGGCTCGGGCCTTCCCGTCTGGTATACACAGCGGCTCCCAGAATAAAAACTAGCTTCGGACCTTGGAAACAAAAGGCCACGTGGCAAACTGCCAACCAGAGATCGGTGAACTTCTGACAAGAAATTATCCCCTCAATGCCACAGTCCAAGAACACAAGGAAAAATACACCTTTACAGTATTAGGTTGGGTCTAACCCAATGTACCTTTATGGTATTGGGTACGACACCGGCCTTTGGTCTCTAAGATTTTTATTCTCCTTCAGTCCCGGTCACACACAACATTTTGTGGAGGCAGAAAATCTTGACTCCAAAACAGTTCTACTTACTTGCCTACAGCAATTCTGTGCCCCAGATTCTGCACTTACAAAGTAAGAGAGTTAAACACAGTGATGTCTGGGGGCCCATCCAAGCTCCACAAGTCTCTACGACCCCTGAAATAGAAGTATCTCTTTCCAACGTTCATGGCCATCACCTACCTTAGTTAAAAACCTAACTTCTCCATCCAAACTTTCTTAATCCTTCGGGACAGTGTGTTCTGACCAATCAATTTGATGTAGGACGAATCTCACTTGGTCTAAACACAATCGGAACAGCACCAGCTGATCGTTCTTAATGACCGCCATAGGGTCTAGCGGTCACCAGCACGCGCTCTGAAGCCAGGCTGCCTGACTACATTGGAATCCGGGTCTGCCACTCTCCGGCTGTGTGGCCTTGAGCCAGCTCCCTACCCCTGCGTGTTTCCGTTCCCTATCAGTTCAGTGGAGGCCACAGCAGTCCCTACCTCATAGGGTCACTGAGAGGATGAAATGAGTTCACATATAAAAACGGCTTAGAGCAGTGCCAGACGCTGCTGTGGTTGTTGTGTTTATAAATAAATACGCACGCTAGACCATTCTTCCAGGGTGTGCCAAGGACTGCGTTTACCACCGTCTTAGACGATCCTCACAACAGCCCTGTGAGGCAGGTAGTGTTTTCAACCCCACCTTATGGATGAAAATATTGATCTTGCCCAGATCAAGACCAGTTCGGACGCACGCAGTGTGAGTCCGGAGTCCGTACTCCTACCACGCTATATTGTGTATTTTAAGGGTTCTCCGTTTGCTTTCATGGAGCGTACTTCCTAGCAGGAGAGACAGCGTAAACAATAAATGAATTACAGACACTCTTCAGAGTTGACTTCTTGGTGCAGGTGAGGCGTCAAGTAGCTGACTGTTAAGGTCAAGCACGTGCCTCAAAATACAGACACCATTAAAGCCAAGAATATGAAGAGTCAATCACAGGATGCTCAAGTATGGCATCAAACTAGACCAGAGTGAGGGAGGGGGTGCACAGTGCTGGGCGGCGTAGCAGGTGCGGGAAGGGGTTCGCACTTACCTCCCAGCCCACGATGGACACCTGCCACCGTGCTATCTTGTCTATGCTTTCCAGCCTGCGCTTGCGCTCATTGATCAAACAGGCTACGTTCTTCATGGCTTCGTAGGCTGCCTTTATATTGTTGTAATCACTGTAAAGCAGGAGGTTCATGTTAGCCACATAACCTGAAACCTGCAAAGGCAGACTGACAAAGTCATGCCCCCCAACCCTGATTTGTATACCAACAGTCTAGACGACGTGGCATCTAAATAACGGCCATTGTTCCCTTTTTCTTTTTCCTCTATGAATAGACTACAGTCTCCATAGGTTAAGGGAGCTGACCGAATGCAATCCAGAATTCTTTGGGATAAGAATGTTTTCATTCATTTCCCAGAAATCGCAATGAATGAAAGTGAATGCCACAAGAAGTAAGTTTTAGTCACAGTGACAATAGATTATTTTCATCAGTAAAGAAAGGACAGTCTTTATTATTGCTTTGGTTCTCTTACAGCCAGTTTTGCTATATAAAGTACTTTAACAATCAGTAACCATTCTCGAGACTAATTATCCGCTCTGAGCCTCATCTGTGATGATATTCAGGAAAGGACACAAAGGGGACATGAGCCACAGAAGTGGGACGTGGTGTCATGTAAGCGCTAACACCGTATTCACCTCACTGAACGACCTTCATTTCTGGTGCTTCCGTATCCTGCAGTCAGATCAAACTAAATATTCCCTGGAACAGGCTCCTGTTCCCCAGGTTTCTAAAACCGGAGGTACTGGAAAAATAAATTACAGCTATACTCTACACACAGACTCGGGCAGGGCACGTCTAGTGTTGGGAAGTTTTACATTCCAGTTTGCTCGGCATTAATAATTTGGGGACATGGAAACCAATCATCCAGCTAATGAGCTGAATTCTTCACTTTCTGGCACGTTCCTGTGTCTCATGGGATAGACGGAGCCTTTGGATCTCAGTTGCACCGAATTCAGATCCTCCTGCACAGTCAGGACAAGAAAGCCTTGGAAGCAGACTCTTGTTTATTTAGCAAACACAATGAAACTCCACTCCTGGGAAGTCCCTGGGCACTCCCCCGCAAGGCAGACCTCGCTGTCTCTAAACAGGCCCGTTCACACTCAGAGGTGGGGCCCGACGGAAGACCCGGACAGATACAAGGGGGCTGCCAAGATAGTGGGAGCCACCACTCACCCCAGGCCTCAGGCAGCGAAGAAGAGTGCACAGAACTATTGTGCATTTTTTCCTACAAGATTTTCTGTCAATCCTAGGAGAGAGGCAGAACGCAATGGTTTTGGTTTTTTTTTGTTTTGTTTTGTTTTATTGAATGAAGACAGGGAAATGGGCCTTCTGTCATTTCCTTTAAAAGGATTTGGGGGCGCCTGGGTGGCGCAGTCGGTTAAGCGTCCGACTTCAGCCAGGTCACGATCTCGCGGTCCGTGAATTCGAGCCCGGCGTCGGGCTCTGGGCTGATGGCTCGGAGCCTGGAGCCTGTTTCAGATTCTGTGTCTCCCTCTCTCTCTGCCCCTCCCCTGTTCATGCTCTGTCTCTCTCTGTCCCAAAAATAAATAAACGTTAAAAAAAAAAAAATTTAAAAGGATTTGGGGGGGGGGGAGGGTAGTAGCCAAAATACACAAATGCCTCACAGTGAGAAAGGCCCCTAGAAGAGAAAAACCAACTGTTGAAGGATGATGTACAGACTTCCGGACATACACTTCCCACCTGAGAACGTGCCAATCTGCTTGCCCATGTCTGTCAAGATGTCTCTTTTTACTCTTATCTATTTTCTCTGGTTCCTCAGCACGGTGTGTTTTCATTCTTGAACATTTTCTTTAAATGTGTGGCTCTCTTAACTTTGCTATTTTGCTTCCACTCAAGTTTTCTGATTTTCCCATCAGAAATAGAAATAGAAACAGAAATAGAAATAGAAATAGAAATAGATATAGCTCTCTTCTCTCTTTCAATGAACGCCTTTCTCTTATTCCTTTAATCTTAATTCTTTAACATCCATGTCTATAGGGTCTATTGTTTGGCAACCCAGCTCTTTTTCTCTTTCCACCTTCCACTCTAATTGTAAAAAGATTCCTTCTGCAAGCCCCATGTCTCCACAGGAGTCCGGCAACAGACAGGACAAAAGATGGCTCCATCCTGCACACCCTGCAGGGCCAGGCACTGCCGGGGAGAATGTGATTGCTCTCCGGGCAGCCGTTAGCTGTGAAAAGCCAGCACTGTGTGGTTTGGCAAGGCAGATTTCCTCTGGGTACAATCCTGTCCCCCTCTCTGCATCCTAGAACCTTTCCAGATCATCCTTTCAAGGGCTACAGGTAGGTACACTGAAAGCTTTGTACCAGTGACACGGATGTCAGGAATGAGGTTTGAGTCTTACCTAAAATAGCAAGCTTTATCCCAAAACCTTGGTATCCAGCTGGCATTCCGGTTGTGGCCTGGTGAAAACACAGCAATAACCCAACCGGTGCCACTTAAAGGCACCACGCACAGCTGGGTCCTGCACATCTTGGGGAGTGGCACAGAACGGCATGCCCATTCCAACACCCAGTGGGTGAGATCTCACAAATAATCACAGCACGGTTATGCGTTATTCTGTACATGCAGGAAAACAGTGAGTTGCTGTTAAGTAGCAAGTTAATAGCTCCCCCAGAAGAACTTAGGGACAAACTTAGGGACAAGGAAATGGAGCATTCGGGTGACCATGATGAGAAGTCCCGTGCTCCAAAGCGCAAGGTGTACGGGGTGGAACGGATCATGGAGACGGAGTGAGCACCCAGGCTGGGCAAGAAAGGGCTTAGAGCCAGACGGGACCTCGGGGGGATGCTTCTCCAACCTGACCCTACACACTACCCTGTCCCCTCGAGATTCCCCACTCTTTCAGGGTTTAAACTCTGGCAGTCCTCACCCTTCCGTAAAGTAACTTCTCCTTGCAGCACATGATAGCGCTCTGGGGGTGAGTTGCTATAGGACGGGAAGCAGACTGTTTCCGAAACTGAAGTTACGCCGGTGTATGTCTTTATTTAAAATAAACTACTGAGTAGCTACAAAAGAGCATTTGTAGGATATACGTGAGTTATAAGGACCAACAGACAACACAAACCCCCGTGTGCTCATGACACGGTTTAAGAATTATTCTTAATAATGATGTTGAGCATCTCTAGGAACAGATATTCTGGAGCCTCTTCGATGACCCTAGTTCAGACTTCAGAGTAATCTTGAACGTTCGAAGCGACATGACAGCTTCTTCCCCAACACTCAGCGAGAGCGTCAAGAGGACGCGTGAGCCAGCCCGTCACCGCCACTCCGCGAAGCCCCGGGTGCCCCCCTGGGGCCGGGGTGTGCAGGCCCCGGTGCACGTCCCCCAGAGGCACCTGCCCCTCACCTGTGCTCCTGCGTGGTGTACTTGAGCAGCTCGGCCAGCTGCAGAGGGTACTTGCAGATCTTCTGCACCGGCGTCAGCAGGAACCCGTCGATGGCGATGTCGATCATCTGCTGCAGCAGGCGGCAGGCTTCGAAGAAGTGTCGGTAGCGGCCCTGCTTCATCAGGCGGGACAGCTCCGCGCAGGCGCCCGGGTGGTTGTTACAGTACTCGGAGTAGATGGCAAAGCCCTCTTGCTGGAAAGGGGAAGCACAGCCGCGTCAGGCTATGGGCTGGCGATGAGCGCGGCCCCGTCCGAGGGGGCGTCCCGGAGAGCACCCCGATTCTGCCCTGTTCTCATGCAGCAAGCCCGCGTCTTCTCTGCAGGCAGGGGCCGCTTACAGAGCAGGGGCCCGAGGGTGGGGGGGGCTGCTCTAGGACTCGGTGCCCTGGCCCCACTCGAAGCCCCCCTCGTCGAACCCTGACGGGGTGTCTCACGGTGGCCCGGGGCTTCCGCAGGGGAGCAGCACCCACTGCCACCGTCATCTCCGCCCCAGCTCTGCTCCAAGGAAAAGGCAGGCGCTGTTCCCAAGTCCCGTCTGTCTCCCCCTCGTCCTCTTTACTTTCACTGACACACAGGCTTGTGACCGTGACCACAAGGGGGGGATTCAAAGCCACCACCCGCTCCCCCCACAGCACGTCCTCCCCCTAACGCCCCACCGCCTGGTCCCCACACACGTGAGCCCCCCGGCTCCCTTCCTTTCTCCCGGACTTCTCCCTTGGAGGCTGCTTGCCACCAAGGTCTCAGGACGCCGGCGCTTCTCTCCCGGATCCCAGAGCGGCACCCTGTCAGTCCCCTATCCGTGCTCGAGGGCTTGCCCCTGCTTCCACATTCCCAGGGCCTCCGCACCCCACCTCCGAACAGCCCCCCGCCGCAGCCACTGCGGCCAGGCTGCCCGCTCGCGGTCCTCCGCCCTGCCCACGGCTGTGTGGTGTCCCACCCCGCAGTTCCTACTTGTCTGTGCCCAGCACGACACGCCTCAACTCCCGTGTCCCAGAAGTCTAGAAGGTTTTCCCCACCCACCTGTTAATTCTTGGAGACTCAGCGCCCTGCAGGCAGTTCTGACGCCCCAAGACCAGTTCCGTCAGCTGGTTCTCAGAAATCCCCACGCCCACGTCTGTCCTTCCACACGCCCACTGCAGTCACCCCTCCCCAGCACCACCTCGCCCCTTGCGTGGCTTCTCCCGTTCTCCCCGCAAGGCCGCGCCCAGAGGCTTCGCCTTCATCAGGCCCTGCCCCCTGCAGCCTGACCTTCACCGACCTCTGAAGCTTCTCTCTTGGAACCTTCTGCTCTGGCCAAACAGGCCTTTCACCAAGTCCCAAACAGACCCAGTGCACTCGTGGGGCGGATGCTCCCCACTGCGTGGCCACCACGGCATTATCTTCAACCACTTAAAATCAACCTACCCGAGGACCAGCTTCCGTTCTGCTGCCTCTGTATAGCCACTGGGGTCAGTACCCAGCAAGCGCTACCTGAGGAGCTGGCTTTGTCACTGCTATTATTGTTACCATAATTGTGTCCGTTTGGGCTGGGAATAAAGTCTCCTTCCTCTGAAATCTGTTAGTATTGATCAGGGGCACTGAATCCTCAGTTATTAAGCTCACGCCATCATCACAAGACTGTTCTGAGGTACTTACAGCGTTCCACGCAGGGGTCTGAGAACTGCACACCTCGGTCTGAACCTACACCTGCTCCTTACTAACGTGTGACCTTGAGGGGCGCCTGGGTGGCTCAGTCGGTCGAGCGTCCGACTTCCGCTCAGGTCGTGATCTCGTGGTTTGTGAGTTCAAGCCCCGCGTTGCGCTCTGTGCTGACCGCTCGGAGCCGCTTCGGATTCTGTGTCTCCCTCTCTCTCTGCCCTCTCCCCTGCTCATGCTTTCTCTCTCTTTCAAAAATAAACAAACATCAAAAAAAAAAAAAACGTGTGACCTTGGGTCACTTGCTCTCTGGGCTAGTTTCTGCATCTGGAAAATGGGCAAAATAATCAATCCTACCACGTCATAGCAGTACAGAAGCTAACACAAGAAAACCCTGAAAAGAGTGATTAACATATAATAGTTACTATGAGAGGGACTATGAGAAATTACTCCAAATACAACCCCCTAACTCCAAACTGCATAAAAGTGGGAAGATTCTAAAATCTTGAGGTATGTAGGTAAAGATTAACCATATAAACCAAGCAACTTAATTTACAACTGACATCTCCATTCCATAGGCAATTAATCCAGCAAACAAAGCAAGAAACAAAACAGAACAAAAAAGGACTCCTTTCTAGATTGGAGAAACATTTCAAAATTATTTGACCGGATGTGATTAATAAGACGTAACAGGTGACATACATGTTGCAGAAAGCAGGATCCTATTTCACTTAAATGAGGTTCCTCTTTATTGTACTGTTTCTCAAGGTCTTTCAGGAACTTTCTTTGGAATTTGTAAATATCTTCAATGTTTCCAAAAATGGTGGCTAGTTGCGCAACAGTGAACATTCCCGTGTGTTTGCGACACTGTCGGATATAGCCCTGCGAAACAGAGAAGTAAACTTTTAAAAATTAATTTGGAGATTCACAGAAATTATTTGAATAATACAGTGTTTTGGGCCCAAAGCCATTATCTTGGAGTAGATTTTAATTAGAGAAAATTATTTTACCCTATGGGTCCCTGATGGGGTAATCACACTTCCGCGACTGCAGTGTGCTATGAATATTTTTAAAAGAAAAGAGAACAACAGGCGCATGTGGTTGGATTTAGGAGGCAAGAAACTATATAAAGTTTTCAGATTATACTCATAAAGCAAAGTTGCAGGGTTTCAAACATGAGGGCTCAAACATTGGGACTGTCATACTTTTTCTAAACTCTTACGATAATCATTCTCCCATCCCTAATTTCATTTCACAGCTGAGAAGACCTGTCAAATACAGAATGCCACAGCTTGGTGAACGGCTCATGCAGCCGGCTCACTGTCATGGCAAAGAGCCAAGGACATCTTACCCAAGGATTCCACCATTTCCTACTTTCTATGTAGAGCACAGATCTGCAGATCTTTAATCCGAGGCCTGCCCCGATTACAGCCCTACTCATTCTCTACGTACAACACCCTAGTTGTACCATGGCTTGGGTAGAAGTTAGTGTGGAAGGAAGGAAAGGCCATAAATGTGTGTAATAATTATCCCCAAATCAGCATCATGTAATAACACAGCCTAAGCGGACTACATGATAAAATACATACTGCTGCCCACTTGGTCTGAACTTTAACACAAAGACAATGTAAAGGTTCAAGATACAGGCTGTAGGGCAGACCCATCTGATTTAAATCCTAACCCCACCACTTTACTTTCTCTGTGCCTCAGTTTCCTCATCTGTAATAGGAGGCGTAGTAGGACCTGCCCGGTGAGTGTTTGTAGGAATTCATCCAGGTCAAAGGAAGGCACAAAGTCAAAGCTCGACAATTATTAAGACATGACTTATTTTCCTAAAATGGCACTTTAAAAAAACTCCCGTAACTTCTAGGGAACAGATGGTTAAAGCTAAACATCGCTCAGTCTTTCTCTGGCCAGCTAATCCAATCACTGGGCACTTGTCTCCCTTGTGTTTGTCTTTAGTGCTAAATGTTCACAGCTGAACTGAGAGTGCAGCACTCAGCATTCAGGGCCAGGCCAGCGGGAACGAGATGGGGCCAACACCAGTGGAGCGTAATGGTCATACAAAATCCACAAAAACACAGAGGATCGTGGGAGACACAGAATTTATCACACAGTAGTTACCATGACACTGCAGAATATGGCTTTGAAAATCACTAGATAAAACCAATTTTTTTTTTTTTTTTGGTCTGCATCTGACTGACTGAGAACCTAATCTGTGAGACAGCGATTAGATGTAGCGGGATTGTAAATAGTGACGCACATTTGCGGAATCGTGTGGGTTTCACCCGACGGGTGTTGCCTCCTCTGAAAGTCATTCACTCTGGGGGCGCCTGGGTGGCTCAGTCGGTTGAGCGTCCTACTCTGATTTCAGCCCAGGTCCCGATCCCAGGGTTGTGAGATCGAGCCCCGCGTCGGGCTCCGTGCTGAGCACAGAGCCTGCTTAAGAGATTCTCTGTGCCCCTCTCCCTGCTTGCTCTCTCTCTCTCTCTCTCTCTCTCTCAAATAAATAAGTAAATAGATAGATAAATAAATAAAATTAAAAGGCAGAAAATCATTCGCTCTGAATAACCTCAGGATGTCAGTCCTGAGAGTGTAGGAAAGAAAGCTGACTACAGCAGGGGGCCACTGATGCTCAACAAGGCAGACAAGTATTTAATGAGGGTGCAGTCCGTGCAGGGGCCGCACGGACAGACGGGAGGAAAAGTGAGGGCTACAGAGAAGTGTGTCTGACTGGGGACAGAAGAAAACCACACGGGCATATCCCACAGACAAGCTGGGGGAGGCCGCGGGGTCCGGGGTCTTACCTCACAGATGTCCTTGAGGTGCTTGATGTACACCCGCTCAGTGTTCATGATCTCCTGGATGACATTGGTCCTCATCTGGTGCTTGCTCTCCAAGTGTCTGTGGTGGTTCTTGCCGGCATCCTCCTCCTGCTCCTCACCCTGGGTGCTGCTGGAATTCTCCGACAGCTCTTCCTGATTGACACGCAACTGCGGGCCACACACAGGTGACAGGTGACTCGGGGGGAGGCGGCGCCAGAAGCAGGCAGAAGGTCCCCCCCACCCCAGGTTTCCACTTCTCCACAGCTGGTTAGGAAGGCAGCCTGGTCCTAGGCTACGTCTTCATGTACTTGGCAGGGCCACGGCTGGGCCGGAGGCTCAAACCATGGCAGCAATGCCACAGTTAGTTGACCATGGTTGAAATTTTTCCTTCAACCCATCTAATTTCTGAAAGGTTTCATTAAAATGATTACAAAGAGGGGCGCCTGGGTGGCTCAGTCAGTTAAGTGTCCGACTGCAGCTCAGATCATGATCTTCGTGGTCCGTGAGTTCGGGCCCCACACCGGGCTCTGTGCTGACAGCTCGGAGCCTGGAGCCTGCTTCGGATTCTGTCTCCCTCTCTCTCTGCCCCTCCCCCACTCACGCTCGCTCACTCACTCTCAAAAATAAACAAACATTTAAAAAATTAAAAAATAAGTAAAATAACGTCACGACAAAAAACTGAGCCTGTAGAGAGCGGGCTTGAGCTGGACGCAGCTCTGCCGCCCCCCACAGGCAGCTGTGGGAAGGGGAAAGCGCCACACTTACTCTGACAAAGCTTGCGGGGAACCAGGCTTCCTTGTCTTCACTCCGGCCCCACCACCAGTCCTTGTTAGAGGCTTCCAGAACCTGGATGACATCTCCTGCCTTGAAGCCCAGTTCCTGGTCGTCCATGGTCACGTGGTCCCATAGGGCCTCTGCGCAGACCACACTGCCATCGCTGATCAGCTGCAATGGGGACACGTGCTTAGCGCAAACTGCGGCGGACAGATGAGGGGACACAGACATCTTCCGCTGCTTCTCTGTACATACTGCTGACTCCAGGTCAGTCCTTAGTGCTTGAGTGTTGTACAGAATGAGTTTCCTTATCAGGGAAAATCAGGTGGGTGTCTCTCATATGTTCCTAAAGGAAACCCCGTATCTATTTTTTTTTTCCCAAGGAAGTATTAAAACGGCTCACTTACCTGTACATCAGTTATCTAACAAATATGAATTACGGAATTTTCAGCCCCCAAGCAATTATCTGTTTCTGAGCAAACTAGATAACACAGAACCAAGCCTCCAATGGTTACGTATATACATTATAGTAAGACACTCACAGGTTCACCTAGAGATTACTCTCCATACTTCATTCATGGTCTGAATAAACTTTAATCTAACTTGATAGTCTACTACAATTAAAGAGGACACAGCGTGGTCTCCAGATATTTAACAGCTAATTTAAAAAGCCAGGAACAGACACAGCTCATCTGTTAGTCGGCCATAGGGGCAGGTGGCTGTGGGTCCTCTCAGCTCCCAGGGACACTGTCATCTTCTACAGCAACAACCGGTATTACTAATGGAGACGCTAACTCATTGAGAAGTGACATTCCATGCACTCTGGTCAACAACTCCCAAAGCCAGGGGTGTCTTCTAGAAAGAGTTCCATAAAAGGAGCTGCAGATGCCCAGTGGTGGAAAGAACACCAAATGTGTAGTAAGAAATACGTGGCTAATTTCAGGTCTGCCATTTGCTAGCAAGCGTTGCGGCCTCTTAGTCTCTGAGTGTGTATTAAAATACGGGTAGTAATTATAACATCTACCTCTGCGATCGGCTGTGAGATCTTTCTGGGATAACGTAAGGAAGAGCATTTCCGAACAGCACTATCCAAACACTGATGACTGCCGCCCTTATGACTTAGAGCAACATGAGAGCTCTGGTTATCTAGAAAACTTAGTCACATACGTTGTCTTTGAAAATGCCACGATATCAGAGTTCTAGGTCTGGGAATAGGTTTAGCGAGAAAGAATCAAGAGGGCCAAGTCTGAAGTGACCGTATACCCTGAGAGTCGGGTCTCCAAGACCCGCCATTGTTGTGTGCGATTCCAGTACCTCGTTGATGGCCAGCTGTTCCCCGCCCGGCTGGAGGTATCTGGGGTTGGCCTGACAGATGTCTTCATAGCTGTAATCCTCCTCGCTGCCGTTGTCATCCACTAAGGCAGAGGACTCGGTACCTCCATCTGAAGAGACTGAGAAAGAAATGGCACGGTTTACGGTTTAAAAAACACGGCGAAGGCAAACTAAATGACCTCTGAGAACAGTACTCCCAAGGGGAAGTAATCATTTGCGTCTTCCCCAGAAAGAGAAATCATGAGAAGATGTGTATAGATCTATTAATCCCCAAGTAGACGCCGTGCTAAGTAAGAGCTGAGGTCGAGGGTTACGGGAAGTGGGGATGAGAACGGCTCAGAGGGCACCGCCAACACTCGCACACGGCATTACTTTGCGGGTAAGGATGGTGAGTGAACTGTGTGTCATCTGGCTGGCAACTTGTGCTCCAAAGGAGACATAAAAAATATCAATAAAGTGTTCTGCCTCCGTCTTTCACCTGCAAGGCAGTGGTGCTACTAAAATCAAAAGGTGTTGATGGTGTCCTAAGTGGAGACCCGCAGTCGTTCTCTCCAAGTGCCTACAATGTGAAAGGGCTCGAACTCATAACATCGGAGTGCGGAATTAGGTACCGCACCTTTGCCAAAAAAGAGAGAAAGACCTTTTAAGGAGGGTATAGCGCTTGGGACCGCCCACCTTGGCATTCAGACCACCCCCCCCCCCACTCCCCCGCAGTGAGGTAGTCTCCTGGTGGCTAATTAATCTGTCATCCAGCAGAGGGAATCGTAGAGAGAGAACGTTCGTTGTGAAGAGAAGGGGAAAGACCTTGCGCCAGCAGCAGCCGCTCTTCAAGGTGGCTCTTGACCAGAGCAAAACGTGGCTGGATCTGAAGCACGTGGTACACGGACACCAGTCCCTCCGACAGAAGAGACTGGAAAAGTCAGGGAGGGGGAGCTTCGAGTGCTACGGTAGGCAGGGGGTGGCTCCTTCAGGATTCTGAGAAAGGAAGGGACAGGGGTCGAAGGGAGGCCCCGACACCACAGGCAGAGAACAGGTGTCCGAGTCCTACGGTCCGGTCCGAATCGCAGCCCAGCCCCTCCACGGGCACGGGAGCCGGCAACTTACTCCTTGAGCTTCACCTCCCCCAGCTGTGCAAAGCGTTTTCTTTCTTTCTGGAGAATGAGGTGAGGGGATGCGTGTCAAGTGCCCAGCGTCCTTGATTCCCGGTCGGGCCTCACCAGGGAGGGTTTCGCCCTGACGGCGGCGCACGAGGCGGGAGCCGGGCCGGAGGAGGACGCTTGGCGACACTGGCGGAGGGAGGGGCCGGGAAATCCGCGGGGAGACGGTGGGGCTGGAGACAGCGGGGCGGAGCAGCCGCACCAGGGAACGGCGCGGGAAGGGCCACGAAGGGTGTGGTCTGCGGAGGCTGAGCCGACGACGACACTACGGAGCCACAGAGAGGATGAAGTCCGCGATGATCTGGCGGATCCCCCGTTGCCGGCGGAAGGACCAAGAAGGCAGAGTCCGAGAAGCCAGCGTGGTGCGAAGGGCGAAGGCCGGTTCGGGACGGCGGTGGGAGCGCGCCGTCTGCTCTGGCCTCGCCCAGGGACTCGCGAGTCTGGATTTCCGGTAACTACCCTCCGGGGGCAGGTCTTCTCTCTAAGCAACTGTTGGTCTGTCTGTTTTTTAACGAGATAGCTCCTGTTCCGTGCTTTGTGCCAAGTCTGCCGACTGGCGTCGCCTCCCACCGCCCGCGGCATTTCCGGGGCTCCACAGACCACCCGGCCGAGGCCACGGCCCGAGCGCGGCACACCAGGCCCCACGCTTCCCTCCCGCCACCTCGGCCACGCTGTCGCGGTGAACGACTTTTTGGCGGAAACACACCTGGGGAACAGAGCCTCGAATTCTTACCCTAAACCAAAATAACTATGGAGAACGACTGGCAACGACGGGCACCGAGCCACACTGCGGAAGTTGGCCCCGGGGCACACCTCGCGCGCTGGGGTCTGAAGCTCTCCTCTCAGGGCACACGCGGGCCCGCGATCACGACGACGGATTCAGGCCAAGCGAAGGAAACTGGGGAGGCTCAGGGAGCGCGGGCGCAGATGGGGGCACGACGGAGGGCGAGCGGCCCCTCCTCCCTCGACGCCCACCCCCTGGCCCGGGTGCGGGACGCCGCGCCTCTCCACGACGCCCGACAGGCCGGGTCTCCACGGGGGCCGTGCTTTACGGCTGCCTTCTCACGGCCTGGGGTGCCCCCTCGGAACGCGGCAGCCCCCACGGCCCAGCTGCAGTCACCCCTTCTTCGAGCCCCGCTCGGCTTACTTTTACGGCAGCGGGTGCCTGGTGACTCGCGGCCACGGGGCGGCCTCTCCCTGTCCAGCCAGGACAGCGGGCGGGACGTGGCCTCCCCACGCCCGGGGCAGCGCACCGGGTGGCAGGGCGGGAGCTCCGAACGAGAGGGCGACTCTGCGGGCGACTCTGCGGCGAGTTGGCGCTCTGAGGCCGGGGGCGCCGCGCGCCGACCACCCTCTCCCACTCCGCTCCCCTCCCTGTCCTCATGCTCAGCCCCGGTTCGGGCGAAGCGGCGGCCTGTATCCGAGAGGGGGACGTGCAAGTGAGCGGCCTCGAGGGCGAACGGGTGTAGGGGCGGAGCGTCCCTGGACCCGCCCACCAAGTCCAGAAGCCCGGCGGACCCCTAGCTGGCCGCCCGGCTGACCCAGGTGAGGGGCGTGCGGGGCGTGCGGGGCGGCGGCCGGCGGCCCTGCGAGCGTGCGTCCGTCCCAGCGGGTGGCCACGCCACACAGCAGGACCTTCTGTCCCCGGCGCTTCTCTCTGGAGTGCAATGCTGGTGGTGCCGGGGGTGAGGGTGGGGATCTGGATGCCGCGTGGTGACTTCTGCATCCCAGGCGGTGGTCAAAGGGCTTGCAGGCAGAGGACCTGGGGTCACTGGGTCTAGGGCACTTTCCCGGTGTGTGTATTTGGGGGGGGTGGGTGGAGGGAGAAAGTCTTAAGGAAGCAAACATAAACTTTATGCACACGCGTGAGTCTTTCTCATTAGACTACAGAAAACCACACTAAAGCTCCAAGCCGTCTCTACCCGGAGTCCTGGGAGCAGCCGCCAGACCATGACGCCCAACAACTACCTTCGGCAACGGCTGAAATGCTCCCATGCCCCTGGTAAGGAAGGAAGGTACGTGCGAGCCCTCGGTCTTCAAGGGGGCCAAAGCGGCAGGAGCTGCAGACTTCAGCGAACACTGACCCGCCACAGCCTGGCACCAATGGCATTTCTCCCGGTCACATTTCGGCCGTGGCTCCTGAGCCAAAAGGAGTGAGATACAGTAAAATAAAGGTGCCTGGGCCTCCTGCCCACGGCAAAGCCCTGAAAACGACACTCTTGCCCTCAAAGACCCACTGAAGAATGTTTACCGGGGAGAATTCTTACCGTCTGATCTGGCTATTGCCATAAAAATCAGTAAGAGGGGAAAAAAGCAACAACAAAGGCCAATCAATGGTGGTTATGTACAAATGCACAATTTACAGGAGTCTAGTGGGAAAGGGATCCCGTCGAAAGAATGCTGAACTTCCCCAAGAGGTAGCGGAATAAAGTGGTCTGGACACAGGTAAGGACCTTCATCCACTGAATGATCTCTGGGTTGCCATCGCAAACACTCAGAACACCATCCTGACTGAGGGGCACCATGAGAAAGATTTCAACAGTGACAGTGTCACCAGCATGGGTTGGTGTTTACTAATCACTGTGGAAACAAGATGGTGCTAGGCACTGGGGTCAGCTGACTCAGACTTCCAGGGGTAAGTGGGGTATGCCAGGAGGCCTGTGGCAGGAGGGAAAGCCTGAGGGGTGTGGAGCGAAAATATCTGGGCGAATGAAGGTCCTAGCTTTACTAACCGTCGAGCTCAATGACCTTTGAGCCACTCGTTTACCCTCTTCCAACCTCAGTTTTCTCATCCGTACAATGGGAGTAAGTTTTTACATGTCATGTCTCCAGAGGCGTTCTTGCTCTTCTGCCTCACACATCCCCTGTCCAGCTCCTCAGCAAACCGCGACTCTCGCTTCGGAAAGCATCCAGAACCTGCTCAGTTCCCACTGCTCTCCCGCGAGCTCACTCCAGCAGCCCCTCGCCACGTGCTAGGATTCTCACCAAAGAAGCCACAACATCCTGTCACTCCACTGCTCCAAGCCGTCGGGGGAAAGCCCAAGTCCCCGAAGATGGCCTCCTACCCCAAACGCACTCTGCGCCTCCCAGCCCTGTCACCGGCTGTGGCTCTGCTGGCTGCCCGCTTCGTAGCCAGGGTCTCCCTCCTCGGGGTTTGCTGTTCCCTGCACCTGGCATCCTCACGCAAGCACTCAGGCAAGTCCTTCCCTGACCGGCGCACTCAAAACCTCCACTCTCTCCAGCCCCGATCTGCTTTCCCGATTCATTTTTCTGCACAGCATTTCTCACCATCTAACACACTTTGTCTGCTGTCTGTGTCTCCAACTAAAACATAAGCTATGTGAAGGCAGTGATTTTGTCTGCTTTGTTCTGAACTGTATTTCTAGTATCTGGACCACTGCCTGGCACACACAGGCACTCACTAAGTATTCGCTGGATGGACGGACGGACAGACGGACGGATGGATGGATGGAAATACACCAACATACAGTCTAAGAGCAGGCCTTTGGGTCAGACAGACTTGGCTTCAAGTAACAGTGCTGCGTAAAAATGATTTGGTTTCTTTTTTAATAGTTTCGAGTCCTTGGTAAAGTTTCTTTCTCGTTTTTTTCACCCACCCAAACGGTCGGAGAAAGACCGTAATACCCATCTCACAGGGTCGTTTGTCAATCCTCAACAAGTTGCTGTTATTACCTTGCTGTGAGCCTCAAGCGAAATGGTGATGTAGGAAAGCCTTCTGTAAACTGAAAAGTAACACAGAAGTACCAGGTTCTTCGCCTCGGCCTAAGTGAGGCCAGGCACGGGGTTATTGCTTGGCGGGACTCAGCTCATACAATCCTCATGGCGATGCTGTGTGGCAGGTACTAATCTCCCCAACTTCCAGACAAGCGAACTCAAGTGCCAATACGACATGGCGCGTGCAGTGGGGACCAAGCCAACGTCATCAGCTCCCACTCACTGGTGTTACCACCCCTGCCAGGACTACCTCTGTTATCAGTGACGAGACAAAAATACTGGACAGATAGTAAAAATGGCTTCCCACCCCATGGCAAGGTTCACCCAGCCCCTGCTCCTCGTGACTACCTTTTCTTCCCACTCCTGATCCCAGTCCCCACCTGGGTCTGCAATGATCTGATTTTGTTTTATCCTTTTCCTTTCCTGACCCGCAAGTCCCTTCTAAGTCGATTGACTCCTGTTTCTGTCCTATAATTTACGCACATCTTATGGAGTTGGATTTTTCAATGCCTGCTGTCCAGATGGGAGGGATTTTAGTCCTACAGTTCGATGCTGTATCTGTGCACACGTACCGTATTTACATGTGTATTTCCCTTTGGAGACCCTAACTTCCTTTAGGGAAGGGACAGAGTCTATTTTTGAATCCCTAGCACCTAGCATAATACCTGGCAGAGAAAAGGCACTCAAAAATTGTTTAACTGAACTGCAATTTGCTGACAAGTAAACTAAGGTTCCAAGAACTTTTAACTATTTAACTGGGCTACCCGGAGTCGGGTCCGAAGCAGGGTACACACGCTGGGCTTCCTGATTTCCATCCCCACCAGCCATCCTGTGTATCACTTCCAAGAACAACTTCTTTTTTTGTTGGTACCTTTTTTTCCTTCCTTCCTTCCTTCCTTCCTTCTTCTTTCTCTCTCTTTCTGTCTTTAATGTTTTATTTATTTATTTATTTAAAATTTTTTTTTTCAACGTTTATTTATTTTTGGGACAGAGAGAGACAGAGCATGAACGGGGGAGGGGCAGAGAGAGAGGGAGGGAGACACAGAATCGGAAACAGGCTCCAGGCTCTGAGCCATCAGCCCAGAGCCCGACGCGGGGCTCGAACTCACGGACCGCGAGATCGTGACCTGGCTGAAGTCGGACGCCCAACCGACTGTGCCACCCAGGCGCCCCTGTTTTATTTATTTTTTGAGAGACAGAGCATGACCACAGGAGGAGCAGACAGAGAGGGAGGCACAGAATCCACGGGAGGCTCCAGGCTCTGAGCTGTCTGCACAGAGCCCGATGGGGGGCTCGAACTCACAAACTGTGAGATCATGACCCGAGCCGAAGTAGGATGCTTAACCGACTGAGCCACCCAGGCGCCCCTCTTTCTTTAAGTATAGTCGACACACGATGTTACTTAAGTGCGAGGTGTGCAACAGCCATTCGACAACACCGTGCTGTGCTCGCACGTGTAGCTACCATCTGCTCCCACACAGCACTATCACAGCATCAGATATTCCTTATGCTGTACCTTTTATTCCCATGACTCACCCAAGGTAAACTCTGGAAGCACTGGTTTCATCACGTTCACTAGAAACCACACAGGACTTAACAACTGCATCCTGACAAAACTCTCCCGTGATCTGGCCCCACTCTGCATAAGCCACCTCGTCTCTCACTGTGCACCAAAGCCCACGGCCACCTCGCCGGGCGGGCCTGTGCACAGACAGGTCTGCGCCACCGCCCAAGTGGACCGCAGGTTTCTTCACGCTGCGGGAGCACCGCCTCACCAAGTGAACGTGGTCTCATTTAACTTACCGCCTTCAAAATCTTCAACTACAGATGAAGGTTAGTCATCATGGCTGTCTATTTAGGGGAATTTTGCACGATGTGGAGCTGCTATAAATTCTCAACATGTACCTCAGCACCATTAGGAGAGATAAATATGTTCTAGTAATAAGAGTACATTCAGTGTCTTCCTTTCTCCCTTTCTATTGTGGTAAGAAACCACGTACCATTAAATTAGCCATCTTGGCCATTTTTAAGGGTATAGTTCAATATTATTAAGTGTATTCACATTGTTGTAAACAGATCTCCAGAACTTTTTCGTCTTGCAAAACCGCAACCTTATACCCACTAATAACGGATTCTCCCCCCTTCCTTGGCAGCCACCTTCCCACTTTCTGTTTCTTTGATTTGGACTACTTTAGATACTTCACTGTAAGTGGAGTCATACACTATTGGCCCTTTTGTAACTTGCTTAATTTCACTTAGCACAATGTCCACAGGGTTCATCCGTGTAGCGGAACGTATCAGAACTTCCTTCCTTTTAAAGGTGGAACAATATTCCATTGTACACATACACTGTGTTTTCTACACCCGTGCACCTACTGAGGGACACCTGGGTTGCTCCCAGCTCTTGGCTCTTGTAAGTAAGGCTGCAGTGAGCGTGGGTATGCAAATGTCTCTTTGAGATACTGCTTTGACTTCTTTTGGATATATGCCCAGAAGTGGGATTGCTGGGTTAGGCGGTAATTCCATTTTAACCTTTTTCGGAACTTCCATCCTGTTTTCCACAGTGGCTGTACCACTGTATGTTCTCAACAACAGTGCACGGGGTTCCAGTTTCCCCACATCCTTGCCAAATGTATCTCTTCTGTTGAATATATAGGTGTGGAAAAGCCATTTTTTTGAAAACAATCTTGTAAGCACACAGCAAAGACTGTTGAGAATGAAAATCGCTTTTAAAACCCCAAAGCCCACGGGGCGCCTGGGTGGCTCCGTCGCTTCAGTGTCTGGCTCTGGGTTTCCGCTCAGGTATGATCTCACGGTTCGTGGGTTCGAGCCCTGTGTTGGGTTCTGCGCTGACAGCAAGGAGCCTGCTTGGGATTCTCTGTCTCTCTCTCTCTCTCTCTCTCTCTGTCTCTCTCTCTCTCTCTCTCTGCCCCGCCCTGCTCAGGTTCTCTCTCCTTCTCAAAATAAATAAACATTTAAAAAATCATTTAAAACCCCAAAGCCCTAGATATAACACGAGAGCAGAGACGGGTGTTCTCATTCCATAGCACTTCTTACAGGTGTGGTCAAACCGAAGGAGAACGTCCTTTATCACCTAAAAGCTCTGCATACAGAGTTTTGGCACACACCTCCGGCCAGGGCCAATTCTGAAACAGCCACACGCCTCTTTCCGTAGAGTAAATATATGTAAATATTCTAAACCTGCATAAAGTGATTTTTTAACGTTCTTGTTGAATCGTCAGCATCCTTCTGGAAAGGCTGCTGTCGTCTGGGGTCACCGAGGCCAGTGGTGACATGGGCCCCTTCCTTCCCGTGGCCCCGCTTATACAGTCAGATCTTCGGATTCAGCTCTGAATTCTCTCCCCTCCAAACGCCCGCTTACTTCCTGAAGGAACTGGTCACCTCTCCAGGCGGCAGCAGCTGCCTGAGGAAAAATCCCCGGGCCACATTTGCAGCCTGGCCAGAGGCAGCTTCGGGAACAACCGGACAGAGCCACATGGTCATAGAGCACAGACTATTTTTAAGTCAGCAGGACCGTCGCAAATACAATTAGAGACGATACAATTAGGGATGACATAAGATTTTTTTGAAAAAAGGACAACAATAAACAGCTTCCACATTCCTCAGGAAAACATTCCTCTGTCTGAACTCAGACTTTACGCTGGTGAAGGGACGAAGCCTGGCCACCGACTCCAAAGGTGAATTTGTTATGACGGGAAATATCAAACATCACCAACAATGGAAAACTTTACTTTGTAACATGTACCAAAGGATAAGGATTTCCCACAGGAGTCTGATTTACACACACAGAAAACAGGCCTGTGTCCTGGTAGGAGCCTTTGTCGGGACCCGCGACATGTCTGCTCCCGCTTGACTTACTTTCACATGTTTAAGGGCTTTTGAGCAGAGTGATGAATTGCAAATTGGTCTGGGAGTCCAAAGACCTTGGTTCGGGTCCAGCAAGACCACACAGAAAAAGGCCCTGAGCTCTCTGAGTCTTCGCTTTCTCTTCTGCAACTGAGAAAAATGGCACCCCTCTTGTGTCTCACGGGTTCGTGGGGAGGGCAGATGGCGGGGAGCAGGTGAAGGGTTTTGTCAAATAAAAGGAAGGGAAGAACGAACACAGCGGGCTTCACAGTGAGGCGCGTGGCATGGAGTCATTCGCACGTTAGCTGTCGTCACGATGTCCTGACTCCCAACACGGAGTACCTACCGGGCGTCCCTCTTCCTGCCCGTGCGGCTGCTCCGTGAGGATTTCCCCTCACCAAACCGGACTGACTGCAGGGAAATTCCTGCACTTAGAATCATCTGTTACAAACATATATTTTAGCAAACCTCCTGCTGGTCACTCAGACTTCCTCAGGTTTGAGATAAGCCAGTCTCACTTCCCATGTTAGAAACGGAAACGGCCAACACAAGGGAGGCAGCCAGGCAGGCAGTTTGCGCTCAGCGCGGGACTGTGAGCAGCTCTTCCAAAGCCACTGCTGTTTGGGCCAAAAGCCTGAGCACCCGGAGTGACTCTCGAGCCACAGAGATGCACACAGAGGAAATGACCTAGGCCCCGGGGGCCCTGGCCCTTCAACGCCAAAACATGGCACACCACTTCCAGGGCCATTCGTCTTCAGTGGCCCCCACACACCCAGCGTGGATGGCACCCAATCACGTGGGGAATGTGTATTAGAATAAAGATTCCTGTCCTCCGCTGGACCACGGAACCAAGTTCTCAAGGAGAGTGGAGCTGTTTGCCGAGAATCCATTTCGAAAAGCACACTGAGTGATTCTGACGTCTGGCTAAATGTGGGACCCACGGGAATCAAGGCCAGACTTACTTAAACCCGCACGCAGAGATCTGCTCTAGGACATATGTGTTCTGTTGCCTATCCACACAGCAAGACACGATTTGGAGGGCAACGGGCTCGGATCTCACTGGTTGTGAAAACCTCTGCTTTGGCTACTTTGTACCCCTGAATGTTCCCTGTATTGACAAAAAAGGACAAAATCCCTTTGTCCATGCTGACCTCTCCACCTGGAACAGCATTCCCACCCAAAGAGCCGATCGAATTTGGACTCATCCTTTGAGGCTGCTCGGCTCCCACTTCTTGGTGATGGGTTCCAAGACTTTTTTCCTATTATCCCCTGACCCCCGCAGTAAGTCTCTGCCTGTGATACTCCAGAAGCACGGTAGCTCACCTCCTAAAATATTCATCACGTTTACACAGTTTTATTTTAGCTGTTTAGCTACAATACTCTAGTTTGCTGTTCATGTGTCTATCCCTGCCCAACCCCTATCCCAGGGAACTTTCTTTAGGGAAAAGAAACATGCATACTAGTCAGTGTCACTTGACTGGACGAAAGCCTTGAAATATCTTTCATATCTAGAATTTAGAATGTTATTGTCATGAAAGTCACTTTTGTGCCTAATCTAGACTTGGAACCCATTTTCCATAAATAGTATTTTTGAGCCTTTTAAACATATCAACAGGAAGATCAAACAGGATCCCAGAAACGGACATGCTGGCCTTCACTGCAAACCTTTTATAACGTCTATGGGTCTTTCGAAAATAATTCTCCCAGCATACAGCTCTCTGTGTGGATTCAACTTGGGACCACTGCTGACTTCTGCTGCCCAGGACGGTGACGGGAATAAGTTACACCACAACGGAGCTTCATTTACACCAAACCCCCGACAGTGGATTTTGTTTCTACCAACGGTTGTGTGAATTTTGCTTCAAACTACCTGTGAATCCTCTTGCCGCTTCTCAATCTAAAGTCAAAACTTGCCCTAGAGTTGTGTCACATATGCCCTATCTCATTAAGAAAAAAGTCCGCCTGTGCTCATCCGTAAAGTGGGTATTTAGAGCCCTCAGATACGAGGGTCTGGGCCAAGACGACGCCCCCGACGTCTCCCCTCCACTCTCTCCTGAGAACACAGTGGCTGGAGAGTCCTCAGCTTCCGCCTGTTCTGGAAGCTCGCCCTCTGTCCTGTCTCCAATTCAGATGTGGGATTCAGGCTCCGCGTTTCTCACCGTCTCGCCGCGACCCCTCAGCTTTTACTTCTGGCTTGTCCCCGGGAGTCCTCTTAGCAAGCTGCCGCTTCTCCTGGGGTTTCTGGTTCTGACCAGGGCTCCCCACGCTGCCACCTGTGGATCCGTCCTGGGCTCCTCTCCCCCACTTGGCTACCTACCCCCTCAACAGCTCTCTGGGCTAGGTCTCACCACCCCTGCCAGCTCCTGACGGCTGCTTCCTGGCTGGCTGCACAAATCCTGAGCAGGAACCTGCCTGGTTTCACCACATCCTTGGAATGAACTCTTAGCGTGTACCAGGCACTGCGCTAAACACTTACTATGAATCATCTCAGTCGAGCCTGGTAAGCATCTTGGAATTATTACTGTTCATTTATAGAGCAGGAAATGGTGGCTCAAAGAGGTTAAATAACTGCTCCCAAATGGTGGGGCTGGAATTCAAACCCAGGTCTATCTGGCTCTAAAACAATCTTGCTACACACCTGCCACAGTCCTGGCCTCACTTAGCTCACGTGGACAGGACCACGACCTGGTGGCCCATCCTCCCCGGCACCCACCTTCCCCCTGCCTGTCCCCGGCAGGAGCTTCCTCCAGAGAGGAGAGTCATCAGGCTGTCCCTCAGGGTCCCCCCGCCCCTCCCCTGGCCCCTGCCCAATCAGGGTGCTCAAATAAAATAGAACCCACAATTTAGCAAACTCCATACTTTATCTTATGCTGGCATATCATTTAAAGTTGACTAAATACTGTGTTTGCTATCATTTCCTGCACACACACACACACACACACACACACACACACGCGCGCGCGCGCATAGTATTCTGAGTATATGAAGAAGTCTTTGGAACACTGAACCAGTAAACATTCAGAGCAGGAAAAGAGACAATTTCTACAGAACTGGCCTTCCCAGTTAGAGAGAGTTCTTCCTTTTCTTTGCAGTCAGGCTCGTCAAAGGAACAGAGCCACCTGTGGAGGTAGGGCAGGAGCGAGGGAGCCCCAAAGGAGCATAGGCGGGGGGCAGGGTGCAGAGCCTTGCACAGAAGATTCTGCCCCGCTGCCTCTCTTCAGCTACATCGAGAGCATTCCACCCAAAGCGAGAGGCTGGGTCAGGCCTTCCCTTGGCCTTTGCATGAGTGTGGGAAGAAGGGCTGGGAATCTTGCCCGGGGAGTGGAGGAATGCTGGGAGGAGGAGCAGGGGACAGCAGGGGCTCCCATCACTGACCGCCCGGCCGCCTCTGCTCTCCCACGCGATGGCTTGGCTGGCTTGGCTGGAACAAACACACAGATGCACCCACTGGTGCTCAGGACGAGGGGGGGCGGCCAGCTCCCCTCTGGTCTCTACTCCAGCCTCCGCTGGGCCATGTCAAGCATGGGACCGTGGTGCCCGGCTGCTCAAGCTGACAAGCACAGCCAACTGGTAGGCAGGTCTGTGCTCTGAATGCAGTGATCAGTGGGCAGCTTTTTGGTGAAATGGAGTACACGGTTGGTCTTGTTTTTTTTTTAATCTCCAGACATAGAAGCCATAACCACATCCATGTCTGCTCTGAGCCAACACAGAAAACCCATCACAACGAGACGAAGCACAAACTCCAATGGTCTTGCCCCAGCGAGGCCCGAGGCTGCCTTCGAGCTGTCAACCACAATTCTTCCATTCCATGCTGAGTTACTGGCATTGATTTCAGGCAAAAACAGAGGCAAGACTTTCAAAAGCATCCTATTGTATCCACATTGTAGCAGATGGCTAAAATTCTTGGTTTTTTCTTACTCCTTTTAAAGACTACAATCTGTAACTTTCTAGTGTGAGAGTACCACAGTTCCTTCACATTTAAGTAGGAACTGCTTTAGTTGACAACATTCACAAAAATACCAAAAAGAGGGAGAACAGTGCAGTCACAGAACATGGGGCATTATCACTTTTGAAAACAGTAAACAGTCTTTCTCAGAAATCAGTTCGTAGCCTTACACGCCCCAAGTTAGCAAGGAACGTTTTTACAGACAGCCCAACAATAAGCTCCCAATTTCACGTAATACGAGCAAAAACCAGAACGATAAAAGCCGGAGCCATAACTCATACAGGACGCTTGCTTCTTTTTGTCTATTTCACACTAACTGCTATGCCATAAACAAAGCCACTTTCTTTGATTTACTACATCCACAATTAAGAGTGCCCTCAGACGCTGCACTAGGACGAATGAGCTTTCACAGACACACTCACACCGACAAGCAGCAGCAGAGAGAAAGCACTGTAACTTGGACAGAAACAGACTGCAATCAGCAACATTGGCACGATATAATAATTCATTCTGTGCACACATACCCATGTGAAGGCTTTCCAGACTCCAGAATCTTGCTATTTCCCCTCTAGCTACCATCCTTCTCTTTGAAAAACAGCCACATTCAGAGCGGGACTGGGGTGTGACTGAGCATCACGGAGAATCACACAGGCTCTTGGCTACGGAAACCGCAGAAATCGCTTATTCACTGCTTTGACGCTGTGCACACTCCCGGCTGGAGCCTGCCTAGAAGCGGACAGCTCGCTCACTGCTCAGGGCTGCTAAGGTCAGCGGCACCAGGCGGCCCGCGGACGTCAGGGAGGAAGTTCTAAACTCAAGCAAAGCCTCCACATACCAAACCCACACACACACTCACAAGCCTAGCAGGTGTGGTCAAGGGCCGTCAATGAAGGTAGGAGAAGTGTGTTTGCTGCTTTTAATCACAATCCCAAAGCCCAAGTTGGACTTTCAGAGAGCTTTTATTTTTTTTTTTAATTTTTTTTAACGTTTATTTATTTTTGAGACAGAGAGAGACAGAGCATGAATGGGGGAGGGGCAGAGAGAGGGAGACACAGAATCAGAAACAGGCTCCAGGCTCTGAGCTGTCAGCACAGAGCCCGACACGGGGCTCGAACTCATGGACCGTGAGATCATGACCTGAGCAGAAGTCGGCCGCTTAACCGACTGAGCCACCCAGGCGCCCCTCAGAGAGCTTTTAAAAAGGTATCCATTTCACAGGGAAAAAAGCAGGGAGGTTGCTAAGTTAAAAAATGTAGTTAGCATTTTATAACAAAAATTTGAGTCATGATGTTAACTGTAATTGATGAAATCACATTAAATGAAGAATTTTGCTCAAAAAATATATAGGTAAATATGTGTACACCCTACTATGTGAGAGTAATATGTACATCTTTCACTACATAAAATGTATGTCCTAAATAATGAAGAGAACTGCTTTTCTTGAAGCATCTCTCTAGATGACATACAGCTCATTTATTTCCCCGTACTCTTCACCATTTTCCAAGTTATGTACAATGAGCAAGTCTTTCTTTTATTGTGAAACAATGATCGTCAACAAACAGTACATACACTTCCTTCAATTTCTTCATGACAGGAAGACATGCTTTTTTAACTTGATGAACAATGAGATATAATATATGCAAAATAGTGATCACATGGTCATCCCTCAATAAAAGGTGGTTAAAAAAAATAACAGTGCTTGTTAGTAAATGCATGTTTTACACTGATGGGGGTCAGAGCAGCTGGGTTTAAAATCTGCTCTACCAAACTACATGAGGAAAAGTTTCTAAGTCTCTAAAGAGTTCAGTTTCTGGTCTGTAGAATGGGTATGACTGGGGCGCCAATAATCCCCTTAGGGTTACCGAGAACATCTTATAGAGTGCTGAGAACATTGCTGGCACTGCACTAGGAATTAGCAAATGTCACCAGTCATGCTGCCACAACTCCAAAAGCCCGAGGTCCACCAAAAGGTGCCAGTCCCCACAGAATCCACAGCATGAACTCACCAGGCAAATAATGTGATTAGTTACATTATCCATGTTGACTATGTGCCATATTGTAGACTGTTCTTAAGTATTTGTGGCTATTTATACTGACTCAATGCATCCCACCCTTAAATCCAGCTAAAGAAAATTTTCTGGGGAACTCACAGCTTCAATAATCCACAACAAAGGTGAAATGCATGCAAACACACACACACACACACACACACACACACACACACACACTCATAACACCAGATTGGCTTCAAATCTTCCCATTGCAAATATTTTTAGAAAATGATTTATGAGTGGGGTGCCTGGATGGCTCAATAGGTTGAGTGTCCCACTCTTGATTTTGGCTGAGGTCATGATCTCATGGTTTGTGGGTTTGAGCCCCATGTCTGTCAGCGTGGAGCCTCCTTGGGAATCTCTGTCTCCCTCTTGCTCTCTGCCCTTCCCCCACTCATACTCTATCTCTCTCAAAATAAACATTTTAAAAAAATGATTTGAGAGAGTCAAATTTTTTAAAGGATTAATAAAGTAGCTCATGCAAAAGGGGCCTCTCCATTCTTTAAAAAGAAGGCACTAAATTAAATTACGAACTCAAGAGACTCTTTGCAATTGTTTTCCAGAACAGACCCTCTCTATAAGTAAATTTCCTATATGCCACAAGGAATACTAGTTGCATAGTATGGTTCACGAAAAAAAAAAGGTCTACCTCTCGGAAATGTACGAGGATACCTTAGGAGCCACAGGCTCCCAGAAGTCCAAATAATGACATCGGTGTTACTTTAACATAGACTTTCCTCATCTTATTTGGTCACAAAATTCTCTTTTTATAGTAACACATATTATTAACCCTCCCAAAAAATGTGCCAGGGCCTGGCTACTCGCATGTGGTCCATGGACCCATAGCACTGGCACGACCTGGCAGCTGGTTAGAAGGGAAGACTCTTGGGCCCCAGCCCTATCTGTGGAATCAGAATCTGCATTTTAACAAGGTCGGGGCCATTCCAATTAACATTCAGGTTTGAGAAGTGTCGTTTCGGGCAATTCAAGAAACTCTTTCCTCTGCGGCAACATCTTGAATGCTACTGTGCTTTTTAAAAAATCTATTCAGAAACTAATGACGCCCATGGAATGAATGGGTAGATGTGGTTTTAGTTAGAACAAAGAGGCAAAATGCTGAATAAGGAGATAGCGAGCGGTGAAAAGTTGGAATTAATTCTGATGGGTATCCCTTCTAACAAAGTTTAAATTCCAGCAGGAGGCAAATAAAATCCGGAGTGTTTTTGTTTCCTTAAATTTGGGGTTCATTTGTCTCGTTGGTTGGTTAAAATTACAAGCTGTCAAAAAGAAAAAGATCTCTTGGCTGTGTTTCTTTGGTATTGTCCTAAGGGACTGTGTGCCCACTGTCACTTTTCACTGTACAGAGGACAGCTCTTATATCCCAAGGACTCTTTCCAAATCCAGAAATGGGGTCAAGGCACTACACTAAGATCCCTGGGAGTTTTCAGACCTTAAATTAAAGGCATTTATACTAAGTAAACTTACTTTACCGCACATTCGAAACAAAATAAAGACAAAAAGAAGGGAAAAAGTAAACAAAAACTGTATTTAAATGAGGCATCTCATCAAAGGACACTGACCCAACAACCCTTCTAAGATATTTTTGGAAGAAGAAATACACAGGTTTGACTTTTAGCCTAACATTTTTTTTTTTAGTGATTAAAGCCTATATTTACAAGATCAATAAGAATACTGCAACAAAGACCTTAAATATAGTTGAAAAAAATCTTAAACTCCACCCCTGTCCCAACACACCCATTAATCTATTCTCTTTGGATATGATTCCACTACATCACGTGATCAGGACTGAGACGTTACCAACATTGATTACTGGCAACCCTCAAAGAATTAAGCAAGGGATCAGTCCCACAAGGCAGTAGAGAAATTTAAATTATATATTAATATCAAATATTTAGAAATCAATGAAGATAAAACAAAAGTTGAAAACAGAAGGAATGTTCTGATGATTTTTGTTGTATGGATGTAGAAATAAAGGTGATTTTTGGCAAAGCGGTCTTAAGACCCATAGATATTCACACACACATACATACGTGAAAAGGAAATGCCATAAAACTGTCGGGGTAAATTAGTAGCGAGACCTCAAACTCACACCAGTGGTCTCCTCTTTGCTTCTCCAGGACTCTTTTCCAAGATTGACTCGATGGCTGTTAAGGTTCCATTTAGCTCTGAATTTCTGGTGTCTTTTTATTTTCAGTACTAGATGGTACAGATTTTCTTATGTGGCCACCTTCTGACTTGTACAGAAAGATGACCAGCATTGGTTTCGACTCAGAGGTTCCCAGCCGTTGCTTCACCAAGGCAGCTGCCGTCCTGCAGGTGCAGAGGTATTCTGAAACTAGGGACATCCCAGCAACTTTATGTCCCCCCAAGGTTTAGATACGGCCCTATTACCAAGAGCTACAGGACAGGCACAAAATAGTAGGAGGCCCCAGAGGACAGAGTAACACTACCCTTCGGCACGACAACACTGTCAATTTTAGAAATGGGCTCAAGGATGGCTGCCACATCAGCCAAGAACCAAGAAAGTTCCTACGTCTGGCTGGACCGAGCTACGGTCCAAACTCCCGTATGAGCAACGACTTCCCAGAATCAAGAGTAATGCAGCATGCATTCTATGTACACACTCACTCGCTCTCCTCCACTGCTGATATGGGGCTGCAGTTCCTAACGCTGGAAGGCGGGATTCCTTTACAGGAAATAATTTGCCCACTTGCTATCAGTTATCGAAACCAATGCTCCCTTGTCCACTAGCATATATAACCGAGTATCCAGAGTGATCCCTTTATTCTGAATGGATTAAAAACAAGAAATATTAATTTACAGAAGTTATGCTATTTTCCAGAGAAATATAAAAAAATATGACATCCAGCATAACATACAACATTTTCTAGAACATACTGATGTACAGCTCCAAACAGTTTCAGTATGCTGTTTGCTCATGTACGGCTAAGGCAGGCTCAATTTAGATCTCATCGAAACATCATTCAGCAGCCAGACTCCTCACCACAGAAGGGGAGGACCCAGTCACACAGAGCACACAGGAAATGCAGCCTGAGTTACAAGAACATGCTGGGTGAGAACCATTCAGTGCACACTTGAAAATACAGAGGAAGAAAACGTGCCTCTCTTTGTGTCTTCAAAGCTAATGCTTTTTAATCTGGGGTAATGTAGACTTGAACACACAAGATGATGGAAAATTTGTTCTCAGTGGCTTAAATAAACCCTCCCATTTGCCTCTACTCCATGCCCCAACCTCTCCAAAAAAGACGCTGTTCCCAGCGTAAATGTTTATTACAACATTTGGACTCACTGAGAAACAAATAAAATATTGCCCTTTCTTTTTTTCTTTTCTTAAGTTTATTTATTTGAGAAAGAGAGAGAGAACCCACGCACGTGAGAGTGAGCAGGGGAGAGGCAGAAAGAGAGAGAGATAATCCCAAGCAGGCTCTGCACTCTCACACGGGCTCGATCTCACAAGCCAAGAGATCATGACCTCAGCCGAAATCAAGAGTCAGATGCTTAACTAACCGAGCCATCCAGATGTCCCTAACAAATTGCCCTTTAAGAGTAAAGGTAACGTCTTAATTTTAAGACCTCTGCTTCTCCCGTCTTCTGGAAGCAGCACGTGGATTTTTCATCCTTCAGGACCTAGCACACATTTCAGGTCTTTTCTGTATTTACGTGTTTGTCTTCACATCCTTAAGACTGAGCATGTTTCAAACATTATAAGAGCAAAATAGATACTAGAGGAATTTCACTTTCTTCTTTTGTTTCAATAAAAGGCAATTATTAGGGCATGGTCTTAGTTAAGTGCCAACACACAGGTATAATGTGCAGATAAAAAAATCATTTTTTTTGTTTTGTTTTGTGATGGAAGAGCACAGCACCAGGAGACAGGCAGTAGAATGGCAGGAATCTGGGCTTTCAAGACAACCTGATCTGGTCTGAGTGCCAGCTACCCTGCTTACAACTGAAATCCTGCTTAGCTGACTGAGGGAAAAAGTCCTGAATGGTTTTAAGCCTTGGATTCGTCTGGAAGAACAGGAACACGAACAGAGTACGGACACGGTGTGGTTGTCGGCTAGATGTTTAGATTTCTTGGCTCTCCTTCCGTGACTTTTAATATTCTTTCTTTTACTTTTAAAATCCAATTTCTGAAACCTGTATTAGACACATGCTATTTTGAGACATTTTACTTTTTCTTCATTCTAGAGACATTTAAACAAATCTAAGTTTTAGAACTGAGAATGTTTTTTTAACTGTTAAGATCATAACCATTTCAAGGGTTTGCTGGAAAAATGCTAAACACTTGATGTTTCGGAGACAGAGACTAGAACGCTATGTTCCTTTAAAAAAAGTCTTGCTTGTGGGCAATGATAAGGCATGAAGTGCCAGCTCAGACAACTGCCACTGGAGCGAACGGCATCTCTAAAAACACGCAGGCGCTACGGTTCAAGGCACCGCTGTCCGTGTTTGTCCTACTTGTTCCTGTATACGGAATAATTTCTAAATTCCTCTGACTGCGGAATCCACACTGTCTCACAGCATGGTCCGAAGAGAGTGATTTCAATGCGCTCAGTGTTAGCAGGCAGGAAAACATTTTTACTGTTAAGTACGTGCCTACAGACAAGTGAGCTGAGTCATCTGGTTTCGCAAATAAATACAAGCAGAGCCTAGTGTCCCCTGGTAGTAGAGTACAAAAGCAGGACGGGGAAGGGAAAAGAGGCCTGGACCAGACTCAGGACATCCGCACCTGACTACCAAACTCGACATCACCAATACTCCAGCCTGCCCTCCCAAGAACTGTTCAAATTACTCTCAATAGGTGCTAAGCAAGCAAGATCTGATGCTGTATTTTCTCTCTGATTCATTAATGAAAGAAAACTTCTGAAAAGCAGATGCATAAAGAGATAATCCAAACAATAAGAGATCAGACAAAAAAGGGTAATGGTGTGGTTATGATAATTTCAAGGCATCACACGCATCTTAACGCCGGCTATTTTCTTTTTTGCTTCTGCTTTAACGAAAAGCTCAGTGGAGTCTCTGAGTGATACTTTGGGACATCTTCAGATAATGCGTGAAATCTTGGGTCAAGAGAATCAACAGAAAAAAACTCAGCAGAGTTTTCTCTTTTGCTAATAACCGGAGTGTATGCCTTTGAAATTTGCTTAACCCACATTTGGATCATAATTAAACAGAATACGGTTCCGTAAAGACTCCCAGTACTCTAGGGCTTTACTCTTGGACGAAGTGAGCTGTCTAAGGTTAAACTGCTGCCTAGTGCAGGTAAGTAAGTGACTCAGAAGTCTGGCTCTACACATGGCCCGACAGTCCTCACTGCCATTGTCCTGTGTAAGGTCCTCTATTCCTTTGCATGAATGCTAGCTAAGATTTGCTGCATGTCTACTGTGCGCGGAGTCACTCTCACACATCTGTGGGGCACAGAACATTAATATTTCCTTTTACAAACGAGGACATTAAGACTTTGAGGTTAAGGTCACATAGCTAGTCAACAGAGGACTGGGCTTCAAATCTGTTTTTGGACCTAAAGATCTATGAATGAGAAAATGAACTTTCATAACAATTATTGGAATAACAAATTAGAAGTAGGATCAACAACAACAAACTAAGGCAAAGGAAAAAAATATATTTTCTTGTTTTGACCAAGTAAAAGAATAGATCAAAGGGTTTTAGTAAGTTTACTAACTTCATCACAGACTTTTCTAAAAAATTGCTTATTTTCTTACAACTTATTTAATTAAAAAAATCAAGAGTTAAAATGGCATAAACCCTTATGCTTAAATTTCCTCTACCTCCTTAACGTTGGGATATTACCCTCATAACCCTAAGTCAAGGAATGGAACTCGTGGTGCATATTTAATATTATTATTTCTTTCAGAAACATTTAGTAAAAATAAACACGGACACATCTGTATCAATGAGCTTTCAGATGCTGCAATGTAAAGCCAAAATAATCTTTTAATAAGGTAGCAAGACAAAAGTTCTTTTCATTAGCCCCGGCATTTAGGAGAAATGAGAAAGACAACAGATAAAATGCCTCTGCGCTACAACTTAAAGTCTTGATGTCCCCCACAGCCTTGCAGGCACCCTCTCGCAGCATTCTGGCTCTGCCCTCCTGGTGAACTCAAGCTGCCTTTTTCAATCAAGGTCAACTCGGTCCTCCTTACCGCTAATCCAAGGGGTATTTTTCAGGGTATGCAACTTCACTCTGGATACATGTGACAGCGTTAACCACTCTGTCCCTGACGCCAGTCTTCCTCTGACATCTGGGACACCACTGACCTGTCCGGCCATTCCTTTCCTATCTTCTTTGTGGATTTTTTTTCCTTTACTGGTCCCCAAATGTTGCTGATCGTCTCCTCATTTTTCACACGCCCATCTCGGATGATAACATTGCCTCCCACAGCTTGAAGAACAGCCATTCATTTACTGCCGACTTCCGCGTCTTTACTTCCCTCCTGGCTCCCCCTCCTCAGTATCAGACCTTCACGATGAAGGGCATGGTGAGGACATCACTTAGCTGTCCCACCTGTGCCTCCAACTCAACGTGTCCGGGACGGAACCCGGCCCCCCACGCATGTGCCCTTCTCCTATACTCCCCATCACCCTATACTCCTCAGCACCCAAAACATCCAACTGGCCTGACCTCCAGGTTTTCATTTCTCCAGGACTACGTTCATGTTCTGAGATCAGGGCTCAGGCCGCTTGACCTAGCAACACACTCCCCCGGTCTCCAGAGAGGACACAGTCTAGCCAGCCCCTGCCTCCAAAATGCCAATCTGATCACCTCACTCCACTTAAAACCCCAGTGGCTCCTACTTGCCCTTGGGCTAGTCTAATCCCCTCACCTGGAGGCCCTAATGGGCAGGTCCTTACCTCTGATCTCTAGTCTAGACTCCTCTCTCAACACTTCAATCCTTCCCTCACCTTTTGCCATAGCTGGGACACCTACTGAAGAGGTCCCCCCTCGCGAACGGTCGGACTGCACGAAAGCCCTAAGTCAAAAACACTACACATGCACTCATGCCATGAACTTGACTTAAAACACCTAAAAGTGCAATTGAATTCATCTTTGTTATCACAAAGGACCAGAGGTCTTGGTGTGTGATCATCTGACCGGAACTCCGCATTCTTTCTTGCATAAGTCACAACGGAATGTGTCGACTGTGATTTCCAGTTTTGGTTTCTTCAAAGTACAGTAATAACCAGAGATGCCCGTGAAGACTTTTGAGTACAGATGTCTTGATTTTTCGTGTTTTACAGCTATCAATTCTCATCTAATTCGGACAGGAAATAACTTTTTGGCAATTCACCTTTATTGAATCTCTACAAAGTATTCAATTTAGCTTTCATACGTGTGAGACTCTTCAGTCTTACATTTCATTTGTTTATATACCTAAGTTAGATCTAGAATTAAAATAATAAACACAGCTGCCTTAAGTGGGTTTGGAGGCATGCCCTTGACTCCTGGTAGGGAAATAACTCAAACAGTAGGCAGGAGCAGCCTAACAAAGCAAGCCCTCGGGGTCCTGCAGGCATCAGTCTGAATCTGAAGAACACCTGGAGTCTGAGAAGCCTGTGGATGGGGTGAGAAAGTTACTGTTGGGCAACCCCAACCTCAGTTTCTCAAATGTGCTCTCCCTTCTCTGGCTTCCACCCTTCGCAAACGCTGTTCCCTCTGCCTGGAATATACCTTCCCCGACAACAAACCTAATCTAACTCCCATTCACCCTTCACACGTTGTTACCTGCAGGGCTCCCAGAACCCGGGCAAGTCCTAGAAGCCCCTGCCTAACTATCAGTTTTCTCTTTTAGAGACTAGCTAGCTAATTGCTGGAACAGAAAAAGAAACATTCTGAGTATGACCCCCACCCCACCAGGACTGCGGCTGCGCACATGAGTCCTAAAGTGCCCCACAGTTACCTCAGCTTCATTACGTTAAAATCCCTGCTCCGGCAGGGGCATAAGCTTCCTTAGCATAACATACAACGCACGTACCGGCACGTTTTCTGAGTGCACACGTGCACCTTTAGGCCTGTCCCTTTATGCTGAGGCCGCCCCCTTTCAATATTCGTCCCCAAGCCCAACAGAAGGAGCCTGCTTACCCCTGTTTGGGGAGTCGTGGCTTTGGAAGTGATCCTGTGTTCTCAACAAAGTTACCTCGTGAGGCAACTCCACCTGGTGTATTCGGTCTCTTACTCCCCAAGGAGCCGACCCGCTGGTTCAGTAACAACATCTCAACGTTGGTATCATTTCCTCCAGGAAGTCCCGGGCTCCCCACATCTGATATGCATGCTCTCTCTTCACACTTGGCTCCCTGATCCTTGCAGCGGCTTGACAAGTCCCCACGCCCTACTGGAGGTTCCGTGAGAACGGTCTCTGGCTTCCTCCGGACCACCCAGCCCCCGGCAGGGTGCTTCACTCATAACAGGGCGTACATACGGATACACAGATGGAGACACGTATCTCACATCATTACACACGCTTGCTAAATGTATACAAAGGAGGTATCTCCTAAACCAAGGGCCTATTAACAGCTCAGCTCTGAAAGCAGAGCACCCTGGGCACTTCCTGAAATAGCACCGTGCGATCATGTCTCAACGGCACGCCCTGTATCACTTCTAATACTAGTGTCAACGTCAGAATAAGGCTGAATAAACTTGCTTTTACAACTCAAACTAGTTCAATGGGGAAAACAAATACACCTAAGGAAATCTTTTCCGTTTCTGAGTAAATACATTTCAGCACAAAACCAAACTGAAGAAACAGGTGTCGAAGACAGGAAAAGAACGTCACCCCTAACCCCCAACTGGGCATTAAAGACAGCAGACAACGTCTCAGCGCACTTTTCCTTTCCTTTGGACAAACCGACCTTAACCGTGTAGGTAACACGCGCCGGATGACACCGAACAAGGCGGGGGGCCGTCCCGGGGCCGCCGTTGCAGGGCCGGCGCTGCGGGGGCGGGACGCGGGGCGGGCAACGCACGGGGGCCACGCGGGTGGGGGCGCCTCTCCAGCCCCCAGGCCCCCGGGGTGGCCCCGCCCGGTGCTGGCGCAGCTGCACGCCGGCCTCGGCTTAAGGAGAGTCCCCACCAGGCTTCCCAAGAGGCGGCCGACCCCATCGTCTCTGCCTGGGCCTTTCGCATTACCGTTGATTCAGCAAGGAGAACTCCCGGTGTCGCCGCGGGGTTCCCCGAGGCAATCGTCTACCCGGCACCCCAAGCCTCCCGGGACTACTCGCGGAGGACCAGCACCCACCTCTGCAAGAAGTCACAGAGGGGAATGAACCAAGCTTGAAGGCACTGGGCAGAAGCCAGTGCCTATGGACAGTTAGCGCATGTTCGACCAACTGGCCAATGGGGGCCCCCCAAAGATAGTAAGTGAGCTCTCTTCACCTCCTGACCCGGCAGATGGTCCTGCCGAGTGTTTCCACACGGATACGCACAGTGCAAGCGATGTTAAGTGTAGGGGAAGCCGGAGGCCATGCGGGGGTAGGCACACCACTGCCATTACACTTTTCTCTAAAATAGTCCTCAAGTTATGCTGCAGCAAAATGAAAAATACAATAGGTTGAACTTCTTATCGCGAAATAATTTATTTGGGAAATTTCTACGCTGCCTTATTTCTCACACTTGGCTTTGTATTCTAGTGGTAGGCCGTGGTAAGACCAACGATCAGTTTGCCGTCCGTGGTATCTTTTACCTGCTTTTCTTATTGGCGCTAGAACCAGGAGTTTTTTTTTTTTTTTTTTTTTTAATTTTTTTTTTCAACGTTTATTTATTTTTGGGACAGAGAGAGACAGAGCATGAACGGGGGAGGGGCAGAGAGAGAGGGAGACACAGAATCGGCAACAGGCTCCAGGCTCCAAGCCATCAGCCCAGAGCCTGACGCGGGGCTCGAACTCACGGACCGCGAGATCCTGACCTGGCTGAAGTCGGACGCTTAACCGACTGCGCCACCCAGGCGCCCCACTAGAACCAGGAGTTTTTAAACACTCAGAGCAGGTTTTCAAAATACAGTTGACTCGAACAACATGGGTTTTGAGATGTGTGGGTCCACATATATGCAGATTTTTTTTTCAATAAATTTAGTGCAATACTGTAAATGTATTAGTCTCTTTCTAATTTTTGAAGTTTTAAAAGTCAGCAGGCTTGTCTTATGATTTTCTTAACATTTTCTTTAGCTTACTTTATTATAAGAATACAGTATATAATATATATAACATACAAAATATGTGTTAATCAACTGCATATGTTACCAGTAAGGCTTCTGAGCAACAGGAGGCTGTTAGTAGTTAAGTTCTGGAGGAACCAAAAGTTACACCCTGATTTTGGATTACATAGGGTGGGGATGGAGCAGGTCCCTAACCCCCATATTATTCAAGGGCCAACTATATTCCCTCCACCAATCATGAGCTAGCTCTAATGTGCTCACAGACAGGTTGGCCAGTGTACAATTTGGGTCGTTCCGTCCTTTGTAGACCAAGATGTTTTTTATATCCAAGTGTTGGCGAAAATGTGGAGAAAAAAGAACCCTCATGCACTGTTGGTGAGAATACAAACTGGTGCAGCCACTGTGGAAAGCAGTATGGAGGGCCCCCCCTCCCCCACCCCGCCAAATTAAAAATAGACCTACCATATGATCCAGTAATCACACTACTGGTTATTTATACAAAGAATATGAAAACACTAATTTGAAAGGATGTACGTACCCCTATGTTTACCGAAGCATTATTTACAACAGTCAAATTATAGAAGCAGACCAAGTGTCTATTGACGGATACACACACACACACACACACACGCACGCACGCACAACACGAAATATTACTTAGCCATCAAAAAGGATGAAATCTTACCATTTATGACAATATGGATGGAGCTAGAGAGTATAATGCTAAGTAAAATAAGTCAGAGAAAGAAAAATGCCACATGATTTCACTCATATATGGAATTTAAGAAACAAAACAAAGGGGGGGGGGGAGAGGAAACAGACTCTTTACTATAGAGAACTGATGGTTACCAGAGGGGAAGGAGGGGGGAGAAGGGGTAAAATAGGTGAAGGGGATTAAGAGTACTCTTACCATGTTAAGAACTGAGTAATTCATAAAAACGCTGAATCACTATATTCTACACCTGAAACTAATCTAACATTGTATATTAACTACGCTGGGAATTTAAACATATATATATTCTTTACATATGTCTTGCCTTTAAGGACTGGACTTTTTGGTTGGTTTCCTAAGGAAAGGTTGTAGATGGGGCTTCTGATTTAGAGTTTTGCAATGCCACTGTTAGCAACTATTACATCATTTTGCTGAAGACTGAGTGATTCTGGCCTAGGTCATTACAGGGCTACAATGGCTTAATCTGATTCTCTTTCCTAGCTTGCAAAAAATGACTATATTCATAGGAAAGTACGATGTAAAATTTTTTAAAAATCAAACCAAGCAATAATTTGAGTAATTTAGAAATATTTGTAAAAGCCATAAAAAGCCTAATATAGTCAGGGCACCTGGCTGCCTCAGTCGGTACAGCATATGCATTTGAGCCCATTGTGTGGTGTAGAGTGTACTTTAAAAAAAAAAAAAAAAAAAAAAAAGTCTAATCAAATCAACTTGTCAGTGTATCTCCTCAGAAAACCATTTTCTTAGTTTTTATATTTAATCATTACTGTACCTAATCTTGTTTCTCTGTTGTGTGGCATTATTACATAATAATATAGTATTTATTGGTTAATGAGAAGCCTTTTAAAAATATAACAAACAGATATTTTTTAAAATGGCATCCCCAGATCTCCGGATCTTCAATGTCATGTTTTAGCTCCTTGCTTGTGACCCATAAAGATTCCACAGAAATTTAATAGCTGAAGAAACTGAATGTTTTCCTTTCTGGTTAAGATCATCGCTTGCCGTATGTCACACGAGCAAGCTAACCTAAACTCAATGTGTGAAATGAGAAGAAAGAGAAGGATGAGCAGACACGAGCAGGAAGAATTTTGAAAAGTGATCGAATTTGGCTTCTGATCAATACAGATCAGTTGGGGGAAGACGTGTGGCAGAAACCCAAAGCAAATTTGGGAAAATCAGGAGCACAGGTAGGTTGTGACATAATAAATTGCCTTGGATGTAAGACAGTAGCTTCATAAAAGAAAGCAAAAGGCAGCAAAGATAATCGCCTACGAGAAAGTTACCACCGCAGAGGCATGCTTGGGGAGACCCGGGGAGAAAGAAGGGCCACAGACACCATCAGCAGCAAAGCGGTAAGGTTGTATCGGCTGGCAGCTCCCCCTTCGCGAACTTTATAAAAGCACTGACAAGTGCTTTCTGATTCCTGATTCGATTCTATGATTTCAATACGTCACCCATCTGATCATTACTGAGGACTGTTCCATGTGACCTTCCTTCACAGACTATAAGGGGCTAGTAAGGAGGTAAGACCGTACTTTACGGTGCCAGGAAGTGCCCAGAAGGGAGAGAGAGCTCACCTCCACCTGAAGGAGTAGGTCTTTATTTCTTAACAAAAATTAATTCGCTAATACCCAAATATCTACATTTTGAGAAAAATTTAGTTGCGGCCATTTCTTGATTTGCAGATTTGGGGAGCAAATCCAGGGAAGAGGAAGCATACTTTCATTATTTTTTTAAACGTGTATGACACATTTCAAACAAACGCAAGAGCAGAGAAATTAAACGATGAACCCACAATTGTCAGTTTTTTCCCAACTTTTCTCAGCAACTTTTCGGAGCGTTTTAAAGCAAACCTCACATATGCTGTTTCGTGCAAAAACTATTTGACTATGTACCCATAACAAACAAGGGCTTCAAAATAACTGCACTATCGTTATCCCTACTAACAAAACGAACAACAATTCCTTCACTGAATTCTCAGTCCATGTGAAAATCTCCCCGCCTGTCTCCTAACGATCTTTTTATACTGGTTTGCCGGTATCAGGATCCAAACAAGGTGTTCGCGCTGCGTTTACTGAACGTGAATTTAGATTCAACCCAGTCTATCCATTTGGGTGACGTCTACCAGAGATCATGCGTTCAACACACGGGCTCATGGACCTGGCTGTCGTCCCAGCACTTAGAAGGGCCACAGACCTGGACCCAGCACTGGCCCACTCTTAAGGCAGTGGAGGGGCCAGCATCTGGCACAGAGGAAGAAAGAAGTACAGAGGCCAGAAAGGCAGAGATGCGGTACCTGGTCTATCACGGACTCACCACCCCCCGGGCCGGGTCTCCCAAACCAGGTGATGGGAGTGGCAGCCACTTTTCTAAGCACTGTACTGCTCATCTGCCTAGGTGAGGGAAGTCGGCGAGAGAGGCCTCTGTTGCACGGAAACCCGGGACCCCCATGGAGGTAGGACAGCTGTCACAGGAAAAGAGGACACGGCTCCTAAACGGGGCAGCACGTCCAGTTTACTCACCGGAATAGCTGGCCCACGCAATTTCTGGCTGTCCCCAACCTATTACAGGGTCTGCAGGAACAAAAGTGGTAACTCCACTACAGTACTACCTGATTTGTATAGCAGGGCATTTCCAAATCTGGTGACAGGAACCTGACTTGAACCACCATGGCAGAGAATCAAGGACCCTTACACGGCTCCCAGATTGGGTGGTTTCCAAACTCGGGGCCTCTTTATGAAGCAGAAGCCAGGTAACTTGGGGGTCAGTATCCCACAGTTAACAACTCTTCCTTCCAGCCTTCCCAAAAGGGATCTTCCAACATTCACCCTCCACCCAGGAAGGGAAACCCCCAGTAGTAAAATCAAGGCGAGAACTCTTCCTAATCCTTTCTGAGTGGGAGGAGAAAGGGCCTCAGCAGGGACTTAGCTTGTGTGGATACATGGTTAGGACAATGGCTTGGCTGAATAGCTTGGAGGAATTTGGGAAGAACAGAGTAGGTAATGGACTGGTTTCGGGAAGGAGTATAATTAAATATGTCAGAATGCATGAGAAATCGTCTGTCCCATATGAATGTCCAGTCGCATCCCATGTGAATCCTACTGCAAAAGAGGCTGTTTAATAATTGTGTGAACATTATGTCCCATTCTATAAACGCCAATCTCTGTTTCTAGTCATCTTGATGCTTACTCAGTGGGTTCGGGGTAAAAAAAAAAAAAAGAAAAAAAAAAAAGGCCATGGTGGCAGAAATGGATGCCAAGCCTGGGCTAAACCACAGGGTGTCCCTCTCAACAAAGTTAATGACATGGTTCCTTGAAGGAACCAGACAGCTCCTTGTGGAAAGCTGATTACAATGGACCCTTTCATAATAGAGGGGTGGATGATCTGTCCTTAGTGGCAAAGAGATTTATTCTAGATTTGGATTTGTTTTCCTTACCTGTCAGACCTCTGCTAGAATCGCACTGAAGGCCTCACACAACGTCGTGGCACCTCACATGACCATGCCTCTACCCGAGGGCCCCAGTGAGGGAAGCACGGTGATAGGCCAGTGTCCACGAGTGTCGCGAGCTTTATTCTTGTTTACCATTGTCCACAAGCATGGAATCACGGCCTAATGAAAATGATGTTATGGAGACAGCTTGGGGACACATCTTGAAATTGCGATGCTGCCTTGGATAGGGTCTGTATAGCACTGAATCGGTGACTGGTACGGTGCTGTGCACCCATGGCCAGAGTACATGGGTCCAGAAACAAAGGGCAAGCACAGGGACTGCTTCTCATGATTACTGAATAACACATTTGCAAAATATTTTCTTCCTGTTCAACAGCTTCGCCTGTCAAAACTGAATTTATTCCCCCAAGAGAGAAGTCCTTCCACCAGAACTCGCAGGCCTGGCCCCACTGGATCTGAACCAAGGCCGGCCATTTTTGCCGCCCTGTGCACTGGGGAAAATGAGCACCCAAGACAGACATGGACGTCTTTTGTGGTCACTGCCACCGCTGTTTCCCAACTGGACTTATGCAACAGTGTCCAAACCAGTCTCCCCTCCTCTGCCTTTTCTCCCCCACACTGTCCTTCCTCTCTAAAGCTTAAATCAGTGCCTTTCACTCCCCGGCTGGCAATGGCTTCCGGTTTCACTTCGAATAATGCCAAGTCCTACCCAAGACCTGCAGTGCCCTTTCTGTCCGGCCGCAGCCTCCCCACCAGACTGCAACGCCCTCTTCTGCCCTTGTGTCTTGAACTCCGGTCACGCTGGCCCTCTCGCGGAACCTCAGACACATCAAGTTCCAGTCTAACGTTGGGCCCCTGATGTTCCTTCCACTGGGACTTCTCCTCCCTCAGATCTTTGGCTCTCACTCACCTTTAAAGCCTCCACTCCAGTGTCACCTCCTCAGGGACACTAGGTCACCCTCTGCTGTGCCCGTTGCCACACTCTCTACCGTATCACCCACGTTCTTCTCTCGGGAGCCATCATTACGGCCTGAGATCATGCTCTTTACTGACTTACTGGATTGGTTTCAATACTGGAATGTGAAGTTTGTGATGCTTTATCCTCTGCTGTATTTCCAAATGGTAAAACCAGTGCCTGGAAGGCTCAGGTTGGTGCTCCACACGTTTTTTTTTCTTTATAGATGGGCTGCTTTTTTGACTAAGGGAGGCAAATAAGTAAGACTACTGCGACTCTAAGCGAGCAGAACCACTAAGAGCCCCACACGACGGAGTGAAGGTCTGGGCCACCTCAGCTGGCAAAGAACACTACCAGGGAAGGTACTGGGCAGGGGCCAGGGGAGCATGCAACAGCAATGAGATGAGCAAAGTCAAAACCAGCGGGTATGACCTTGCAACCAGAAGCAGGAGGGATTTCCTTTTGTGGTACCATGTTTATATACATAATATTTGTTTTCTATTTCCTTTCCTCCCCGCCCCCACCTCTTTCCATTATGATTATGGTATGCTGCTTAAATTTACCTCTGGGTTTACGGAATGGAAAAGGCATTGCGGAACTGCAGAAGAAATGGATAGGACTCGGGGAGGGGGGCCTAGACTTGGACATGTTTGCAGTAACTGACAAGCTTTTGAGTTGTCTCCCTCTAGGGAAAGACTCAGCGGGGGTTGAATTATGCATCATGTTAGAATGACATTTTTTTAGACATGCCTACCCTCCACGCATCTTCAGTTTTCTTTATAATACTGCCTGCCATATTACAGAGTCATTTGTTAACTCATTATCCCCTCACCAGAGTGTAAGTGATTTAAGGGCTTTTGCTCACTCCTGTCATCTGGCACATGGGAAGCACTCAACAGCTACTGAATATATGAATGAATGAATGAATGAATGAATGAATGAATGAATGAAGAACCTGTTCAGGATCTATTTCTATTTGGTTTTTTTTTTAATGTTTGTTTATTTATTTTGAGAGAGAGAGAATCCCACACAAGTGACATGGGGATCCATCTCATGAACAGTGAGATCATGAGCTGGGCTGAAATCAAGAGTCAGATGCTTCCCCGACTGAGCAACCCAGACACCCCTATTTCTAACACTACTTGGACTTCCTCTAAGGGAATGACCTCCCTTCCATTGTGTTCAGCTTCGGTGACAGGGACCCAGGTACCTGCCTCCTAATATGGAAGGCGAAGGGTCTCTGGAGGCACCCAGACCTTGTGCTTGTCCCAGCGGCACCAGGTGGCAGACACATCACCTAAGCTTCAAGAATCGATTTCTCGGGGCACCTGGGTGGCTCAGTCGGTCAAGCGTCCAACTTTAGCTCAGGTCATGATCTCGCGGTTCATGGTTTTGAATCCCACGTCAGGCTATGTGCTGATAGCTCAGAGCCTGGAGCCTGCTTTGGATTCTGTGTCTCCCTCTCTCTCTGCCCCTCCCCTACTCGTGCTCTGTCCCTCAAAAATAAATAATAACCATTAAAAAACTTTTTAAAAAAGAAAGAAAGAAAAAATAATTGATTTCTCTATCCTCGGACTTTGACTCTTGAGTGAGTGACTGAAGGACAGGAGGAATGGTTCTTCACTCATTCCCAGGGGTGGCATCATACCTTCCTACTACACGCCTTTCTTGGCTTCTTGCATGTAGTTCTTACTTCCCAGGAACAACCCTGACTGCCATCCATTTCCCAGACTGGTCCTCTAGCCATTTTCAACTCTGGGAACACCTAACATCCTTCCAATAAATTCTCTTTCTGCTGAAGCAGGTCAGTCAGTTTCTGTTGCTTCTCAACAAAAATCAAAACAAAACACTGTTACAGAAAGCACAGAAATAAGCTGGTTGTATGTACAGGGTTGCATCGGGTTGTACAGGGTTGGAGGAGACCTCACCTACCTTCCTTCCAACTGAACCACACTGCTTTTATTTTTGCAGAGTCTTGTTAAATCTTTGACCACGTGTGTACATGTTGCAAACTGTTGCAATCACGGTCTACGTTCTAGGTTGGATTATGTACCCTGTACGGGTACCAAAATCCTAACCCCCAGTAGTGTCAAAGTAACCTTATTTGGAAATAAGGTCTTAGTAGACGATCATGTCAGGAGGAGATTATTAGGGTGGGCCCTAATTCAATGGCATGGAGAAAGCCATAGTGGCATAAAGACTGAAACAAAGGCAATACATCTACATGCCAAGGCACAAGGTACCCAAGACAAGAAGCTAGGATGGGCCGGCAGAGATTCCCGGGCCCTGCCCTCGGAAGGAAGCAGCGTGCCAACGCTTTCATCTGACTTTCACCTCTAGTACTGAGACAAAAGATTTCTGCTATTGAAGGCACCCAGTTCGGGGTACTTTGTTACAGCAGCCTTAGCAAACTGATATAACATACATGATTTTATTTGCTATTTTTTTCTCACTTTAAAATTGCGGTTGTCGCTTCTCACGTTGTTTGTTTTCCTGCTTACGATGTGAAGTGTGTTGAGGTCGTGGCCTAAGCAGCACCCCGACCCACGATCCCAGCGTAACGGGACATTCCCGTGGCTTCCACTTCAGGGCCATCACGGTGCTGTAAACGCTGTGTGCATGTAGCTTTCTCTCTCCTTTTGGAAAACTTTCCCAAAACACATCACCAGATGTGGATGACCGGATCAGAGGGAACGAACATGAGGCCTGGGGCTGAGCGGCTTTGCAGAAGGAGGACAATGGATGCACTCTGTCTCCAAGGGCACACAAGGGAATGCGTTTTGAATTCTGAATGGGAAGAATGCTGACACAAGGAAAAGGAAAAGAAGGGAATTCGAGGCAAAGGGGGCACCGTGAGTAGCGCGAAGGGAGTGTGAAAGCCCAGAGCGGATGCAGGCACGCTGGATGGCAAAGGCTGGCAGGAGAAGGGACAGAAACAGATGGAAGGAGAGACGCGGGTTTACAAAAGCCAACTCGCTTGTTTAAGGAACCGGGACTTGATTCCAACGGTGGGAAAGAGCCGAAAGCGAACAGTGACTCTGACTAGAGAGTGTAGGAGAGCCGGGCCTGAGGAGGTGACGGGGTGGCCGTGAAGGCTGAAGAGGCGACGGGGTGGCCGTGAGGGGAAGGGTTAAGGAGCCTGAGGAGCAAGGTGACCCTGAGAACCAGCGGACAGGACCTGGTGACTCCACAAGGAGGGGAGCAAAGACTCCCAGGTGTCCAGACCACGGAGCTGAGAGGTTGACCCAGGCACGAGATGTTCACCAATCTCCTCAGCCTCCACCTGCAAGCCCCCCTGGGCCCCTCCCGGTATACGTGACACGAGTTCGCAACCGTGGCAACACAATCAGGGGCAGGAGCACTTCCTCACCATTCACCGACCCTCTGACCTCTCACCACCCGGCGTGGCCCTCCTGGGACGCGGTCCTCGACAACTTCCGTGTCGGACTCCATCAGCGAACTTCCCGTCTCATTTCTGGTCGCTAGCCATCGTCCCCTTCGACCTGTCCTTAGAAACGACTCCCTCGCCCAGGGAGTTCACGCCTCCCTGGTCTCCCTCCCTTCGCCCACCCACCCGTGTTTCCTCTCCTCGTCTCCCTGGGATTTCAGTTCTTCAGGTGACGCCCTCAGCCTTCTCCAAGTCCATTCGAACCCGTCCTCTTCGTACGGCCTCGGGGGGGTGCCGCCGCGTGGAGGGCTGGGCTGCGGAGGGGCGGTGGCCCCGCCCGGCTTCCCACCACCCGGCTCCCGCTCTCCTGCCCTCCACACGACACTCACTCCCAACGGTGAGACAGGAAGCCCTGCCGCTGGGGCCGTCATCCTGGGTGTCTGCTGCGCTTGTTTAAGGGGTCAGCACAGTTCAGCGGTCTTTAAAAAGGAACCTCTCGGCATTGCAAGTTCTATCTGTAGATTCAAATCCCAACCCCGCCCCTTCCTGGTGAGCGACTCAGGGCGGTTTACCCGAGGAGACGCGGGCTTTTTTATCTGGAAAACGAGGACAGTAAGAGCAGCTGGCGAGGCAGGTAATTGCGCAGATCAATGAGCCGCTACAGCAGAGCACACGGCCAGGCTGCCCCCCCCGCCCCGGGTGAGTCTCCGCTGAACGTGAGCTCTAGTCACGCTGGTCCAGGGCACGGCAGGCCACGCCACCATGAGACCGGCTGGCCGCACGGACACGAGTGTCAGTGTGGGGGAGGATTTCCTTTCTTAAGAACGTACACATCATTCATTCCGAGGACACGTGGGACCAGTTCAAGTCGCCAAGTACTGACTGGGTAAGTACTGAGAGCATATTAAAACTACTACATTAGGTGGGCTTTTCTCTGCTGTTCAGAGGGGCGTCAGTGGATCTCAGACACCCAGAAAGAGCTTCGGAAGGGTTGCGACAAACGCCCGGGACCCCGTGCTTAGCTCTCCACCCGCAGGCGCTCGGCCACACAGACGCGACAGGAGCAAACCTGTAGCACGGGGTCGCCTGATGGCACGGCACGCCCGGCCTGGATGGCTGACGACACCCCCGGGCCCGCGTGGGTGGCTGGAGACGAGCCCTCCTCACTCCCAGGCGCACGCCACCCCGGCCCAGAGGGACAGCGGAGAGGGGCGCCATCCGGCGGGCACCCCGGAGTCCCGGGGAGCGGTCCAACCGAGGACGCCGCCCCGGTTTCTGAGAGGGGGGCCCCCGAACAGGGCGGGCCCGGGAGACTCACCGTTGGACGCTCGCATCTGCCGCCGGCGCCCCACGCGGTCCAGTCCGATGGGGGTGCTCTGGGAGAAGGTGAAGGGCCGGAACCGGGCCGAAACCGCCTTGTAGGGCAGCACCTGGTGAGCTGGCACGGGAGGCCTGGCCGCCGGCTGCAAAAGGAAAGCAGAGGGCTGTGAGGAGGTGCCAGGAAGTGGCACCTTTCGCAGGCTCTTCACACACACGGCTGTGAGCAGCTCGGCGGCGTCACCTGGGAGCCGCTCACAGAGGGGAGGGGAAGCGCCTTCTCCAAGTCGCGTCACGAGCCTCAGGCCGCACCGCGGGGTTCGGCTGCCACGACTTACCCCAAGATTTTCAAAACCCGGTATCGACTCACGCGCTGCCTCTCACGCCAGCGACACACCGAGGGGTGACACTCAGGAAGAGCAAAGCGTCCAAGAGGACAAGCAGATTTAGGAAGGGGTGGCCTCTGGCGCAGAGGCGGGGTCACAAGGAAGACGTCTTCCCGGCAGAGCCGCCAGGGGCGGCCGGTGCCCAAGACCAAGTCCGGACGACACGCTCGGACTGGCGAGCCCGTCAGGCGCTGCCACCACAGGCGCCGGGTCTCAGTGGGACCCGAGTCTTCCTCACCTGAGCTGTCGTGACAGTTGAGCTTTGTTTAAAAGAGAGCTGGTTCTCCCCAAATCGACCCGGTCTCTCTAGAAGGGCCTGTGTCCCCTGCTGACCTTCCACAGGCACCATCCCCATAACTAAATCGGAGGCCCAGTCGGTTTAGGCCTTCCTGAGGTCCTCTTAGCACTTTCCCACCCAACTCCCTAAATGAGCCTACAGCGCGTAAAATTATCTCACCGCGCTCCTCGTGATGCTCCAAAGTGAGATAATCTCTAGGCGCTTTCGATTTTCCCCACACCGCGTTTCGAGCTGAGAGAGATTATAGTTTGCTTTGGTTCAGAATTACTTCCTAGCGCGGGGCACGTCTTCCCACAAGAAGTTCACGGTATTCTTCCACTTCATTTTTTTACCTTAAGAATTCAATTCAGTTTAACGCAATTAAACAAGAGGTATTTGAGCGCTTGCTAGAAACAAGGCGTTGGGACGGGCTTTATAGGGAGAAGTTCAACAGAAAATCCAATACCAACACAGGCTTTCCCTTTCAAGAGAATTTCGAGTTTTTTACAGTATCAGCTAGCAAGCTCAAAAAGTGAAACCGGGCACACACTCATATACCGTTCTGGGAATCCGTGACCACGTCTCAGCAAATACCACTTGCCGAACGTTATCCTGAACAGGGCCTTTATTTAAATGTCTTGTAGCCGCAAAGTGCTCTTTGGGTAACTGATAAATACTTCTAATCTATTGGTAAAGAGCACAAAATTGGTGGAAAAAAGTATTTCCTTAGCTCCTAAAAAACCGACTCCTTATCTTCTTCTCATCCTTACATTTTAACACTGGAGGGCACTTCCCCTTCAACAACTTCTTCCATGAAGCTCACTAAATGTGCAATGCTACCTTTCCCCTTATTAAAGTCTCGAGTCATTTAGAACCAACAGCAAACCGGTTTCGCATATTGTTGGAGACTCCAGGAGAGACAGGAGATTAGTAAAAGCCATCCACATGCCAGATTGTTAGTTTAATTCACGCGTGTTTCCAAAGTCAGGAGGAAAGGCTGGGAGTCTAGCCTCCGTGAGCAGAGAGGAGAAAGAAAAGCAGCGGCCTGGTTGGTTAGTCTGCAGCAGAGAACAAAGGCCAGGAAGCTGGAGGCCTCCGCTAGCTTTGGCAGAAGCACACCAGATCTTACTTGGGTCAGAAGACTCTCTATTTCCTCTGTCTGGCTGTTCCCATAGAAGCTGACCCCGCCTATCACAGAGATGGGGCGTCTTCTCCGGCCGCCTTTGGGACAGCCCACGGCAGGGTTCTGGTCTGCAGGGTCCATGGAGGCCGTGTTTGGCTGCTGGTCCCCGTCCACAGTGTCCTCTTTCTGGGGGTCCACAGCAACGGAGTCTTCAGGAATAGAGAGACTTCGGTTGGCCAACTGGCCATAGTCGGAGAGCGGTCGGGGCCTTGACCTTCTCCCAGAACCCCACTTCCTCCTGGTGATCCTCTGAGCCTCTGTCCTCTCTTCATCCCGTGATGAGCCCCGCCTCCAGGATTCCTCAGCCACAACCTTTTCAAATGCGAACAAGTTAGGTGAGCACCAATGTCCAGGAAGGTATCGGAAAAGAACAAGCTATGCGCTCCCTCCCATCCTCTTTAGCCTTGCCTCAAGGCTTTCTTGATCTATTTGTTTATTTTAAGAAGTTATTTGTGTAACAGAAAGACGTAACTGAGACCTGCCTTAAAATAAGCACGACTTTCACCTTTCACTGCAGGCTGAATTAAGAGCGTAATTTAAATAGTGATGTATGGTGACCAATGAGCTACTGCAAAAGATATTAAGAAACTAAGTACCACTGTGAGTTACTAGAAAGAACTTTCAACTGTGGTGTCACCCAAAATACACATACCAATGGCACGGGGAAATGCAGGAGCCCAGAAGGAGAAAGGAACGCGGAACACGTTAGGTGCTACTCTAAGGTATTTTCCTGCAATAATCTTTAAAAACGGAAGGTGCTTTAATAAGATTAAGTCTGGGCTGTTAAGGCCTGACATTCAGTAAGTTAAGTCTGATGGACCCGGGATTCAAAGAGCCAGATCAGGCTACTAACTAGCTGTGTGATCTGGGACAAACAAGGAATGACTAACCTTTCAGGACTAGACAATCCCACAGCTGGAGAGTCTGTGGTCCTAAATTAGCCACTACTTTCAAATTGTTCCAATACCTTTTTCAGAGGCAACGCAATGTACCAGAAGAGGAACTATGAGCTTGGAAATGGGCAGCCTTCTGTGTGAGTCAGGCGGGGCCACTAGCTACCTTTGTGACCTCAGGCCAGTTACTTAAGGTCTGGGGATTTGGTTCGGCAACGGTTCCCTGGGGAACAATGGGTCCTTGTGTGGGGGAAATGCTGTGACAGCCCTTATCAGCCACAGTTAATTATTGCTGTTAAAAAAGCAGTGTGTGGAGTAACCATCCCCAGGCTGAGCCCTGCCAGGGGATAACCTCTGTCTCAGCAGACCCCCCAAAGCCGGGTCAGAGGAGAGTTGCTGCACAGCCCATGGGAGGGAGGGTGCAGCCGACTCTGGTCACACGCCTGTGAGCCTAGACACCTTCAGTTCTCCTACCCCTGGTCATTATTTTAAAAAGATATAAACAATACAGACAGACAAGGGCACGTGGCAGAGATGTCACTCAAGGGCAGGCAGAACAGGCCTCCCTGGCCTAGAGACCTCCAGCAGAACTGTCCCGGCGCAGCCCGGCCCTGCCCTGAGGACCAGCCCAGCCCAGGAGGTCAGCTGCTGGCCAATCAGTGGCAACTAAGACCTTAAATATAGCCGTTCCCTGAGATCATACACAGTTGACTTCTGGGCGACACAGGGGTTACAAGTAACGACCCCCACCCCAGCACCACCACCTACCGTGCAGTCAAAAATCGGCTTGTAACTTTCGGCTTCCCTAAAACTTAACTACTAATAGCCCACTGTTGGCTGGAAGTCTTACTGATAACAGCTGATTAACACATATTTGGTATGTGTATTATATACTATGTTTCTATAATAATGTAACCTAAAGAAAAAGATACTAAGAAAATCATAAAATATTTATGGTATTATACTGTATTCATAAAAAAGAAAAAAAAAGGCACACATAAGTGGTCCTGCACAGTTCAAACCTGTGTTGCTCAAGGGGCCGCTGTACTATGAAAAATCTGATAGGGCGCCTGGGTGGCTCAGTCGTTAAGCATCTGACTCTTGGTTTCCGCCCACGTCATGATCTCACAGTTTGGTTCCGGAGTTCAAGCCCTGCATCGGGCTCTGCGCTGACAGCGCGGAGCCTGCTTGGGATCCTCTGTCTCCCTCTCTCTGCTCCTCTCCCCCAACATAAATAAATGTCACAAAAAATTTAAAGAAAAATCTGATGAAAAGCAAAGAGAGCAGAAAGAGATTTATGGACACTCTACTCCACCAACATCATTTTTCAGATCAGGAAAACCAAAACCCAGGGAAGTTGAGTGACTTGCCCAGGGCCACACGGCCAATGAGCAGCAACAGAGACACTGAAATGTGGGCCTCATAATTTGTGTAATAATTTGCAGAATTGTGCAAATTTGCATAAGTGTGCATAATTGTGCAACATTTTCCCACTGTACCAAGTTACCTCTGCTCAAAAGCTAATGAGTACTAGCAATCACTGCTTACCTTGCTACCTGCTGATTCTGACTCCCTGAACTTCATGTTTAAATCAAGTCACCGCAGAGGGGTCCAGAGAGCGCCACTGTGGCATGAAAACTGTTCTGAGCTGAAGGTATTTAAGCATAGGCTTCCCCCCACCTCCCTGAACTCTCTTATCTCCCTGGAAGCAGAGGTCCCAAAAGAACTCAGCAGTCGGGGCACGTGGGTGGCTCAGTGAGTTAAGCGTCCGACTTCAGCTCAGGTCATGAATTCGTAGTTCATGGGGTTGGAGCCCCGCATCAGGCTCTGGGCTGACAGCCCGGAGTCTGGAGCCCGCTTCCGAGTCTGTGTCTCCCTCTCTCTCTGCCCCTCCCCAGCTCATGCTCTGTCTCTCTCCCTCAAAAAATAAATAAACATTAAAAAAAAAAAAAAAAAGAAAGAACTCAGTAGTCATAAATCCATTGCCTTGGGATAGGATTTTCTTTCTTCTAACCAGGGAAGATGTGACTCTTATCAGCTGAGAGGAAAAGTCTCAGCAGACGTTGCCACAAAGCTATCAGACCTCCCGTTTGCTCTCCCACAGGCCCCTTTATCTTTCCTAAATCACTGGGTTTCCCATAAGTGCCCTCTCCAGCTCCCCTGCCCCTCATAAGAGGAGATATATACCTCCACCTCTAACCACTTCCTGGAGTCACTTTTTCCTGTGAACTCCCACTGGTTCACATGAAGAAAAACCCGTCTTTTCTCTTGCTGCTGTCTTTTGTCAGCCAGTTTAATTCCACGCTCCCCACGTAGTAAGCCTAAGGGGGTGGGGGGGGGCGGGTCTTTCCTCTCTGACACTACACCAAGGGAAAATATGAGAAATCATGAAAAGGTTAGTTTCATTTTTTTCACTGCATATGAAAAACAGGATTCTTATGGAGAGTTTAACTACATTATTAAACCAAATGGCACCATTTAAGCACACAAGAATTAAAAGGTTCAGAAACAAGGTGTTAGAAAGGTCCAGAAGCAAAACAAAATTACAGGCAATGAGTAGTCTGACTGGTAACAAATCTACGTGTGGTTTTTTGGTTTGTTTGTTTTGGGGGGATTTTTTTTGTTGGGTTTGGTTTTTTTGTTGTTTTTTTTTTTTGCACTTATGCAACATGTGACATGCCTCACCGAAGCTTTGCTAATGCAGACAGGAAAACAAGAGGTTGTCTTAGTGGTTCAGGTAAGAAATCCTCTGAGACCAAAACACACTCCAGGAAGTGAGGAGGCTGGATAAAAGCAGGTATGCTCAAAGCAGGAAACGACAGAGCAGGAGACGTGCCAGGGACGGTCCCTTTAACACGTCCTGCCTCAAGTGTCAGCTACTGCTCCCACTGGGGTGGGGGTGGGGAGTGGGGGGTGGGAGGCGGGGGCACAGGATATACATAAGAACAGTGATTCTACTAGAACTATTTCTGCAGTCCCACTGAAGAGATAAAAGGAGAAACCAGCCTTTCTACGTGGCATTGCAAAAATTAGTTAACAGGACAACATATACAATTGAAATGTCCCCTTTACTCCTAGCGAGAGGGAGAGACAGTGATCTTTAGCCAGAAGAGACCTGCATCCCTTGTAAAAACAAATTTGAGCTTTGATGCATGTTTTAAAACTGAATCTCCTTTTGGCAAAGTCTGTGTACTTCCGAAATACACCGAGGTGCATTCCAGGGAACACGGTTTGACTGTGATCACAGGATCATACCTGCAACTACAAACCCCCCGCCACCGCCACCACCGCCAACATTCCCCGACAAGTTACAACCTACCCCAGACTCCGCCACAGCTGGTGGTGGCCTACAGACACACTGAAGGAACAAGCAGTTGACCATATCCGTGCTGTCTCAGATTCTTTCTGGCCTTTAAGACGTGACAGTGAGGGTGCTGAGCGGCCATGCCAGAGGTATGCCCACCTCGGCTTCTCACAGTCCAGCAGCCCAGCAGCCGGAGCTTCAGATCAATCCAGGGCTCCAAGCTTCATTGGCCAATTCACACCCAAGTCATAAGCCTTTGTAAACAAACTCTGCAGTGGAGTGGCTGACCTTTTAACTCTTGCTTCTCTGGACAGTTGTAAAGTACTTTCCCTACTCAGGAGCCCTGCATTTTTTTCTTCCCACACAAGGTTCCCTCCTTTGCTTCCCAAAAGTAAAAAGCCAACGTAGATCTTAATACCTCCAGTGAGATACTTCAAAACATTTTTTGAAACCACAGTGAGAGTAAATTATTAACACAGGAAAAAGACTGGCACAAAAAACCCTGATGTCACATATATATCCATTTAGAAGCTTGGTCTAAAGGAAGTATATAGGATTAAATAGCAAAAGTTGTGGGTTGAATTCTGCCCTCCCCTCTCATAACAGGTATGTTGAAGCCCCAACCCCCAGTACCTGTGAATATGATCTCTTTTTTAAAAAAATTTTTAAGGGGGCGCCTGGGTGGCTCAGTTAAGCGTCTGACTTCGGCTCAGGTCACGATCTCACGGTCCGTGAGTTCGAGCCCCGCATCGGGCTCTGTGCTGATGGCTCACAGCCTGGACCCTGCTTCGGATTCTGTGTCTCCCTCTCTCTCTGCCCCTCCCCTGCTCATGCTCTGTGTCTCTCTGTCTCAAAAATAAATAAAACATTAAAAAGAATTTTTAAGTTTATTTATTTTGAGAGAGAGTGCAAGCGGGAGCGAGGCAGAGAGAGAAGGAGAAAGAAAATCCCAAGCAGGCTCCGCGCTGTCAGCACAGAGCCCGATGTGGGGCTCGATCCCATAAAACGTGAGATGATGACCTGAGCCGAAATCAAGGGTGGGACACTCAACCAACTGAGCCACGCAGTCTTCGGAGATGCGATCGACTCAAAATGAAGTACTGGGTTAGGCGAGCGCTAAGCCAACGGCTGCTGTCCTTAGAAAAGAGGGAAATTTAGACACAAAGCAAAAAGGAAAGAAAGTCCTAGGAGGACAGAAGCCGAGATCAGAGTGGTGCATCTATAAGCCAAGAAACTCCAAGCACTGCCAGCAAACACCTGAGCTGGAAGAGGCCAGAACGGAACCCAGACCTCTGGCCTGTCTGACAATGAGAATAAAAGCCTACTGTTTTGAGCCATCTAGTTGCTGGAAATTTGTTACAGTCGCCTTAGGAAACTAATACGGCAAACTGATTCAGAAGAAAATACTACAAGCAGGGAAATTTAGATGCTTTGAGAAGATGGAAAAAAAACTAAAGCAGAGCTTTTACACTGGACGAGCCAAAAGTGTTCTCAAGACGCAGACTAGTACAATCAGCAAGCCTCCCACGTTTTCACAGGTTCTCAGTGCCCCGAACACCACGGGGAATTCAGGTACAGCCACGGAGCTGGAGGTGGGACGAGAACACATCTCGACAGCTCGTGCTGCAAGCCAGTATCGACAGATGTGGCTCTTGACCACCAAGATGTGCCAGAACTACACCCGGCACGTGTTCCCTTACTTAATCCCCACCGCCACACCGCGAGGTGGAACTACTCGTGACATCCTACCGATTCAGACGTTGGAGCGATGACGTGCTCTGGTTCACAGAGCCAAGGGAGAGCGGCCCCGTTTTACAACCCAGTCTGTCTGACTTCAAAACCTCCGTCCGTTCCACTCTGTATCTCTGCGTCCCTGGCATATGCTTGTACGGAAGGAAAACAGAACTTGGTAGGTCTTCCTACCCTCAGCTGTAGGGCTTCTTGGAATGCAGGGGTGGGGGCTGGGGGGAATGACAGGAAGGGAAGCTCTGTAAGTGCCCCTGCCATCTGGGGAAAGCTGGAGACCCCTTCCCCAATGACATGCATAAAATAAAAATATAAAGTAAGCTCATTACTTTGAAATATAATTATCAAAATATTAAAAGGATTGATATAATAGTATAGACAAAACACAGGGATTAAGAGTACTGGCAATAGGGGTGCCTGGGTGGCTCAGTGGTTTGAGCGTCCAACTCCGGATTTCAGCTCACGTCATGATCTCACGGGTTTGTGGGACCAAGCCCCGTATCGGGCTCTGCACTGACAGCACGGAGCCTGCTTGGGAATCTCCCTTTTTCCACACCTCCCCCACATGCACTCTCTCTCTTTCTCTAACCCTCTCTCTGTGCACCTTCCCTGCTTTCACTCACTCTCTCTCAAAAAATAAGTTGATAAACTTAAGAAAGAAAGAGTCTTAGCAATAGGTCTAATAACTGCCACCCTTTGGAAATACTGTTGAATAAGCGAAGAGATTTTAAGACATCAGCGATGTGAAAAAGATCTGTGGTTTCTAGGAGTGACAAAATCACAGGTGTTGATAAAATCGCTCCGGTTTGATGCCTACGTTCATAATTTAAGGAAATGCTACACTTCACCTACAGGGGAGTGAAATTAAAGCCCCTACTCCCAAATTTCTGCTGACAGAGCCCTGGGATGAACCGAGGTTCAAAACTCTCCGTTTACATAGTCTCACTTAAGACTAGTCTATAGCACCAGCTCTGGGCTCCAACTCCACAGAAGTATAACTTTGGGCCTTATATATTACAAGTTTAAAAAGTGTTCTCTCAGGGGTGCCTGGGCGGCTCAGTCCATTGAGCAACCGACTCCTGATTTCAGCTCAGGTCATGATCTCACAATCATGAGATGGCTCCTTGCGCTGGGTGTGGATCCTGCTTGGGATTCATTCTCATTCTCTCTCTCTTTCTCTCTCTGCCCCTCCCCCACTCACATGTGTGTGCGCATGTATGCACACGATCTCTTTCATAAATAAATAAATAAATGGCATCTCACCATTTAAAGCTATATGTCACTAATTTCCCTTAAATGATGTCACTTAATTTCCCTTAATGTATCATAATAAAAAGGATTTTCCGTAGGCTTTTTTTTTCCTTTTTTTTTTTAGTGTGGGTATTTTATTTGGATTATAGAGTGCTTGGAATGGGATGGGTTATAAGTATATGTCCTACGATTCTAAGTGAGGGCGGGAACTCATAGGATCCCAGATCAGCTACTACTTTTTAAGGAGCTCAAAGTAAGAACAAGAAAATCTTTACACATTTAGAAAGAAGTCTGAGCACTAATGACATTCTTCTCTTTTTGTTAAAACACTAAAAAGACAATGTTTTAGTTACTTAGAAATCGTAAATTTGTATTTCTAATCTACCTAAAATTGTATTTTCAGGTTAGTAAAGAAGGCATTGTTATACCCATTTTGGAGACGAGAACCCAGTTCACAGAGAAGGCACCAGATTTAATGAAAGACAGGGAATGTGAGAGATCAGGCACTTCGTTCAATTTCATCTTTGCAAGGCCAGCACTAGACATGACGTGCCCCCCGTTTATAGATATAAGTAAGGAAAACGCAGTACGGTTTATTGCAAAAACTCTCAGCAGCAACTTGCACAAACACCGGACCTCAGTAACATTGCTCCATAAAAAGCCTCGGTGTGCTTATCACTTTTACATCTCTCCACTTCCGGATGCTGCTTCCCCTCGCACTTCCTCTCTGGGCTGCTGGTAGGTCCTCATCAGTGTGTGCACATGCCCGTTTCCCCAGACTCTTCCTCTCTGCTGCTTCCTCCCGTTTCCCGTATCACATCTCACCTTTACTCTCGTTCACAGCTCCACTCCCTTCTCTCTCCTCGTTGCCCACACTTTTCCCTTAAACTGATCACATACGGAACGCAAACACTGTGGTTTTGTTTGACTTCCTGAATCATGTTTGGTTTCTTCTCCTGAATTTTTAGAACGAGTGGGTGGAATAATCTTTCTTTCTCCAAAGCTTCCTTTTCTTTTACAGACCTTGCTGGTGGTGGCGGTGTGTGTGGGGGGGGGGGGGGGGGGCAGGGGCTGTACTAGCATTAAGGGGATGGCGGGGACCGTACCAGCCTTACAGGGATGGTGGGGACTGTTTTAACATTACGGAGGTGGCAGGGACTGGACCAGCATTGTAGGGGTGCACGTTAAAAATGGCCCTTCCACCACCTGGGTGTTCTAATTCTGTCTCCCTAACTTTCTAGGGTGCACACGTCTTTTCCTACCACACTTAGGCTAGTTCAGGAATAAACAGTAAGGTTGAGGGACTTCTACGGTGGGCCGAGCAAGGAGAGGAAAGAGGCAGCCTCTGACTTGGTGTGAAATAAGTAACTGGCCAAACACTCATCACTCACCTAACGACCACCTTAAAAATCATGCATGGTCAGGCTGGCTCCGCTCCACCTTTCAAAGTTTCCTCTAGTTCAGGGACCATGCCGGGAAGGGACAGACGCCATCATAAACTTGTCCCTTCCCTTCTTAGACCCCAGATTTGGACTTCGCCTGGAGGTGGACGGGGCCTGGGCAAGAAACAGAAGGAAAGTGGGAACGTATTTACTGGGTTTGTCCTTCTGTGGCTCAGGGGCACAAATACATGTTAATGCTGGGTGACATTCTTACTAACAAGCTGCATCTTTAAGACACAAGGTTCCAAGCTGTAGGAAGACAGTGGTTGTTGGAATTCTGACAGCAAATGAAACACAAATGATTAACCAAAAACTGTTCTGATTGTTAGCAAATGAGATTACACACACATAGAGAATTTTGACACACCTCTTAAAAACTAAAGAAAAAGAGAGAAGAAAAGAAACAAATGCAATCTGGAAAACTGTGGCCTTGTCCCTTGGGTTCAGGGGATAGATAGGCCATTTGCTAAGAAAAATATTATACAGTATTAAAAACATTTAAAAATATGTTAATGCTTCTTAACGCCTTGAAGTAAAAGGGGCGTGCAGTGGACTTCAACTGTCCTTGCCTGGTGAAACTGATGATAAAAATGCTAAAACAGAGCTGGTGAATCTACAACTTGTTTTATAGGCAGAATCGCTCATTCACTAGAAATGCAAATATTGAGGTTCATGAGGGAACACAATTTAATACGCTTAGCCCGATTCTGTACGCGTTAAGAAGGCACTTAAGGGGGCGCCTGGGTGGCGCAGTCGGTTAAGCATCCAACTTCAGCCAGGTCACGATCTCGCGGTCCGGGAGTTCGAGCCCCGCGTCGGGCTCTGGGCTGATGGCTCGGAGCCTGGAACCTGTTTCCGATTCTGTGTCTCCCTCTCTCTCTGCCCCTCCCCCGTTCATGCTCTGTCTCTCTCTGTCCCAAAAAAATAAATAAACGTTGAAAAAAAAAATTAAAAAAAAAAAAAAAGAAGGCACTTAAGTATGAACATTTTATTTATTTATTTTTATTTTTAAAATTTTTTATTTATTTTTGAGACAGAGAGAGACAGAGCATGAACGGGGGAGGGTCAGAGATAGAGGGAGACACAGAATCGGAAGCAGGCTCCAGGCTCTGAGCTGCCAGCCCAGAGCCCGACGTGGGGCTCGAACTCATGGACTGCGAGATCGTGACCTGAGCTGAAGTCGGACGCCCAACCAACTGAGCCAGCCAGGCGCCCCAAGTATGAACATTTTAGACACCACTGACGACTTAGAATACCAGACTGAGAAAGCAGTGTAGCTGAGGTCATCCTCATTTTATGCAAAATCAAGAAATGAAGTCTGCGTGACTGTGGTGAGCCCCATCCTGACTGTGCCCCATGCCCCTGACATCGTGGGAGGGCGGTCACCACTGACCCTGTGTGAGCACAGGGCTGATGAGGAATTTCCTCCCCAGGCCTGTGTAATAATCACCTAAGGCAATTCCATTTTCTGGGCTTATCTAAAAACTCAGGCCATACTACTAAGTCAACAGTGGCAAGACGGTGGTGAGTTTGACACCCAAGCAGAGAAAATAATAGAACTGTAAGCTGTACTTTATGCCTGGACTCATTAAGAGTGAAGACACATTTTTCAGAGAGAGAGACAGAGTGTGAGCAGGGGAGGGGCAGAGAGAGAGAGGGAGACACAGGATCCAAAGCAGGCTCCAGGCTCCGAGCTGTCGGCACCGAGCCCGACGCGGGGCTCGAACTCACGAACCACAAGATCATGACCTGAGCTGAAGTCGGACGCTTAACCAACTGAGCCACCCAGGCACCCCAAGAGTGAAGACATATTCTAAAACCATCATATTATAAAATTAACATATACAATGATCCCATCTTAACATCTTGAAATGTATCTCTGAAATGCATGCTGAGGAATACAGAGGTCTACTCAAACTTTCTTTTTTTAAACTTATAAAAAGCATGATTTTATAAAAACTAACTTACTTTCCTCTTTTCCAAGTACTTACTGAGCACAACTAAATATTCCAAAATCATGAACCATGTTTTAGATTTGAATATATTAGAAATCCACTGTTTTTCTAAACCCTTTTGAACATTATAGATTTCTTTCCTAATCTGTTTTGACTTTTCTTGTACAGAGAAGGTAAAAGGACCCAGGACAAGAGGGTAAAGAAAAATGGGCAGCAGATGACGAGGTCCCGGCTGATTCTCTAGTGGAAGAAGATGGAGAGAAATGTCTGTTCACAGCATTGCTGGCATGTCCAGCCATGAATGACAGCAAACAAACATTCAAATCAATGGCCCCACGTGACTTCAGAATCACGAAAACTAAGGGTTTCTAGATTAAAATGCAGAATAGCAACTTCACAAACCATGAGTAATTAAAAATGCTTCATGCATGTATAAAGGGGTGAATGGCTGAGTTGATGGATAACTGAGCGAATTAATGGACAGTTCTGGGTGGCAAAGAAGCTGTTCCCTCCCTACATTCAGGTGTGATTTTGTAAAAATGAGCCTGATTTAAGTTATTGCTTAGTTATTATCACTAAGTATTTCGAAACCCATAACCATGTTTTAGACCAGGAAACAACCATCCGTTCCTGTCTCCTTCATAGCTATTTGAATTGTGCCACCCTGAAAACAAACCGACTACATTTTTCCTCCCCTTCTTGTCAACAACCCAGTTTTGAAGGCGCCCTACTTAGTTTCAGATGTGAACTACAAGGTAATGGGATCTTTTCCAAAAGTAAGTGTCCCCTGCTGGCAACAGAATGTAAAAAGAAAGATTTGGGACTTTGAAGAAAATCTCTCTTCTGCATTTCAGTTTAAGCTCGCAGCATTACTGTGCTGGAAGGAGAAAGAGAGAAGGCGAACAGGAGGCAATGAACGAAGAGCACACAGTGACGGCGAGTTGGACGAAAGAACCCAGAAGAGGCAGAGGAAGTAATGGCATCACATGGATTCTCTCTTCCAGCAACACTCACTGATGGCGGATTGCGTCACTTGCCTTGAAACTTGCAAGGGTCCAGGGGCACCTGGGTGGCTCAGTCGGTTGAGCATCCGACTCTTGATTCAGGCTCTGGTCATGATCTTACCGTTTCATTAGTTCGAGCCCCGCATCAGGCCCGGCTTGCGCTCTCTCTGTGTCTCTCAAAATAAATAAACTTTAAAAACAAATAAATGAGTAAGCTTGCAAGGGTCCAGCCAATGAACCTAATCAAGAAAACACTGACCCTAAATTGGATGTGTTGTTCACCAGGAATGCTTCTGCTGTGAGTGCCTGGCCTGTCTGTACAGGGACAGTCGCAAAGGTAAGGCGAGACCTACAGACAGCACCAGCGGCATTTCTCTTTATTTCTACTGAGGGATCTGAGAACGTGTCCTGGTGCAAACAAAACATCTTGAAAATGTTTAATTCAAAACTTGGCAGTGGGAGGGGCGCCTGGGTGGCGCAGTCGGTTAAGCGTCCGACTTCAGCCAGGTCACGATCTCGCGGTCCGTGAGTTCAAGCCCCGCGTCAGGCTCTGGGCTGATGGCTCAGAGCCTGGAGCCTGTTTCCGATTCTGTGTCTCCCTGTCTCTCTGCCCCTCCCCCATTCATGCTCTGTCTCTCTCTGTCCCAAAAATAAATTAAAATGTTGGAAAAAAAAAATTAAAAAAAAAAAAAACTTGGCAGTGGGAGAATTATAGATGAATAATTTATAACACAAAAAGAGTAAAAATATAACACCAAGTATACAACAGAAGTTTGTTATAAGCAAATGTGTAAAAATGTATATTACACATTGGAGAACGGGGCTGGAACACCTGACCTCAGTCACAAACTGTATTTAAGGCTCCAGGCCTCCTGTCTCCCCACCTGTGGGGCTGACCTACAAGAAATGGCGGTACACAGACCTAGGGTCGCACCACTGTCCACTGTCCAAGGTGGCGTGCTTCAACCCTGTGTCAAGTCAACTACCAAAAGAAGCTGCCGGAAGCTAAGTTGAGCTGCTGAGCCCATCCTCAGTAGCCAAAAAAACCTCACCTAGAAGAAAACGAAGAGGAAAGGCTCTGACTTGGGCAAGACTAACTGTGGCAGGAACTGGCCCACGCTCAGTGGGAAGAACGCCAATCATGGAGTCAAAAAAGAAAATGGAATGGAAATGTATCAAATATACCAGTGTTGGAAACAGGGCCTTTACGAATCCCATCTCATTTAATTAAAACAACCTACGCAGTAGATACTTACAGGCTTCTGTTTTACAAATAAGAGACATGATGAGATTCCACCAAAGATCTGGAAACTAGCAAATGGCTAGAATTTAATTCTATGTGCCAGCTGCCAAGCAGATGGTGTTTTTTGGGCTTTCCTCCCCATTCTGAGACCTGGTTCTAGGCCCAGCTGCCACTCAGCGGCTGTGTGACTCTGGCAGAAGGGTCTTACAACCTTTCTAAGCCTCAGTTTACCCATCTCTTAAGGCAAATACAAAAATGCTGGCCTACTTCGCAGGGTGGCTATGAAAACCAAATGCAACAATGTTATGTGACTTTTATTAGCTTAAAAACTGTTATATAAATGCAAGAGGTTACTACTGATACTTGTATTTCTAATCTATTTTTTTACTGATACTTTTGTTTTTAAGAGACAATTACATTTTTTTTCATGTTTTTGTTTTGTTTTTTCAGAGACAGAGAGAGAGAGAGAGAGAGAGAGAGAGAGAGAGAGAGGAGAGGCAGAGAGAGAAGGAGACACAGAATCCAAAGCAGGCTCCAGGGTCCAAGCTGTCAGCACAGAGCCCGACTCAGGGCTCACACTCACAAACCATGAGATCATGATGTGGGCCAAAGTTGGACACTTAACTTGACTGGGCCAGCCAGGTGCCCCAAGAGACAGTTACATTTTTAGACTTCCAAGTGAGTTGGTAAAATTCCGGTTTCCAGCACTGGGTGGAGCAACTGCTCAACATATTTTTTTTTTTAGATTCTTAAAATTGTTTTTTTGCGGGGGCGCCTGGGTGGCTCAGTTGGTTAAGCGTCTGACTTCAGCTCAGATCACGATCTCGCGGTCCGTGAGTTCGAGCCTCGCGTCGGGCTCTGGGCTGATGGCTCAGAGCCTGGAGCCTGCTTCCGATTCTGTGTCTCCCTCTCTCTCTGCCCCTCCCCCGTTCATGCTCTGTTTCTCTCTGTCTCAAAAATAAAGAAACATTAAAAAAAAATTGTTTTTTGGGGCGCCTGGGTGGCGCAGTCGGTTAAGCGTCCGACTTCAGCCAGGTCACGATCTCGCGGTCCGTGAGTTTGAGCCCCGCGTCAGGCTCTGGGCTGATGGCTCAGAGCCTGGAGCCTGTTTCCGATTCTGTGTCTCCCTCTCTCTCTGCCCCTCCCCCGTTCATGCTCTGTCTCTCTCTGTCCCAAAAATAAATAAACGTTGAAAAAAAAATTTTTTTTTAATTGTTTTTTTTTTTTTTTTTAAGTAATCTCTACACCCAACGTGGGGCTCAAACTCACAACCTTAAGATCAAGAGTTGCATGCCCCATCGACGGAGCCAGCCGGGAGCACCTTCTCAACACGCATCAGAGCAAATTCTTTATACCACCATTTCTTGATTAAAAAGTTTTAATTTCACTCTTTTGCCAAAAGGAAATGTTTGTATTCTGTATGAATTCATATCCATTTGGTAATATAAATTCACATCCAACTGATTAATACAGTTCAATGAGAGAAATAGGATTGTAGGCTACCTTTTAACTTTTTCAGGAACAACTCTTACCTAAGCAAGAGTTAACTGGGGTACATCTGCGAAGAGAAAAGCCCAAACCTAAAATACAGAACACTTAAAACCTAGAGGAGCCTACAAACTTAATACCTACAGCCTCAGCCTGGACAGCAGATCTCAAACTTCAGTGGGGCAAAAATAATTCCCCCGGGTAGCATGTTAAAAGTCCTGATTACCGGATCTGGACTCCAGTGATTCGAATTAAGTAGCTCCAGGTGGCCTCAAGGATCTGTACTGTTAGCTTGTATCTTCATTCCAAACTTTGAGAAACTCCAGTTAGACAATCAGAAGTAATTTGCAAAGTTTAACTGGTCTGTGTTGAAGTATCTGACCAAAAGCACCAATCTTAACGATAACAAAGATTGTGATTATGATAAAGCCAGCTTTATTGAGTTTAATGTGTTCCAGGCATTGTGGTATCTCCTAAGCACTATTTCATTTAATCCTGGTAAGTACTATTAACTCCATTTTTAAGGAAACTGAGGCTTATGTAGGTCAAGGATACAGCTGGTTAGTAGGGAAACCAGGATTTGAACTTAGCCTGACTACAAAGCCCACCGATTTTTTATCCCAGAGTTCCTCCACCACTCAAAAATGTTGGCATTGGTGGCTGGCAACCGCATCAGTGCTGGTTTCCTAGGAATTTACCATCTGTGAGTGTTCTTCCCTCTGCAACTTATCCGAGCGTCCCCACCCCCTCCCCAGCTTTACTGCCATTATTCTAAATGAAGGCAACGTTCCCAATGGTCATTTGTTCCTGGACTGTGAGTGGTGGGAGAAACACAGGTAACATTTAGTTTATATAGCAACACGTGGCAATTTGCCGTTAGGCGTTTCTGCCAATTAAATCTATGGTAGTCCTTCCAGTTGCCATGGCAACTGTGTGTCACATGAACGTGTGGAAAAGTGATTCCCAACCTTGGATGCTCTTTGATCTTAATTATTACAGGGAAGTTAAGATGAGGAAAATGAACCAGGAGAAAAAGATATACTGGCATCGTAATCATCAAGCTAAAATTTCCCCCCCAAAATACTGACACTCTTTTTCTGTATTTTATAGCTTTATTAAGGTCTTATTATGCATTAGTTATGCACAAATTAAAACGAGGCACCAAATAAAAGTAAATATTAAAACCTTAACAGATACACTATAATACCGTTTCATATCATTTAAGTATTTCATTTGTTTAGGAAGTTTAACAGGAATAGCATTAATATGGTACAATTATGAATATGATACATTACTATAACTAATACCTGACTACATATGGTTATTATGGTAATTCTATAAAAACTAGACTCCTGCTCAGTATATATAGGGATGTAATTCTGTCTCCTTCTTCCTCCTTCGTTTTTTCATTTTTAAAGCAATCTTTTTTTAAGCTAAGTTCTAAACCCAATATGGGGCACAAAGAGTTGCATGCTCTACCGAATGAACCAGCCAGGTGCCCATTTACCCCCTTGTTTCTAATGGGAAAATCCTACTTGATGACATTGCACCAAACAAAAACTGTTCTAGAAACAAGCCACTTTAAAGTTCAAGAATGACATGATTATGTGTATAGACTGTTCTTTAGATTCTCCATTTTTAGAAATAATTTTAGAAGTGGCTTCTTAAATATATAAAGTTCAGTAGCCTGTCAAACACTGACCACCCATTCAGAAATACTTTGAAACCTTCACTGCAAAAGAGATACCCCTGTTTATGTAATGATGAACATAAATCTGTTTTAGAGCAAGTGGAAACTTCTTTTTAAAAAGACAGAAAATGATGACTTAATTGTTAAAAGGCTACCTTCACATTTAGGCTCATGACCTGTATTTTATGATTTCATAATATTTCTGCAAGAGCTCTTTTTCTCTTTCCTTCTTCTGCAAAAAGGAAAATAAACCAACACAAAACACCTTAGGAGAAACTACACACAAACTAGCACAAGGATGACTAACAGAAAGCACACCAATTCCCTTTACGACATCCCACAGGGTGATGCTGAACAAATACCCACCCCAGGGTTGCCCACTTAGGGAATACGGTATAGCAGGTGTCCTCATAACGAAATGTTAACTTCACTAGAAAAATATTTTTAAAAGCACAAATAGGGGCCGCCTGGGTGGCTCGGTCCGTTGAGCATCCAACTCTTGATTTCAGCTCAGGTCATGATCCCAGGGTTATGGTACCGAGCCCGGCATTGGACTCCACATTGAGCGTGGAGCCTGCTTAAGATTCTCTCTGTCCCTCTGTCCTTCTCCCCCAGCTTGTGTCCTCTTCTCTCCCTCTCTCTCTAAAAAAAAATAAAATAAAATAAAAAAATAAAAAAATAAAAATAAAAATAAATAAGCACAAAAAATATCATATTTTCAAATGATCTTTCCAATTTTAATTGCAATTTCCGTGATTCAAGTTCTAGAGCATCTATGTCAGAGAAAACTGAGAACCCAGTGGAGTATGGAAACTTACATTCTCTGTAACATGAAAACTGTGGACCGTTCAACAAATTGTTGAAGGTGGGATATGAATGGAGGTGGGATAACTCAATGTCCACATGACAAAAAAAAATGAACCTAGGCCTTTACCTCACATTGTACACAAAAATTAACTAAAAATGGACCATTTGCCATTTAAGAAACAAAACAAATGAACAAAAGGAAAAAGAGAGAGAGAGGGGCAGACCAAGAAACAGATTCTCAACTAAAGAGAACAAATGGTTACCAGAGGGGAAGTGGGTACGGGGATGGGGGAAATAGGGGGTTAAGAACACTGAGAAATGTACAGAATTGCTGAATCACTTTATTGTGCACCTGGAACTAATATAACACTGTATGTTAACTATACTGGAATTATAATCAAAAACGAAAGAAAAAAAAACACAGAGCATAGATGTAAATGTAAAAGCTAAAACCGTAGCACTTCCAGAAGACAGGAGAAAATCTTTGTGATTTCCGTCAATATAGACATTTTTGCTCTTCAAAGGACATAATCAAGAAAATAAGAGGCAGGGGTGCCTGCGTGGCTCAGTCGGTTAAGCGTCCGACTTCGGCTCAGGTCATGATCTCATGGTTCATGGGTTCAATCCCCACATCGGGCTCTGTGCTGACAGCTCAGAGCCTGGAGCCTGCTTCAGATTCTGTGTCTCCCTCTCTCTCTGCCCCTCCCCTGCTCATGCTCTGTTTCTCTCTCTCTCTCTCTCAAAATAAATATTTTAAAAACTTAAAAAAAAACAAAAAGAAAAGAAAAGACAACCCAGGGATGGTGAGAAAACATTTGCAAGTCATGTACCTGGTAAAAAACTGTATCCAGAATATATAAAGAAATCTTACTGCTCAATGAAACCAAAAATGCAGTGAACTTACGAGCAAAAGATCTGAAAAGACACTTCACCAAATAAGATAAATGAATGGCTAATAAAGAAGATGCTTGTCATTACGGATGCATTAGTCACTAGGGAAACACTAACTAAAATCAAAGTCAGATGTCACTACATACCCACATAAAGGGCTAGAATCCAAACTACTGATGATACCAAGTACTGGCAAGGACGTAGAGAAACTGGAACCTGACACATTGCCGGTGGAAATCTACAACAGGACAACTGTTTTAGAAAACAACGTGGCAGTTCCTGAAATGGTTAAACACAGAAGCACCGAACAACCCAGAAACTCACCTCCTACCTATCTACCCAAGAGGATGAAAAAATATGTCCATACAAGTTGTGCATAAGTATTCATAGCAGCCCCAAAGTGGCAAGAACTCTAACGTCTAACAACTGGTGAGCGGATGAACAAAGTGTGGGATTATCCACACAACCGATTATCAGTCAGCCTTAGAAGAGAAATGAAGTGCTGATGTGTGCTGCAACATGAATGAGCTTTGAAAGCAATATACTGGGTGAAGGTAGCCAAGTCTCCTTCAGGGGTGATGGAAATGTTCTAAAACTACAGTGGTGATGCGATGCATGACTCCAACAAATTTACGACAAACCACCGAACTGCTCACTTAAAAAAATATCGAGACAGAGTACAGATCAGTAGTTGCCTAGGTCTTTACTGGGAGCAGGAAATGACAGCAGAGGGCATGGGGGACCTTTCTGGGGGAATGGAAGGGTTCTACAATTTGACTGTGGCAGGGCCTGCACAACTCTATCAATTTCCTAAAAATCATTAAGCTGTATACTCACAATTGGGGAGTTTCACGTTATGTAAATTATACCTCAATAAAACTCCTAAAAAGCCTTGGGCAGACTTTCTAGGGTCATTACATTCACTTCTATATGTGCGACCTCATCTTTCTGATTCTAGGGATGGTTCTGTGACATAGCTGTGGATAACTCCTAATCTCCAGAAGAATTGTTTAAATCTCTCAACTAGCTGTGTGAGTAACCCAGTCATGCCTGAGAAATTTGCAAAGAGTCAAAATGATGTGAGGTATCTGTATCTCTGAATAAGTCACATGAAAAACAGACCTTTGCCGCTATCATTATGCGTTAAGTACCCATCATCATCATCATCATCATCATCATCATCATCAAACCCCACAATTTGTAATGCACATTGCAACCAGGCCTGACGTTAGCCCCTGCTCACCTACTGGATTATTCCAGTACTGTAAGTCGGAAGGAAGTTTTACTTTAGTGACACTGTACCTTGTGGTGCCACAAAATACCCTCCTTTTTCTGAGGCAGGAACAAAAACGCAAGTAGTGCTTCTGGGGTGGGGGCCACCCCAGTGGGTGGTGGGCAAGCTAAAACCCCACGTGGTAACAACGCGTATACTACAAAATCTCCCAGTCAGGCGTTCAATCGCTTTAACTGTAGAAGATCAGATTGTATGATGGCTTCCAACAATTTTGAAGCTACAAATCCCTGAGGAAGAAAATGATAAAATCCTAAAACACTGGAGTGTTTGAGTAAACGGAGGCTTAGAAAAGGAAAGGGATTTTCCACCAGGAACCAGAATGTTTGTGGAAGGGCTAGGATAATAACCTAAATTCAGCTCTGGGTTTTGTTTTCATGGCTTGACTACTGATTCCAACACAAAAGCATCCTCTGAATCACTCATCACCTTTGACTTCGCTCTTCCCCAAAACATTCAACTGCTGGTTAAAAATACAAACTGTGAGGGGTGCCTGGGTGGCTCAGTCGGTTAAGCGTCCGACTTCGGCTCAGGTCATGATCTTGTGGTTTGTGGGTTCAAGCCCCGCGTCGGGCTCTTTGCTGGCAGCTCAGAGCCTGGAGCCTGCTTCGGATTCTGTGTCTCCCTCTCTCTCTGCCCCTCCCCCACTCGTGCTCACTCTCTCTCTGTCTCTTTCTCTCTGTCAAAAATAAATAAAACGCTAAAAAAGATATCTTTTAATAAATAAACTGTGAGATCATTTTGAGATGCAAACCCTCCTCTCCCTTACCATGGTTTTAGCACAGATCTCATCTCCTCTGGACTAGACTACCGAGGACTGTTCTGTCCCAGGACTGCCCCCATACCAATCCTCTCTACGGAGCTCGTCCCCTTCTGTGGTTCCTGGTAAACACCTCTGTGGCTTTCTACTGCTTGCAGGGTAAAGTCCAAACTCCAAGCAAGGGCTTTCCTAACTTCGTAAGACCTATTTTTACAATCTTATCTCCCACTTCTCCACCCAACCAACCACCCTGTACAAAAGTTAACCAACCACCCTGTACAAAGAGAACGTGCAGTTCCCTTAGCACCACAGATTATCATCTTTGGGGACACTTACTATATGCAAAGCTCAGTGTGGAGTTCTCTACCTGCATCACCTCATTTTATCTTCACAACAACCCCATGTGACAGGCAGGTACCCTCGCCACCCCCAGTTTACAGGGGAGGAAAAGAAGGCTTAGATAACTCCTCTGGCTGACTTTCTCCCTATGTCTATAGTACCTGTCCCTCCCGCACGCTCTTCCACTTGGCCTAAAAACCCTGCAGCCCCTCAAGTGCTGCCCCCTGCATCTTTTTTCAAGACCCCACTCAACTGTCTTCCTCCAGTTATACAACTCTTTATCCAGAGTTAAAAATTCTATCTTTGGTGCTTTCATGGTACTTTGTATGTTCCTCACTGGAAACGTCACACTACATCATAATATCTGTATCCATTCCAATAATATCTGTATCTATTCCAGTCTATCAATTAGAATATGAATCTATCAGAACAAGAATAGCTATTCTCTTTAACTCTTTCTTTTCTCTATGTTTGGCATACAAAGCAGGTAGGTAAATACTGAATGACAAGGTACATTAGTCTTTATAATGCGTTGTTTCATTCACTCCTCTTCCTTCCTTATATATTCTATTTCCATCTGCACATTTTTAGAGCCTTATTACCTCTGAGCTCTCTTTGGCAATAAATTCCTGCTAGCTTTCTCCCTGGTCACTTTTCTTTCCAATTCTCTTCTTTACCGATGGTGGATTAACTTCCTCAAAACACAGTTCTGCTCGGCTCTTCTCTATTCAAAAATATCCTTGACTCTGTGGTGCTTACCAAGGAATGTATAGATTCTTTTTTTTTTTTAATTTTTTTTTCAACATTTTTTGTTTATTTTTGGGACAGAGAGAGACAGAGCATGAACGGGGGAGGGGCAGAGAGAGAGGGAGACACAGAATCGAAAACAGGCTCCAGGCTCCGAGCCCTCAGCCCAGAGCCTGACGCAGGGCTCGAACTCATGGACCGCGAGATCATGACCTGGCTGAAGTCGGACGCTTAACCGACTGCGCCTCCCAGGCGCCCCGAATGTATAGATTCTTTACCCTAAATTCAAAAGTGTCCATGACCCAGGCTTAATGATTTCACTTTAACTTGATCCTTCTCCTACACTAAACAGAATTATGTTCCTTCCTGTTCTCTCAAATCACATAAAAGCCCTACCCATCTGACCACTGAAACTATATGTATAGACACTGCACTTTCTTCAAATGAGATTCAGTCACCCTTATTCAGCATTCCTTGATTTGGTACATGCGTAAAAACTACAACTCTTCTGAAATCCCACAGCAAATGGTTTTTGCCTCTTTCATGGGATTTAATCTACACAGTTCCAATATGATTTACATACATCTTAGCTCATTTATAATGTCCTCGACATCCTTACAGAGCTATATCTGAGCATCTTACGCCTGGTGGGTGCTCAGCAAGTTCGCTTTGTGCAATACTGAATGAACGCGTAAATGTTAGGTCATCCTGCAACCTAACTAAACTAAACTAAACCTAACCACACTCTCATGCTTTAAAAAAAAAATTAATGTGCAATCAAACTAACTGACTGAACATCTTCACAGTCCTCCCTAAGACTATAACACAGTGGCATGTCAAAAACCATTTCTGGAAAAATCTGACCTTAACTGGCCCATGTCTCAAGAAGTCAGGTCAATCTAGGATGGAAACACCATCTAAGTGGATAGTGATCATCACACAGTGACAGCCAGTGTTCAACACTGGGCCAAGTGCTTGCTAGACCTAATGCCCCTGGTTCCTACAAACATACAAGGCAGATGGAGCTGTCCCACATTCTACGCTGGGGAGACTGAGGCCAAGGGAAAGCTCAGCAGTTTGCTCCACTGGTGGCTCTCTTTGGAACAGCAGAGCCGGGATTCACACCAAATTAAAAACATCTACTAAAAGACTAAAGCTCCCTATTGAGGAGTTACAACAGACTTTCATCATCTAAAAGAGCTTCATCTATGGCATATTTCAACACTACCACACACCTCTGAATCTATACTGCATGACTAAGGACAGGGTCCCTTTCCTATTCGCTATTTCAGGCGATGGAATTATCCTGTGACTTGGTAGGAAAACCAGCGAAAACATTCTAAATTCCTGTGCCTGTACATTTATCAGGGAACAGGTAGCACTGTTCACAAGCATCCATGCTAAACTGCATTTCCGGACCAAGTAACAATTCTAGGGCATCCTTCCCAAGTTATTCTTACAAGGAAATTTACCACTAGGTGGCAGAAGTATAAAGTTAACGCGGTGATTTCTCTACAGTGAGTAGCGGGACGTGTTCCCACCCTTTTCACAGTAACAAAATCCTGTGAAACTGCTAATGGTTTTCCAAAGATGATTTTGTCACCTTGAGAGTGGCATTTTATACGTAAATGGTTCTACATTAAACTATTCTCCCTTATTGAAAACTGCATTATAATATTTATTTTAAATATAATATACAGATTTCAACCTTTAAAAAAATTTTTTTAACGTTTATTTATTGTTGAGAGAAAGAGAGAGAAAGATACAGCATGAACGGGGGAGGGACAGAGAGAGAGGGAGACACAGAATCTGAAACAGGCTCCAGGCTCTAAGCTGTCAGCACAGAGCCCTGGCGGGGGGAGGGGGGGGGGGCGCTCAAACCCACAAATTGCAAGATCATGACCCGAGTCGAAGTCGGTCACTTAACCTACTGAGCCACCCAGGCGCCCCTCGACCTCTATGACATTCAACACTAACCACAGCTTCAACTAGCTCTAAGCACGTAAGTAGAACCATACTATCACTGAATTAACCCACTGTATGCTAAACTACATTGAAACTGAAATTTAATTTTGTGTAATGTTATACAAGATGGCCAACAAGTACTTTTAAATTACAATGGTTGAGGGGCGCCTGGGTGGCTCAGTCAGTTGGGTGTCCGACTTCAGCTCAGGTCATGATCTCGTGGTCTGTGAGATCAAGCCCCGCATCAGGCTCTGTGCTGACAGCTCAGAGCCTGGAGCCTGCTTTGGATTCTGTGTCTCCCTCTCCCTCTGCCCCTACCCTTGCTTGTGCTCTCTCTCCCAAAAATAAACATTAAAACATACATACACACACACACGAGGAAGCTTAAGTTTGAGAAAATAAATCCAACTTAAAAAGTGATAAACATCTGGGGCACCTGGGTGGCTCAGTCGGTTAAGATGTGACTTTGGCTCAGGTCACAATCTCACAGTCTGTGGGTTCGAGCCCCATGTCAGGCTCTGTGCTGACTCAGAGTCGGGAGCCCACTTCAGATTCTGTGTCTCCCTCTCTCTCTGCCCTTCCCCCACTTGTGCTCTGTCTCCCTCTGTCTCTCTCTCTCTCCCTCTCTCTCTCTCTCAAAAATAAATAAATATTAAAAAAAGTTTTTTAACGTGATAAACATCTGAAGACAAATTTATAGAATTATCTATCCACACATGTGCACTTTTGATAACTTGTGCCCTGCTTTGTATCTTTGGTACAATTTCTTTGTGGGTAGAAATTAAATTATATACATTATTAACTGTGTATAATTAAATTATATTTAGCAAATATACGGGTAAACTATATAATGATCAAAATAATTCTGAAAACAATATGCATATGTTCACTTAATATGCACTCAGGAAGAAAATATTTTAATAATGATTTTCACTAATTTCATTAAGTAGAAAATAAAATCCCCACCTTTCACATAAAGAATTCTCTAGAACTATGCAAATCTTCTATTTTGGAGCAGGGGATGAGAGTTTGGGCTCCTCCAGGAGCGATGACGGGGGCTCTAAACCATCTGTGGGACAGGTCAGATGTGTGGTGGAAGGAATTACACTTCGTCTTATCCATCAAAGGAGTCAAGGAAGCCCAGCCCGCTTCAGGCTTTGGCCAATGACGTACAGCAGAGCTAGCAGAACTGGAGTTCCTTCCCAAGGCTGGCAACTAGTCTGGTGTCCTTGCAACTGTTCCACAAGGCTTCTTTGGAAATATGCAAATGAGCAAATGGCCGTCAATATCTAAGACCTCTAAAGACACACTGGCCCTGAGGTCTCCATACAAACTCACATCTACAAAGCCTCACTCCTCTGGCTGCCTCGGGGATGCTTCAGGCTAATTGAGATCTCCCCAAAGCGACCTGCGATAGGCTTTCTACTTCTGAAGACTCTGAAAAGCCAAAGTGAAAACATACGGTCCAGAGGCTATCCTGGCTCCCAAGTTTGCAAAAGCTGCTGTGTAATCCCTCATCTACAGACATTAAGACAAAACTGAGGTCCTCTCCAAGGATCAGTGGGAAGGAACAGTTGCCAGGGGATTATTTTTCATGGCAAGCACCAATTTATACCTATAAAACAGTCTAGAAATATACTTGGAGAATAATTTGCCGCATACACACATGGATGCATTTCCTCATCCTTTAGCTCTGTACTGTACCGAATGCATTTATAAATGAGTGAAAATTACAGAGTCAGGCAAAGTTGTCTGGATACCTGACAGGCTATGAAAAGAACACTACTCCTGTCGCCTTGACAGTTATTAGTTGATTCAATTCATGAGATGCTTACGTTCTCTAAAAATAAGTCAAGTAACCATCATAAGAATTTCTTTGAACCATCATCACTCGGAGGTTGACAGGTATCAAACTGCACGTTTCTAATTCATTCCTAGGAAATAAAAGAGACTTCGAACGGGGTCTTAACGTGAAGAATCTCATTTACATGTACTCTGTTGGGAAGGATACAGAGACAATTTAAAACACAAAGAGAAGAGAGCTATGGGAATACAAAATGTTGCAAAAATCAAATTTCTGAGAGCCCCTACTAGCTGCATAGAGTGGAAGAGGTCTCTATCAACTACCCCCCACCTCCGCCCCCCAGAATCTAGGATGGGGTTGGTGCTCAATGGAATCTGCTTTTGAATGAACGGTGTGGTGCCCTCTCAAGGAATTGCACTGGGTGGTAATTTATTACAAGAGAGGCGGAGATGACTGTGAACTTGGTAAACAGCAACCTGGCAGGAATTTGATGGCAGTGCAATTAGCACGCGGCCGCCTGCTTCTAAGGCAGGTGAAGGCAAGAGGGTGAATGCCAGCGGAAAACACCCCAGCGCACCGGCAACCCCCGGGAGACATGAAGGGTGACGCTGTGACAGGTACCCCGTGTGCAGCCGGTCACCTCCAAGGGGCCCCCGCCCGGCCCTTACCTCCTCCCTCCTTTCTTCGGGACCCGACACCAGGTGGGGGCTCAGCTGAGGGTGGCTGCCGACGCTGCTGTCGTCACTGCCCTTGTCACACGTGGCTTGCGCCGAATCCTGGGAGGACGCGGGCCCCTCGGCCCTCTCTTCACTGTCCACTGAACTCAGGGACAGCGCGCTGAGACTGCTGGGACACGTGGCGTTTCCTGCACCCGGGCTCTGAGGGCTGGGGGGCTTGGGCGTGGTTGGCCTTTGGGGGGTGAGCGGCTGCTCCGGCTCGAAGGTAAACCGGCTGCCAGCTTGGCGTCCGCCCGGGTCCTCGGCAGCCGGACTCGCCGAGGCGCTGCCGGCGCCAGGACCCGCGCTCGCCGCCGCCCAGGAGCCTGCGGCTTCGAGGGGACACGCGGCCGCGGCCGCGTCCCCCGGGGGGCTCCCCGCCCCCGCCGGGCCACAGCCCGGGGCGGCGTGCGCGCCTGCGCCTGCGCACCTCCTCCACTCGCGCTCGGCGGTGGTGGACACGCGGCGGGAGTAGGCGTCGTGCAGCCTGCTGTGCACCTGCAGCCTCTGGCTTGCCTCGCCCGGCGGGGGCGCCCCGCTCCGGGGGCTCTCTCTCCGCCAGGCCGCGTCCGCGGCGCTGCTCACAAACCTCAGGACTCTGTCGAAGTCCCTGGCCCGCAGCGGGCTCTTCCAGCGTTTCGTCCTCCTCTCGGCCCCGGCCCCACCGAACTTCTCCGAGTCGGCGGACGAACTGCTCAGCGTCCTCCGGGGCGCGGGCTTTTCGGGCGCCCCCTTGAGGTCCATGAGATTCGAGGTGGACTTCCGTTTGAAGGAGCTCTTCTTCAGAAAGTTCAAGTTGTCGGTGCTCTTGCTTTTCCGGTAGACGATGCTGTTGTTCTCAGAGTCTTTCACTAGAATCTCACACAGCGCGGGCTCCTGGGAGACGGGGGCCAGGGGCCCGACGTGGTTCTGGGACCCCTGATGCTTCTCGCCATCCAGGAAGCTGATGCGGCCCAGGCCGTAGGCGCGGCGGATGCTGCGGGACCGGTGGGTGCTCCTCTGGAAGGCGTCGTCGGCCTCCTCGGGGTCGGAGCAGTCCGACGCGGCCCCGGGAGCCGCCTTGGCGGCGGGGTCGCTCGCCGGCCCCGAGGAGGGGCACCTGCCGGTGTGCGTTCCGGCGGCAGCACCGTTCGGGATGGGTTTCCCCAGGTCGCGTTCCGGGGCGTCTTCCTTTGCCGCATCTGACCCCTCTCGGTTCTGAATTCCCTGGAGGACGGAGGACTTCAGTTTTTTAAAAGACCCCATTTTCCGGAAGGAGGCAAGGGCGTTCCAGGTGGAGGAATTTCCCATCAGGACCATGGAGCGGGGCCTTTCCGGGTTGGCGCTGGCCCTCTTCCTGCTCACGGAGAAGAGGCGGATGAGCCTGGCGGGGCTGAGTCTGGCCTCCGCGGCGCCTTCCGCATCCCCGCAGGGGTTGCTGCCGCAGCCTCCATTCTGACACGCTGGGTAGGTCACCATTTTGGGGTCTTTGGAATCAGAGACGGAACAGGGGATCGCGGCGAGTCGGCCGTGGCCGTTACGGGCTGTTGTCATGTTCTCGGGGCGGCGAGCCCGTGGCCACAGGGCAGCGGGGTTCAAACCCACATGCACATCTGTGTCCACAGGCCCCAGGCGCAGACCTTCATCTCCGAGGCTGCTGCCGGCCGGGCTTTCGCACCTGCTGTGCACATCAGGCTCCTCAGTTGTGGTCACGGCCTGGAGCGGAAAACAAAGCCGGGATTTAGTCATTTTCCTCCCACGGAAGAACCTCTATGAACAGCGGCTTCTCATTTTGGCTAATAATTGCCGGGATAAAAGAAGCATGCCTCATGACAGGGTTGATCAGATCAAAACTGTCTTAAATCAGGGGTCCCCGGCTGGCTCCGTTGGTCAAGTGTCCAACTCTGGCTCAGGTCATGATCTCAGGATTGAGGAGTTCGAGTCCCGCATCGGCTCCCTGCTGGCAGCGTGGAGCCAGCTTGGGATTCTCTCTCCCTCTCTCTCTGCCCCTCCCCCACCTCTCAAAATAAAACGTTCTAAAAATTTTTTTAAAAACTTTTAAATTAAGTTAAAGTTTTACCTTTCCTAATTGATTTCACAATGAATTAAAAGGAAGAATGCAAACATACATTCCTTAAAAAAAAAAAAAAAAAGATAATTATGGGTTGTGCATTCAATGCAAAGGTAAATCCTTGAATCCATTGAAACTTGTTTAAAACTTTTGAAAAACTGCTGGAATGCCAAGGCCAAGGCGTTATTCCACACTGGGCCTTGTCTTTATTTGAAATGGAAGAAATTCTTATTAAATAAAAAAACCCACCAACAACTATTTCAAAACGTGTCACAGTAAAATACCAACCTATGTTAAATTTCACGCAGCTGATAGGCAGACTGGCTGCAAGAACCGGCAGCAAAGACCAAGATGCTGTCAGCTGCCCACTTGTCTACAAAAATACCCAAAGTGCTACAGAGACACACAAGCCGAAGGGACAAGCTGAGGCTGCGTGTATGAGGTCGGGCTTTGTAAAGGGAACAGCATTAGTGAAGGGCCTCCGTCAACAGGATTCGTACTGGCTGGGGGATGGAGGGAGATAAGGATATTACTTAAATATTAGAAAGTCAGACACAAAACTTCAAATTAAACCAACGCTGCACTTTCTTTCCCCATGCCCTTAATTAAGGCCACCACACACCTGCAGTCCATGCTGTCTCCCCCAATGAACGTGTTGCTGTCCTTCCTCTCTGCCCATTAGGCCACGGCCTGCTCAGCCTTGGTGGGCCAGCTTAAATGTCACAGCCACCCCCTTCTCAATTAGTGATTAGCCAGTGAAGACGTGTAGGAAAGATAGCGACGTTCACCACAAAAGACCACCACTCGCTAAGCGTTTACTACGTGTCAGGCCCCTGTGCTAAGTGCTTTTGAAACGAACTGCCACTGGGCACTCCTACTAACCTGTAAGACCAACAGAGTGATTTCCATTTTACAGATAACCAAATACACACTTGGGCAGGGGGTGCTGGGGGTTCCTGCAGCTGCCTCTTCCGAAGCCTATGCTCCTCTCCGCTACTTTAATGAAGAAAGAGAGGGGCAGTGCTGGGATAGGAACCCATATCTTGGTGTCTGACACCAAGTTCAGTGCCTCGTGACGTAACCCCAACTCAAGTCAAATCCCCGAAGTCCTTATGCCAGTCGAGGCCACTCTTCCGAAGGCAATATTAAAGGCAGAAGAAGAAAAGGAGCAGACATTTGCATAAAAACCTGAAGGTTAAGTCCCAGTTTAGCTTAGTCCTCTCAAGTGCAGAAAAAAATGTGACCTCATGCAAAGAGGTCTCATCTGATTCTACTCTGTAAATTCTCTCATGGGCTCATTTTTATTTGCCCTTACATGGAGCTCCCTGAGGGATTCCCAGGGAGATTCCCAGTTCAAGGGCTGATTCCATCTGGGACCAGGGAGGCTACATAGGCTTATGTAGCCCGGAGCCTTTCTGATGTCCATTTACTCAATTCCATTACTCAGAAGCCTAATGGGACTACCACATGCCTCTGCAGTTTAATGTTCTAATGGAGAAATTAGGGATCCTGAAGAGCTGTGGGCTGCATTTGAATGAGCCATTCAAGAAGCAGAAACTTGAATCATCCTGGCGTTGAGGCTGGATGTGAAATCTACAAACAATTGCAAAATGAGTCTCCCGCTGAGTATCCCATCCACCCTCACCCATTCTGAGAGGGACAGGGGACTGTGGTTGTTTCGGCTTCTCACAATCTCGAAACGAAGCAGACAGTTTATGCAAACATCGAGTCCAGTCACAGGCACCGACTGATGGCATATTACACAACACTAATGGCCTTGTTGCGACTTGCACTGGATGCAGAGGAGCAGACATGCTCCTTCTCTTGTAACCTGGCTGGACGGAGACAACCTGAGGGCATTGTGAGACCTTTTATAACGAAGGATGAAAATGTGTCAGGCTGCCCCTGGAGTCTCCAGGGGTGCAGGCAGTGCTCGATTTTAATGTTGCGTCGGTTTGGGAATGTTCTAGGACAGGAATGGGGGCAGGCCCAGGTTTTAAGCTCAGTGCTGTCACATGAATCTTGAGTACCGTCATCTGAGTAATCTGTGCTTCAGTGCCATCTATCCAAGAGCAGGTGCCAACATTTATGTCTACAGTAGATCAACCAGCCAATTAATTCATGAACCTCTGCTGGGTACAAGGATATGTGTAGGCCCCATGATAAACTCAAAACAGTGACAAGGTGATAACCGGTTCTAGGTGGGAACTTGGCATGAGCAAAAGGAAGATCCAAGAACCCAAATTCTGACTGAGAGGAAATAAACTCGGGTGACCAGTTGGCCCAGTTGGCCCAGGGATAAGGTGTTTTCCAGGACATGGGACTCTCGGGGCTGAAACCGGAGAAGTTCTTGGCAGACTGGGATGTCTGGTCACCCTATTGTTCTATTAAGTAGAACAATATAATTGGAAGGATGGCTCAGTGTCATGAAGTAGTAGAAATTAAGGCGAAAACAGGTTTAGAAAAAAAACCACATCCCTTTAAGTCTAACACTTTGAGACTGTCTACAGGGGTCATCATCTTTGGGAATCCCTTCCTGATGCTCCTAAAATTAATGCCCCCTTACTCCGTGGGTTATGGGCATTTCACCAAATTGCTTTACCAAGACATATTTCTAATGATAGGTTTTGATGGCTGCCTTCAGAACAAGACTTCTATGAACTCTTTGAGAATAAGAACGGTGTGCCACATGTAAATTATTTAAGTTTATCTTGACGTAATATTGTTATTATCCTGCCTTGTCAATGTCTATGCCAACGTAACAATTCGCCATATCCCCACAGATCTTTCCAATGTGAAGATGTTTAAATTTTTACAACACGAAAAAGTCTAAGTATTTACTTAAACCTTAAGTTACAGATCTAGTAAAATATACACAATGCCGAGTTTCTGATTGGGGCAACATGCTTTTTAAAAGACCAGTGACTTACTATTTCGTTCATGCAGCTGAACAATGTGATTGTTGTGTGCTGCCTGGAATGAAACTGAAAATCACGGAAAAAGGCTTTTCCTGGAATTTCCGAGAAACATACCAAGTAGCATTATTTAGAACTAATACTTTGACCTCTATTAACTAACAAGGGTTGTGATTCAATCACTGGTTTTGTAGTGAGTCTTGCAAATTGTGGGAGCTCTGCCAGAGAGATTTATGAACAGAATACAAGAAGAATTTTAGATGGGAATATTGTGAAATCCATTGTCTACAAGCTGGATTCTGGGGTGTATGAACTTTAGAATAGAACATTTCCTTTCACTCGTAATGAGAATTCTCTGAAAACAACTATGACCAATAATTTTTAAATGTGAATTTAGAATACTGGAATTCGAAACCCAGAACTATATACCAGGTTGAATGTACGTACAATTTGTAAGGTGTTCATGTAAATTACAGAAAACGTGCCACTGGAGGAAAATATATTGAAATCTGAAAGTCTAAATCTTTCGATCACAGCGCAGTAGAAGATTGCCTTTGGGAACATCTAACACCTAGCTGTAAAGATTAGGACCCTGGGACCCAGTGGTTCTGAGACACATACTCCTCGTCAGGCCACTACGGGTGGAAAGCACAGTGGAGCGGGAATCAGAGGGACCGGGTTCGGGCCCAGCACTGCCTCATGGTGGCCACGCCCGGGCCCAGCACTGCCCATACCTGGGGGCGATCCTACAGCACTTCCTTTCCCTCCAGATCTTCCTTGGTCACCAAGTTTAGAGATTCTAGTCCAGTCTCAACAATCCACGCTCAGTGTGGCTGCCGCAGCCTTATTTCCAGCCTTTTTAGGCCAGTGCCTTCCACTTGGACACCTGCATTAGCCTCCTGAAAAATCTCCTGCCTTCCTTCGCATCTGACTCACCTCCAAGCTGGCCGGCGTCCTTCCCAAACCAAAACACTGCAAACGGAGTCCTGCCACTTCATCTAGTATCCCCAGCTGCCACCTCTGAACCTTGAGAAGATGTCAGATCTCAGCCGAGCACACGATCCCTTTCACTCTAGCCATGCCGAATTATTTACAGTGAGGCTTTCTCACGCTGCTGTGCTTTGGGTATTTTCCTTGTTTGCTCTGATTTTCTCCAGCCATTTCTGTCTCATTGTATTACACGGAAGCACAATTCCCAGGCTCCTCTGACAAAGGGCTTCTGGCCAAGTTGGCCAAGGGTGGGGATGATGTGCGTGGGAGGAAGGTAGACACCAGGGTATTTCTCTCTGCACGGGCTACAGCAGGGGCATTTCCAGCAGCCGCTGGTCTCCTCTTTTGCTCCAACTTCTGCTGGCCAGCTCCTCCCTCCTAGGTCCCAGCTCCCACCAGGGGGCACCAGTGCCCGGCTCAAGTAGAACCACCTCCCCCCTGATGCCCCCAGCCTCTGGGTCAGTAGCATTTTCCTGCCATTATTGTTCACCTGAGTTCCTTTCTCCTCTTTTGTTTCTCGGCTGTGTAAGAATAATCCTATTTTAGATTCTCTTTGTGTGAAACACCTAGAGATGTTTCTCTTTTCCTGATTAATATGTGCTCTGCCTAATTAACTTTCATTAATTCAAATCGACCTTTCCCTCGAGAAACGCTCTTCTTCCTGTCCAATTCAGATGCCATTTCTCTGTGGTTTAAAAAAAAAATTTTTTTTTAACATTTACTTATTACTGAGAGGGAGACAGAGCATGAGCATGGGAGGGGCAGAGAGAGAGGGAGACACAGAATCCGAAGCAGGCTCCAGGCTCTGAGCTGTCAGCACAGAACTGGACGTGGGGCTGGAACTCACAAACCGCTGGATCATGACCTCAGTCGAAGTCGGAGACTTAACTGACTGAGCCACCCCGGCGCCCCTCTGTGGTCTGTTTTATACATTGGCCCTTCTCAGCATTTACCATACTGCTCTGTAATTCTGGTTTCTCAGTCTCCCTTCTCTGCTAAACCCTAAAAAAGGTTGAAAAGTCAGAAACGAGGTCTTATTCAACTCTGTGTTCTCAGCATTCAGTGGGTTATTGAATACCTTAGGTGTGTTAACATAACATGCGGGGCCGGGTAGCTCTTAGCCATGAGGGCTGTCCTCTGCACTGCAGAATGTTAGCAGCCTCCCCGGCCACTGCCTTAAAATGATGCCATTAGGAAAAAGAACTATGAGAAAGTTCTGAACACCATAGAAGTGCTATTAACTAGCTTCAGAATGGTGTCTCTGAAACTATTGGAATTTACCAGTTTCAATCACAACACAGAGTGTTCTGCATACTGTGAGGGTACTGATAAGCCAATTTTTAAAATACTAATACTGTTAGCAGCTAGTTTCCTGTGGTAGAAAGCTCAACTTAATGTTTATCTTCCATTATCTTAATAGTTACATCTAACTTTGTGGATGTTTTTTATACATTCAGTGAAAAGGAACATTTAATACACTGTCTACAGTAAATACTGACATGTTAATAGTTACCCAACTGATCACTTTTTAACTATAAATACAGGTACTTCATTTCAGTAGGTAATCAAATTTATCCAAAGTTTACTCATTTGAACGCTCACATTACACAAAATATGTATCTGAGTTAGTAGGACAATTAAGAATCTTATAAACATTTCATAACACACTTAAAGTGTTTTCTAATGTTGGGGCTCCTGGGTGGCCCAGTCGGTCATCTGACTTCAGCTCAGGTCATGATTTCATGGTTTGTGAGTTCGAGCCCTGCCTCGGGCTCTAGGCTCAGAGCCTGGAGCCTGCTTTGGATTCTGTGTCTCCTTCTCTCTCTGCCCCTCCACTGCTTGTGCTCTGTCTCTTTCTCTCTCAAAAATAAACATTAAAAAAAAAAATCAGATGCTTTGGGGCACGTGGGTGGCTCAGTCGGTTGAGCCTCCGACTTTGGCTCAGGTCATGATCTCATAGTTCGTGAGTTCGAGCCCCATGTCGGGCTCTGTGCTGACAGCTCAGAGCCTGGAGCCTGCTTCGGATTCTGTGTCTCCCTCTCTCTCTGCTCTTCCCCTGCTCACACGCTGTCTCTCTCTCAAAAATAAATAAAGATTTTAAAAAATTAAAAAAAATGTTTTCTAATACTAATGTTGAAATGTATATATTGATAACATATACTTCCATCTATCTGTCTCAATACTAATCAGCAAAATTTGAATTAAAAAATGTTCAAAGAGGGTCCAAAGGAACTGTGATTATTAGGAAAGTGACTTTCTTCTGTAAAATTATACTTTAAGTATAAAAGATTTATTCCATAAAGTATGTCTTGGAAATATGTGATATAACCCATACTCTAACACTTTCCCTACTCTTAGTTCAATGAAATTATTTTAATTTATTAAATGTAAAACAAAAGTGAGTTGGCATATATATTAAGCTGGTACAGGCCTTTATAAATCTCTTTATCCAGGGAATTAAAGTTAAATGCATGCATACTTGGGTAGAGAATAAGATGCTCTATTTCACACCATATATTATCATATTAGCCTAAATCAGGTCTAGCTATACTGTAATCTGAGTACCCGAATCATGAACTTCTATCATGTCAACCAAGATGGCTATGAAAAAAGACACAGGTATGTAGCGAAGACCTAATGATAAATATTAATTTCTAAATATTTGACAACGATAAATGCTTTACTTTATTGCCATTACGTGGAACTGTATTTCCAGTAAGTTACAGCTTAGGGATTGCTAAAAAGAAAGCCCCCTGGTAGTAAGTCTTTCTCAGATGCTGAACTTGCCCATTTTATTCTCCGTCTTTCTCTTCCTGCCAGGTCTCTTCCTTCTATTATTCACTCCACTATCTTTCCCAGAACCTCGCTGAAACCAAGCCTCTGAGCAGAAGCTGGAAATTCTAGCACCCTGCATTATACGAACAGGCTCTACTCTAACGGTACAATAGGCAATGTGTTTCCCTACAGACTCTGCCCCCCAAACCATACTTAACTAATAATAGTTAATGGTTAACCATAAGTTACAACATTTCCATAGCAAAATATATCTAAGACTCAACTGTGGGTTCTAGTTCCAGGGAGGAATCTGCCTCCCACCCCCAAACCCTCACAGTCCTTAATATAAGATACTCTCCCTCTCTTCAACCTCTCACGTCCCCTCGGACATCTCAACCCCCGTGTGTACACGTCTGTCAAAGGAAGAATGTCCCTCACCCGTGGATCTGGTATCCTTAGAGTCTCTTCTGTTGACGAATTGGGGGAGGATGCCTCAAAAAAGCCAGAGCTCTGGCTTCGTTTAAATATCCAATCACTTAAGTGTTTAAAAATGGGAAGTGTACTCGAAAAGGGAACTCTGGATGAGACTGAACCGCTGTGTCTATGGGAAAGGTGTCAATTCCATACAAGCCGTGTGATTGTCTTGGCTTGTCTTTATCTGGGTTACTAGGCTAAACCACATTCCTGTGGGTGAGACGGGGTTTCCCAGTGGGGATAGGTGCTTGCTCTGTCAGTCCCGTGGGGCGGAAGGGGTGGAGAAAATGAGGATTTGCCAAGGCGGGCCTGAGACCAAAGAGAGGAAAACCTTCCTTTGATCTCTGAAACTGGGGGTCAGGCAGGGATAGCAAGACACGCTAGAGTGGGTCTGGATGTGGGGGACAGCTGACGCAAGCTTCCCTTCACTCCAGCACCCAGCAGGGTCCCAGCCTCCGAGCCTCTCCTTCCCCTCCCTCCGCTCCCACGTTAAACCTCAGAGCTGAAAGGCCCCGGAACACTTCAGGAGAGTCACTGCCAAATTAAAGGTCTGAAGATGGCTTGTCTTGACTCCCTGTACTTCGTCCCCTGTCTGCCATCGGCAGTAACCACCAGAGTTCATGGTTAGGACTACCTAATGCGTGTAGCCAATGCCAAAACTGATGTCACCACGGAAACTGTATCTCCCTTGCACTTCCTGTTCAGAGCAGAGAAAGTTTTCCAGATGGATGGCCCTCATCTTGAAGGCACTTTGAAGGTCACTGGAGCAAAAACAATGTTTCTACTTGCTAGAGGCGGGTTTGCAGAATCTGGGGCCACGCGTCATCAGACTCACAGTCCAAAACACCGGGTGCGGGCTGGCTGCCGAGACCCCTTCCAAGGATCAATGCAGCGTGTAAATAGTGTTTGGTAAGATACACTCAATAACTGTTTATGAGAGGGCATATTTGTGGGGCGCCTGGGGGGCTCAGTCGGTTCAGCATCCGGCTTCGGCTCAGGTCATGATCTCGCGTTCGTGGGCTCGAGGCACACGTGGGGCTCTGTGCTGACAGCTCGGAGCCTGGAGCCAGCTTCGGATGCTGCGTCTCCCTCCCTCTCCGCCCCTCCCCGACTTGCACGCACACGCCCATGCGCTCTCTCTCAAAAATAAACATTCAAAAAAAAAATTTAAGGAGTGTATATTTGCATTGTATTTTCCCTGAATTTTTTTTTTTCTGCTCAAGGTTTTTGTTGTTGTGTTTTGCGTAAAATGAGTCTCTAAGCATAGAACCACAGTTTATAACACCGCACGTGGGGGAAATCAGATCAACTTTCAACTCTGTTTCTTTTTTTTTTTTTAATTTTTTTTTTTAACGTGTGTTTATTTTTGAGACAGAGAGAGACAGAGCATGAACGGGGGAGGGTCAGAGAGAGAGGGAGACACAGAATCTGAGACAGGCTCCAGGCTCTGAGCTGTCAGCACAGAGCCCGACGCGGGGCTCGAACTCACAGACCGCGAGATCATGACCTGAGCCGAAGTTGGCCGCTCAACCGACTGAGCCACCCAGGTGCCCCTCAACTCTGTTTCTACCCAGCAGCCAAACAAGTTTTAACTTGGGGGTCGTCACAGAAGCCCATTGTGCCATCACTGAGGACAGAGGTCCAGAAAACACTTTTTCCCTGCTCTGTTCAGCCAGGTAGCCCATAGTCTCCTATTGTTTTCCATATTGACGCAGTTGCTAAAATGCCTTATATTGTCTAATTTAAATTGTCTTCTAATTGAACTGGCATTTGGATATTGTCCCTGTAAGCCCTTCACGCCTCCTGGCGGACATCCTCCTCCGGGAGACATGCTGGGCAGCAACGTGGATGACGCCACCGAGGAACAAAGCCAGTGGTTGGCGGACGACTGTTCCTGAACACAGGCCCCCTACGTCACACCTCTGCCCGCGGGACGGCACAGCCCAGGCCGGGCAGGAGCTGGTCTGTGGCCACTCTGTTCGAGGAGGAGGCTATTCTGGGGAGTCCATCCTTGGGAGACATCCTTCATACCGCCAGGGCATGAAGAAGTGATGCTGGGGACTTCAGCCATTGTTCTGAACGTAAAGAAAACTTCTTGCTGCTGCTGACAAAACCATATTCTCACACTCTCCCGTGGCTTGGAAATGCAAACCGGCCTCAACTGCAAGGAAAACCTCACAGAGGGACAGAGGAGCAGAACCCTGGCAAGGAAGGTTCGTGGTGGTAAACAACAAAAACCAAAAAAAAACCAAAAAACACAGCATGTTTCTCAGGCTTTCACTGTTGGTGCCAATTTCTCTGCAAATATTTGTCCTCCAAAAAGGGGCTCACGGGCAACTCAGAGGGCTCCCCAGTGGCTTCTTTGGAGTTTGCCATTCTTTCTACACACCAAGATTTGTGGCCAGAAGCTTCCGTGGGATCGCATAACCTGCTGCCTCATCACTTGGTTTCCTTGTTCAGGGCACGGTTCTGGGTGCTCGCTGAGATACATCCTGTGGATACAGCCTGTCACGGCGGCTGTCCTTACCATCGACCCTTCCCACTAATGCACTACGTACAAGGAGGCAGTGAAAACCATGCTTTATCCCTTAGAATCTCCACCCCTCCGCACACCCGCCCCGGGAGCATTTTCCTTTCCTTCCATTTTCACTTCTGACTTTCTTTCCAGTCAGGTCTGTTGTGTCAACCTGTGGGGCCTCACAGCCCGTCAAAACCCACCCAAGCCTCCAACACTGGGCCTGTGGGGAGACGTGGCCGTCACTGTGGGCGTGCCATTCTTCCTCAGCTTCACTCGCCCGACGTGACGTTCTGGCTCTCGCCAGCCAGAGGCTTCTGGGGGCCTAACGTGACAGGAGCACGTACCAGACTCGGGAATCTCCGGCACCACATCCTGCTGCCACGGTTTCTCCGACACAGGGCTTGATAATGTTCTAAATACATCAGATGCAGGGCATGGGTGGCTCAGTCGGGTAAGCATCTGAGTCTTGATCTTGGCTCAGCTCATGCTCTCACGGTTCGTGGGATTGAGCCCCATGTCGGGCTCCATGATGACAGCACGGAGCCTGCATGGGATTCTCTCTCTCCCTCTCTCTCTGCCCCTCTCCCCCTTTCTCAAAGTAAAATAACTTCAAAATACGTGCATCAGAGGCTTGGCAGAGCCTAAAATGGAATACTATGTTCTGTCTTTTGTGGAAAGTTTAAAACCAGTTTATGTGCTAAAACCAAAATAAAACAAAAAAAACTAAAGAACAAGAAAGACTTAAGTATCTCAAACCTCAAAAAGGCAAAGTGGAGTAGCGTCAAGGTAAGTATCTGGAACCTCAAAAAGGCAAAGTGGAGTAGCGTACAAGGTGAAACCCGGTTACTCTCCTGAGTCCAGGCAGTTGGGAAAGGAAACAGATTTGCCTTCTGGGAGCACCTGGAAGGAGCCAGGGCTGAGCAGACAAGACCCAGAGAGTGTCCCTCTCAGTAGGTCCACACCTCAAACAGTCACAGCTGAAGGCAGGTTAGGTGAGAAGGGGCACTGCGCGAGGCTCGGAATTCCTGGGCGCGGGTTCTTTGCCCTTTCGCTCGCTTTGGGAACCCGGGCCATCTGCCGCCCATCCCGACCTCAGGTTTCCCAATGTGATGCTAACATTTCATTGAGAGTATTTCACAGGGTTGTTATGAGAAGCAAATTCACTGTGGGCAGAACATTCTCGTGGAAATATTAACCGTGCTTACAGCACGACGCCTTTCTTTTGCAAAGCACACGTTGTAATGTTATAGGTTAGTACAAAAAACGTGACTAGGAAATGAAATTCCAGCTCAAAACTTCTAGATCAAAAAGAAGTGAAATACTCTGATGTAAATTCAATGGACTTAAGCCTGTTATGCGCACATCTGGACTTAGGCAAAAGAGAGCTCACGCGGTCCACGCGGGTGCAGAAAAGGTGCCCACGTGCGTAGGTCAGTGCTTGGGGACTCACAAATGGAAGCACGTCCCGCTCCCTACAGCCATCCTGCCAATGCAAAGGTCAGTGTCAGACGGGCGTGTAAGGACCAGCCATGGAGTACCTAAACGAGGGTAATTCGCGGATCTGGAGCCAAATATATATTAAATTCCATCATTTCCTCGTGACGTCAGCTCTAACGTTTCTTCACACACGTGCACGATCTATACCTTAGGACTCTTCCTTACCCTGACGTGGAGGCATGAATAACAGAAGTCTCCAAATGTTGACAAGTAGTATTCTAAACGTCAAGTTAGAAGTCAGCCGTTCAGAATTTAAAACACATTTTCCTCTAAGGTTTGTCTATTATCTGCCCGATCCCCTTAATTTGTAATGTAAACTGTTTCCAATAGTAATGGGACTGCTATATTAATAACTGAAATTATGAGTACATTCAACTTCATTAATGGGAGCAATTAATAAAAAGGATGAGCCTGATTTCTTCGGCTTAGGGTCATATGGTAGGAGTGGAAAAAGCATAAAGAAGAGCTTTGCACCCTCCTTCCTAAACAAGAAAGACCCCGGTGATATTTGGAAGGAGGAGCGTTTGTCTTCGGAATTCTCTGACCTTCCTCTCTTTACACCCATCCTCTGTGAGCCGCTCCCACCCCCCACCCTTGACATGTTCCGTTAGGTAAGAGGTTCCTTCTGCCTCTTGGCCACCTTCCTCTGATTTCTCAGTCCAGAAATGTCCTCGATGCTACGGAGACGGGGCAAAGCCAGGCAGGCCGGCGCGCGGAGATAAAACCTGCCGCCGAGTCCTCGGCCGTAACTCACTAGTGCGCTAAGGTCGGGCCTGCCCTGGAGTCGGCAACCCTACCCTAGCCTGCCAGCCACATCTCGTACTCGTGGCATCTCGACATCCCAAGCCTGTCCCGTTTGGCTGCTGTTTCCCCGGTGGCGGTGATGTCAGAGCTCGGGGCTCCGCAGCGGTCCAGCCGGGCGGTGACCTCTAAGGAAGAAGGTCTGCGAGTCTAAGCGTGCCTGGCCACAAAACAAAGCCTGCCCTTTCATTCTGTCAGGATCTGCCAAGGTAGCTGTGCAAGTGCGTGCTTCAGTGTGGCCAACAGAACTGTATTCGATTTCATTTCAAAACAACCGTGCTTCGCGTCTCCCCCGCCAAAAAAAACACCTGCCAGAAGTCTGCTGGTTTGTGTCTTCTCTAATTATAATTTCAGAACTGTAACGATACAGCAATCGACTTTAGACGCCCAATAGGTCTCACCTGGACCAACTGTTCTGACGCAAGAGTTGGGGGGCGGGGGTGGCGCGTGGCAAGTCAGGGACCACGTAAGTGGCACGGGGCCACGTGCAGGTAAGAACACCAGCAAAGTCTGTCATCCCTGGAGCGAGTGTAAATTAGAGAGAAACACGGATGGCCTCACTGGAAATGAAGTTCCTGTGGTCTGTTTCAAAACTTTGTCTTTTAACGAGAAAGAACCTCTTGTGAGGCATCCATCATTCATTCATTCATTCAGTAAGTGCTTCCTTGGTTCGTCCCGGCTGGCTGGTGTTGGGGGAGACACAGGGGTAGAGGCACACACGGCCTCGGCCATCGCGGACCGTTCTCCGGCCGAGGACAGAGGCACAGCTGAAGCTTGGCCAACCCGCCTTTAAACTGCGCCGGGCCACTCACGCGCGGGCTTTTCTCGAACAATACAACAGCATAAATGTATTTTCTTTTTCTCACGATTCGCTTGATAACGTTTCCTTTTCTCTAGCTTACTTCCTTGTAAGAATACGGGACATGATACATACAACATACCAAACACGTGTTGGTCAACCGTGTAGTTGGCAGTCAGGCCTCTGGTCAAGAGCAGGCTGGTAGTGGGCCGCCTAGGCGACTCAGTCGGCTAAGCATCCGGCTGCAGCCAGGTCACGATCTCACGGTTCGTGGGTTTGAGCCCCGTGTCGGGCTGTCTGCTATCAGCACAGAGTCCGCTTCAGATCCTCTATCCGCCCCTCCCTGCTCCTTCCCCGCTCACCCTCTCAACAATAAATACAAAAATTTTTTTTAAAGAGTAGCCTATTAGTAGTTAAGTTTACGGAAATCCAAAGTTATATGCAGATTTTTGAATGTGTTAGGGGTTTGTGGCCCCTAAACCCCATGTTATTCAAGGGTCGACTGTATAATTAAATAAGCAGTTGTGGGGTGCCTGGGTGGGTCAGTCAGCTGGGCGTCCAACTCTTGGTTTCGGCTCAGGTCACGATCCCTTGGTTTCATGAGTTTGAGCCGGGTATCAGGCTCTGCACTGACAGCGCGGAGCCTGCTCGGGAGTCTCTCTCCTTCTCTCTCTGCCCCTCCCCCATTCACGCTGTCTCTGTCTCTCTCAAAATAAATAAACTTAAAAGAAAAATAAGCAATTATAAAAAACTCTGCATTGTTATGGCACCTGAACTGGCCTCCTTCAGGAAGTGACACGACACTAGGACCAGACACATGATTGAAGGGGAAGGGTACCGACCTGGCTGGAGGACGGTGGGCAAAGAGAGGCTAGGGCCTTGTCAGCCAGGCTGAGGTTTCAGGCTTTATTCTGAGCGTCAGGGGAACCGTCAGCAGCAGGCGACCTCCAAGGACCTGGAGGCAGCAAGACTAGAGGCCGAGGAGGCAATTACGAGGCCGACAGAGCCGCCAGCGTGGGACAACCGTGGCCTCGGCTCACGATGGGGGCTGTGAGACGGGGACGGTGCCGGAGACGGAACGCTATGGCCTGGTGACTGGCTGGGTGTGTGCCGTGAGGGGGAGGGAGTCGGGTGTGACTCCAGGTGACAAGCCGGGACAAACGGTCATACCGTTTACTGAACCACTGAAGCCTGGAGAGGAGCAGATGGGGAGGGAAGACGAGGACTTTCCGATCAAGAGACGCTGCCTTCGCTTCACGCTAGTGGACACGCTCAGGCGGCCGCTGCAGATTACCCTGAGCCCGGAGTGGGCAGCAGGTCTGGGCTCGAGGCGCAGACCCCAGGTTAGCCTGTCACTTTGGAGGCGGAGCCCCACAAGAGGGGGCCGGAGAGGCACCCCTAAGTGACAGCTAGAGACGAGTGGTCTGGAAGAGGGAAGTGAAAAGGAAATAGCAAACAGGGTGGATGGGGCATGCGGTCCAGAGAGTCGAGTCTTTCCTTCCCGTTACACAGGTCAGCGCCTGGAGCTCCAAGAACACGGGGGCCGGTGGTATCGCCTCGTGACAAAGGTCCTCACTTGCTTTTTACCCATTAGCCTTTGGCAAGAACTATCTTCTCACCTTCAATTTGCTCACCGCGCAATTAAAACGCTCATCTTTTGATCACAAAAAATTGCGTGGAGTTACAAGTCTCATCTCTCGGTCCCCTTGAGACCATCCGACTGTCTGCCTGTCCAACTGAAAGCGTAACTGGGGCCTAACAGAGAAACAGGAACGGGTCCTCCAACGTGCTTACTGGTGATACGACTGTGATTACTATGCATTTTCAGGTTGAACTCCTAAAATCCGCTTGATCCAAAGCATAGCTCTTGTTCCCCTAAGTTGGCAATTAGCGCCATGGCTCACTGAATCCCTGAGATGAGGGATCCGCACACAGGAACTGGGGGTTTACCGATACTGCGCGAGGCCCGAGAAACCACGTTCTACATGGGCCTGCTCTGCGGAATTACAATGCTGCCCAGGAAACAACACAAACATAATTAGAGGGTCCTGTTTGCTAGGAATTTTGTGAACGTTAGTTAAAAAAGAAAAAATCAGAACAACCTATAGCCAACCTTCAACAGCGGAGTGACCGTTCGTCTCTTGAGACGTCCGTGTGACTTCAAATTGCACCAAGCATAATGATTTCGGAAGAAGTTGAAGCTTTTCTTAACTTTCTTCTTTCTCTCTACACTTAAAAACATCCTTTTTCAGGCAGCTAATTAAAACTATTTAGGTACGTGGAATTGTTAGGTATTTCTTGTGGTCTGGGGGTTCTATAAAAGACTCACTTAAGACACGGGGATCAGGGCCTGAGAAAGTTTGGGGACCCTCTGAACCACAGAGTTAAACCTATTTGCAGCTAAAGATCAATCTGGAAAGCGCTCCACCCCCACCAGGCCTTTCATGACCTAATCACTGAGAGCAGCCAGTGTGAACCACCATCCGGATAGGAAGGCAAAACGGCTAAGAACTCGGGCTCTACTGATATTCCCCGTCCGGAATTCTAGCAGCACTGGGAGATTGTGAAATTATGCTATTCAACTTCAGTCCTCCTCAGGCACATTCTCTTTTATTCCACAGAACAGTCTGGAGTCGAAACCACCACGCATCTAACCAACAGGAATACGGAGGATGTGTTATTCATCCTGATCGGCCACCGAACCTATCACAAGCCATCACTGGAATCGAGTTGCTTCCTCCCCAGAACCCCTCGCTATTCTGAGAGGCCGCGGGGTCCTCGATTCTAAACACACTCAGCAACTCTGAGCCTCACTTGACATTAACTGCCTTCCTCCGGCTTGCTGACAAAGAAATTCCAGTCTCAAGATTATTGGCAGACCGTAAGCACAAGGCTCGCCCCAACCCAGCTGAAAGCTTTCAACAGCTCCCCATCAGGCAGTGCCGCTCAAACTCTGCCTCTAAACTACCCCTGATAATGACAATCAATGAGAAAGTCTACACGCCAGGCGTTCTCAATGCTCATGACCACCTTGTACTATCCCACCCATGGCGCAGATGCAAATCGGACTTTGGGCCGTTAGATCACACAGGAGCGAGCGACGGAGCCAGCATCGGTATCAAGTAATCTGGTCACACCGCGTGAGCCCTTAACCCACTGCAAGCGCCTCTCAGCTAGTTCGCACCTTGGGGGAGGCTGTGGAAGCAAGTTACTGAAAGCAGAAAACATAAAGCTTTGTGGCTTGTCTTTACAAGTCATGTAAATTTTGCATCCTTTTTAGGAGACATGTTTTTACTTAAAATTTTTTAATGTTTATTTAATTTTGAGAGAGAGGGAGAGAAACAGCATGAGCGAAGGAGGGGCAGAAGAGAGGGAGACACAGAATCCGAAGTGGGCTCCAGGCTCCGAGCCGTCAGCACAGAGTCCGACGCGGGGCTCGAACTCACAAACTATGACATCATGACCTGAGCCGAAGTCGGACGCTCTAACTGAGCCACCCAGGTGCCCCAGGAGGTATGTTTTTATGTTAAAAAACCAATGCTTTCTAGCTTATACCCATTAAGGATGGCTTTTATCCAAAATACAGAACATAGCAAGTGTTGGCAAGGATGTGGAAAAATTCGAACCGCTGTGCACTTGCTGGTTGGGAATGTAAAAGGGAACAGCTGCTATGGAAAACAGGACGGAGGTTCCTCAAAAAGTTAAACACAGGATTCCCATAGGATCCAGGAACTCCACACCTAGGGATACACCCGAAAGAACTGAACGCAAAGTCTCGAAGAGACTGTTTGCACACCTGTGTTCGTGGCATCATTATTCACAGTAGCCAAAAGGTGAAGCAACCCAGAGACCATCGACGCATGAACAGATCCACAAAGTGTGGGCTCTACACAACGGAATTATCATCAGCCTTAAAAGGAGAGGTGGTTCTGCACTGTGCTGCAACACGGATGAACCTTGAGGACATTATGCCCAGTGAAAAGGGCCAGTCAGAAAAGGTCAAATACTGTATGATTCCAATTACACTGAGGTACTCACAGCAGCCAAGTTCATCGAGACAGAAAACAGAATGGTGGTTACCAGGGATTTTGCGGGGGTGGAGGAGGAACGGGGAGTTTGTGTTTACAGGACAGAGAGTCTAAATTTGGGACGATGGAAAGGTTCTGGGGAAAAAAAAATGCTCTGGCTTTAAAAAAAAAAAAAAAGGCAAGGAGCAAGAAGCCAATTTCAAATTTACCGCTGAGCGCATTAAAATTTTCCACAATATATTTGATTTAGGAAAATTCATAATTATCCTATACAGTTTCCAATCTCCCTGAGCACAAAGCTTCCTCAGACGTCTAGTGGGGATAACAGTCCCAGATACCTCGCAGGGTTGGGGCAAGGATTAAATAATAGTATTCACGCAGCAGGGTCTCGCACACAACAGGTGCTCGGGGGGCAGCTCCTGGTTAAAATTCCATGCAAGGCCCTCGGTGACCCAGCTCCCGCCACCGTCAGCTGTGAGAGTCAGTTCAGGAAGTGACACTTCCCCAATGGCTTCCTGAAAGCGACAGGTCCCGCGGCGGACTGCATCTAACACACACCATGACATAAAGTTAGGTTTGCGTGTGACTCACGCACCCCACCGGACACTCAAGCCCCCTGAAGACGGGGCCTGTCTTAGTCACCCCCAGCCACAGCGTGTACAGGGTTTGGGACCTAATAACCGCTCGATAAATATTTGATGAGACATTCAGGGTCTCCTTGTAAACATTCGGTCTGGACGCCTACAAGGTAAACTTATCCACCTATGAGAGAGACTACCAAATTCTTCCCGTGATTTACCTGTACGTTATAATATCAAAAAAGAGGCTTTCCAGCTTCTTGTCCACACATCTACCAAGAAAAAGAGAAGTCAGTCTGAAAATTGATGGGCCCGTTAAATTGAAGCCAGAGAAGTTAATCCCAGTTCTTGCCTTCAGGAATCAGCCATGAAATGAAGTTTCTATGTTACTGGAGTCCTACCCTCCCAATACACACGTGTGACTGTCTATCTTCATGTAACATCCAGAGACTCGAATACCACGTCTAATCCTCAGAAGCGATGTTTACGGAAACATGTGAAGGGCCACAGGAGTCTGATCCCGTGTCTTGATCCGACATCTGACTAGGCAGTTACTGAAACAGCCTTTATGAAATGAAGGCTTCTTTGTGCGAACTTCAGAGGAAAGATGGAAAAAGGTGAAATGCTGTAGTATCGGCAGTTTTTCCTCTTAAATTTTTTTTTAATGTTTATCTATTTTTGAGAGAGAGAGATAGAGCGTGAGTGGGGGTGGGTCAAAGAGAGAGGGAGACACAGAATCCGAAGCAGGCTCCAGGCTCCGAGCTGTCAGCACAGAGCCCCACGCGGGACTTGAACCCACGAACTGTGAGATCATGACCTGAGCCGAAGTCGGACGCTTAACCCACTGAGCCGCCCAGGTGCCCCTCTTCCTTTTCTCTTAAGTGATTACCCAGGCACCGATTTGTGTCCTCCATGGAATGGTCCTTGGGGGGGGGGGAAGGGCATGGTGTGTGGAAAAGTGGCAACTCCAAATATCTGTTCCTCTGAAACCCTGACATAACAAAATCACAGCATGATTCTAAGAGCTATTTATTACTTCGTAAGTTAGGGTTTGCTATTCCCTTATCAACCCCCACCACACTGGACAAACACGTGGAATGCTTCAGCTTGAGACCATTCTTTAGTTCGCAAAATAAATGGCCTCACAACGTTATTCTGGCCTCTCGTGAGTGCTGTGCTACCTTTGCTGATATTTTTTTTAATCCCCCAAAGTAGGAAATGTAAAAAGAGAAGAACAAAAGAAAAAAGAAACCCTGCCTAATGAGAGACCTGTCACCGTCTTCTGCCTACGTCTTCTGAAGAAGAATATTGGACCTATTATCTATTATTTTCCAAGATGCTTCCTCCTACTCCCTTCAAGTATTAAACCTTGATTTCTAATTTCTCCCCCAATTGCACACACACAAAAAGTCACAGGCGTTCCAACACTGTTCCTGAAAGAACAGGTAAAGATAAAAATTAGGAACTTTGGCCTTTGACCAAGGCCAGTACTGGGTCCCAGGGACTGCACTGGCAGGATGCCCCGCCCAGCTCTGGTGCAGATGAGAAAGCGCTCAAGCAGACATTTGTCCCCAGGCTCGTCTCAAGAATGTGCTGTTCTCTGTGGGACCAAGTGCCCTTTATGGTCATGGGCAAAATATTTACAGCCGCCTAGTTAGTGCGGCCGTACAGCTTTAGAGTCAAAAGAGGGCTTGGGGGCCCGGTCACAAGGGAGATCAAACTCTTCTGGACAATGAGATTATTAATGTCCTTCTGAAATGAATCCTAGGAGAGTTCAAAAACAAACTCAACCACCACAGAACAAAATGATCCTTACGTGTTATCTTCTAAAAGCAAGAGTAAACGGCAACGTATGGGAGACGGGAGTCACGTATTACAAGGCCATTTATTTTAACTGTATAAAAATAAACATTGCTACAGGATGGGTAAACCTCGGAAGCTACGTAAAACCTCAAAGGGCTCAGGAGAAGACGACGGGCACGAAGCCCACGTACTCTTTGGTTCTGGGGACACGCTGAGATGCCCAGAGAGCAAACCCATAGGGACGAAGAGCAGATTAGCGGCTGCCAGGGGCCAGGGGAAGAAGCAAGTACTGCCCCGAAATGGCCCTGAGGTTTCTTTTTGGGATGCTAGAAGCGTTTCAAAATTAGATTGTTGTGATGGCTGCATGGCTCTTTGAGTTTACTAAAAATTACTGAAGCTTCCAAATTAAAATGAGCCAATTAAAAATGGCAATTGGGGGGACTCTTGATTTCGGCTCAGGTCGCGATCTCACGGTCCGTGGGTTCGAGCCCCGCGTCGGGCTCTGTGCCGACAGCTCGGAGCCTGGAACCTGCTTTGGAGCCTGTGTCTCCCTCTCTCTCTGCCCCTCCCCCGCTCACACTCGGTCCCTCTCTGCCTCTCAAAAACATTAAAAAAATTTTTTTAATAGTAATCAAGCTGTTAAACGTAAAAAGTAAAAAGCATTAACCATAATTGCTTTGTGATTGATTAGTCTAATAAACATTTGAGGAGGATTTAGACAACAGGTCACATAACTCACGGTAAAGTGTGTATTTACTCTAAGTATTCAGGTCATGAATTTCCGTCGAAAGAGCCCCAATTTATTTCCCAAATCCCCACCTCAGAAAAGTCTGTAATACGCCTCATGATTTTTCCATCCTTATCAACAACGAGCTCCCAAAAGTCTTCCTTCTTGATGGTTTTTCTGTCACTTTTTAAAAAAATTTTTTTTTAATGTTTATTATTTAATTTTGAGAGAGACAGACAGACAGCCACAGAGCGTGAGTGGGGAAGAGTTAGAGAGAGAAGGAGACACGGAATCCGAAGCAGGCTCCAGGCTCCGAGCCGTCAGCACAGAGCCCGATGGAGGGCTCGAACCCACGAACCGTGACATCGTGACCTGAGCTGAAGTCAGACGCTTAACCGACCGAGCCCCCCAGGCGCCCCTCTGTCACTCTTTTTAAGGGACTTTAAAACAGACATCTTGATTTCTTAGTACCTGCCTATTTGGACTCGAGTTTTTCTCGAGGGCACGACCCTAAATTACAGAGGAGAGAAAACCTCGTTCCTGTGACTCGTAACCCTCAGAGCCACGCAGAGAAGCCTTGCACAACAGGGCAATCAGGAGCTCCCTGAAGGAATTATCTTTGGGACGTACCGTGGGTGTGATCCAGAAGGTAGAGGGGTTCCCCATCTAGAAGCCACGCTGTCGGGGCTGGTGAGTTCTCTGTGCCCAGCCCCCCGGGTCAGATTCAGGATATGAAGACACGGTTTACCTCGGTGGGAGGAACTGGCCGGTGTGAGCTACCGACAGAGCACCGGGGCCAGGACAGGTGCTGTGCGGCGAGGGCTGCCCCCGAAAAGGGATCTCTGCTGTCCCTAGAGTTTCAAGTCGACGTCGCTGTCCAGCCGGCTAAGCAGATGATGTTCCTGCACGCTTTGCCTGCCGTCCGTCCTTCCTTAATGGCTCCCCAGGCAAGACTGGCCATACCTTCCAAAACGAGTCACATAAACGGAGCAGCAGGTGCCCTGGGTGCCACCACCAGCTTCTACGGAAAATTCCTCCTTTCTCGCAGCCTGACTGCAGCCCCCCGGTGGCGCCTTCACCTCCGGCTACACTTTTGGCTGCTCGTTTTGCTTTACACTTTTGAATTAACGACTTAATTAAAACAAGACTTGAAGCTCCTATCTCTGTCCAGTCCTTCTCACTTGGAAGACTCTTCCTCACCTCACGGCCACCCTTTCTCTTTCTTCCTCGCGCGTGTCTTCCCCTCAGGGAACTGTTTATGTCTGACCTTAAAACGTCACCCACATTAATCTTCCTGTTCCTGGTAGTCAGCTTTCTTCACAGATGGAATTTTTGACTGTTAGGAATGATAAAGACTTTTGTTCGGTGTCTCATTTTACAAAAGAGGACCTGAGAGATCAAAACTAAATAGCTAAGATATTTATAGGAGCTTAATTCACGGGTGCCCAACCTTGGAAGCAGTCAAGGTGTCCTTCCAGAGGTGAACGGATGAAAACACGTGCTGCAACCAGACAATGGAACATCACTACAGACAATGGTTTTTATGTCTATGAAAAGGAGTGCGTGAACTATTTAGCCATGAAAAATCTCAAAAGCATAATGCTAAGCGAAAGAAGCCAACCTGGAAAGGCTATGTTCTATACGATCACAACCATATGACATTCTGGAAAAGGCAAAACTACGGAAGCAGTAAAAATACCAGTGGGTACCAGGGGCTAAGGGGAAAGGACGTAGGAATAGAAGGAGCACAGGCAATGTTTAGAACAGTGAGACTATTATGCGTAACACTATAATGGTGGCTACACGTCATTACACATTAGTCAAAACCCACAGCCTGCACAACACCAAGGTGAACCGTCACATAAACTATGGACTTGAGTTAATACTAAGATTTTAATACCATTGGCTCATTGTTTCAAATGTGCCACACTGATGTAAGACGTTCATAACAGGAAGCTGTGTGCAGGGGATACGAGTATTTGGAAACGCTGTACTTCCCAATTAATTCTTCTGTGAACTTAAAACATAAAGATCTAAAAAATAAAATGTATTCATTCAAAACATAAATAAAGAGCTGCTGACTGAGTGGGACAGTCAGGCCAGTGACACAGGGCTTCTACTACTTGAGAGCTTTGTACACAGCACAGAGGGTCCTTGTTCACCTAGAGAGGTGCCCAGAAACCACCCTTATGTTAATAATTCTGCTAACCTACGGTAAAGGGAGAACCACTACTATTAACAGCATCAAAATTCAAAAATACATCCCTCCAATCAAAACCCAAACTCTGTATGTGCATAACCTTGACCGGTTGGTTTTCAAAACCACATGAAACAACAACAGCTTGGGGATGGCCTGCGATACTCCTGGGGGTCTGGGGACAGGGAACGGGGAGGGGAGACATGCCTTGCCAATGTCAGGAGCCTCAATTCCAAAGCAAGATTAAAGTTTGATTATTACATGGAGTTGAGTGTTTTCACTGAAGAAATAAGTACTCTGTTTGTTTGGCTTTTTTTCCCTACTTGAAGTGAGATTTTTATGACTCAAAAGGAACTAGATGAGTCACGGGAACTGCCTGAGTCTTCATGGAGGGCATGGCAAGAACTAATCACAGAGCCAATTTAAAGGGACTACAGGAAGCAAAAAAATAAAGTTACCTCATGGCCACGTCTCATGTGTTATGCTTATTCGACTCGATGGCTAGATGAAAACATATTGTTTGGGAATATATTTATACGTGGAGAATCAACTTAAAAAGTTAACAAGTGGTAATCCCCAAATTCAGAATAATGGTTACCCCCTTGGTAGGGGTTGGAAGCGTTTGAGGACAAGGAGGGAATATTTACAGATGGTGGTGGTATTTTATATTTCAGGTTGGGCAATTCATGTGTGTTATTTGTCAATCTTTGAATTTACACATGTTACAAATATCCTTTGTATAAGTTAAATATTTAATAAAAGTTTTTTAAGAGATACACAAGGGTTAAAAGGATGGGTCCGAAAATACTAATACAGGGGCACCTGGGTGGCTCAGTCAACTGAGCGTCCGACTTTGGCTCAGGTCATGATCTCACGGTTCGTGAGTTCAAGCCCCACGTCAGGCTCTGTGCTGACAACTCAGAGCCTGGAGCCTGCTTCGGATTCTGTGTCTCCCTCCCTCTCTCTCAGAAAATAAACAACATTAAAAAAAAAAAAAAAAAAAAAAAGAAAATACTGATACAAAGAACAGATGATATAATAGAGCTAAGTAGGTGTGCCAATCGCTTGGCATCAGACAGGCCTATGTTCAAATTCCCAACATACCACTCAGCAGCCATATGACCCTGAACAAGTTACATAAGTATTCTGAGCTTCAGTTCCTGGATCCACAAAAAGAAGGAATAATAGTGTCCTTCAAGTTGTAGCTGGGTTAAATAGGGTACTGCCTGTTGAAGAGGAGTCTGACAAAGTGGATAAAAAGAGCTCCTATTTGTTGGTCATTGACCACATGCCAAGAGCCCTGGAAAGTACCTTACAGGCACGATCACAGCGAATCATCTCAAGGTCATATAGTAATAAGCAACAAGATAGGATTTGAACCTGTAGGGAGTCTGATTCCAGAGCTAGGCTGCTAACCACCATGTGACTCTCTCTGATGAAAGTCATGTATCATTATTAATGGTGCTGTTTATGTCATGCAACTATGGGAAATTCCAATACCCCTGGTCTACACAAATGGTAGATGTTTTGATCTGAGCAGTCTTTCCATCCCTCCCCTAAACCCATACACCGGCCTGTTAATTTGGGGTAATCTATCCAGTTCTAAGCACCACATCTTAAGCAAACAAACTGCAGATCGGTTTGGACGGTGGTCTGCCACCCACATCATTCCAGAACAGTAGAAGAATTCTGGGATCCTAAGCTTTAAAAAGACAACTATTGGGGCGCCTGGGTGGCGCAGTCGGTTAAGCGTCTGACTTCAGCCAGGTCACGATCTCGCGGTCCGGGAGTTCGAGCCCCGCGTCAGGCTCTGGGCTGATGGCTCAGAGCCTGGAGCCTGCTTCCGATTCTGTGTCTCCCTCTCTCTCTCTGCCCCTTCCCCGTTCATGCTCTGTCTCTCTCTGTCCCAAAAATAAATAAACGTTGAAAAAATAAAAAAAAAAAATTAAAAAAAAAATAATAAAAATAAAAAGACAACTATTAGGGAAGATATCACAGTGATTCTCTTATGCAAGGAGTAGAGATTCGAATGTACACTCTTGGGTAGAATCAGTGCACAGAATGAGGTTGCGTTCATTGTGGGACAGAGAATTCACGAACAGTCAAGGAAACAGAACCTGCCATCTCGTAAGGTTCATGCTTCCCACAAAGGAGGGCTCAGTAGCTGAAGCCACAGACCACAAATGCTGTGCGTACTGGATTCATAAACTCTAAGGTTTCCTCCACCTTTATGCTTTTCTGATCCTGAAATATATAGTATCTATCCTAAAAATGCAATCCTTACATAAACAGTGGAAAAACCCTGAAGGAAGGGGCACCAGCCATCTTGGATGCCCACTGGTTATCCCTTGGGAACTTGCCTTTGCTGGGACTCTTCTAACTTTGCTGAGCCAGCTTCCATGTCCTAAAGATCACACGTGGGACAGGCGCACACAATACCTGGGCTTTTAAAACAAGGACAAAGAGGAGAGATTATAACACAACAGTCACCTGTTTACCTGCACAAGCCTACGTCCAGTTGTCCAGTTTTAAATTCCAAACAACGGTTACTTAGGAAACTGATGAAGGCTGCCGCAAGAATGACACAGTGGTACCCCTACAGTAATCCCAAGCCCAACTTAATAACTCAGTCGGAGCCCCCTGTGGGTTTTGTTGCCTGAGTCTAAAGGATTTAGTGGCAAAGCTTGTCGGAGACCTCTAGGCTTTTTTTTTCTTGTTTCTGGAACCTACGGCAAAGCAATTTGTATCTGACATAGGCTGGGGGCTTTCTTACAAAGTGACTTTCTGTGAGTCTATCTGGGGGTGGGGAAGGGAAGCTGTGAGGACCTGACATTTTAATAAGTCAGTTTAGAAACAAAATGAGGTAACAAGAGAGGAAAAATGGGAAGGTAAGTTGTTGGAAGAGCTCTGCTTTAAAGAAACCAAACGTGTTACGATAGGACTTGAGCTCAGGACAAAAATCTGCCTCCAGAAGGCCCCATGCTCATTGAGAGACACAGGGAACGCGATGGAATTTGGGCGATATTAATGGTCCTCTCCAATGCTTATACACATTTTTAAAAATTGTCTAGGGGCGCCTGGGTGGCTCAGTTGGTTGAGCGCCCACCTCTTGATTTTGGCTCAGGTCATGATCTCACACTAGTGAGATCAAGCCCTACGTCAGGCTCCATGCTGGGTGTAGAGCCTGCTTGGGATTCTCTTTCTCTCTCCCTCTCTGGACGCACATGCATACGCTCTGTCTCTAAAAAACAACAACAACAGAAAAAACAAAAAGTAAACAAAAACCAAAAAGACACACACAAAAAAACAATTACCCAGAAATGAAAATAAAGTGAAGGACGCCCACCTTTCAGTACCCACCCAGAGCAGGTCTAACGAGCCCACCCAAGGTTACTCCATTCTCTAGGAGAATACACCTTATTCTGATTTGCTGTTTGCTACTGACTAGGTAAGTTACAGGTTAAACGTGTAGATTCGTTTTGTCCAGGAGCGATAAAAATAATTTCTGCCCTGCAGAGAACATACTGCAAAGGTTACTGCCCTGTAGGACTTGCACGAACGAGTTTTGCCTCTAGCTTAGCAAACATTTCAACAGGGCTTTCCTGGCAGAGTTGATAAATCTCTGCTCCTCTTGAAAACTGCTTGATACATTTAATCTATATTTAACCGCCAATGTGCCATTTACTCTTTCCCTCTTTATAACTTCTATTTTGTCTATGTCACAATTTTTGTCACAACTATTGGACGTTTAACTACTTTATCATACGCACGTTAGTTAACGTAGCCGTCAGTTATGGGGGGTTCGGAGAATAGAATGGAAGACTTGTTTCCCTCTAAACACGAGTTGTTCCTAAAGACCGGAAAATTAACTAAAACTTAAAAAAAAAAAAAGTGTGATCACAAAATAAAGATTTCCAAATAATTTAGTCCTACTGTCCAACATATTTGATCGCTACTCACCCATACCTGGCAGCTGGTTGCTCATTTCAAACTCCTTCGCAAATCAGTTCTCTTCTTCTAGTCAATCCAACATGCTAGTCTAAGTTAGAAATCATGCCTGTTGTTGTCTCTTGAAATATACTCCCCTCTACTAATCTGCCGGTTTCTTCAGGAAGCAAACAATATTTAATGAACATTAAGTACCAGACATTGTAATAGGCAGTTCACGTGTATAACAAAGAAGAAACCAGAATTGTTTCTAAAATGAACTGCAATCTTGACTTTCTAAACACATCCTAACCCACCTAAGTGCTTATAATCTTTTTTACCTCTATTCTTGTCCTATAAGTTGTTAGTATAGATGTTATATTACATGGTCCTACTTAGTTTCTATGGCGCTTAAACAGGTTTTCTTTGCTCTACTCCTTCTCCAGATGCTATATCAAATGCCCAGACATGTAAAAAGATCTAGAATGGTCTAATTACTCTGGTCTCTGCCCTCCAATGTAATTCCAATTACCTTCATTTCACATACAGGGACACGGAGTCCTAGAGATTTATAGGGAGGTCCAAAGCCTCACAGTAGAAGGCCTAAGGTGAACCCTGACAGAGTAACAGAATCTGACCTCTTCTCTATCACACTCCACTGCCTCTCAAAACTGAGCTAGTTCTAGAAATTTCCCACATGAATTTAACCATGCATGATCCCTTGGGGGAAGCAGAGTGATGCTTAGAAAGAGTAAGTCGCTTGACCAAAGTCATAAAGCAAGTTTAAGCACTGGGACAAAAACTCAGGTCCTTCCGGCTGTAAACTGTCATCTTCAACTCTTTATTCATACATATTTAAACACCCTGCCCCCAAATCTCTTTCCACAGCATCCTTGTCTCTTTTTCCTTTTATGTTGCCTTGTACTTGATTTCTGGTATCACATCTTGATGCTGTTTGCTCAAGTACCCTGCAGGATCTTAAAGAGAACGGATAACATCTTTTATGTTTATGTCCCTAGTGCGGGGACCAATCGACACTTATTAAACGTACGGATATCACGAAAAGGACGGTAAAAAATCTGTTCTATGTAAGTTGGACGTTTTTTTTAGTGCGCTGGAGGAAGGTGCAGCTATTTTCATTTGATGTTATGTAATTTAAGACTTCATTCTGTGTTATGACAAAGTTAGTTATCGATTATGTAAATATTATGAAACAGAATATAAATTCATGTAAAGGTTAAAGATCGTAGTGTAACGCTCCAAAGTCAAGTTCGCTTGCAACAGCCCTCTTTAGGTGAAGCCTTCGAACCCTTTGGGGGATGCCTTCATTCTCGCTGTCGTCACAAGGACCTCACTGAAGACACCAGAGGAGCACTGATGGTGACACGCCTCACCACATTTGAAGACCATAGGAAACTCTTAGGAAATTCACCCCAGACCTCCTGACATGTCCCGAAAACTCTGCATGAAGTGCTGCCACTTGTGCTGAACTTCATGACACCAAACCCTTTACTCAAACACAAACAAAGGCACGAAAATTAAGTTTCAGTTTTCCCTATACGGCGGCCATCGAAATCATATGGAACGGGCTTAGTTTTCAGTTATTTTCACAAATGAACACCTCAAATTTACAAATTATCATAGTACCCGAGAATATATCCTCAGTCCTGTGGGGAGCACTTTTCATTAATCCAAAACCTCACTTCAGTTAACACACTCAGCCTTTCCCCCCCTTACACCTTTCTAGCCAACTCGTTAACAGGTGTCGATATGAACCTACATTAACCAGCGGAACTTCTTCCCACGTTCTCCTCACCCGCCTGTCCCCAGGGAAGTGAAACTGGGTTTTAGGAGAGTGAAACCAACAAATCAATTACTTGGGAGACAGAGAAAGAGAAACCAAAATTCTAGAAAATCCACCTGATAGCTCATCAGGGCCTGAATGATTAAGAGTTGGCAGTATCACAGTAATACTGTTGTTCCAGACCACAAGTGTGCACAAGGGTGTGAAGAAATCAGAACCCCCTTCCGTGGCTGGTGGGGATGTAAATGGTGCAGCTACTTCAGACAACAGTTTGGGAGCTGCGCAAAATATTAAATTTAGGGTTATCCGATGCCCCAGCGATTTCACGCCTAGGTGTATTCCCAAGAGACTAGACAACCTAAGTCCACACAAAACCTTGTACGTGAATGTTTATAACAACATTAGACCTAACAGTTAACATGTGGAAGCAAACTAAATATCCATCAACTGATGCAGGAAGCAACCAAATAGAACGCATCCAGAGATGTGAATACTATGTGGCCATATAAAGTACCGACACAGGCCACACGGGGATGAGCCTTGAAAATACCGTCCTAAGTGAAAGAAGCCAGTCACAACAGGCCACGTATTGTAGGATGCCACATATATGAAATGTCAAGAACAGGCAAATCCACGTCTAGCAGACTGGGGGCTGGGAGAGGCTAGAAGCGGGAGAAAGGGGGAAATGGTTTTAAAAAGCTATATGGTCCGCTTCTTATGAATTCAGTCGTAATTCACCCTTACAAGATGTATCGTTTTACCTCCTGTTCCAATAAACATTCTGCAGCTGTTCTCCAGATAAGAAAACCATTGTGAGCTCCTTGCACAGATGAGATCCCTGATTTATGTCTTGCAGGTGAAGCCAAGATTCCACACACCTTTGAGCAGATAGTCTACAAGTGACTCAGCCACAGTATAAACAATAGTGTTAGAAGAGGAAATCCTTGTTCCTTCCGACCTAACAGAGTAGACCAAATCAGTTCGTGGTAAAACGCTGACTATGTGGTTGAAGGACCATCGTTCTAACACTGTTACAAGTTTAGATGTAAAACAATCATCCTTTAAAAGGTCACTTGAGGGGGAGAGGTTGGATGAAGAGTCAGTAAGTCCATTTCCATGGTCCGTGAATGACTCAAACGTCCGCAGGAATCAACTGTAGCAAGTCTCTAGAGCACTGGTCCCACCTCCCCACCTACACTTCTCATCTTTCATAGGCTTGCTCTACCAGTGGTTCTCCAATGTCCCAACCACGTGTACCCCCTCCTGCAGAGCACCTGGGAGCTCTCCCCTCCGGTTCCTTCTCTGCTCTTGCAGGCCGTGGGAAAAAGAAAAGTGCCAAGGTGATCTCAGCTGCATGGACTTGACTATTCTTCTCTCCCTTCCTTTTTTCTTCTTTCCTTCTTTCCTTCTTTCTTTCCTTCCTTCCTTCCTTCCTTCCTTCCTTCCTTCCTTCCTCTTTCTTTTTCTTTTTTTGAAAAACCGTATGTTTTAGGGCACCTGGGTGGTTCAGTCAGTTGAACCACCGACTTTGGCTCAGGTCACGATCTCGCGGTTCAGGAGCTTGAGCCCCACATCGGGCTCACTGCTGTCAGCCCGCTTCCTATCCTCTGTCCCCCACCCCTCGCTCTCTGCCCCTCCCCCATTCATGCTCTCTCTCAAAAATTAAAACAATAAACCTTAGAGGAAAAAAAAACCCCACGGTTGTGAATGGTGCGAAGTTCGGGGCACCCGTAAGCACGATGACGTCACTGCCTGGGTTGGCACCCATCTGGCGCCATCCGCATCTCGGACCCCGCCTTGTACACCCGCAGTGTCACCGTCTTAGAATCTCCGGCCCACGAGGCCCGGCGGTGCGGCCGGCGACGCTGCTGGAGCTCGCGAAACCGGAAGGCGGCGACGATCAATGAGGCCCCGTCACGGACTCTGCTAGGGAACCTGGAGCCCGGACGGGAAGACGGGCCTGGAGCTCGAACAGCCGACAGCGTCCGTGTCCCCTGCCGCCTCCTCTCCAATCTCTGCTCCCCGTGCTTGCATAGCCCTCCTAGGCCCGCCTCGATGCCTTCCGATTCTCCCATTGCTTGTCCTCCGGGTCCGACCCGGAAACGGTGAGGGATGAGACCACCTTGACCTTCTTCATCGCTGGGGCTGCATCACCGAGCACGTCCGTGGGCGTGGACAGCCACGTTCTGCATCAGGTTGCTGCCTCCCTCCGCTCCTGGAACCTCTCTCCTGCTCTCCCCACCCTCCGCTCCGGGAGCCCCTTCCCCCGGGGGTCACCTCTCGCGTGGAGATGCAGCCAACCTCAGCAGCCGCCCGGTGCCAGCAAAACCACCTGCCACCTTCTGTTGGCACGACCTCGGGTCGCCCGGGGTCCCACACCCGCCGCCCAGAGCGGGGGGCTGCTCCGTCTCCCTGTCTCCAGCCCCACTAGCCTTTCCTCCCGACGCGTTTCCTCCTGCCTGCTTCCTCCCAGGTCTCCCACTCGGAGCTTTACCGCCTCTCACCAACGTGGACCTCTCGTCCACCTGCCACGTCTCTGCTCTCCAATCCCTTCAGGGCCCAGGTGCCAGACGAAGCTTCCTGAAGTGCATCCCCACTCACAGGCCACCTCCCGCTGGACAACTTCCGATGGCTCCCTGGCTTAAATCGTAATCTCCTCCGTCTAGCCTTTGGGGCTCCCGTCGTTCCTACCCACTCTGACCTCCACCTAGTTTCAAAAACCCTAAGGAGCTCCTATGACGTGGCAAGACACGGTCGGTGGTGTTTTGAGAACAGCAGAAGAGTAAGAACTGCTCCGATCTCGTGCTACTCCCATGTAAATAAAGATGCCCTTGGCCTCGGTTCCCCCGGACCACGTGGCAGTTTCTGCGGCTGCCTTGTGTTCCTTGACTCTGTCTACACCGTTCTGCCCACGCAGAAGGTCTCCTTTGCCACGTTAACCTCTCAAAATCCTGCAAGGTCTTCAAAACGTGCCTCACGGGACACCTTCTTCCACAACCTTAATCCTCCCTTGGCTTCGCCACCACCTAACTCCAATCACACCCTGGGGGACAAGCGCAGACGAGCTCGGTCCCTCGGAGCCCGTGGCAGGTGTGCCATTGCTAGGGGACTCGGTCCTGGGACAGGAGGGGAGCCGTGCATCCACACCCAAGTGCCCGCCACACCGAACACGCACTAACGCCAGAGCTTCGGGTCTTGCCTCAGAAGACACAGGTGTTGACGAGCACGTGGGGTGAGTGGGGACAAGGTCAGAGGTAGGGCCAGAGCTGAGAAGGAAGAGGGGGCTGGAAACCAACATCCTGGAAAACACGTGCGGTTAGCGCAGGAAGGAGACCTACAGGACAGAAGCAGAGCGAGGAGAACAGGGCAGCGGAGTCAGCAAGCAGAGCTTCGAGAAGGAGGGTCGGGGTGGCCGAGAATCAAGAGGTACCGCGCAAAGGCCATGGACTTGAAGATGATGAGATCACTGGTTAAGCCGGAAAGTGCTTTCATTACTCGGGGAGAGTACATCAAGCGCAAAGGCTCTAGAAACAAACTCACGGTGAAGAAGAGGGGCAGGCATGTCCCGTGCCCTTGCCAAGCCACCGGAAGAGGAGGGTGGAGGGATACGGGGCGAGGACCGTTGACGGAGCCGGCTGGGAGCCAGAGCCAGCCAGGGCTGCTCAGAAAAGCAGTCACCCGCCAGCTGAGAGCTCTGACTGCTTCACCCGAGTCCAGGAGGGACTCACGCACCACTGAGGCAGGGATGATCCTGCAGCGGAAAGAGAGGTCTGCTTTTGTCTCTTACTGTCCCCTGTCTTTGGACAGTGGAGGAATTAACGGGCTCTGGGAGCCTGGAGGTGCGTGCCCAGTGACAGTACAGGTGACAGCGCTGGGAAAAGAGGAGGCTCCTGCCGGGGTGTCATAGCACAGAACTCGGTGTTTGCCGGAGCAGCCTCCTACAGGAAAGGGAGGAACAAAAGGCTCCTTGTGGATTCTGCTTCGTTTGTGGAAACCCGCACCTACACATCGGACCCCCGCGAAGGCTCTTTCCACTCAACAGCATGTGAAGTATGACTCTGCAGAAATGAAATCGCTTGCTTGATAAATTTGCCAGAGAGAACTTCCTCAGGACACACAAAAGCCATATGCCCCACTATTTCCTGTCCTAGCTCTTGGTAATGCTTTCTTTTCCTCCCAGTTCCCACTGGTTCTGGTGCCCGTCTCGGACACGCTGCTTTGTGGAGGACTCCTCTCCAAAACCTGTATTTTCCATGCGGCGGATTAACGTGCCCGCTGCGTCGCTCACCTTTCCATCCACCTTCTGCAACTTCAGGCTGAGAAATCCTGGAAGGTGACATCTCTCCGGCTGTTGGGGCTGGCACCGTGGCATGACTTACAACCTGATGACAACCTAAAATCATTTCTGCTGGAATCTTCTATCAGAGTGCACTGCTGAAGTTCTATTTGTGTTTTCTGAGACTTTGGGGGAGCCCGTCATTGGTTTGGCAGAGTTGTTGTTGTTACCCCTCCCGCACCTGCTTCTGTTTGAAGACTGTTCCCAGCTCCGGCAACCATATGACATGGAGCTTGGTATAACCTTGTCATACCTTGAATTTCTATCATTAATCACACTATTAATTTCTGATTGCTGGTGTGGCATCTAATTTCCCTGTGGTTACTCCCCCACTTTCTAATTTTCCACTCTTAGCTTGTAGTTAATTCTATGTTACGAGAGCAGATGGATAGAGGAAGAGGACTTCCTCTCCATGCCCACAGGTAAATTTTTTTCAATGTTCATTTAATTTTGAGAGAGAGAAAGCGCGTGCATGCACGCAGGGAGAGAGGGAGACACAGAATCCAAAGCGGGCTCCAGGCTCCGAGCTGCCAGCACAGAGTCCGACGCAGGGCTCCAACTCACGAGCTGCGAGATCATGACCTGAGCTGAAGTCAGACGCTTTAACTGACTGAGCCACCCAGGTGCCCCGCCCACCGGTGAGTTTTAACATCCACATTTCCCCATGTGGTGGTAGTGATGGTTAATTTTATGTGTCAACTTGGCTGAGCCATGGTGGCCAATTGTTTGGTCAAGCACTAGTCTAGACGTTGCTGTGAGGTATTTTTTAGATGTAATTAACAGTTGAATCAGTAGACTTTGCATAAAGCAGATTACCCTCCATGAGGCAGGTGGGCCTTATCCAATCAGTAGATGGCCTTAAAAGACCAAGGTCCCTACAAAGGAAGGAATCTGGCTTCACAATTGCCTTGATTCAAGACCACAACGTCAACTCCTGCTGGAATCCCCATGCTGCTGAGCTAACCTACAGATTTTGGACCCACCAGGGCCCACAACTGCATGAACTGATTCCTTAAAACCAATCATTCATTCATTCTTCCATTCATTTTCTCTCTACACATACATACATACACACATACATACGTACAATTGGTTGTGTTTCTCTAAAGAGCCTTGATAAATCCAGGTTATTAGATACTTTGAATAAAATTCATCCTACGATCTTTTAAATACCATGCCTATTAAGTTAAAACCAATGATCTGCTTAAGGTTTCTGAAATGAGACCATGTTAAAAGACTTGATATACAGAACTACCAATAATCATGATGCCAAGAAGTATAGAAGTCTGCTAATGGATTTTAAATTATAGGAGCAATTATTTCTAGAGGTAATAACAAAGTCGTAACTTCATTTCAAGTCTCAGTCTCTTAATCCTCTATACTGGTTTATTTCTTACTGAATGGATCTCCAGGTAGCTTCAGAAAAAGTATAGCCTTGAATTAGGAAAATCTAAATTACAGGCCCCTAAAAATCACGCTCATGGCAGAATGTCGCCAATAAATAAAATCCCTCGTGAAAGAAAATCTTTGCTAAAGCAATAGAATTTTACTGAGTGCCTACCACATGCATTGGGAACTATTGTAATAGAAACGAACATCCACTCAGTGCCGCAAACACATGTCACAGTGAGGTACACTGGTCGCCATTATTAGGAAAGGCTTATATTGAGTTACATAAAGAGGGTAAATGCGCACATTGGTAGTAAGTACAATTATAGAATAGGTCTCCTGGAGAATCAAAACATAATGCTACATGAATGCACTTCTCCGAAGACTGATTCCCACTGTCTGCCCTTAAAGGCATTCGCGATTCCATGAGGTAACAACTAACGTTATCTTCTCCAATCCTGTAATAGCAAAGCACTGGCCACTTTCTGTGGATTCCTCGACTTGACCTTAAACTCAGAACCCTAACCAAACAATGGATTCTCCTTTAACTCTGATCTTCGTGAAGATAACTAAAGAATATTTCATTTTAAAAACAACAGACTGGGCCCACTGCACCTTTCCAAGTCTGCAAAAGGACACTAAACAGGTCACACCACAGAAGATACGATTTTGTTTTAGGCCCCGGTGCTCCGCAGAAGAGCTCAGACGGTGACATTATCAGCGCTTTGAACTTTGTCCCTACACAGAAGGCAAAAACCCACCAGTATGACTTGAAAGTCCGTGCTGTTGCCTGGCATTAAGTTAATATATAACAACAATCACACATCAGAGAGAAAAACAACTCGGCAAGTTAAATATACACTCTAGGAAAACCAAAAGCGGCAACAAGAAGAAAGTGACAACCTGTGCAATCCGGTTGGCCCTATTTGTAGGCCTTTTTTCTGCACTTTCCCATATATGTGAGGACTTCTGCTTGTGACCAGGCGGTTCTGACTGCGGACAGCGGGGCTCACCTCTGATCCACCCCACAGGCGGGTTCTGTTGAACTCAGTGGTGGTGATTTCAAGAGAAAAGCTCTCCGGCCACCCAGGTTCAGGTGGAACCGAAGATTCCTCCCGGAGAGAACGTTCTGCGTGGAATTTCAACATCCAGGTGACCTGAACGCTAATTTCTCAAAACGAGTCATTCTCTGAGCCCTGCCACCAGACAGCTACTCAAAATCAGCCATTCAAACATCTGTGTCAGCGCATATCACAAATACAGAAATCCACAGAGCTCCAGCCACTCGTCATTTAACACTCAATTGTTAAATTGAGTGTTACTTCTCACCACAATCCTGAAAAAAAAAAAAAAAAACGCTTCTGGGTGACTTTTAGCAAGTTATCTTATCTCACTCAGCTTCAGGCTTATTTGCACGCTGGGAGGAATGATGCCTGCCTGGTGCGCTGTGTACAAGGTGAACCAATACACAAAAGCCTAGGTAGCACCGTTTCATGAGAAGCTTGCGTGATTTAAAACAGACACACACACACACACACACACACAGAGCAAAATCAGGACTAGAATGAACTCTCCAAAATTCTGACCCCAGCATACAAAGGAACACAGGTCACCCCTCTCCCTCTCTCGGCCCAGGTGTGCTGACAGGTAAGGCCACTCTTACTAGCCAGTGGGGAACATTATCAGGTAATGAGAGCCTTGCCTTGCAGCTCTTTGACAACTTTCCACGCAGAAAGAGTTCCAACGTCTGGATCTTATGCTCTTTCGTGTCCTAAGTTTAAGGAGTGATGAACCCTGGTCAAGTGTTTCTAATTCTACCATCAATCTGGTTTTGTTCTGATGGCAGGTTTCCATATCCTGAAGGAACTTTATATCCATTATCTTTGACCAATTGATGCTCAGTTTATGTGATTTTATATCTGAAACATTCAGCCCTCTGCTCAAACAACCTCCACAGGCAAATGAAAAAAAAAACTAGACGAAAAAATTTAGACTCCGTAAGACAGTACCTGAGAGAGCACTAGAAATAATAGTAATAACTCCAAAAAAGGCTTTATTACCCTTACAGCTTTAAAGTCATGCATGTGCGTAGCAATCTTTCTCTATCTTTTCCGGTGAGTTATCAACAGTAAGGAATACACGGGAGTATGTCTTTCTTCAGAAGCTTCACACGCTCCGATCCCAAACGTGGCAATAAAAATAACAGTTCCTGCTGTGTGCCTCTAATCCTCTTTAAGTACCAACCCCACCACAGACAACAATACCATGATGGTCACTGCGGTAATTCTTTTGGGTTTCACTGGGTTTGGTTGAATGGACTAGGCTTTGTTTAACGGGCCTGATTAATGAAGTAGAACAACACAGAGAGTTTTCTAATGCTGATAAAATCTGCACAGCTTAATGTTTAACTCTATTAGAAACACAAAAAATCACCAGACATGAAGGTATAAAAATAAATTCAGAGAGAGAGCTACAGTGGGATAAATACGTAACTACAAGGTCACAGCATCACAGCCCTGCTCATCTCATCTTAAAAAAAATTTTTTTTAATGTTCATTTATTTTTGAGAGAGAGAAACACAGCGTGAGTGGAGGAGGGGCAGAGAAAGGAAGACAGAATCCCAAGCAGGCTCCGGGCTCTGAGCCGTCAGCACAGAGCCCAATGCGGGGCTCGAACTCACCAACTGCGAGATCATGATCTAAGCGGAAGTCGGATGCTCAACCGACTGAGCCACCCAGGCGCCCCACTAATCTCATCCTTAAAGTACAGGTGGTGGAAAGGACCCTTCTCAGCTCAGACTCTCTGCCTATCTAGAAATAGATTTGCATCTCACCTAACCAGGCCCCCTTCCCAATGTAAGATTCTTGTTACCAAAAAAAAAAAAAAAAAAAACCCAAAAACCCCTAAGAGGAATTTTCCACAGGGGTGTTAATAATTTCAACAAAACTGTCCATCCAAACATTTGCTAAGTGCCAGACATCATACAAGATGTGGATGATGATAAATATGAAGAATACAATTACTTAGCATTCGGCACTTAACCAAATGCCAGGTCCTGTGCTGAGAGTTTCTCACTGAGTATCTCTCTGAATCCTCAAAGGGCCCTAAGAAGCAGGTACTCATTCCTGTGTGACCAGGGAGGAAGTGGGAGACTAACATGGCTGGTGAGTGCCTGAACTTGAATCCCTGTTGTCTGACTCAGGAGCCTGTGCTTTTAGGCACTTCCGCAAGCACTTCAGTCAAGGAAAAGTTACAGTCTTTAGCAACAGCTTCCAAAGACATTCCAAAGAAATAACGGAAAAAAAGAACACTCTTTTGTCAAAGTATTTAGTACGGAAAAAATTTAGCCAATCAGCTATTAAGCAAAATTTAAGGCTTTTAACCAAATCATCTATTGTTTTAAATAAATATCAGAACATTAATACCAGATAAATATGAAATACAAATATTAAACTATGGCTCAAACCAGATTCATTCTTTAAAACGAGCTTAAGCCAGTAGTTATAATAGTCATTATGTCCTGAGTGCCTACCAGCCCAAAGTATTGAGCTAACTAATTAATATTTTACTGTAACCCTCACACCAGTTTCCATATTACGTATGAGAGCACAGACTGAAACCCAGGAGTGCTGCCCCCCAAGTTCTCTTTTAACCACACTTAGGTCTGTGTTTGAAATAACGTACATAGTCCTACGAAACTATGTATACCAAAAAAAATAATAAAATAAAACGTGTATACCAATACGAAGAACACACACACAGAGACACTCATAAATACTAGGAAACCTTGAAAAAGATTATTTTCCAGAGCCTTTACCACCCTCAAAAAGCTCACAATCAGGGGCGCCTGGGTGGCGCAGTCGGTTGAGTGTCTGACTTCAGCCAGGTCACGATCTCGCGGTCCGTGAGCTCGAGCCCCGCGTCGGGCTCTGGGCTGACGGCTCGGAGCCTGGAGCCTGCTTCCGATTCTGTGTCTCCCTCTCTCTCTGCCCCTCCCCCGTTCGTGCTCTGGCTCTCTCTGTCCCAGAAATAAATAAACGTTGAAAAAAAATTTTTTTAAGTTACTAACCTTTAAAAAAAAAAACTTTAAATAAATAAATAAATAAATAAATAAATAAATAAATAAATCCTGAACAAAATACTAACAAACCAAATCCAGCAACATATAAAAATGATTATAAACCATGACCAAGTAGAATTTCTCCCAGAAATTCAAGGTTGGTTTAGCATTCAAAAATCAGTTAATGTACTACACCATATCAACAGAGGACAAAAAACACATTTTAAAAAAATGTTTTAATGTTTATTTTTGAGAGAGAGAGAAAGAGCACGAGTGTGAGAGGGCGGCGGGGGGGGGGGGACACCGAATTCATAACAGTCCAGGCTCTGAGCTGTCAGCACAGGGCCCAACAACACAGGCTCCAACTCACGAACCATGACTTCATAACCTGAGCCCAAGTTGGACGCTTCACCAACTGAGCCACCTGGGCGCCCCAAAAAACACATGATTATCTCAACCGAAAAAAGACATTTGAAAAATTAAACTTCCCTTCACGATAAAAGCACTCAGCAAACGAGAAGAGAACTTCCCCAACTTGACAAAGCACATCGCCTGGAAACCCACAAGCTAATCACCATACTTCATGGTGAAAGGCTGGATGCCTTCCCCGCAAGACCAGGAACCAGGCAGGATGCCTGCTGTCACCACTTGAACTCAACACTGTACTGGAGGTTCTAGCCAGGGCAATCAGACGAGAAAGTAAAATAAAAGACATCTAGATTGGCAAGGAAAAAGTAAAACTAACTCTATTTGCAAAAATAACCCAAAAAACCAAAAAACAAAAAACCATGATCTTATATGTACAAAGTCCTAACAATAACACTAAAAAACTATGGGACTAATAAACATTTCAGGAAGGCTGTAGGATAAAAGATAAATATTTTAAAAAGTTAATTGCATTCCTATACATTTGCAATGAATAATCCAAAATGGAAATAAAGAAAGCAATTCTATTTGCAGTAGCATCAAAAAGAATAAAATACTTAGGGATTAATTTACCAAAAAAAGTGTAAAGCTTATCCTCTGAAAACTACAAAATGTTATTAAAGGAAATTAAAGATCTCAATTAGTGGATTTATGGATTGGAAACTTAATATTGTTAAAAGAGCAACGTTCTCCATTATTAATCTATAGATTTAATGCAATTCCTGTCAAAACTAGGCTGAGTGCTTGAATAAATTGGCAAGCAGATCCTACAATTCGTATTAAAATCAAGGGACACAGAATAGCCAACACAATCTTGAAAAAGAACAAAGTTAGTCAGCTTACACTTTATAGTTTCAAAACTTACTATAAAGCTATGCTAATCAATGTAGTGTAGTCCTGGCATAAGGACAGACCCATACATCAGTGGAACGGAGATTCCAGAAATAAACTTTCACATTTATGGTCAATTCATTTTCAACAAAGGTGCCGAGACCATTGACTGGGGAAGGAATTGTCTTTTCGATACATGCAAAAACACGCAACTGGATCCTTCTTTCATACATATACAAACTTAAGTAAAAATGAAGCATAGGTCTAAATTTAATAGCTAAAGCTATAAAACTCTTAAGATGAAGATATACGAATATATTTCATAACCTTGAATTAAGCAGTCTTTTTTTTTCCAGTTTATTCATCTAGTTTTGAGAGAGAGAAAGAGAGAGAGAGAGAGAGAGAGGGAGGGAGCACGTGAGCAGAGGAGGGGCAGAAAATCCCGTGTCAACAAGGAGCCCAACACAGGACTCAATCCCACAAACTGTGAGACCATGACCTGAGCTTGACCGTGATCAAGAGTCGGACGCTTAACCCACTGAGCCACCCAGGCGCCCCTGACAATCACTTTTTTAGATATAACACTCAAAGCACAAACAAGAGAAAAAAATAGGTAAGTTGGATTTCATCAAAGTTAAAAACTTTGATGCAAAAGACACTACTAAATAAATGAAACCACAACCTACAGATTGGGAGGAGGTATTTGCAAATCACGTATCTGATAAAAGTCTAGTATTCAGAATATGAAAAAACTCTTACAACAACAAAACAGCACACAACCCAATTAAAAAAATGGGCAAAGAGCCTGAATATATATTTTTCCAAAGTTATACAAATAGCCAACAACCATACGAAAAGGTGTTTAACATCATTATACATCAGGAAAATGCAAATCAAAACCAAATGAGGAAGAGGATTCTGGGAATATGGTGGAATAGGAAGCAGCAGAAATCTGTCTCCCCACAAGCGCGCGGGTGGAATGTGACTGATGTAGCCATTTTGGAATTCTGGATACCACTGAAAGCATGCAACTTCCAGGGGAAGACCTGGATGGTAAATTGCCATGGTGAATTTTGGTCAGTTTCAGCGGTTAGCACGACAGCAGCTATCCGTCCCTACTCCCAGCCACGTAGCAGGCAAGCGTGTTTGGATTCCTTCAGCAGCTTGCAGGAGTCAGGATGGGCAAAAAGGACTCTGTCCTCCAAATATCAGGGATCTGTGCTCTGATTGCCGGTTGCCGTTTCTGATCAAGAGGTGCAAAGAGGCAGGCGGCCATTGTGACCGCACCTCACCCACACTGCTGCAAGCCCTTCCCCCTCTGCCGGAAGTGATTTTCAGGAGGTTTAAAAGAACCCGTCCGCATTCCGTTCTCCCCTAGCTTCTTTTTTCCTTTTGGGGAGCCAGACATTAAACACTAAGACATTCAAAAACACCTGCGTATACAGGGAAAATTAGAAAATAACCATGTGTGCCCACAGAAAGGCTCAGAAAAGACCTAAGAAGTTGTTAAGTTTACGCCTCGGGCCTGTCCTCGGCACGATAAGCAAAACAATAACCAAAGAAAAGCCAACTCTGAGGAAGGGACAGGATCTGATTTCCAGAGTTACCACATTATTCCATGCAAATGTCCAATGTTCATTAAAAAAAACGAACAACAACAACAACAACAAAAACCCAAGGCATACAAAGAAGCAGTAAAGTATGGCCCATTCAAAGGAAAAAAAATAAACCAACAGAAAACGTCCCCTAAAAAGACCTGATGGCAGGTCTATCAGACAAAGACTTTAAAGTAACTGTCTTAAGGATGCTCCAAGTAAAGGGAAGATACGGAAAAAGTAAAGAAAATAATGTGAACAAAATGGAAATATCACTAAGGAGAGACAAAACAAAAAAGACACCAAAAAGAAATTCGGCAGCTGAAAATTAAAAGAACTGAAATGAAAAATTCACTAGAGGGATTTAAAGGCAGAGATATGAGCAAGCAGAAGAAGAAACAGCAAACTTGAAGACAGGACAAGGGAAATTATAGTCTGAGGAAGAGAAAGTGAAAAGACTGAGGAAAAGCAACCAGAACCTGAGAGACTTATGGGACACCATCAAATGGACCAACATATGCCTCATGGGAGTCTCAGAAGAAGAGAAAGATAAAGGGGAAAGAATACTGGGAGAAAAAATGGCTCAAAAGTTCCCTAATTGGATGAATATAAATATCCATGGAGAATAGCAAACTCCAAGTAAGATGAACTCAAAGACTGACACTGAGACACATTATAATCAAAAAGCAAGAGAGAAGCAAATCGTCATACAGAATGGACCCTTAACAAAATCATCAGCAGATTTCTCCACAGAAGCTCTGCAGGCCAGAGGACAATGACCAATATATATCAGTGTGCTAAAAGAAACCTGTCAACCAAGAATCCCATATCCAGCAAACTGGCCCTTCAAAAGTATGGGAGAAAATAAGACATTTCCAGGTGAACATAAGCCGAGGGAGTTCGTGATCCCTACCCCTGCCCCGCAAGAAATGCTCAAGGGATCCCAGCAAGATGAAATGGGACACCAGGCAGTGATTCAAAACCACATGGAGAAATGCAGATCTCAATAAAGGTAAATACATGGGTAATTACGGAAGAGAGTATTACTACCTATATAACTTTGGTTTGTAACTCCAAATCTTGTCTGTATATAATTTAAGAGGCTAATGCATTTAAAAAAATAATTAGTTTATATTTTGGGGTTCGCAGTATATAATGATGTAATTTTTTTTTTTTAATGTTTATTTATTTTTGAGACAGAGAGAGACAGAGCATGAATGGGGGAGGGGCAGAGAGAGGGAAACACAGAATCGGAAGCAGGCTCCAGGCTCTGAGCCATCAGCCCAGAGCCCGACGCGGGGCTCGAACTCACGGACCGCGAGATCGTGACCTGGCTGAAGTCGGCGGCTTAACCGACTGCGCCACCCAGGCGCCCCTATGATGTAATTTTGTAGTAACGACCAAAAGGGGTGAGGACAGACCTATAAAGGAGCAGAGATTTTATGTTATTAAGATGGTATAAATTCAAACTAGAGGGTTGCCTGAGTGTCTCAGTCGGTTAAGCATTTGACTTCAGCTCATGATCTCATGGCTCATGAGTCTGAGCCCCATGTTGGGCTCTGTGCTAACAGCTCAGAGCCTGGAGCCTGCTTCGGATTCTGTGTCTCCCATTCTCTCTGCCCCTCCCCCATTCATGTGCGCGCACGCGCGCGCTCTCTCTCTCTCTCTCTCAAAAATAAATAAAAACATGGGGCGCCTGGGTGGCGCAGTCGGTTAAGCGTCCGACTTCAGCCAGGTCACGATCTCGCGGTCCGGGAGTTCGAGCCCCGCGTCGGGCTCTGGGCTGATGGCTCAGAGCCTGGAGCCTGTTTCCGATTCTGTGTCTCCCTCTCTCTCTCTGCCCCTCCCCCGTTCATGCTCTGTCTCTCTCTGTCTCAAAAATAAATAAACATTAAAAAAAATTTTTTTTTAAAAATAAATAAATAAATAAAAACATTTTTTAAAATTTTAAATTCAAATTAGAGTGTTATCACTTCATGATGTTAAATGTAATCCCTATGGTAACCACACACACACACAAAATAGCTACAGAATATACACAAAAGGAAATGTGAAAAGCATTTAAACATTTCACTACAAAAATTCAACTATATTCAAAAGAAGACAATAATCAAGGAAGTGAGGGACAAAAAAATGCTATAAGGCATATAGAAAACAAACAGCTCAATGCTTAGGTCCTTACTTAGTAATTATTTTAAACGTAAATGTGCTAAATTCTCCAATCCAAAGACTGAGATCAGGGGTGCCTGGATGACTCAGTGAGTTAAGCCTCTGACTTTGGCTCAGGTCATGACCTCATGGTTCATGGGTTTGAACCCCGCATCAGGCTCTCTGCTGTCAGCACAGGGCCCACTTTGGTTCCTCTGTCCCCCTCTCTCTCTGCTCCTCTCCCACTCACGCTGTCTCACACACTCTCTCTCTCAAAAATAAAACATTAAAGAAAAAAGACTGAGATTGGCACAAAAGATAAAAACACATAATCAAGTAACTATATGCTATCTACAAGAGACTCACTTTATATCCAAAGACACAGACTGAAAGTGAAAGAATGGGAAAAGATATTCCATGCAAATAGTAACTAAGAGAACAGGGTTGGTTATACTAACGTCAGACATAATAGACTTGAAATATATGAATGTCACGGGCACCTGGGTGGCTCAGTTGGCTAAGCATTCAACTCAATTTCAGCTCAGGTCATGATCTCACAGTTTGTGAGTTCGAGCCCTACATCAGGGTCCACACTGACAATGTGAAGCCTGCCTGAGATTCTCTCTCTCTCTCTCTCTCTCTCTCTCTCTCTCTCTCTCTCTCTGCCCAACCCCCACTCAGGAACTTGCTCTCACACATACACACTCTCTCTCTTAAATTTACTCAAAACATATAAATATGTGAAGGTTACAAGAAACAAAGGACATCATATATTAATAAAACATTCAATACAGCAAGAAGATACAACAATTATAAACATTTACACACTTAATGACAGACCATCAAAACGTATGAAGGAAGCAAACATAAACTACTGAGACTTCATCAAAGCAAAACACTTCTGCCCAGCAAAGAAAACTATCAAAACTAAAAGACAACTTACTGAATGGGAGAAGATATTTGCAAATGATATATCTGATAGAGTTAGTATCCAAAATATATAAAGAACTTATACAACTCAACACCAAAAGCACAAATGATCCAATAAAAAAAAAAATGGGCAGAAGACAGGAACAGACATTTCTCCAAAGAAGACAGGCAGGTGGCCATCAGACACATAAAAACATGCTCAATATCACTCATCAGCAGAGAAATGACATCAACAGCACAGTGACATAACACCTCACACCTGTCAGAATGGCTAAAATCTAAAACTCAAGACACAGTAAGTGTTGGCAAGGAAGTGGAGAAAAATGAACCCTTGTGCACTGTTGGTGGGAATGCAAACTGGTGCAGCCGCTGTGCAGAACAGTATGGAGGTTCCTGAAAAAATTAAAAATAGAATTACCACATGATCCAGCAATTCCACTACTGGATATATACCCAAAGAATACGAAAATACTAACACAAAAGGTATGTGGACCCCCAGGTTTACTGCAGCACTATTTACAACAGCCAAATGATGGAAGCAGCCCAAGTGTCCGTAGATAGATGAATGGATAAAGAAGAAGTGGTATATATATATATATATATATATATATATACACATATATACACACACACACACACACACACACACACACACACACACACACACAATGAAATATTATTCAGCAGGAAAAAAAAAAAAGAATGAAACCCTGCCATTTACAACAGCACAGATAGATCTAGAGAGTATAATGCTAAGAGAACTAAGTCAGAGGAAGACAAATTCCATATGATTTCACTCATGGGTAATTTAAGAGACAAAACAAACAAAGAAAAAAGGAAGAGACAAACCAAAAAACCGACTCTTACCTATAGAGAACGAATTGATGATTACCAGAGGGGAGGTGCAGGGGGAGGGGGGTGAAATACGTGATGGGGCTTAAGAGCACACTTATCACGATGAGCACTGAGTAATAGACAGAGTTGTTGAATCATTATATTGTACGCCTGAAACTAATATCACACTGTATGTTAATCACTCTGGACTGAAAAAAGTAATTTTGGTAATTTGAAATCACAAAACAAACATATACATATATAGACACACACACACACATACACCCATATACACATATAATATACATATGAAAGAGAAACTGCCAGAATTGGAGAGAGAGACACAGTTTCACAATAATAGTCGAAGACTTCAATACCCCACTCACTGCAATGCGCAGAACAACCAGAAACGAGGAAACAGAATTTAAACACCACAGTAAACCAACTAGATATGACAGACATAAAACACTTCCTCCAACAACAGCAGACACATTCTTCTCAAGGGCACACGGGACATTTTCCAGGACAGACTGAATGGTAGGTCATAAATTAAGTCTCAACGGATTTAAAAAGATAGCTTTCGTACAAAATATCTTCTCTGAACACAACCAGACGAAGTTAGAAATTATTCAGCAATTCCACTCATACACCCGAAAGAACTGAAAGCAAGGTTTCAAAGGGACATTTGTACACCCACGCTCGTAGCGGCATTATTCACAGTAGTCAAAGGTGGACGTAACCCAAATGTCCATCGATGGAAAAATGCACGAAGAAAATGTGGCAGGGGCACCTGGGTGGCTCAGTTAAGCTTCCGACTTCGGCTCCGGTCGTGATCTCGCAGTTGGTGGTTCGAGCCCCGCGTCGGGTTCCGTGCTGACAGCTCAGAGCCTGGAGCCTGCTTGGGATTCTGGGTCTCCTCCTCTCTCTGCCCCTCCCCTGCTCATTCTCTCTCTCTGTCTCTCTCTCTCCCCTTCTCAAAAATGAATAAACATTTAAAAAATTAAAAAAGAAAATGTGGCCTATACATACCATGGCATAGTAGTCTTAAAAAGGAAGGAAATTTCAGGGGTGCCTGGGTGGCTCAGTCGGTTAAGCACCCAACCTCAGCTCAGGTCATGATGTCATGGTTATTGAGTTCGAGCCCCGCGTCGGGCTCTGTGCTGACAGCCTGGAGCCTGTTTCAGATTCTGTGTCTTCCTCTCTCTCTGCCCCTCCCCTGTTCATGCTCTGTCTCTCTCTGTCTCAAAAATAAATAAACGTTAAAAATTTTTCAAACAAATAAAATAAATAAAAATAAAACGGCTAAGATGGAACATTTTGATATGTGAACTTCATCACAACTTTTAACAATACACACAGGTGCTGGTGAGGAAGGGGAGAGGCTGGAATCCTCCTACGTTGCTGGGAAGAAATGATGCCGCCTCCGGGCAAGGGTCTGATGGTTCCTCAAGAGGTCCATGGGGTTGCCACACATCCAAGCAACGTCAGGTGCAGGTGTACACGCACAGGAAAGAAAAACCTAGGTCCACGCAGACACATGGACACAGATGTTCAGAGCAGCGCCACCCACGAGAGCCAAGACGTATAGACCCCAATCGGGCATAAGCTAGTGAGTAAACGCAACGTGGTCTATACGTGAGATGGAATCTCGTTCGCCACCGAAGAGAAACGAATCAGCTACACGCGAACACGCACAAACCCTGAGATGCGATGCAGGGTGAAAAAAGCTAACACAAAAGGCCACATAGTGTAGGATTCCTTTTATGTGAAGTGTCTAGAAAAGGCAAATCTGTAGTGACAGAGTTTACAGGAGTCACTGCCCAGTCCTGGGAGTCTGGGGGGAAATGGGGTACAGCCCTCCTTTCTGGGGTGATGACAAGATTCTGAAATGGACCGTCTGCAATATTCGGACATGTGACTCTGTGACTATATTGAAAACAAGTGAATGTTAAACTTTGAATGAACTGCGCGGGATGCCAATCATATTTCAATAAAACTGTTTTACATGACTTCACTCACCCGAGGACGTTAAGAGACAAAGCAGAAGAACATAAGTGAAACAAAAATAATATCAAAACAGGAAGGGGGACAAAAGAGAAGAGACTCTTAAATATGGACAACAAACAGAGGGTGGCTGGAGGGGTTGCGCGGGGCGGGGGGGGGGGGGGCTGGGCTAAATGGGGAAGGGGCGCTAAGGAATCTACTCCTGAAATCATTGTGGCACTAGATGCTAACTAATTTGGATGTAAATTTAAAAAAAAATTGTATAAAATAAAATAAAATAAAATAAAAATTAAACTTTTTTAAAAGGAGGCTAGTTGCTCTGCTGTGGTGTCAGTTCATTCTTCATCTGGACAAAAGGTAGTAACACAGGAAAGGTACAGTCATCTCAGCTCAGCCATCAGGCAGAACGCATCTGCTTGGGTCAGAAGTGAAACTTCCGGGTCCTCAATATGCGCATATTATTTATATGGATGATAATGCCTCCCTAGCAATGCCTGGCACACAGTAAGCTCATTTATTATGGCACTTGTTATTAGCAGTACTTTTAATAATTGTGTGATAGTAACATCATAATCGTATAGGAAAAACAGCTCTTACTATAAGAAGGCACATGTATGTTCCTCACAAGTATCAAAGTGATCTCTAGTTCAGGGCGCCTGGGTGGCTCAGTCGCTTAAGCGCTGGACTTTGGCTCAGGTCATGATCTCACAGTTCGTGGGTTCGAGCCCTGCATCGGGCTCTGTGCGGCCAGCTCAGAGCTTGGAGCCTGCTTCAGATTCTGTCTCTTTCTCTCTCTGCCCCTCCCCTGCTCGCGCTCTGTCTCTCTCTCAAAAATAAACACAAAAAACATTTTTAAAAAAAGATCTCTAGGGGCGCCCAGGTGGCTCACTCTGTTGAGTGTCCTACTTCGGCTCAGGTCGTGATCTCGAAGTCCGTGAGTTCGAGCCCCACGTCGGGCCCTGTGCCGACAGCTCGGAGCCTGGAGCCTGTTTCCGATTCTCTGTCTCCCTCTCTCTCTGCCCCTCCCCCGCTCATGCTCTGTCTCTCTCACTCTCAAAAACGAATAAATGTTAAAAAAAAAAAAAATTAAAAAAAAAAAAAGATCTCTATTCGTGGCGCCCATAAAGCAGTTCAATAATTCAATAAACATGATTGTTCACTGCTGTTAATTCAATTTTTTAAGAGCATGTTCGGGTGGCAAAGCACTGGCTTTGGGTTGAATTTTATAGTGCCCTTACCCTGTTTGGCCTACACAGGGAATTTTTTAAAATGTGAATTCATTTGCAATATTTAAGAAGAGAGAGATTTCACTCAAAAATGCAGATTTCTAGATTCTCTCGGGAACAGGCGGGTTTGCTAACAATGGGCCGTGTTCCTTTCCGGACCCTATCATTTGGACCTAGGAGGTCTCCCTCCAAACTGCATAGCTCCTCTGCTACCTGCCTGGCCCAAAGAGCACAAGCATTTGCAACATCTGGGCTGTCGCAAACTGGAGACTTGGAGATAAATCAGCCATAGCTGTCAATCTTCCGGAGCTCACAGACTAGCATGTTACGATGAAAACAGCCATAATAAATATCTGGGGTCACTTAATATCAGCCAGATCCATTTTACAGAAAAGGAAACAATTTTATAGAAAGGGACACAAGCCTCAAAGAAGTGACATGATTTACCTAAGGGAAACCGTATCAGCCAGACTAATACGTCCAAATTATTATGAAAGTATCTGAACCCTTATGTAAATATCTCTAAGCATTTAACGTAACAGTTAAAAGTAATGGTGAATCGGGGAAGTTATGTTCATGACCACCATGCTTTGATTAACTAAGAAATAACAAACAAGTTAAACGGACAAATAACCCGTTCAACTTCTTTTTACACAAGGAGGAAAGGAGGCACGTTAATAAAATGATACAAAATGAAGCATGAGTGGGGCGCCTGGGTGGCTCAGTCTGTTAAAGCGTCCGACTTCGGCTCGGGTCATGATCTTGCAGTTTGTGAGTTCGAGCCCCGCATCGGGCTCTGTGCCGACAGCTCAGAGCCTGGAGCCTGCTTCAGATTCTGTCTCTCTCTCTCTCTCTCTCTGTTCCTCCCCCACTCACACTCTGCCTCTCTCTCCTTCAAAAATGAATAAACATTAAAAAACGTTAAAAAAAAAAACAAAAAAAATGAAGCACGAGCTTGTTATGTTACCAATTAATAGCTTATCAACCAAACACCTATCATTTATTCTGATATATGGAGCTTCTTTAGAAAATTACCAGACTCTATTTTCACAGAAAACACAGTAATTAGAGAGCCCCAAGGTGAGAGAGGGAAGACTGAGGATCATTTCTAGGAATCACGCCAGGTTCCTGTGTGCTTAATCTGTCCTTGGACTGACCTGGCCCCATTAATCAAAGCAACTGGTTTTCTGGGAAAATAACATGTTTTCGTGATCGGGAAAACAGATATTAAAGGGAAACTATGATGTCATGGGGGGAAAAAAAGGCAAAGACTATGAATAAATTTAGCTGTATTTTCTCATTTTCTGTGGTGTTCCATGAAAAGTAAGAGACCAAGGTCTTTGTTGCCTTCTGTAATTGTACCTGGTTAAACAGGTTGAACGAATAGGTGTTTACAAAATGACATGAAGTCACTTCAGTACTGACACCGATACTAGATGTTTGCATTTAAGTTCAACACGACTTACACAGATATTCTTCATAAATTTGAGTTACTAAAAATAAAAAAACGATGTAAATAAATTTTTCCATTATACATGGAAGCTTCTATTTTTTTTTAAGTTTATTCATTTATTTGGCGGGGGAGGGGGGGGACAAGGAGGGGCAGAGAGAGGAAGAGAGAGTGAATCCCATGCAGGCTCCGCACGGTCAACTCAGAGCCTGACGTGGGGCTCGAGCCCACAAACCTGGAGATCATGACCAGAGCCGAAGTCAAGAGTTGGAGGCTCAACCAACTGAGCCACCCTGGGGCCCCTGGAAGCTTCTATTTCTTAAGAAATAAAACACAAAGATAAATACGAAGTTCAAGAAATTTATATCTGGCCTCTATCTTTACATCAGGCTTAAGAGAAAAGTACACCAGGGGCTCAGCAAACCCTGCCCCCTTGAACCCACCTCAGTGCCTGGCACACAGGTAACATGCAAGAAATACCAGGTTTTCAATTAAAGTGACTATGTAACCATGTACTAAAACATACTTTTCCTGCAAAGCATTTTTAATATTATTTTTCAAGTTTAGGTTGTAGCATGTGAAACCAAAATAATCAAGGCTGAATTTACTCTTACATTCCCTAGAAATCAGTCTTAGCCATTGGGATTTCTGGGTTTTCCTTCTGTGGGAGAATAAAGGATACTTAAGTCCATGCTTCTCTAATTTATTTTTATATCCTCAGGGACTAGCACCATCTCCGGAATAGAGGAATTACTCAGAAAATGTCTTAGAATAAATTAGTAATCTAGCTTTTTATAGCAATGATCCTTTCTCTGCTCTGGATCTAATGAAAGTAGTGATTAAGTAAGCACTCTAAACAATAAGTTAGTTAACTCATAAATACTCCTCAACAAGAAGCAATCCAAGCAAACTTGAAATAAACCCTTTTCTTTCAGTCCTGGGTGACAGCTTTAGCTGCCTTACCTCTGATTTTCAGATCAAGCTTGGTTTTCGTTAAGACTTTCTAATTCTAAACAATGGTTGGATGAAATGGCCCTCTGGTAACTTACATTTGCAACAGCGAAGAGAAACCCTCCTCTCTCCTTGAATGGTAGTCAGGGTTACCTTAAATTGGCAGTATAGACTCGGTCTCCTTATTTTTGCCCGACCACATGACTTCAAATCCTCTGCTGTCTAGTTCTCATTCCCCTTCCGTTACCAGGGAAAAAAAGAAAGAAGGAAAGAAAACAGAAACAAAAAACAACCACTACCAATGCCACCACAACACTTCATTTCAGGAGTAACAGCATCAAATCAACAGGATGAGACATTTAGAGTGTCCTCCACCTACAACAGCAGAGTATATATTCTGTCCAAGACTACCTGGAACGTATATGAAGACGGACAATATTCTGGGCAGTAAAGCAATCCTCAAAACAACTGTAAAAACTAGAATCATATAGAATGTAGCCTCCAAACAAAACGGAATGAAGTACGAATCACTAACAGAAAGATGCCAGGAACATCTCCAACCATTTGTAAAGTAAACAATATGCAGGTAAATAATCCACAGGTCAAGGAGGAAGTCAAAGGGAAATTTTAAAAAATACATTTAACTGAATGAAAATGAAAATGAAACATATCATTGTAGGACACACCTAAAGCAGTGCTCTAAGGGAAATCTATAGCATGAAATGAACACATTAAAAAAAGAAGAAACTTCTAAAGTCAGTAATGTAAACTCCCATCTCAAGTTAAGCCCAATAAAAGCAGAAGAAAGAAAATAATGAAGGTAAGACAGGTAAAAAGAAATTGAAAACAGAAAAACGGAGAAAATCAATTAGACCAAGAGCTGGTTCTTTTTAGAATATTACTAAAATTTACAAATCTCTAACAAGACTGACAAAACAAAAAAAAGATGGTGACACAATATACCAACATTAGTAATGAAACAAGATATGACTATAGACCCACCCCCAGACATCAAAAGGACAATAATGGAATATTATAAACAACTCTGTACCCATAAATTTGGCAATTTAGACAAAATGGACCATTTGTTCAAAAAATACAAACCAAAATTCACACAATATGAGATAAGTAACTTCAATAGCCCTTACCCATAAAGGAAACTGAATTTGCAATTTCAAAATTACCAAAAAAGAAATCTCCAGGCTCAGACAGTCTCACTGACTCTACCAAATGTTTAAGAAAGAATTAACCCCAATTCTACACAATTTCTTCCAGGAAATAGAAGAGGAGGAAACACTTCTCTACTCTACAGGAAATAGAAGAGGAGGAAATACTGTTTCATGAAGTTATTATTACCCTGAAACCAACACCAGATAAAGATAGTACCCCTCCCCACAAAAAAAAAAAACACAACTACAGACCAATATCCCTCATGAATACGGACACAAGAATGATTAAAAAAATAGAACTCAGCAATATATAAAAATAATTATGCACATAAACAAGCGGGGCTTATATGCATTTGGGTTTATTCCAGGAATCCAGGAGTTTTTCAATATTTGCAAATTAAGCAACATACTTCACCATATCAGCGAGCTAAAAAAAAAAAATCACATGATTACATCAACTGATACAGAAAAAGCATATGGTAAAATTCAACACCCATTATGATTTAAAAAATCCCAAAACACAGGAATAGAGGGAAACTTCTTCAAGTTGATAAAGAGCATCAAACAGAAACCTACAGCTAACGGTGAAAGACAGAATGCCTTTCTCCTGGGATCAGAAACAAGAGGCTAGGGCTCTGACCACTCTTGTTCAGCACAACGCGAGAAGTTCTACCCGGCGCAGTAAGGAAAGAAAAGGAAATAAATGGCATGTACGTAGACTGGAAAAGCAGATATTAAACCATCTGTGTTTGCAGATGACACAACGGTCTTCATAGACATATTCCCAACGGTTCCTTGGGATCCCAAGGAATCTACCAAAAAGTTCCTAGAACTAATGGATGAGCTCTGTAAGGTTGCAGGATACCATACACCAGAGGCTGCAGGATAAATACACCAACACACCAAACCTATATACTAGCAATGAACACATGGACATCGAAAGAAAAAATACAGTACCATTATGGACCTTAAAGGTATTAGGCTAGGTGAAATAAGTCAGAGAAAGGCAAACACCATATGATTTGCCTCACACGTGAAGTCTAACAACAACAAAATGAACAAACAAAACAAAAACAAACACATAGAAACGCAGAACAGTTTGGTGGTTACCACAAGGAAAGGGGGTTGGGGGGGCGCAAAATGGGTGAAGGAGGTCAAATGTATGGTGATGGATGGTACTAGACTTTTCGCAGCGATCACTTGGTAGTGCATACAGATGTCCAACTATAATGTCGTACACTTGAAACTTACGGAATATTATACACTAATTTTATCTCAATAAAAAACACGATACTATTTACAATCACTCAAAAAGCGAAGTACTTAGGTATAAATCTAAATCACGAATAGGAATTACACGCTGAAGACTACATATGATGATGAAATTAATGGAAAGACACACTGTGATTACTGATTGAAAGACTCAACACTAAAGATGCTGATTCTCCCAAAATTGCAGCAAGATTTTTTGTAGATATGAGATTATTCTAAAATTTATATAGAAAGGAAAAGGAGCTAGGATAGCTAAGACAATTTTGAAAAAGAATACAGCGAGAGGAATCAGACCATCCAATTTCGAAACTCATAGCTATATGAATCAAGACTGATACCAGCTGAGGTATAGACAATAGCTCAGTGGGACGGAAAAGAGAACTCAGAGAAGGACCTACACAAATATGCCCAGTGATTTTTGATAAAGGTGCAAAGCAACTGAATGGAAGAGAGGGAGTCTTTTCAACAAAAAAGTGCTAGACCAATTAGACATCCACAGACAGGGGGAAAGAAACAGAAAAGGAACAAACAAAAAAACACCAAAATCATGACGTAAATCCATACCCTACACAAAAACTCAAAAGAAGCATAAACTTAAATTTAAAATGTAAAACCATAAAACTAAAAAAAAAAAAGAAGACGAAGAAGAAGAAGAAGAAAATCTTTAGGATCTAGGGCCAGGCAAAGAGTTGTTATTCTTAGGCTTGACAGGAAAAGCATGACCCGTAAAAGGGAAAACAAATCAAGAAATTAGACCTCATCAAAATAAAAACTTTTGTTCTGCAAAGGACCTGGTCAAAAGCTAACAGGGCAAACAAGTCAGAGAACATATTTGCAAGCCACGTGTCTAAAGAAGGACTGGTATCGGGGCGCCTGGGTGGCGCAGTCGGTTAAGCGTCCGACTTCAGCCAGGTCATGATCTCGCAGTCCGTGAGTTCGAGCCCTGCGTCAGGCTCTAGGCTGATGGCTCAGAGCCTGGAGCCTGCTTCCGATTCTGTGTCTCCCTCTCTCTCTGCCCCTCCCCTGTTCATGCTCTGTCTCTCTCTGTCCCAAAAATAAATAAACATTGAAAAAAAAATTAAAAAAAAAAAAAAAAAAAGAAGGACTGGTATCTTCAGAGAATTATGCTGAGTGAGAAAAGCAAACCCAAACATACTATGTCCCAATTTTATAACATTTTTTAAAGGACAGAATTATATGGGGGATAAATTAGTGGTTGCTGGGGGTAATGGAAGGAGTGGGGACACGAGGGAAGTGGGTGTGGCCATAGAAGGGCTTGAGGGATCCTTGTGGCGTAAGGAATGTCTCTAGCTTGACTGTACCAATGTCAATATCCTAGCTGTGATGTTGTACGATGATATGTAAATATCACTGCACTACACCATGCATGTGAACCTACAATTATCTCAGGATGGAAAGTGCAATTTAAAAAGTTAATAAACAAGAATTTAAAACTTCACGAACACAATTACACGTTGCCTTAGCTCTCAAATCCCCACTCTTCTTCAGCAAACTCCTGCCTCTTCTGTGTCGATGTTCACTTTGAGGAACCTTACTCCAGCTAATGACAATCATCTATGCGCCTCTGTCTTCCACACAACAGATCACCAGGATTTCGGTCTGCCTTTTTCTTGAATATTCCCAAGTGGATGTTCAGCAGGCGAGTCTAGGACCAATACCACAGGTGTGTGCGAATTCCGGGACAGACTACCCGGTCATGCACCGCCAAGCAGGTGTGGTGGCCACTTGCCTGTTAGGCCATCGGTAATGACCAGCCTTCTCTACATCACTTCCTTTGAAACCATTCACCTAACCCTTGTAACATTTCCACTCTTACCTGCATCACGCTGTGGAAGAAGTAAGAGGCACCGAGGTCACAGGACCACACATCAGACACCTCAGTGAGAGGGCCTTCCCGGCACCGATCCTTCTTGCTCTGTCCTCCGCGTGGACGCGGCAGATGCCGTCAGATGGCCCTGAGGGTCCTGACATGGGGGTCGGTAACTACTTCACCATCTTCCTTCCACCTCTCGCCAAACGGCAGCACTGAATGCACGAGGCGGCCAACAGGCAAGGTTTCCCAAGTGCCTTTGCACTCAGGTAGCACAAGAGTCTCCTTTTTGGGAATCTGGAACCGTCCAGATCTCCTAGTGAGCAGTTAGCGAGTGGGTGGTCCCAACACAAATCTGAATTTCTCGCTCCTCTGAGGAGATAGCTACAGGATTCTCCCAATGAGGAAACAGCTTCCCAACTAAAAATTCATGCGAAGTGTGTTCCACAGCTAATTCTTTCTGAATCCAGCAGGGATGAGGTTAGACAAGGAAGAGAAAGATTCATAGCCAGGCACGTGTAATAACTGGTCACTGCATGATCCAGCTCTGTTTTCTTTTTTTAAAGTTTATTTATTTTGAGAGAGAGAGCATGTGCATGCATCCCCGCCGCCTCCACGCGGAGGAGGTGCAGAGGGAGGGAGAGAGAGAATCCCAAGCAGGCGCTACGCTTAGTGGGGAGCCTGACGACATGAGGGGACATCTACAGCCCCACGCTTACCTGACTGAGCCCCCCAGGCACCCTGGTCCAGGTCTCTTTAAACAATCGCATAAAAAAACACCCTTCTGTTTGGAGAAAACAGTAATAAAGACACACGCTTTCAAGAGTCTTGTGGGTTTTTTAAATCTTCTCTCACTACCGACTAAAGGGCTCACCGGTTCTTTCCAGGTGACCTGGAAGTACACACAGAAGGTGGCTGTCCCAGTTCAGTCTGACAAGGGGCCGGGAACCGTCCTGCTGAACCAGGTCCCCTTTCACAAGGATCTTTATCCCGGACTGATCTGCACAGATACCCTCTATCTTCGTCTCAGAGGAAAAGTGTTCCAAGTGACACAAAGTGTTCTTAAAAATCCGCAGCCCGCACTGTGTAGAGGGTAAGACCTGGCCTCTACAGAGACAACTTTCCAGGAAAGCCTAGAAAACAGTACCGTCCTGACAGTAGGCCACTTCTGTCTTCCCTTACAGATTCTTCATCCCAGCAGGAAAGAAAAACTAAGAGATTGCTGGTATCTGCCCATAAAAACGAAAAAAGGGTATTAAACTCCTATAGCACGGAAACCACAATCATCTCCTTGAACAATTCCCATTCAGTAGTCCAGCATGCACCGAAATTTAATAAACCGCCCTGCCTTAGAATAATTGTCACATGGGGTTTGATTTAATTAATCTCAGCAGGCTTGGAAACAGCCCCCAGGAAGTCAATGGGATAAACTCCCTTCAGACGTGCTAGAATGAAAATGTGAATTAGCTAAGCTACCAAGTCAATATTTTAGGTAGTGGTGGGGATTTTAGTTACATGCTTTGACCTACCCACCTGACTGTAAGCGCTGACCTTGTAAAGCTAGATCGTTCTTGCTTCTGGGTACCCCTTGACGGTTCTGGGTCAGCACCCATTCAGGGTGAGCACCATGGATGAGGGGTCAGATTAGAAATAAAGATTAGGAGAGGTGTCTGGGCAGCTCAGTCCGTTGAGCGTCCAAGTCTTGATCTGGGCTCAGGTCATGATCTCACAGTTCGCAGGTTTGAGCCCCACGTTGGGCTCTGTGCTAAGCCTGCTTGGGATTCTCTCTCCGCCTCTCTCTCAAAATACATAAACTTAAAAACAAATAAAGATTAGGAAGAGCAGAAAGAGTTCTTGCTTCCTCCTATGAGATTCTGCTATGTTAGAAGGAAGGCAGACAGCATTCTCTGAGCCCTGGGTATTTTTCCTCCTTTCGAGTGGAGTCAAGAGAAGCATGGATGATGGTTCCTCGCGGAAACCCAGAGAGCGGAAGCAAGCACGCATACCCTCTCACTCCTCCTGAGCCCCACTGCCCTGGAAGAAGATTCTAGCTCAGAAAGGAAAGCCTGGAGGAAGGTGACCTTCATCATTCTCCTCCCATCCAAGAGTGAGGTCTACTGAGAAAAGGAGAGACTGGCAGGGGGAGGGAGGGGTGAGCCCCGCCCATGCTACAATTAACACTTGACAGACGCTGTGAGCCTGCACTTGGCCCCAGTGCCTCACCCTGGCCTCCGCTGCCACCTGCATTTATGAATGAATGGTCCCTATGTCTCAAGGAGCAGGACACCGTCATTATCGGTGAGCCACGCAGAAGCACAAGACGCTCTGCCCGGCGCACGGCATTTCCAAAGCCGGGTCTGGAGCCGGTGTCGGCCTCCACCCGGCTCAACGTTGGACAGGGCTGTTTATACCCACGCCGGGGGGGTAAGGACAGCAGGTGACAGTATGAAGCTAACCCAGTCAGCCTGATTCCCCAAGCTGCAAGTTTATAAATCACTCCTCACCCACACCTTGCCATGACTTGTGACTTGTCATGAAAAAAAACTAAATGAAGCTGCCACTCTTCCTTGTTCAGAATGCCACTGTTTCATTTGCTTAGTGAGGCCGGCCGTCGAAGACTGGAACTTGACGGTAATTAGAAGCTCGCTCCGGGTCACACTGGTACGAGAGAGCACAGCACTGTGGTTCCATCACACACAGCGCTCTACGCGCACACAAACACACACGAACGTAACGCACTTGCACACCACACATGGCGATCAGGGACCGATGGAGCGGGCACATACGGTCAAGCAGCCAATCCTTTTCTAGGAAGCAGAGGACACGGCAGTTCTGGAAAAGCGGCCTAGGGACACACAGAGAGAGACGCTCTGATGCCAGAGCTGAACGGGATTTGGTGAAGCGAGTAGGCTTCGGTAAGATGAGCCAAGCAATCCCTGGGGAGTTTAGGTTTGTGTTAGAAAAGTCAAAGGTAGCAAAAGCAGAGAAAACAGGTCTCGCAGATTTTAAGAACATACCATGTTGAAGAACATTCTGCGTACCCTTCCTGGTGTTTCTTGGATCGTTAGCCTCAAACGTCTGAAACCTAAATGTACTTCTCACCGTCCTCATTTTAAACTACATAATTCTGTTGAATATAACTAAAGCCGCAGATATTAATATATCCCCGCCTTCTTTGCTGTTTTCGATGAGGGTTCGGGGGATGTTATTTCAGAAGGATCCATGGAACATTTAAGCAAGGGCAAGTCTTTTGAAGGCCTGTATTTCTAAAGCCTATTCAGCCCGCGGGTAACTGGAGTGATAATGGGAAGACCACACAATGGAGCCTAGTCTTTACCATAATACTGAGCTGCTTGTGTGCTCGCTATACAAAAGTTTCCCCAGTGGTAGATTTTCACTCGGTAATCGGGCAGCAGAACAAATATAGCGAATCAATTATTTCCATTTGAAACACACACTTAAATGTCCCGGGGCCGACCTAACAGTAAACACCAATTACTTGCATATCCTGCTCAGAAAACAAACCCAAACACATAATCTAACTTTTCCACAGAAAGAGAACAAATATCTACACTCGAGATTAGGAATTCACCTACTTCTCCTTTCCTTATTTAGTTTGGCCATCCTCCTAGGACTGACTCTGGACTAAAAGATACTACAAACCCACAGAGTTCAAGCCGCATCGCAGATTTCATTCGGAGAGTACTACCTGTGGACCACTCACTCAAGCCTCCTGGTCCCCGGCAAACTACATTTAAAAAAAAAATTTTTTTTAATGTTTATTTTATTTTTGAGAGAGACAGAGGCAGAATATGAGTGGGTTAGGGGCAGAGAGAGAGAGAGACACAGAATCCGAAGCAGGCTCCAGGCTCCGAGCTGTCAGCACAGAGCCTGATGCGGGGCTCGAACTTATGAACTGCAAGATGATGACCTGAGCCGAAGCCAGACGCTTAACTGACTGAGCCACCCAGGCACCCTGCCGGTGAACTACATTTTAATAACTTGTCAGGATATATTAGAATAATTATTGCATGGGGTTTGGTTTAATTAATCTCAGCAGGGTTCAAGGAAGGCCCATGAAGTCAACATGAAACATGTCCTTCAGATGTTCTATTATTGAAAGTTGAGGAACTATGTCACCAAAAAAGACAGTGACAGGGAAGGCTGCAGATATAAATCAAAACCCAAATACTTTACACGTGCTGATAGAGATGTTTGTCCCACCACGGTAGGAAAAGAAGGGATAGACAGACTTGCTAGGTTGGGGGGTGTGGTGCAAAGCAGATGTTCATCAATAGCTGTAGAATTACTAAAACAACCAATGAAGGTTGAATGATCATGCATGACGAGACAGAGAATGCAAAAGACTCTACATCCTTTCAAGCGATGGTTAGAAATACATAATTTATAACATAATGGCATTTAGATCCTACAAAACAGATCGGCTACCAAAAAGAGACCAAGTCTGGAGATTTATTCCAGGTCTGAAAACTGGCATTTAGGTACAAATGATATATTAGAGTGGATACAGAATACACTGGATTCAGATCCCAACCCAGCGGCTTGCCACCTGCATTAACCTCGGGAAGGCATTACCCTGTGTGTTTCAGCTGCCGTATCTGTAACACGTAGACAGTAATGGTACCCAACTCTCAAGTCATTCCCGTCCATGTTGCAAAGCATTGCTACTTCATGACCGTAGAGTCTGGATAGATTCCAAAAACTCACGTTTTTCCAGACAGAGATGGGAAAACGGTGCCAGGTGCTGGGAAGGCTGGGGTGGGGAGGGCATGCTGTGTTTACAGTGCGACCCTTATATCCTTACAAAGAGGGGGCTTAGAGAATCAGATGTGGAGATCCACAGCATTGGGCTATGGCGCCTCTCAACTCTGAGAACAAAAGACAGGACGGCCAGGAGATCTCCCAACCAATATGCATTCAACAATCAACGAGTGTTCGTCATCAAACAGCTGAAACAACTCCTCCTGCCATAGAACCATCAGTGCCCGTGCCAGCAGATGTATACCAAGCACTTACCACACGCCAGGCCCTCTGCTAAGCAAGAATGGACTCATTTTACCCTCACAACAGCCAATCACAGTGGTTCCCACACTCCGCTGTGCGTGGGAAGCTTCTAAGAATTCCCATACCTAGGTCACACCCCAAACCAATCATGATATTTGGGAGTGGGAGTAGGCATCAGCTTTTTTCAAAGACCCCTGGGTAATTCCAACGTGCAGCAAAGTTTGAAATGCCTACCTAAGGGCTGGCCTACCTATTGCCTACATTTTTCAGATAAGGCAACTGAGGCACAGGCAGGTGTTACAGAAATAATACGAATTACTGGCATGCAACGCAATGACGCAGGGGGGCCGAAGAAATTGTGAGGATGTACATACACTGGGCGAAGAAATGCAGGACATGAGGGCAGCTGTCGACCTGACAAAAATCCTACGCAATCCAACCAGGCAGACACAGAGCTACCTTTTTTTGAAACAGTTATCACGGAACCATGAAGGCTGACTGTTTAGGACCGTCTAGAAAGCACGTGTTCTAGAATAATCGTTCTCAAACCCTGGCCTTCTGAAACTCTCAGCACGTCTGACTGAGAGCCCTAGAATTTGCTCTTCTAACAGATCCCCGAGTGAGGGAGAACCCCTGTTCTAGACACACCGTAACAGTCATAAATGAGACGCTGGGAGCCACAACTAAGCAGAAGTGTTTGAGAGTTCCTAGGGGCACCGAGCTGCAGTCTGTTTCCCCGCCTCTGCTTATTCAATCTGGCCGAGTCTGTCTTTATGCCTCCCTCTGCCAGCTCCTTCCCTAAGCTGTTCACCCCATTCAGCCCAGGCTGTAGTTAACTCTTAAAACAGAGGCTTCCTCCAGGAAGCCTTCCTGGATCCTAGACCTCTCATGTGCTCCCCAAAAACCCTGCCCCTAAACTGATCGCTACACCTGCTATACGTTTCAAGACTTTCCTTTCACACATCTACCCTCTCCCGCTGGACAGGAAGGTGAGCCTCCTCGAGGACAGGAGCTGTTTCCGAGGACTCTTTCCACCTGCGGCATCCAGCACGAGGCCCGGCACATAAAAGGTGCCAAGTGTGCGCCTGCGGGCCCGCCGTCCCGCCAGGAAGGCTGGAAACGGAGCAAAGCTGTGAAGTAGAAGCTGGTTTTCTCTAGCTACAGACGGTCCCAATGTATACACTGGATGTGTTTCAAAGTCCACGTGTAAGTTGTCTTTAGGACTCAGGGCTCATTCACTTCTGCAGCATATGCGGTGGTTAAGCACTAGAGCCTGACCTCAGAAATCTGTTTAACGTGACCGAACTGTAAGTTTAACACTCAAGTACAAGACTGCTCACTGTTTAGATTATATAGAATGATAATCTCTATGAAAGACTGTGATCAAAGTTCCGGGACCAGGAGCACATCTCATTCCTGGCCTCCTGCCCCTCTGTTTTAAGACAATAAAATCTTGGACTCCCTCCCCTTGCACCTGTCCTATGGGATAAGGAAAGTTCCCAGTTTCCCACTTGCCTCCCTCCTCCAACAGTTTCCAGTCTGATCATTTCAGCCCTATATTCTCCTCTTCTCCAAGGACAGCTTGCCAACCTTAGAAGCAAACTCCGTCATGATGGGATGATAACGGGGGCTGGGGGGAAAGGCTGGCTGCCCCCTTCTTCCAGATTAGCCATGCAGAGTCCTCTCGGGACTCCCCAGTCTGGCTGATTCCAGACAGCGAGGACAGGAGGCAGGGGAACGTTCCAGTCCAGAGCTGGCAGGCGAGCGTGGAAGATATTTTCAGTCAGGCACATGGTCCCTGAAATTACAAGGCTGAGTTCTCATTTCTTCCACAATGACACAGAGTGGTCCTACTGCAGGGGAACGGTGGAGGCTGTATCTGACCAAGAAATCAGGTCCTTTGAGGTCCTGATTAGATGAGGTAACAGTCCTACGTCTGGGCCATTTGAACATGAAGACCACAGGATGGGGCATCGCCTGTGTCCACAACTCTGGACATCCGACCACGGCAAACTGCCACCGCCCTGTATTAGAAATATACACGATTGTCTTTTCATTCCGGACACTGCCACAGCTCCCCGGTGCCCTCTCAGGCGGTGAGAAAGCACCGCGTGCTTCACCCGATGTGAAGCAGAGAAGTTCCAGAAGGCCCTGGAACTTCTGTGAGCCCCGGCCCCCCACCCTCGTGCCGCACCTGCACTCCGCAAGCAGGAACCATCACTTTGTAGAAGCCTCTGCGAAACAGTGCTGCCTGAGGGAGTCACAAGCCACAGGGCAGACAGACAAAAGGAAGCGGACGCCCGGATTTCCTGGGCCAGGCAGCCCTGTGCTCCGGTCTCACTCTGGTCACTTACTATGGGGCTCTGGCCATGACAACGTCCCTGACCTCCATCCTCTCAACTGTGAAAGGGGACCAGGAAAACCTCACTTGCTGTTCAGCTGTGACGATCCTCACCTGAACCACAGAACGCAGACAACAATTTGAGTGACCATGCCCTCGATTCTCCCAAGGAGGGACCTAACCACCCTTCTCATTCTAGAAGCTTCAGAGGGAAGTTAATCACATACAACGTATACCTTAGGGCATTAGGGTTTAATTCTGTCAAGAGGGATGGATACAGAATGAGCTGAGTTGAGCATTATGGGTAAAGAATACCCTCCAGGTTTCCTGAGGGTTCCTGGGGGAAGGGATTAAAGGGACAGGAAGGACCCGAGAATCAGGAGGGCATGGGTGTAAGTCCCGGTCCAAGAGAAGGGGGGGTGGGCTTGTCAGAGGCAATACAAAAACAGAAACTAACCCGACAGGCTCTCCCCCTTCGCTTCTGTTTCATTTGAGATGCAGGATGGAGGAAATCATGTGAGCACTTTGTGCCTAATGCATTTCTCTCTGCAAATGGAAAATACAATTAAACATTACAGTTACTGATCTTTAAACTGCCGTGTATAATATGACTCGCCTCTAGGAAGCAGTGTACGTTTGGTGTTCGCTCTTGGTGTTTTGAAAATAACAAAATTACTTCTTTCTAAGACATCTGAATTGATAACTTCCGTTGATTTTATGATCCCACGTATGCCATCACGTATCTCAAAAGCAAACATTTTTAAGGGTTTAGCTTTCAGACAAAACACACACACACACACACACACACACACACAGAGAGAGAGAGAAAACCCCTGACAATTTCCATTCTAAATGAATCTTTCCAAAGCCTCTTAGCTCAGGAAAGGAAGAGGAAAGACGGTTCATTGTTTTCAGCAGCAAGCAGAGAGGTCAACCCACCAAGCCGCAGGGCCGGGCATGGAGAGCCTTGGACCCAAAGTCAACTGATCTGGGATCTAAAGCCAGTTCTACCGTCTTGCTGCTTTCCCTTGGACGCGTCACTTTCTCTCTGGGTCCCAGTTTCCTCACCTGTGGAATGTCAGACCCCTTCCTGCCATCAGAGGATAAAACTTTACCTACCACTCTGCTTCAGTATCACCAAAAAAATATTTGCCTCCAGCTTTCAGGAAGGTGAAGACCGACAAGACAGTATTTGAACAAGGCTTTAAGGTTATATAATGAACTAGAAATAAACAAGACTCCTAAAATCACAGGGTTATCAGGGACTCTAGAGGCCTGGCCAGCTAGCTGAAAGTGGAATTGAACTCTCAATGCACAGGAGACAGTTGGCAATGGTCTTTTCTTTCTCCTCGAGTTCCTGTAGCTAAGGGGGCCAGCGTGTTCTCTTAAGGAAGCAGGCTGAAAGTGAGCTTGAAGTGACAGTCAGCCTGGTCAGTGTCCCCAGTCTTGCTGAAGGGCATTAGGCATCAGGTTTTCCCCATATACTGTTCTACAGGTAGAGACAGTTTGCCCTCAACTGTTATCAATTGCAGACTAAATAAAGCATCCAAATGATGACCTGGTTTCCAAAGCCAAATTCCAGCCCACGTCTGAGTTCAAAAGTTCCTACCGCACGGAAGCTCAGCGCCTGGTGAGGAGGGGTCCACCACCACGTAGCCATGAGAACCTGGGCCTGTTCCTTCTCTCAGCCTCTCTGGTCTCATCTATAAAATGGGGACAGTAATAATATCTATGTTCCAAGGAGGAGAGGAGGATGTGTGAGTTATTATTGCATGTAAATCCCTCAAAAGGGTGCCTGGCCCATGTTAAGTGTTTTGGTAAGTGCTACCTAACATTCGTATTGATATCAATGGTAACATAATTCCAGAACTACGTATATGATACTAGAGCAGACAGGAAGATCCTGAAATCCAGAGCACTCCTGGGGAGATACAGCTGTCCCCTACCTCCACCTCCTGACCCCTTCAGGGGTCTGAAATAAAGAAGTCTGCAAGGTAACGGACGACTGATTGGAAAAGAGGAAAAGGAACCTACGGATGGTGATGGCATAGAAGAATCACAACCAAAGACAGTGAAACGAGGGATGCTGTGAGGGCAACAGCAGGCTGTGCTGGCAAAAAGCACCTGTCAAGGAGAAAGAAGTAGGTAAAAAGCAAGAAAGCACCATGTGGGAGAAACTCACGATACAGAATCAGGATGCCCACGCCTGCGTCGCACAAATGAAAAAGTGGATAATCAAACTGGGTGGACAGATGATGGCAAATGTGGGGGCCCAAGGAGGTAGATGAAAATTACAATATGTATAAGAAACAGTCACATAAAACTCTAAAGGATGTGGGGGCAGAGAACAAGGTTCAGCAGCGGGAGGAGTGCATAATTAACAGACACCAAGAGAACAATGGAGTGAGGAGGTTTGCAAATTGGGGGACGTGAAGAAAAAAGGTGCATTTGTTAAGAAAGGTGGAAATACAAAACGGGAGTGAGATTTCCGTGCCTGTTGGCAAAGGAGAGCAAAGAACTGGGACTCTTGGAGGGGGGTTATGGGGAAGAAAACAGGCAACACAGAAAACGAGGTGGGGTGCAGAGAAAACGGGAGGGGGGGAGGGGTTGATTTTGATTTTGGATAGCCCTGGTCATAAATGCTAAGTAAATTCAAATTACTGTTCTAACATTATCATCCAACGCTGGGAAGCAACTAACCCGGAGAGTTCTTGTTTGCTTTGGTTTGGTTTGCTTTTTCGCACTTGGAGGGAGGGGAGATTTGCTCAGGCTCTGTAACTTTGCACAGTCAGATGGGTGGCCCGCCAGCACAGGTCACCTGAGTTCCCCCTGACGCGGGCAGCAGTGGCGGCTCCTACCTTCCCGGGGCTGGTATGCAAATTCCCTCACCACGTCAACCACGAACGGAACCAAACCGACGCCAGCAACTCCCTCCGATCCACAGACGACAGACGCCGGGTCCCACCGCTCTTTCCCCTGAAATGAGCCCCAGCTGGGACCCAGGGAGAAACTCGCTTCCAAAACCAAGTTCTCCGACCGCATCCCTTCCAGGGCCGCCGGCCGCAGCAGCCCCGGGCGGGCGCTCGCCGCACCGGTCACGCTGCGGGAGGGAGCCGAGCCGGGGAGGGAACACCGGCCGCACCAGGCTCCCCGAACCTTTGTCCGCGCGCCCCGCGCAACCTCGCAGGCCAGGCCCAGCGAGTCGGGAGCGCGAGGTAAAGTTTCAGGGTAATCCCCGAAAGGGTCGTGCAGGAGCCGGCCTCTTCCACGAGCACCGCCGGCACGCGCTTCCCCCGGGCCACGCCGCTGGCGAGCCCGGGGAGCGCCGAGCAACCGCCGCAGGGCACCAACAGGTGGGCAGCGCGGGCGGCCCGACGAGCGGCCAGGAGGACTGAGCGGGGCGTCCGCGGACTACCAAAGCCATCGCCTGGGGCTAATTCCTCTCCCGGGGCTCCCAGCTAACAGCCCTGGACGCCGGCCCCGCGCCCACCCCGCAGAGCCGCACGCCCGGGTGCAGCCTCACCTCGCGTGGGCCCCGCTCGGCGGAGCCTCCAAAGCCAGCGGATCCAACACGTCCCTGCGAACACGGGGCCGGTCCCGGTCCCGCCGAGCTCCGAGCACGCCGGGCTCCCCGGGAGCCTCTGCACCCGTGCGCTGACTCCGGGCTGGCGGCGGGCGGGGCTGCCCCGGGAGAAAGCGCGCTGCTGAATCCCGCCGGCGCCGCAGCCTCCAGGCTCCCCGGGCCACGCCCCCAGCCCGCCCGGCCACGCCCCCAGCCCAGCTCTCCCTCGACGCCCGCGGACGGGCCGTCCCTCCAACCCAAGCCACGCCCCCGACCGGCCCTGACCACGCCCCCAGCGCGGGTCTCTGTCCACTCAGGCCACGCCCCCGACCGGGATCTCCCTCCGCCACCCTCTCAGGCCACGCCCCCCGCCCAGCGACCCCCCGCTAAGGTTGCCGTTGCCTACGGCCCGGCTGCTGCCACCATCCTCCCGGCCATTCCCAACCCCCCAACAGCATCCCCCATCCCCCATCAGGATCACCCCCCACCCCTGCTTCGGCCCTCCTACACTTCTCCCCCACCCCAGCTTTTCTTCCTCTCAGCTACACCCCCAGCCCGGCTCCTTTCCTACCACCCCCAGCGACGCCCCCATATCACTACCCCAGCCCCCCCAGCCTCGCCCAGGGCGGGAGGAGCCGCCGCGTCGCCGGGGCAACCGCCGCCCCCCGCCTCCCGTCCACTCGCCCCACCTCTGCCTGGGCGTGGAGCGAAGGCACCGTGGCTGCGCGCATTTCCGAGCTAGGGAAACACTAGGTGAGGATTTTTAAACCTACCCTTTTCCCCAGGAACTACGACAAGTCTTATGTGTGCCGTTCAGTGAACCCACTCAAAGCACGACCACCTTTTTCTGTGTGGCTCACGGGCTAATCATTAATTCGCATGAAAACCACAGAGGCGAAGCAAACCCTCCTGTGCTAGGATGAGGACCCCAAATAGTCTGTGAATGTTTACATGCAACTGATGAAACTTATAAAGTAAACATACCCTTTCGAAAGCTGCCAGGTTTTAGGTGATTCATTTGAATGGTTACTATGCGCCAGCACTACTGTAAACATGGATTACTTCTGTCATCAAGGAACAATAACAACTATTTTTAAACTAAGGAACATAAAATGGGGGCACCCGGGTGGCTCAGTCCGACTTCGGCTCAGGTCATGATCTCAGAGCTCCTGAGTTCGAGCCCCGCCTAGGGCTCTGTGCTGATGGCTCGGAGCCTGGAGCCTGCTTCGGATTCTGTGTCTCCCTCTCTCTCTGCCCCTAACCCGCTCACATTCTGTCTCTGTCTCTCTCAAGGATAAATAAACATTAATTTAAAAAAAAAAACATAAAATGATGAAATTACCGAATGAAGAGTCAAAATTAACTTTATACTCTTTTAAATAGTGAAAAAAATTGTAATATCAAATGGTGGATACATGTCATATACATTTGTCAAAACCCACACCAAGAGTGAACTCAAATGTAAACTCGTTCCTCATAATGTATAAATATTGACTCATCAGTTGTAAGAGATGTACCACACTGATGTAAGATGTCAATGGTAGGAGAAGTTGGGGGGGGAGTATATGAGAACTTTCCACTCAAACTGTTCTAAAAAAGTCTATTAATTAAAGCACACACACCAAAATATTAATGGCAATTAACTCTGAGTGGTGGAAATGTGGACAAATTTTAAATTTTTTGTTTGAAACTTTATTGAAATCCCCAAATTTTCAGCAATGAGCACATATTTTTAAGGCAGAAAAAATATTACATAAATAAACTGTGGAAAATTTTAGAGACAGCATGAGAGGCTAATATCAAATATTCCACTTATTTCTATTTTGCATAACTTTAAAAAATCTGCCTGAAGCCCTTACGAGTGTTAAAAATTACATCTATTTTAGTATTAAAAAAAAAAAAAGAATCTCAAGGGTGAACTTTTTTTAATGATCTCTTTAGAATTAGCACAAACCTGGGGAGAACATTTTTATTTTTCTTTATAAAAAATCTGGGTCTCAAACAATCACTTCTGCCTGCTTGGAAATCACTATTAATATTTACACGCAACACTTTTTCTAGTGGAGAAAAACATTATACTCAAAACCACGTTCTTGGGGGAAATAGAAATAGTCCCTGGCCCCCGGATACTTGGATCTCTGCAGAGTTCGAGGTATCTGCTGTCCTGATACCTGGGATCATAGGCAAGCCTTTTGCCTGAGTTTGTTTCCTTCTCAGGGAAAAGGGAAGAAAGCTCACTCTCTGGATTGGTTGGAAAATACCCAACTTTAGCCTATAGAAGAATCCTGGTATCTTAGCACATACAGGTGCTTGATATTTATGAGTTCCTGTCCTTTAAAAAATACATTTTTTAGGGGCGCCTGGGTGGCTCAGTCGGTTAAGCGTCCGACTTCGGCTCAGGTCATGATCTCACAGTCTGTGGGTTCGAGCCCCGCATCAGGCTCTGTGCTGACAGCTCAGAGCCTGGAGCCTGCTTCTGATTCTGTGTCTCCCTCTCTCTCTGCCCCTCCCCTGCTCATGCTCTGTCTCTCTCTGTCGCAAAAATAAATAAAAACATTAAAAAAAATTTTTTTTAAAAAAATAAAAAAAAATACATTTTTTAGTGTTTTAATGAGAGTCTTGAGCTCCTGATGTAAAAGATACTAACCTATTGGAGCAAGGCAGGATGTTTCAAGAGAAACCTCAGCCATGTGACATGGAGTGGGGATTGGGCCCTTGACCATCACTAGCTAGAAGCATTAAGTGGATAAATCACCAAACTTCTCTGCATCTCATTTTTCTAATTGGTTAAACGAGAGATTTGGACCAGCGATCTCTCAGCTTCCTTCAGCTTCCATCACTGCATGGGGAATGTCAGTGTGGCTTCTGAGTAAAAAGGTTTAAATCTCCTCCAGTGACCTTTCTCTCGGCCTGCAGGACCAGCCATCACTCACCACCCTGCAAACAAAGCTGACATCTGCCTTCTACCCTCCCCACAAAAGACGGAGTCCCAAGGTTTCTTTGAATTGTTTTCCTCTCTGTGATCTCCTTGGACCAGACTAGCCGCTTAAATTCTAACAGTAGCCAATCCATAGCTTTGACCAAAGATTCATGGTAACATCACTGGTGCTTTCTGCAGGATAATGTCCAGGGACAGAAAGTACCATTTTCCACCAAGTTTAAGGTGCACTTTTTCCCCCCACATAATTACATCTCCAAAAGTATAATGTGTGTTTCTGTTAATATTTATTGAGCGCTTAATATGCTGTGTCGTTTACATTCAACATCTCCTTAAAGCCTCAAAGCAGCCCCCAAGGTGCTATTATCATTCTTGTTTTATAGATGGGAAAACAAAGTTCAGAGAAGGGGAATGCATTGCTTATGGTAGGTCCCCCAGCCAGTAAAAAATGATGGGGCCAGGTTCGATTTCATGGTGCTGCTTTTAAACTCTGTGAAGGCGGCTGTATTGAGGCTTCGTCCAGGGTTCTGAAGAAGAATTACTGTCTTCGGTCCCCTGACAGTCCCCACTCCTCAGGGGGTTTTCAGGAGAGAGGATAAGGGAGGAAAGTGTTCCAGACTGAATGTTTATCCCCTGTCCATCTCCCCCACACCTCCCCCTGTAGTCTCATATGTTGGAGCCCCCATTCCCAGTAAGATGGGTTGAGGAGGTAGGACCTTTGGCAGGAGAGAGGGTTTAGATGAAGTTATGAAGGAGGGGCCCCATGATGGGATTAGGGCCTTAATAAGAAGAGAATTCTGGGTCTTACCTTCTCCTTCTGCCTCTCCCTTGGGAGGACACAGCAAGAAGGTGGCCAGCTGCAAGCCAGGAAGTGGGGGCTCAGCAGACACCAAATCTGGTGGCTTATCTTGGACCTCCCAGCCTCCAGAAATGTAAAACATACATTCCTGTTGTTTAAGCCGCCCAGCGTGGTCTTTTGTCATGGCGGCCAAGCTGACTAATACAGAAAGGAAACTCCTTTCTCCTTGTTTTAGATACTTCTTCTTTAAGGATCTTCCAAAAAGTAACCCTTCTGGCCTCGGGCCCCACCCTCTACTGCCCGAGAAGTGGGAGAAATCCATTGGTCCACCTAATTTACTAATAATTTATTAAAAGCACAGGATTCACTCTTTTCGAACCTCTCCACCCAGACTACTCCAGAGCCAGAATGTCACCTGGACAGGATACCTGTTGGTTGTCATCTGACTTCAAGGCGGCAGGGGCAGGAGGGGGGGGGGGGGGTGGGTGCAGGAAGAACATGCAGATAATATTAGTAAGAACTCTTCGCACAGACCCAAAGTCACAGTCTCTACCAGACTTTATCAGGAACATCACTGACATTTTTGTCCTCATCTGTCAGTCTCCTGCATCTTGTTTCTTAATTGGTTGTGAAGGCAGAAAGGGAAGGAAAGAGGGCTCGGCTGGCCCACAGTTGTCCCTGGGGTGGAAGATAAAGCCTGAAAGAGCATTGGCCTCTTGTACCCCAGCGCTGCAGCTTTGAGAAAATTGTCGAACCTCTCTGTGACCTTCTCCTTCTCTGTGACACACTCTGGTAAAGATCAAGTGTGATAATATATGTAAAGTCCTAGCTTACTTTCTGGCACATGGTAAAATGCAAATAAAATGGTGGCTGTCATCATTGGTCAGAATGGATAAGAAAGATTTGCTGTCGTTAATTTTACAGTTTATCAGAGCAGACGTCTCTCTAACTTAAGCTTTCTAGGATGACAGAATAATCTTTGGTAGGGGCGCCTGGGTGGCTTAGTTAAGCGTCTGACTTTGGCTCGGGTCATGATCTCGTGGTTCGTGAGTTCGAGCCCCACGTCGGGCTCTGTGCTGACAGCTCAGAGCCTGGAACCTGCTATGGATTCTGTGTCTCCCTCTCTCTCTGCCCCTTCTCCACTCATGCTCTGTCTCTCCCTCTTTCTCTCTCTCTCTCTCTCTCAAAAATAAATAAACCTTGGGGCGCCTGGGTGGCACAGTCGGTTAAGCGTCCGACTTCAGCCAGGTCACGATCTCGCGGTCCGTGAGTTCGAGCCCCGCGTCGGGCTCTGGGCTGATGGCTCAGAGCCTGGAGCCTGTTTCCGATTCTGTGTCTCCCTCTCTCTCTGCCCCTCCCCCGTTCATGCTCTGTCTCTCTCTGTCCCAAAAATAAATAAACGTTGAAAAAAAAAATTAAAAAAAAAATAAAAATAAATAAATAAACCTTAATAAAAAATTAAAGAAAAAAAGAATGATGTTTGGTATTTGTCACATTATTTGGGCACCTAAGTACCTATTTGGGGGAGGGTAAGGAGTGCCCAACTGATTCGGACAGAGAAAGAAAGGCGTTTTCCCTATTCTTTGCCCAGGGGGCGGCTCCAGCATCGGTCTAGGGTGCCCTCCCTGTGTGCTCAGCCAAAAGGATGCTGGAGGAAATCCGAAGGATCTGGAGAAAATATGATGGGCCAGGTGGCCATAAGGGAGAGAGGAGAATGGGCAGTAAAACCATGTCCCCAGCTTCCTTACTGGCCAACCAGAATCTGCACAGAGCCATTAGCGTGAGGGGTGAGTGGCCGTCTGCAACAGCCCGACTCCCACGTGGTTCTGAAAGCTCTTCAAGACCCCTCTGCCCCTCTCCCAACCAACCGTGAATCTGGGTTTCCGGGGTGTATGTCGACTCGACTGAGGAGGACAGTTTCCAAGAGCAGCTTCCACAAACGCAGCCTCTCTCTCCGCCTCAGTCAAGCAACTCCTGAAATCCCGCCTTATTACATTGCCATGATTGAGCCCCTCCTCTGTCAATGTTTGCTTCATCGCTCTGGCCCCTTCATTGTGTCACAGCGCGCCCTTGATCCTCCACGCCATGCGACCTCTACCTTGGTGATGGGGCCCTGGCTGCGGAGGCAGGCAGCTGCCATTGCGCCCCCTTTCACCTTTCACTAGCTGGGCGGCCTTGGGGAAGCTCTCCTGAACCTCAGTTTCTTCATCCGTAATGTAGAAATAATAACGCGTGCCCTGTCGTGGTAGGGATCACATGAGACAGATCTCTGCAAAGACTTTAGAACCGCCAGACCTACAGAGAGTGTGTAATATGAACAGCTGCTAAGAGCACACACACAGGCAAACCCAGACCTGCCTGGTGACCTCCAGAGTCTTGCTCAAGGCTCACCTCAAGTTCACGTCTTTGAAGTCTTCCCTGACTTCCCTAGGTGGGGTTTGTTACTTTCCATTCTGTGGGACCCTAAGACCTTAGACACACTTCTGTTTTAGTGCTAACCAAAGACATTATGAGCGCCCTGAGGCAGTGTGTGTGTGTGTGTGTGTGTGTGTGTGTGTGTGTGTGTGTATTTATATATATAATTTTTTAATTAATAGTCTTTTTTAGAGCAGGTTTTGGTGTATAGAAAAATTAAACAGAAAGTTCAGAGAGTCCCCACATACCTCCTTATTCTTGCTGGGAACAGTTTCTCTCCTTGTTAATAAACATGTGGTATCAGTGTGCTACGTTTCTTACAACTGATGAGCCCATATTGACACATTGTTATTAACTGAAGTCCATAGTTAATGGCAGGGTTCACTCTTCCAATTCAACACTTCTGTGGGTTTTAATAAGGCAGAATGTCATGTCTGTACCACCACAGTTTCACCCAGAATAGTTTCACAGCCCTAAACATCCCCTGTGTTCCACGTGTTCATTCCTCCCTTCTAACTGCTCTCTCCATCTCCACAGTTTCGCCCCTTCTAAAATGTCATATAGTTGGAGTCATACAGTATTTAGCCTTGGCGAACATTAATTACCCTAAGACTTCAGACACAAATGTGTTTCAGCACTGATCAAAGACATTATGGCCTCCTTAAGGGCAGACATTTTTTTCTTTTACTTTATTTATTTCCTTTGGGATCTCCCACATTACTAGGTACATAGTAACTACTTGGTCTTCAACAGTATAATAATAATAATAATAATAATAATAATAATAATACACTTTAGATGTTAGTATATGCTTTAAAGCATATTAGAAACATAAAGAATGAATTTTTTTTTAAAAAACCAGTTTCTAAATTCAGGGTTCTGACAGTCTAGGCAGGCATCCAATTCTTTTTGGCTCATTTTTATAAGTCCTATTAAAACAATAATTCTTTTCAACTCCAAAATTCTAAGCAAACTCCTAATAACCACCATAGCCCACAACTATAATTTTGAGATGAATCATGTGACCAGTTTTGAATTTCAGCTCTGACCAAACACTTCCAGCTTAAAACCCAAGTTAATTCTTTTTTCTTCCCCCCACCAACTTCAAAAGTAAAGGAGAACAAATGAGAGAGAACAAGATGATTCACTGTTCACTTAGAAGTAGACTTTGAATAATGAGGAGCAAGTTAAGGAGACAGTTATAGTAAATGTTAACAGAGGGCTACTTTTCAGACCAGAATATTAACTGAGGAATATTCACAGTAAGTCTCTAGATCTGGGTAGCGAGGGAAAATGAATAAATGAATGTGCCAGGGAAAGGAACTATGATAAGAGAATCATACTCCTAGAGTTTAAGAAAACGGCAGTAAAGGCATCCACCGACCAAAGTCAATTAGACTCCAGGGTTCCGGCACCTGCTTGGACTTACTGTATTGCTGGAGACATACAAACTGCCCCCTGAACACTTTGCAGAATTAAACTGGAAATGTTTACAAGTAATAAAATGGAAATGTCTCACCATCACTGTGAGAGCCGCCGGTCCCTGCATCGGAGTAGACTTCGATCTCTACCTACGTCTTTTCGTTCAGTATTCAGGGTGAGAGCACAGGTTTGGTAGAAGACAACTGAATTTGGACCCCACCCCTGCCACTTAGTAACTAAGTGACTTAGAGCAAGTTACTTTATATCTCTTAGCCTTAAATATTTAAAAAATTGAGGTATAACTTAGATATGGTACAGTACATAAATCTTACATGTATAGCTGGGTGTGTGTGTGTGTGTGTGTGTGTGTGTTGGACAGACCCCAAGATGACCCACCATGATGCCTGCCTCTTGATGTTTCTGTCTTTATGTAAGTCACTCTACCGCTACAAACAGAATCTGTGATTTCCACCCAACCAATGGAATATGGCACGAGTGATAGGATATTTTATTATATAAAGACCCCATTCTAACAGACACTCATTGTTGGCTTGGTGAAGCAAAGTGGCCCCGTTGGAGAGGCCCATGTGGCAAGGAACTGTGAGCAACCTCTAGGACCTGGGTGGGGGCAGGCATTCTCCAGCCGATCACCACACAAAAGCTGGGGCTGTCCGTCATACTGTTGCACGGAAGTAAGTTCTGCCAACAACTTGAACGAGCTTGGGAGCAAGTTCTTCCCCACTCAAGCTTCTAGATCACAACACAGCCCAGCCACACCTTGATTGCAACTCAGAGCCAAGGACCCATCTGAGCTGTGCCCAGACTTTTGATCCATGGAAACTGAGAGGAAATACCTATGTGTTGTTTTAACCCACTTAAGTTGGTGGTGATTTGTTTTCATATCACAGAAAACGATTGCAGTATCAGTGTAACCACAAGGCTGATCAAAAGATAGTAAATCTCTAGCACCTCATGTGCCCTCCCCGTTAGCAATGCCCACTACCCCAAGGACAGAGATGATTCTAACCACCATCACCATAAGTTATTTCTGTTTTTGAACATCATATAAATGGGATCATGCAGTATGTATTCTTTTGTGTCTGATTTCTTTTCTTAACACTGTGCCTGTGAGCTTCATCCATGGTCCATGTAACAGTAGTTCATTCTTTTCTATTGCTGTGTAGTATCCCACTGTTTGAACATACGAAGTCCTGTTCATGGTGAACAATTAGGTTGTTGCTATTGTTGGTTAGTACGCTTCCAGGAACATTGTTGAATGTGCCTATACTAGAAAAAAAAAAAAATTATACCCAGGAGTGGAATTGCTAGGTCACAGAGTTTGCATATGTTTACCTTGTTTCATACTGCCAAATATTTTTAAAGGTTTATGTATTTATTTTCTTTAATGTTTTTATTTTATTTTTGAGAGAGAGAGAGACAGAGCACCAGTGGGGGAGGTGCAGAGAGAGAGAGGGAGACACAGAATGGGAAGCAGGCTCCAGGCTCCGAGCTGTCAGCACAGAGCCCGACATGGGGCTCGAACTCACAGACAGTGAGATCATGACCTGAGCTGAAGTCGGACACTCAACCGACCGGGCCACCCAGGCACCCCTACATATTTATTTATTTATTGAAAAAAAATTTTTGACATTTATTTATTTTTGAGAGAGACAGAGACAGAGTGTGAGCGGGGGAGGGGCAGAGAGAGAGACAGAGACAGAGACAGAGACAATCTGCAGCAGCCTCCAGGCTCTGAACTGTCAGCACAGAGCCTGATGCGGGGCTCGAACCCACGAGCTGCAAGATGATGATCTGAGCTGAAGTCGGACACCCAACCGACGGAGCCACCCAGGTGCCCCAGGTTTATTTACTTTTGAGAGAGCGTGAACAGGGGAGGGACTGGGGGGGGGGGGGGGAGAGTATCCAAGATTGGCTCCATGCTGGCAGCAGTGAGCTCAATGTGGGGGTGAGATCGTGACCTGAGCTGAAGCGGGACGCTCAACTGACCGAACCACCCAGGTGCCCCCAAACATTTTTTCAAAGTGGTTGTCTCAGTTTACATTCCCGCGAGTGACAGAACAGACTTCTGGGTGCTCCGCCGCCCTCATTAATACTTGGTATCGTGTTAGCCTCAGAAGAATAGTGATAACAAGAGGATCCACCACCTAGCGCTGTGAACATCAAGTGAGAACATATGCAAATGTCCTCATAAAATTGAACTTGCTCGATTAATAGCAGACATTTACTTCCTTATTGGCTTCCAGATCACACAGGTAGAAGTGGCTGGGCCGGGATTCACACCCCAAGGGAGAAATTCCAAACGCCACCCTCTTTCCACCACACCTTCTTCCACTAGGCCACTTCCCAGACACTTTCAGTGGGCATCAATCCCCACAAACAGTTCAAAACGATCTCTTTTTCTTAGACGCCATTCTCCTCCACAGATCCTCAGGAAGTATGTGTTCTTTCTACGTGACATAAAACACGAATAGAATTGCAGGCCCACAATGTGGAGGGTGTCTGCGGTTTCTTTTACAGAAAATGCCCACACTCTTTATTGCCATTTTCCGTGGCGCGTTCCCACCACCAAATACCTTCTGTTGAAAGTGGTCTTGGCTGCCTTTGGGGATTGCTTCGTCTAAAGAGCTTACTTTACGGTTGGCCCTAAATTGTCAGCTTCTTCGCTTTCCTGCCCCACACTAACAGACTACTTGCTCTATTATTTCCTCCTTGCCTACACGACAAGAACAAGTTGCATCCATAAATGAAGGCAATGAAGTGGAAGGTGAGGATCGTGCGGGTGGCAGCGAGGGAGAAGCTGGTGAGGCGGGCCATGCAGCCCAAAGACAGGACAGTAGGTGGACGGTGTGGCTCCCACATCAGAGGCTCCAGGACCACACAAGAGCCTGTCTGGAAATCCACACGGCTGGTCTAGCATCCAGGCTCATTTGCCAAAGGGCTGACGTGTTTGTAACGCCCTGAAATGTTTCTTCTAATGTTGATTTCATGTTTGTGGAGGAAAAACTGCAGATGGAATAAAATCAGATTGAGGACAATGTCTAGGGAGGATGCCCCAGTCTCAACTCGGAGAACATGATTAGACATGAGAACAGATGTAATACAGATTTTTCTTCTCACACACATATTCAGGATGGTCCTTTGATTTGCACATCGCCCTTATCACATTCAACTACACCGTGTGTGGAAATTCGGAAAAGTTAGCAATGAAAAGAGTATTACAATTTAAGGTGCAAAAGTGAGAAGGAACGCAGAGAACCGACACTAGGCCCCGAACCCGGGGGAAGAGACAAAACTGTTTCAAGACCTGTAACTTTCTCCAGGACAGGGGCAGGGAGAGGCTCGGAGGCAGCGGAGTCCTAACCGCGTCCTCCGCAGAGTCCCGCAGCGTCACCTGCGCCTTTGGATGGCAGGCTCTGCTCTCCGCCTGTGCTGGCTGTTTCAGACAGGTTCACCAACCTTTCAAAACTAGGTCTTCCCCGAGAGCTGAATCATGACTCTCCAGAACACACCCTTCTCTTCTCTCTGCTGCCCTCACGCCGGGCCACGTATAGCAACTGAGTTAGTCACGCATTGCATATGTAATGCTTAGTACTATTAAAAACTATAAGGGTAGAAAAAACAGTGACGTCTGGTAATGTCCATTTAATACTTACTACGTGCCAGGTTCTGTTTTAAGCATTTTACATGTTTTTACTCCTTTGATTCTCGGCATAAACCCTATGGGGTGGGAACTGCTGATGTTCCCACTTTACAGATGAGGAAACCAAGGCCTCAACAGGGAGGTTGGAGACTTACCCAGGAAGACACATAGCTGGAATGTGAAATCAGACAGTTGACCTCCAGACCCCACCTTCTTACAACAATGTGCCTCAGTAATGGACATTAACTTCTAGGAAGTTAAACAGAACAAAACACCACAGAATCAGAGACTAAATATGAAAAAACCATCAAAGGAAATTAGATGTTCAGCAGACTACCAGAACACAAAGGTTTGGTGCTCACTAAGGAAGCACCTACTAAACAAACAATAAGTAGAGGGGCACCTAGGTGGCTCAGTCGGTTAAGTGTCGACTCTTGATTTCAGCCCAGGTCATAATCTCCTAGTTGTGGGATCGAGCCTGCCTCAGGCTCAGTGCTGGCAACATGGAGCCTGCTTGGGATTCTCTTTCTCCCTCTCTTTCTGCCCCTCCCCTGCTAGTGTCCATGCACGCGGGCTCTCTCTCTCTCTAAAAAAAAAATAAATAAATAAACAAACAACTAGAAACGTACATGGGAATAAGTAAAGGCGTATTAGGAATGGTAAGATAAATAATAAACAGACACGTGATGTCATTTATTAAAATTATGGAATAATCCGGGATTCACTGTATATGCATGCACAATTTGAAACATTTTTTATGCAAAGGAAAAGATAAAACAAGCTTTGTTTATACATAACATGATCTCTTATTTAGAGAATCTGGTGTATTCTACAAAACTAAAGACTACTAGAACGAATCAGTAAGTTTAGGAAGGTTGAGTACCCTGGATCAATATACAATTAACAGTTTCATTTCCATACACTATCAACAAATCAGATTAAAATTAAAATTTAAAACATCTATATGATTTCTTTTTTTTTTTTAATTCCAGGGTAGTTAACACACAGTGTTATATTAGTTTCAGGGGTACAATACACTGATTCAACAATTCTATACATTACTCAGGGCTCATCATCATAAGTGTGCTCTTATCATGTATTTCCCATGAATACATGCCCATCACGTATTTCACCCCCCTCCCCCCGCACCTCCCCTCTGGCAACCATTAGTTTGTTCTCTATAGTTAAAAGTCTGTTTTTTGGTTTCTCTTTTTTTCCCCCTTGTTCATTTGTTTTGCTTCGTAAATTCCACATGCATGAAATCAAGTGATATTTGTCTTTCTCTAACTTGTTTTGCTCAGCACTCTGCTCTAGATCCATCCATGTTGTTGCAAATGGCAAAATTTCATTCTTTTTTATGGCTAAGTAATATTCCTCTTATATACATCACATCTTCTTTATCCATTCATCTATCAATGGGCACTTGGGCTGCTTCCAAAATTTGGCTATTGTAAATAATGCTGCAATAAGCATAGGGGTGTATATATCCTTCCAAATTAATGTTTTTGTATTCCATGGGTAAATATCCAGTAGTGTGATTACTGGATCATATGGGAATTCTATTTTCAATTTTTTGAGGAACCTCGTAGTGTTTTCCACAGTGGCTGCACCAGTTTGCATTCCCACCAACAATGCACAAGCATTCCTTTTCCTCCACATCCTCACAAATACTTGTTTCTTATGTTTTTTTTATTTTAGCCATTCTGACAGGTGTGAGGTGATATCTCATTGTGGTTTCGATTTGCATTTCTCTGATGATGAGTCATAATGAGTGTCTTTTCATGTATCTGTTGGCCATCTGTCTGTCTTCTTTGGAGAAATGTCTGTTCCTGTTCTCTCCCCATTTCTTTCTTTTTTCTTTCTTTCTTTCTTTCTTTCTTTCTTTCTTTCTTTCTTTCTTTCTTTCTTTCTTTCTTTCTTTCTTTCTTTCTTTCTTTCTTTCTTTTTTATTAAGGGAGCCTGCTTTATTGTTTCATAAACTGATGTGTGACAAAATTCTTTGGTCATTAATTTATTCAGCAATTGTTAAGTGAGCATTTACTCTGTAGTAAGTACTGAAATCTACTCTCTAATTTGATTATGATTTTTCCCACATAAATTTATTTTATTTTTTGTGTGTTTTACTTATTTTTTTGTTTTATTTTTTATTTTTTAAAATTTACATCCAACTTAGCATATAGCACAACAATTTCAGGAGTAGATTCCTTAGTGCCCCTTACCCATTTAGCCCACCCCCCACACACACAACCCCTCCAGTAACCCTCAGTTTGTTCTCCAGATTTATGAGTCTCTTCTGTTTTGTCCCCCTCCCTGTTTTTATATTATTTTTGTTTCCCTTGCATTATGTTCATCTGTTTTGTCTCTTAAAGTGCTCATATGAGTGAAGTCATATGATTTTTGTCTTTCTCTGACTAATTTCACTTAGCATAATACCCTCCAGTTCCATCCACGTAGTTGCAAATGGCAAGATTTCGTTCTTCTTGATTGCCGAGTAAAACTCCATTGTGTGTGTGTGTGTGTGTGTGTATATATATATATATATATATATATATATATATACCACATTTTCTTTATCCATTCATCCATCAATGGACATCTGGGCTCTTTCCATACTCTGGCTATTGTTGATAGTGCTGCTATAAACATGGGGGTGCAAGTGTCCCTTCGAAACAGCACACCTGTATCCCTTGAATAAATGCCTAGTAGTGCAATCGCTGGGTCGTAGGGTAGTTCAATTTTTGAGGAACCTCCATACTGTTTTCCACAGTGGCTGCACCAGCTTGCATTCCCATCCCCATTTCTAATTGCATTGTTTGGGTTTTTTCTGGTGTTGAAATGTATGAGTTCTTTATATATTTTGGATACTAATACTTTATTAGATATGTCATCTTCTGTCGTTCAGTAGGTTATCTTTTACTTTTGTTGATAGTTTCCTTTGTTGTGCAGAAGCTTTTTATTTTGATGTAGTCCCAATAATTTATTTTTGACTTTGTTTCCCTTCCCTCAGGAGACATATTTAAAAAGATGTCATTATGGCTGATATCAGAGAAATTACTGCCTGTGTTCTCTTCTAGGATTTTTATGGTTTCAGTTCTCCCATTTAGATCCTTAATCCATTTTGAGTTTATTCTTGTGTGTTTCTTACAAAAAGTCATCCGGTTTCATTCTTTTGCATGTAGCGGTCCAGTTTTCCCAACACCATTTATTGTTGAAGAGACTGTCTTTTCCCATTCCATATTCTTGCCTCCCTTGTGGAAGATTAATTGACCACATAATAGTGAGTTTATTTCTGGGCATTTTATGCTGCTCCATTGATTTATGTGTTTATTTTTGTGCCAGTACCATTCTATTTTGATTACTACATTTTGTAATATAACTTGAAATCCCTCCGACTTTTCTTTTTCAAAATTGTTTTGGCTATTCAGGGTCTTTTGTGGTTCCATACAAATTTTAGGATTGTTTGTTCTAGTTCTGTGACAAATGCTATTTGTATTTTGATAGGGATTGCATTAAATGTATACATTGCTTCGGGTAGTATGGACATTTTTTTACAATATCCATTCTCCCCATCCATGAGCATGGAATATCTTTCCATTTGTTCATGTCATCTTGAATTTCTTTCACCCGCATTTTATAGTTTTCAGAATACAGGTCTTTCATCTCCTTGGTTAAGTTTATTCCTGGGTATTTTATTCTTTTTTGGTGCAATTGTAAATGGGATTGTTTTAATTTCTCTTTCTGCTGCTTAAAATTATTAGTGTATAGAAATGAAGTGGATTTCTGTACAGTGATTGTTGTATCCTGCAACCTTACTAAATTCATTTATCAGTTCTAGTATTTTCTTGGTGGAGTCTAGAGTTTTCTATATATAGTATCATGTTACCACCTGCAAACAGTGAAGGTTTTACTTCTTCCTTGCCAGCTTGAATGCCTTTTGTTCATTTTCCTTTTCTGATTGCTGTGGCTGGGACTTCTAGTATGATATTAAATAAAAGTAGTGACAGTGGGCATCCTTGTCTTCTTCCTTACCTTAAGGGAAAAGCTCTCGGTTTTTCACCACTGAGTATGATGTTAGCTGTAGATTTTTCATATATGGCCTTTATTATGTTGAGAAATGTTCCCTCTAAACCTACTTTGTTGAAGGTTTTTTTACCATGCATGGATGTTGTACTTTGTCAAATACTTTTTTCTAAATCTATTGAAAAGGTCATCTATTTTTTATCCTTTCTCTTACTGATGTGATGTATCATGTTGAGTTATTTGCAAATACTGAACCATCCTTGCATAAATCCCACTTGATCATGGTGAATGATTTTTTTAATGTATTGTTAGATTTGGTTTGGTAATATTAGGTTGACGATTTATGCATCTATGTTCATCAGAGATACTGGCCTGTAGTTTTCTTTTTTTGTAGTGTCTTTATCTGGTTTCGGTATCAGGATAATGCAGGCCTCATAGAATAAATTTGGAAACTTACCATCCTCTTCTTTTTCTTGGAATAGTTTGAGAAGAATAGGTATTAACTCCTCTTTAAATGGGAGAATTCAACCATCTGCTCCTAGAGTTTTGTTTGTCAGGAATTTTTTTTTATTATTACTGAGTCAATTTCTTTGCTGGTAATTGGTTTGTTTCTCCATCCCCTCACTTTCAACCCGCATGTGTCTTTAAGTCTGAAATGAGTCTCTGGTATGCAGCATGTAGATGGGTCTTGGGTTTTTTTATCCATTTCCATCACCCTATGTGTTTTCATTGGAGAGTTTAGTCCATTTCCATTCAATGTAATTATCGATAGGTATGTATTGGTTGCTATAGTTACTTGTTTTATGGTGGTTTTTGTAGTTCTTCTCTATTCTTTTCTTTCTTTGAGCTCTTCTCACAATAGGTTGGCTTTCCTTAATGATATATTTTGACCCTTTCTCTTTATTTTTTGCAGATCTATTACTGGTTTTTGATTTGTTGTTATCATTAGGTTTATGTGTAATACTTTCTGCTTATAGTAGTCTATATTAAGTTGATAGTGGCTTATGTTTGAACCCGTTCTTTATTCCTCTCCCCACCATGATTTAGGTATATGGTATCATACTGCATGTCCTTTTATCTTGTGAGTCTCTTGATTGATTTCTACAGATACGTATATTTTTACAGGTTTTGTGCTTCTTACTTTTCTTACTCTTACTTAGGTCTTTCCTTTCCACTCAAAGAGTCCCCTTTAACATTTCTTGTAGGGCTGGTTTCATCAATTCTTTTTGTTTGTTTGTTTGTCTGAGAAGCTCTTTATTTCTCTTTCAATTCTGAATAGTACCCTTGCTGGATAGAGTATTCTTGGCTGCAGATTTTTTCCTTTCATCATTTTGAATATATCATGCTACTCCCTCTGTCCTGCAAAGTTTCGCTGAAAAAATCAGCTAACAGCCTTATGGGGTTTCCCTTGTATGTAACTGTTTTCTTTCTCTTGCTGCTTTTAAAATTATCACTACTTTTCGCCATTTTAATTACTATGTGTCTTGGTATGGACCTCCGTGGGTTAATTTTGTTGGGGGATCTCTGTGCCTCCTAGATAGACCTAAATTTCTGTTTCCTTCCCCAGATTCAGGAAATTTTCAGCCATTATTTCTTCAAATGAAGTTTTGCCCCCTGTTCTCTCTCTTCTCCTTTTGGGATCCCTATAATGGGAATGTAATTATGCTTGATGGTGTTGCTGAGTTCCCTAAGTCTATTCTCATTTTGCATAATGTTTTTCTCTCTCAGCTGCTCAGCTTGATTACTTTCCACTACTCTGTCCACCAGATTGCTGATTTGTTCTTCTGCTTCCTCTAGTCTGCTATTTATTCCATCAGGTGTATTTTCAATTTCATTTAATGTGTTTTTTTGTCTACTTATTAAGGGTCTCCCTGATGTTCTCCACTCTTTTCTCAAGTCCAGTGAGTATCTTTCTGATCATTACTTTAAATTCTCCATCAGGCATATTACTTATCTCTGTTTTGCTTAGGTCTCTTGCTATGATTTTGTCCCATTCTTTTATTTGGGACATATCCCTCTGTCTCCTCATTTTGTCTAACTCTCTGTGTCTGTCTCTGTGCGTTAGGAAAGTCAGCTACATCTTCTGCTCTGGAAAGTAATGGCCTTATGAAGAAGAGGTCCTGTAGTGCCCTGCATGCAGTATCCCCCGTTTACCAGAACCTGGCACTTCAGCGATGTCTCCTATGCATGTTGCTTCTGTGCACTCTGGTACTGTGGCTGCTTTTTCCTTTAGTCCAGCATCTGAAGTGGCTTTCTTTCCCTATTCTGGACAGTGTTTGGTCCCTGTGGTGTAGTGGACCAGTCTGGGGTCATTTTGAGCTTGAGTTAAGTCAAACCAGGCATTTGTCAGAGATGCAGTAGCACCAAACTGTAGGGCGCTTTCCCTCTGTTGGTGGGTGGGTCTGGTAATCAGACCTGCCCCTAGCCCACTGCTGGGCCTCCCTCTGACTCTGGTGTCTGGTAATCTCCTCTCCCTGAGGCAGGAGTCACTTTGGAGTGGTCCTGGCCCGTATCAGGGCTGCTTGCAAACTGCCAGGCTTGTGGCCCTGGTTTCGATGGGCTCCAGCCAAGAGCATATTGGAGGCAGCAGATTCACAACATGTGCAGGGGCAGGACAAGCAGTTTTAGCAGGACAGGGACTGAGGCCAGGCTGGCTGGAGGGAGCAAATCCATGAAGTACAGTGTTGGTTTCAGCAGGTGACTATAGTGTGTTTTGCTGGACGGTTGGGGAGGGAAATGGTGCCTGCCAGCTTTTTTTGCTCCTGGAGAAGTCCCCGAGCTACTCTGAGATTAGTAAATAACTCTTCCTCCTGTGAGCTGTAGGTGTTTTTCTAACTGCTGCTTCTATGCTGTATCTCTGGGGGCTGTTTCTTGTGCAGTCTCTGTAATGGTGGGAACTCAGTTTCCTCTTGCCCTCCCAGGTCTCCCAGAGCCTGGCCCTGTGAGTTTTAAAATTCCGGGTTTTAAGTTCCATTCGTTCTAAGAACTCACAAAATTTGGCCCGTCTGGTTTTCAAAGCCAAATGCTAAGGGGATTCGTCTTCCCTCTGCAGGCTGCCCAGTGTGAGCGTCTATTTCTTTTCCCTCTCTGTGCTCACTGCTCCGTCCCTCCTATGGATGGTCCCACAAGTCTGTTTTGTGCCCACTGTGTCTCTGCCCTTCCTACCCTCTTTGATGTGACCTTTTAGTTATGGAGCCTTTAGTTATGGAGCCTGTTCCGCCAGGCTTCAGGTCCTTTCTGGGTTATTTACATCTGTGTGTGTGTCTAGTTTATATGTGAGTTCACCGTCTTCCTTTTCCACCAGCCTCCCACAACTCAAAATGTTTTTTATGAAACCCCGGCAGAGACAGAACTTTCAGGTATACAAATGAATATTTACATTCTCTCCAAATATATTGGTTGTGAATGATTAAGTGTTCTTGTTATTCCTGCCATTATTATTGTCTGCTGCCTGATCACTTCACGCCAGGCACTGTGTTGTGTATGTCATCATTAAAACCACACTAGGTAAACTTTACTATTATCTTCATTTTATGAATGGGGAAACTAAGGCACAGAGAGGACCCCCCCCACCCCCACCCCCCAGGTCCTCAGCTGCATGCGTTTGGCAGAGCGAGGGTTCAAGTCAAGGTGTTTCACTTTCAGAGCCCCAGCATACCCAGTATGGACACCCTGCAGCTCCCCTCTGCTGAAGGACCCCTCACCACATCCACAGCATAGACACTGCCTACCGCAGCAGGAGGCACCCAGAATCTGGGGGCCATGACCTGGCTTCCGTTTCCAGAATTTTGGGACTTGAGGTGAGTCTCTTAACCTGTGTGAACTGCAATGTCAACGTCTGTGAAACAGTGAGAATTCTCTCTCTTCCCAGGATTACTGACAGAATAGATTAAAATATGTGAAAGCCCAGACAAGAGCTTGTCAGTTCTTTAGTGTGTACATGGGAGTGGGGAGGGGGTGAGGTCAAGATGGTTAATTTCATGTGTCAATTTGGCTGGGCACATGGTGTCCAGCTGTTTGGTTAGACACCAGTCTCCATATGGCCTTGATGGTCTTTTTAAGATTAAATCAGGAGACTTTGAATAAAGCGGATTATTCTCCATAATGTGGGTGGGCCTCATCCAATCAAAAGTATTAAGAGCAAAGATTGAAGTTTCTGGAGGAAGAAGGAATTGGGTCTCAAGACTGCAACATAGAAGCCTTGCCTTAGTTCCCAGCCTGCCAGCCTGCCCCACACACTTTGGACCAGCCAGTCCCCATTACCACATGAGTGGTTCCTTCTCTCTGTCTCTGTCTGCCTGTCTCTATTTCTATTTCTGTATCTATATCTTATTCTGTTTCTCTGGAGAATCCCAATGAATACAGGGGTGGAAGGCAAGTCTGGAAAGTCTTCAAAAAGGAAATCCTGCCCAAACCGAGTCCCACAGAAGAGTAAAAATGTACCAGTCAGAGACACCGGATAGGATGTGAATGCTCCGGATGCTAAATGAAGACAGCTAAAATGTAACCAAGGCAATAATCTGCTCTCTAGCTGACGGGCAGGAAGTGAGTTCTGTAGCATACCAACCAAGGGATGTGCGGGAGCCAGGGGGTGTGCCTGGGGCTGGAGAGGGGAGGGACTGTGGGCTGTTCAGGGAGGCTGAAGCTGTGTGGTAAGAGAGGAGGAGATGGAAAGCCTTGTAGAGCTGAGGCAGCTCAGCAAAGGAAGGGCCTGGAACTTCTCAAAGCCTATGCTTCTATTCACTGGCCATTTTCTGACATGACCTTCTGACCATTCGTCTAACCTGAAATCTCAGCCTTACCTGGGGCCATACTCCTCTTCGGGAGTGCTCCCCATGCCTGTGACCTACTTCTGGCGGTCCCTCTGCCTGGAAAGCCAGCTCTGCAGTTCTCCACACGGCAATTTAAAGCTAGTCTTTCTTCATGGCTCAGTTCACACGCTACATCCCACCCTTCCACATACTTAATTCCTACAGGACTAAGTATCCCCTCATCTCTCTCCCACGGTTATTTTATTTTTTGGTTTTTAAAGTTTTTATTTATTTAGTTTGAGAGAGAGAGGGAGAGAGCACACGTGCAAGTGCATGTGCATGAGTGGGGGAGAGAGAGGAGAGGGAGAATCCCAAGCAGGCTCCACGACCAGCAAGGAGCGACCTGGGACTTGATCCCATGATCGTAAGATGGCAAAACCAAGTGTCGGAGGCTTAACCAACTGAGCCACCCAGGCGCCCCTCCATAGTTCTTTTAGGATTATGTGTTTATCTTCATCTTCAGCCTGCAAGCTTCTTCAGTTCCTGGTGCCTAGTATCATGGTCTGTATTCAGTAGGTATTCAGTAAGCATTCATTGAATTAAAGATTGCCTTGGATTGGGGAGATCTTGAAGCAACAATATCCATCTTCACATGGCTGATAAATGGCTGAATTGAGATTCAAATCCAAGTTTTTAGCTTTATTTCAGGAGGCTTCCTTATACCACAGCTGACAGACATACCAGCAGTGTGGGGCACCCACGGGACTATCCCCGATCCCTGTGTAGTGACAGCGGTAGAACATTCACAACCATCTGAGACAAACAGGGACCATCTATTTCAAGTGCAACAGTAGCCACATTTAGACCCCAAACTTTCACTGACTGAGAAAGAAGGTCCAGGAGCAGAAGACAGGCAAAATGTCAGAATGTTTCTCAAACTCCTCCCACAACCCAGAGCGAGAAAAGTACTTTACATTATAATCCAGTAAACACCTTCAGGAACACAGACACCCGGAGAAGACATTTACAAACAATGCTGACCCTTAGCTCGAGCAACCACTCTGATATTCTTTATTGTGTCTGCTGTTGTCTTCTTGGGTTCTGGTAGACTCGCTAAGGGGTGACTCCTCTAGTCAGATACACTCTAGCAATCCGATCCGATCCGATCCGATCTGTAATGTGAAAACCACAACAGGGCAAGGATGTGACAGCCCGTCCCTCTGGTGCTTTTCTTCCTTCTCCCTTTTCAGCCCACTCTCTTCCTCCTCGGTGCAGAGACGGTCGGTTTCGGCTAGCGGTCCTCTTCGTCTGCCTTCCTAACAATTAGGTATTGTTCCCCTTTCTCTGGCAAGTTCTACTTGTAACTTTAAGTTACAGGACATAGTATTTATATGATAACACTGACATTATATGTTCTATGTCATATAATTAAAAAACCAAAAAGGAGGCTCTTTTTCTCTTCTGTTTTAATATTTCCATAAAGCCCAAGAACTCAATTTTGGTGATTTTTCAGGCCTAACTGTGCAGAGGACTGGACTGATAGTCTTGGGCCCTCGGGATTGTGAGCTTTAACCGAAATCCTGGACTCCTTTGTGGGTCTCTGAGCCCCTTACTTCCTGAGTCACAAATGATTTTACCAAGTGGTCAAATACGGCATTCAAGCGTTCATCCTCCTTCGTCTTTGTAGACGGAGTTTACATTCCCGCAAGACTAGTCAGCACCACTGAATCACACAGTCCTCTGCGGTGCACCGAGAGCCTTTCTTTATGTTAGAGACACTCCTGGAAACCATGAATACTAAACCAGCAGCTCTACCCAAACTGACAGCAACTGCTGTGACCCTCCTTCCTGCCATCCACCCCTCCCTGGCCTCCACGAACTTTCCAGATCTCTCCGTATGCACACTCACGTTAGAACAGAGCATCACGTTCTGGTTTTTTACTTATCTAATTTGTTCGGTCGGTCAAGCCCTCGTACGAAGTAGACAGGTGTGGGCACAGGAGAAGGGCTGAGCCAACCGCCTACAGAGCTCAACTCTGCAACCGCGTTCCCTCTCTGGTTTGCAGCCTCTGCTGGGTCCTGTGACAGATGATGGCGTTTTGAACCCCTGTGAGGTAAGGACCAGCTGCTTGGATTCGGTGGCTCATGTCAGCGACTCCTCCAGGAGCCCTGGCGGCCGGCGTTACGGAGGAGAAAGACGGGCTTGGTTACATTTCTAAGGTTGCCAGGTAGTTAATAAGCGGCATAGCACACAGCTGCACCCCAGCTTACTTCCTTTCGCCTCTATAAGCCTTTCGGCTCTGGCGTGACACAGACGTGCATTTCTGAACGAACGCCTCCCTTGCTCTCTTCAACTGTGCACAAAAGATGGCAGGGTTCGAAGGAGAAGCAGGGCTGAGGCAGACCACTCAGACCCTTGCAACTTTCTCACCAGAGCCCTAAGGAAATAGTAACGACCCTAGTAAAAGGACTGATACAGTGAAAACGGCAAGGTAGGTTCCTAGTAAAGAAAACAGAGGACTTCATCTTTACACACGGGGGAGAATGAAAACATATCTTACCCCCAGGTTCATAGCAGCGTCATTCACAGTAGCCAAGAGGTGGAGGCAACCCAAGTGTCCCCTGTGATATATTCATACAATGGAGTATCCTTCAGCCTTAAAATGTAAGAACATGCTGACACGGGCTACGACACGGAGGGGCGTTGAGGACATCTTGCTAAGTGAAATAGATGGTCACAGAAGGCCAAATACTGTACTATTCCCACTTACATGAGCTACAGTAGTCAAAATCATTTTTTTTATTATTAAAAAAAATTTTTTATGTTTATTTATTTTTGAGAGAGAGAGAGACAGAGTGCGAGCGGGGGGGGGGGGGGGGCGGAGAGAGAGGGAGACACAGAATCCGAAGCAGACTCCAGGCTCTGAGCTGCCAGCAAAGAGCCCGATGTGGGGCTTGAACCCACAAACCACAAGATCGTGACCTGAACCGAAGTCAGACGCTCAACCGATTGAGCCCCCCAGGCACCCCCTACAGTAGTCAAAACCATAGAGACACAAAGGAGAATGGTATTTTCCAGGGACTGGACACAGGAGCAAAGGGGAATTATTGTCTAATGAATATGGGGTTTTGGTTTTGCAGGATGAAAGGGTTCTGGTGAGGTGGGTGGGGGTGAGGGCTGGACAACAATGTGAATGTACTTGAAGCCACTGAACTGGTCGCTTGAAAATGATCAAGATGGTAAACTTTATCTTCCCGGTATTTTAGTCCGATTTAAAGAAATGGGTAGCTCCACGGAAGGGGCAGAAGGGTCGACACCGATGAGTTACGGGGACAAGGGCAAAAGGCACACAGATTGAAAGAACCGAGCACAGAAGTCGACGGAGGCTGTGGAGCAGGCATGTGCCCCTCGCGGGGCTGCTGCTCTCGGAGGCACCAGACCCTAGCCTTCTGGAATCTCCATGAACTGGGACAACTTCTGCGTCATATTAACATTCTTTCCCTGTTTGCCGGTCGCACTGAGCTACACCACTTTACAGAAACACAGCATCTTCCAGAGCAGACCATACTACGCCGTCATGACCAAGTTGCGCAATCAAGCCATGGTTCCACCTCCGTCGGGCCGCCTCGGGCTCAGTCTAAATTACTAGAAATGCCACACATCAAGGCATCGACCCCCATGCCCATTAAGCAGACTAGTCTTCCTGAAGCACACTTTTTACTCTACATGGGAAAACATTACACTCTTCGTGGTAAAAACATCACCTTACACATCAGGAACGACCAACACCCAAAATGTGTGGTATTACAGCCTCTAGAAAATAACACACTCACCCAGAGGCCTCTAGGGAAAAGAGTCTATTAAGAGCGATCAAGAACCACCAAAGTTTCCCTCCCTTTATTTCCATGTGGAACACATAGTTTTTCTAGGAAGAAAGCATTTTATGTCTGAACAAGGTCTCTTAAAGGAGGAACTAGCACAGGGGCACCTGGGTGGCTCAGTCGGTTGAGCATCCGACTTCAGCTCAGGTCATGATCTCCTGGTTCGTGAGTTCGAGCCCTGCGACGGGCTCTGTGCTGACGGCTCGGAGCCTGGAGCCTGCTTCGGATTCTGTGTCTCCCTCTCTCTCTGCCCCTCCCCTGCTCGTGCTGGGTCTCTGTCTCTCAAAAATAAATAAATGTAAAAAGAAATAATAATAAAAAAGGGAGGAAATAGCACAGTCAAAATTAGGGGGAATGTTAAACAAATACCAGCCCATTGGTGGGATGGCTACGCTACGGTGTTGTAGAGGGCACGGGGACCGTTAGCACATTGCCAACCACAGTGGAAAAGGCTCTAGATACAAGGGGATATGCTAACTGAATGTATAACATAACCATGGCATTTTAAAAATGCCCAGGGGCATTTAAAGAAAATTATCAGCAACTGAAAGAAAATTCTTGGCAATTTAAAAAATTTCTGTACTTTCTATAATGACATCTAAGAGAACATTTTTTATAGCCTACATTCCTCTATGTCCACTCACACCAGTTTACGTGTTATTTCTTCTCTTATTAAGGCTATAGAGCTAAAACTACGGACTACTTGGTTACGTATCTCCTTAGCAATTTTAGTTATCAGTGCTCATCTTTAAAAGCGACACTAACGAGCACAGGGATGCGTGGTTGGCATGAAGACGAGGGGCGTTGGTGGAATCGGATGATTCACCGTGTCGGGTTTAAAGGACCTGATGCTTCTGCCCACAATAGGAACGGCCTTGCTGCTGGGGCTGGAATGCTCATACTTAATTGGCTGGAATCCCTAGCCGTCATTTCTGAATTAGGACAGGCTTTGTCAGTGGGATCCGGGTAACTGAAGTCTGCTGCCTGAGGTTCCCCTATCCTGAACCTCGTGTGGCTAGTTACTGCCTAAAATACCATTAACCCACATGCTGCTCTCCTGCCCAATCTGCCAAGACTCCCAGATCCACTCTTCCCCCTTCGCCTCCAAGGCTCTCCAGAAAGCGACCCCTCGCCACCCGTCCAGTCTCCTTCCTCCCATCCGCAATATCCTCTTCCTCAGCTCCGCCAGGACCACGTAGTGTTCTCTCTCTTCCGTGAGGCCTTGGCCAATGCCGTCCCACGAGGATTTTCCCTTCTTAGTCCCGCTCACACCTTCCTGGCCAGCGCCACCAAGTTGACATCTAGTGGCTCTCTAGTTTTTGTTCACGCACGTTTTTCTCCACCTGTGAGTGGAGCATCTTCCAGAAATATGGGTTGAGTCATCTTAGATACATTAAGTATCTACTCTCACTGCGTTATGCATTTTCCTTTTTGTATTCTTGACTACGTCACATAACAGGCAAAGCCACATTCTATTGGTCTTTAAAAGCACACAGTACTCTGGGGTTCCCGGGGTGACTCAGTCAGTTAGGCGTCCGACTTCAGCTCAGCTCATGATCTCAGTTTGTGAGTTTGAGTCCCACGTCAGGCTCTGTGCTGACAGCTCAGAGCCTGGAGCCTGCTTCAGATTCTGTGTCTCCTTCTCTCTCTGCCCCTCCCCTACTTGTGGTCTGTCTCTGTCTCTCAAAAGTAAATGTTAAAAAAAAGAAAAAATTAAAGCACACAGTACTTTAACACCCTTTTCTTCAGCATGCACTGGCTTTCTTTTCACTTTTACTAGGCAACTCCTCCCCAGAGTGTAACAAATCCCATCGAGGCTATTAATACCTTTCTTCTCCGACGTGTAAATTAAGGATTATAGGAAGTATCTATCTCCCAGTCTTTCTCTGTTCCTAGCACAAATCTAGCTATACAAATGCTGTTTTTCAGGCTGGCCTCTACCCTCTGACTCTTCTTCCTGGGCCCTGGCATTGCTTTCTCTACATCTCTTAACATTTCACTGGGCTTATGTCCTCTGTGTACTCAAATTAACCAAGAACACCGTAAGAGGAATGCTATAGTCAGCTTCTTGGGACTGCATTAGTCTTTGCCTCTGAAGGGACATGCTTTAAACATTGTCCAAAGACTGCAAAGTCCGTGTTGGGCTGGAATCCTCAAGCTATTTTACAATGCCATGGCTGTTACAGAGACAGCCCTACCTAATACCATTAAGAGAAGAAAAGAAATCTGATCACCACCTATTGTCCAGTTAGTCGGGATTTTGTGGCCATTCTAACAGATCAAATTCCTCCAAAGCAGTAGGATTTATACATTTTAATCAAGTAACCTGTCCATGCCTTTCTACACTCTCTCTTCACGAGCATCACCAATACCCAAACTGGAGTCATGTCAGCATTGCCGCGAGCTGAGAAGAAGGTGACTGGTACAGGTCTCCTTTGACTTGCCTGGTTTTGAATAGTGGCCCATTGTGGCGAATGGCTGCACGCTTAACGCTGCCTATGTTTACACTGCCCCTTTCCTCTCCACTTTCTGCCACCTCATCCCAACCCAAAGGACACCCATCTCCTCATCTCCTGTGAGGTCACAGCTCTGTTAAAATGTCAGTCTAAAAGTGGGCAGGAATGAAGGCTCTCAGGAGAGGGGTCAGCACCTTAAGTCTGAAAGCGAGCTCCGGCCAGGAACTGGGAGACAAGGGCAGGGAGGCCAAGAGCCAGAAATGAGCTTGTCATCCATGGTCCAAACACTGCCACCAAAGGAGCCTGGAAGCACGGTCTCTGTGCCTACACCCAGGGCCAGCCTGGGAACGGGGAACAGGATCTCAGCGGCAGCTGCAGCCGACCGGCGAGCCACATGCAGGTGCCAATGAGGGGCAGGATCACAGCCACCTGCAGGGACCGGGGGACCTCCACCAGCGACTCAGCCATGCCGGAACGAAGCCTTCCTGGGCTGGCCCGGCACAGCTGGTGCCGTAAAGCAGCCGAACAGGATGGTCATCCTGCTGTGCCCAACCCTTGTCAAACAAGATGCCTTCCATGCAGCACCCGGCAGCGTACCTGGGGCTCGGTGCTGAGTCACATGGTTCACGTTCTGTGCCCTTGTCCTTTTGGCTTAGGAGGTAGAGCTTACAGGCATTCTTTATTTGTCCATCTCGATGCGGGAAGAGGTTGGAGGAAGGTGGGTATCTGCTCTCTTCACCTTGGTATGATGTTCCCACAGGATGGGAAACACGTGGCAAAATGGATCACGGAATCAGACCGATGTGGGTTCAGATCCTAACTCGCCCACAGACAGTCATATGACCAGAAGCAGGAGGCTCAATGTCTCTGGGAACCGAGTTTCTACTCTGCAAAGTAAGGATAATAATGGCCTCACAAGGCTAGGATTAGGGTTTCCTGGGATAGAGCACTCACGGCTCACGGATGACACAAGTCTGAGATTCAGTGAGAAGCTGCCTCCCCACCCCCACCCATCGTGTGCTAAGAGCCTTTTCTGGCCGAGCCTGGACCAGACATGACCTTATCTAATTTCAGGGCCACCACACGAAATAGGTATGATTGGGATGCCTGGTGGCTCAGTCGGTTGAGCGTCCAACTCTTGATCTCAGGTTCATGAGATTGAGCCCCACATCAGGCTCTGTGCAGAGCCTGCTTGGGTTCTCTCTCCCTCTCTCTCTGCCCCTCCCCGCCTCAATAAATTAATAAACGTTAAAAAAAAAAAGAAATATGTATGATTATTCCCATCTTACGGGTGAGGAAATCAGATAAACAACTTACTTCAAGAGATCTGGCCAGAGAACAAAGCATTGAAGCTCCATGTTTCCAACCCCCATTTTAAGCCCTTCCTCCACTTTTGGGGGCCATTTCAGAACTTCTGGGACTATCCCACTGCGAGATGTGGCATCAAGTTGCCAGAACATTTCTAAAAAGAGTAACCCCCCCGTGTTGGGTGTTCTATGCTTTCATCTGGCGGGGTGTTTTGAGCAAAGTGTGGGTGCCACTGGGACATCCCCACACTCAGGCAACACATCTCTCTTTATAATTGGCCTCACTGCTCAAAAGCCTGGGAAGAAAGACCACAACTTGGAAAACAACAGCTTTTTAAGTTTAGAAAACACGTTTTTTGTTTTTTTTTCTGCCTTGGGTCATTCGTCTTTTAAAAATAGAACCCAGCACCAACTGATTCATAAGTGTAAGAGTATATTAATGATAGCACTGCCGGGTGCTGAGGATTGTTACCTACACAACACTTCCGTTCTGATGCCCTCCCCTCTTCTCCTCATTCCATCTACCACGTATTTGTTTTTTTGTCTTATTTTGCTTTTTAAATACTAGAGAACATGTGGAGAGGAAAAAGAGCAAGCAAGAAGGGGAAGGCAGAAAAGGCACCATAGTATCCTTCCCAGATCTTTAGACACTTGCAACTGCCTTAAACATGAAGGACTTTCTAGACATTCTACTGCAGGTCCCAGTGACTCTCTACCTGGAGGTGTTCTCGGGTTTGGCATGGGCCAGAATTCCAGAAAAAAAGTGCCCTGGGAGCAGCCCTCGTGCGATGACAGCTAGGGGCTGCAGATTAAACGCCTCAGTCTTCTTCCCTCTCTTGCTGCCCTGCCACCAGATAAGTGACCTAGACTCAAATCGTGATCTCAGCGGCTTCTGGATGAGCCCAACCTAAGAAGCAGTTTGTAATCAGTCGAAGCCTGGGAACGGACTGCCAGCTGTCTCAGCAGCAAAAGGCCCCTGGTTGACGATGAATCTACTAACAGGGTAAAGAGAAAGCATGTCTGCTCCATCTTCTCCCCAATGTCCCCAGAGGCAGGGAAACGCACGGTCTTCGAAGGGGATCTTTCCATAGATCATGATTCCAAACTAAGTCGTTAAGGGATATATATGCCAAATCCCTAAGAAATACAGAGGGGGGGGGGGAATATATATATATATATATATACACACACACACACACACACACACACACACACACACATACATATACATGTATATATATACATTTAGGGAGTAATTATCTTTTAAGGAGCAAATTCCCACACTCACACAAAACGTGAATGTGAATTTTTTTTTTACAGATACTGAGAAGGGCGCAGTACCTTCTGTGGCATTTCTGCCCAAAATGCATACCCTCCGCCTAACGTGAGGAAACATCAGAGAAATCCAAATTGAGGGGATAACTGGCTGGTGCCCTTTGAAAGTGTCAAGGTCATGAAAGACACAGAAAGACTGAAGAAGGGGAATGGTTTGGAGCAAACACTTTAGTTTGACAACTGAATGTAATGCGGGGTGTTGGATTGGATCCTCGACCAGAAAGAGGACATGAGTGGGAAAAATGGTAAATTCTGAATAAAGCCTGCAGGTTAGTAAAAACAGTGTTGAATCAATGTCAGTATCCCGGTTTGGGTCATCGTGCTGTGGCTGTGTTAGACGTTAACATTAGGGAAGCTGTTGAAGGATACACAGGAACTCTGTACTATTTTTACCACATCTTTGTCAGTGTAAAATTATTTTAACATAAAGGTTAAAAAAAGCATCCCCTACAAATGATTAACACTGTCAAAATTGCTCTAAGCCCAGGACTGTGAATCATAACTGGAAAAAACTTGGATTTTTTTTGGTAAAAAGCGAAAAAAAAAAGGGGGGGGGATTGGGAAACACTGCCTGGTCTACCTTTTATAATCACACACAAGCTGGAACATCCAGAGTAGAATTTCTAAGTCATAGCTCACTCTTGCAAACAGTGTTTTTAAGGGGTTGTTTCTACCAAGTTCATCTGAGATTCTTGAGCCACGTGGGTAAATAGCTACGTGAAGACCTAACACCCCATGTGCCAGCGCAAGTTAGAGGGCAGTTCTGAAGACAAGGAAAATACCAGACTTCCCCAAACTGGTGGTTAGTTGGGTCTGACAGAACACATTATTGTCCCGACACAGGAATTAGAAAAAAAAAAAAAAAAAATCGACGGTGTTCACTTTTTTCTTCTCCAACTGAGGCTCCACAGTTGGTGAGATAAAACTTTTATAGGCTGCCCTGTTTGTAACCTGCTTAATGAACATCCATTAAATACCACCTGTATACAAGGCACTAAGGCTGCAAAAATAAAAAGAACTCAAACCATTTCCTCATGAAGTATTCATTTTTTTTTTTAAGCAATCTCTATACCCAACATGGGGCTCAAACTCACAACCCCAAGATCGAGAGTCACAGGCTCTACCGACTGAGCCGGCCAGGCACCTCTGAAGTATTCATGTTCCAACAGAGGCTACCTTCATTACGTTATATTAACTCTTTAATAGCTTATCAGTAAAACACTTAGAAAATTAGCCCGGATTTTGTGGGCCCACTGCCTCATTATATCATCATTTTGGGCTTTTTCACTTCAGTGAGCTGCAGAGATCCACAAACAATACCTAGCTTAATTTTAGTCCTGAATGTTTAATAAACCGCAGATAGTCGTTTCACAAGGACCTACACACAAACAGAAATACAAATAAAACCAAACTTTTCAACAAGCACATCTGACCTCAGCAGAGAGAGGCTGACTCTGGATCTTTCTACATCTGACCCTATTTGTATTGGGTTCCGGAATCTCTCACCCCAGGTCCCACCAACTCTCTTGTTTAGAAAGCGCTTTGAAGATGAAAATTCTATAGTTGAATCACTAGTTTCACTTCCAACATCAATGAGTCCTTTATATTTGGAAAATATCCTCTCTTCCTGTGGAAAGAACAAAGTGTGGATTGATTATCTGAGCATCTCAGCATCTGACAGAGTTCTAGACCTTCCCCAAATCCAACACAGTATTCAAGGATAACAATGCTTTAAATATGAACTAACTTTAACCTAAACTACCAGGCTTGTGTTTAGTAACCATAAAGCTGGAGAGCCGTTTACCCGTTTACCCCTACAAACATAGACGTGAAAACAGAAGCAAATGGATTTGACTTATTATGGCCTTTGCAATCATAGGTTATTAGTCTCAGATTAGAATTAAAAGCCCTAGGGGCACCCGGGTGGCTCGGTCGGTTAAGTGTCTGACTTCATCTCAGGTTATGATCTCACAGTTTCTGAGTTCGAGCCCTTTATCAGGCTCGACGTTACCGACTTCGGAACAAGAATAGATGATGTCAATTCAGCAAATGATTCCAAGTCACACAGCTAAGCAGCCCAGAACCAGGAAGCCACCCAAGTGCTTGACTCTATGTAGCTATGTGCTTTCTACTTTACTAGACTGGCAGAGTTGATGTTTATAATTCCAGTGGTTAGTAAGCACTGAAATCTTGAGACCTACTTTATATGTTTTTCAAATTCAAATAGTTTAAAATTTCAAACACATAACTTTCTCCGTTACCTTGATGTAACAGATGGTAATAAACCTACACAGATTGTCCTCAGATTCTGTCACTCACCTGCCAGTTTTCTGCTCTTTCCCCATCAGAAGAGCCTTCCGCTCATATTTTCTTTTCCAGTATTGTTGTGAGCTGAAAGGTACCACCCCTCAAAAGAAAATAGGTTTAAGTCCTAATAATGCCTTAGACCTTATTTAAAAATAGGGTCCTTACACTATTATGCTGAGTGAAATAAGTCAGTCACAGAAAGACAAATAACACGCGATTTCACTCGTGTGGAATTTGAGAATCTCAACAGATGAACACAGGGGAAGGGAAGCAAAAAGAGGATGAAAACAGAGAAGGAGGCAAACCATAAGACACTCTTAAATAAGAACAAACTGAGGGCTGCTGGAGGGGTGGTGGGTGGGGGGAGGGGCTGAATGGATGACAGGCATGGAGGAGGGCACTTTTTGGCATGAGCACTGGGTGTCATATGTAAGAGATGAGTCACTGGGTTCGCCTGCTGAAGCCAAGACTACACTGTATGTTAACTAACTTGAATTTAAATTAAAAAAAAAATAGAAAAGAAAATAGGGTCGTTACAAATGTAGTAAAATTAAGATGAGGTCATACTGGATTAGGGTGGGTCCTAACATGGCCGGTGTCCTTCTAAGAAGAGAGGGATTTGTACAGACACCAGGGAGAAGGCTGTGTCAAGATGGAAGCAGGGGTGGGAGCGATGTGTCTACAAGTCAAGGGGCAGCCAAGATTGCTAGCAACAAGCAGAAGCTGGAAGAGGCAGGTTAGGAAAGTCCACCAGGGCCCTCACAGACAGCGTGGCTCTGCCGATACCTTAATTCAGCCTTGCAGCCTCTGGAACTGGGAGAGAACAAATTGATGTTGCGTTCAGGCACCCAGTTCATGGCAATTTATTATGACACCCCTAGGAAAGTAATCCAAGCATGTTATTAAATAAGATGCTGAAAGCCATTAACACCCCACTAGATAGAGAATATAAAAAGATATTTTAGGACCAAAACAAACAACTGGTAAGCAACCATTGAAAAAAACATATTCAATGTATTGAAGCAAATGCCCATTAAAAGACCAGTGTGGTAGCTCTTTTATTCAAGTAGCAAAATTCAGCCTAATGTCAATAGTCAATGCCGGTCCAGTTGTGGGGAAATTAACAAGCTACAACCGTCTTAGAGGAAGTGTAGAATTGGTACAACCCTCCCGAGAAACAGTTTCAGGGGTACTGTCACTAGCACCTCTGGGCATCTGATGATCATGTCCCAAAGGAAGAGCGTAAAATTTCAAGAACACACAGTAACAAGAGGTAGTTGGACACATCACCAAGTGTCAGACTTCATAAAATAGAATAGTTCAGCTGCCTGCCTCCAAGCCCTTTCTGGGTCTGACGACCCACTCTGTGATGAGGCACATAAGATGCTCAAATGAAAGTCTGAGAGTACAGGCACTTCTTGGTAGTGCGTAATATGGCCTCTTGAGAATATTATTCTCACTTACTATCCCTTCCTGATAACACTTAAGCTGAATTTTGGGGCACCTGGGTGGCGCAGTCGGTTGAACATCCGACTTCGGCTCAGGTCACGATCTCGTGGTTCGTGGGTTCGAGCCCCGCGTCTGGCTCTGTGCTGACAGCTCGGAGCCTGGAGCCTGCTTCAGATTCTGGGTCTCCCTCTCTCTCTGCCCCTCCCCTGCTCATGCTCTGTCTCTCTCTCTCAAAAATAAATAAACATTCCGAAAAAAAAAAAAATTACTTAAGCTGAATTTAAGGAGGCCTTATTCCAAAATCCCACTCGAGTCTTAAAACTGGTAATACAGATCTCATTCTACAAGCCTTCAGAGTAAAAGCTATTTCCTCTGTTACAGATGTAATTTCTCACAGAAGTCCTCCCCACTTTACTGAAGAGGAAACTGAGGCACCAAAACATTTTGCAGATTGAAGGGGGCCCCTGGGCTCCCTCACTGGTGGCAAAGCCGGGACTAGAACCCATGCCTTGTCATTTCAGTCTGTAGTGGTCTTGTGCTCCACCGTGACACGAGGGAAGCCTTTGCCATGACCTTTTCAAGGTTCAAAGAGACTTAGAAGCTAAGTTACTCGAGGAAACTGAAGCCCACGGAGGCTACATAACTTTGCCAGGTTCACACGCCAATGCCAAGGTGTTCCATCTTACATCTGTGCTGGGTGACCGTATCTCTCAAAGGTAACGGAACGTACTTCATCCAATTTCCATCAGCTCACATGGCACCTAAATCCATCCAGCGTTTCTGGACCTGCCGGGTGCCAGCCTGGCGCTGGAGGCTACTAAGCCCAGGGGGCCCAGAGGTCAACAACACTGGGGGACACTGTGGTCCCCAAAGCCGAGCCCGTCCATTTCGCTTTGGGAGGTCTAGAATTAGAATTTATCTAATGAATTTTCTGAATATTCTAGTTATTTCTGCCCATGATGATCATTTAAAAGTAAGGAATATTTGTGGCCTGGCGGTGAAAGACCATTTGGAACCTCAGACAAATAATTTCCTGTTAATAATCTGCTTAGGAAAACTTCTCTCCCACACACGGGCCCAGCTGAGCTTAACGCTCCCTGAACAGCTTCTGAGGCCCACTGCTGTTTAAAGGCAACCAAGAACTTCTTAATTTGGCTCAGGAAAGTGAACACATTGTTTTCCGGAGATCCAAAGATTGATCTAAAAAGAAGTATCCCTGTCCCCACTGTCTTTCAGATTGTGCTAGGTTTGCAAACTTTTGTGAGAGAAAGAGGCTTGTCTCCGTCAGGCAAATGAATCATGCCAGAGGCTCCTAAGCTTGCCAGTGTTTACCCTCAGTAAATACCATTAGCATTTCATTCTGTTCCCCTTTATCCTGCAGTAATTCTCAGGATCAAGCAAAAATCTCCCAGGTGGGGAAAATGAGTTCTAACTTTACTGGGAAGGTGGGAAGTGAAGCATCTTGAGTGATGGTCTTTTGTAAAAGGAACTAACTCCTAACTTAGGAGATGATTTTAACCTTGGACAAATACGATTTCATAGCACACACAGAATTTCAACCTCCAGTAAAAATACATATTTGTCTAAGTTTGATGTGCTGCTTCCTGGCCGATTGTTGCAAATCTGAGGGAAAGAAAGGAGAGAAAGGAAAGGAGCTGGGGTTGGTTTTCATTTGGGGGTTGGTTTTTTTTTTGTTATTTTTTGGGGTGTTTTTTTTGGTAGTAGTTTGCTAAGGCTGCCATAACAAAGCACCACAAACGGAGTGGCTAAAATTTTGAGCAGAATTTTGTTTTCTCACCGTCTGGAGGCCACAAGTCTAAGATCAGGGTGTTGGCAGGGTCCCTTCTGTGGGCCACGAGTGGAGCATCTGTGCCCGGCCTCTGTCCTCGGCTCAGAGATGGCCATCTTCTCCGTGTGTCTGTGTGCATCATCTTCCCTCTATATGTGTCTCTTTGTCCGGATTTTCCCTTTCTATAAGGACACCAGTCATACTGGACCTAGGCCCACCCTACTGACCTCATCTAAACTAACTATATCTGCAAGGACCCTATTTCCAAATAAGGTCACATTTTGAGGTACTGGAGGTTTTAGAGGACACAATTCAATCCAGAACAATGAGTGAAGCAATCCTGAGGCTCATAAACCCAGTGAACCGAGGCTTTGTATTTTATAGGCCCAGGAGGCAAGGCTGGTGCTGCAAATGGCTAGGACGGTGAGTTTCAACTAGGAAACTGCAGGTTTTCCCTCCAGGCTCTCGGAGAAACAAGGGAGGTCTGAGGGCAACACTGCTGGGCTCAGAAGGGCCAAGTCTTGTCCTTGTGGGCCACAAGCTGGCAGGTGACTTGGTGACATAATTTACATTTCCCACAGAACATCATCTTTTGCCAAGAGTTCCGCAGTCGTCTGTATCATCTCAGTGAAACCTTACCAGGACCCCGTACGTCAGAGAGCAGCCCCCTCTCGTGGATGAGAAAGTTGAGACCCAGAGAGGTGGAGTGACCAGCTCAGGTCTTAGTTGAACAAGTACCAGGGCCAAGACTATGACCCACAGCTTCAGACACCCAAGGCCACGTCCAGGGTTTACTTCTCCAGATCAAAGACCCAAGTTTCCCACAGATGGCAAAGGTCGCTTTCAGCTCTAAATAGAATGTCACATCTAACCTCTCATGAATCTCGGGTGAAATTTTGAGCTACTTTGCTGCCCCTTCTTATTCTATCTGCAATGGCTGAAAAGTTTGGACTCAGTAGCTGTCTTGCTGAAGAACAATGTCTCTTGGGGAGGGAAGATCCTTCAAAGAATGTTCCCGACCCCACTGAAATTCATGCATATGAGCAAGTGTGCTTGCTTTTCTGGGAAAAGGTCTTTAGTGTTTCATCATCATCTTCTAGAGGTCAGTGGTCCTTAAACCAGTAAGAACCTCGGTCTACCACAGTGACACATCCAGGGTCTCCACTGGTGTTCCCTGCTCTTCTCCCCCTAGCAACTGTCTTGTCTCCTCTCTCCTGGAAGCACGTCCCAAGGGGATCCCTTTACAGATCTACGCCTGCCTAAACTGCCACTCTGGCAATTGGTTCAACCTCCAATTAGCAGGTGTTTCCCCACCCGCCCCTTTGATAAACCACAGGCAGAAGTTAGTCCCAGGGCTTATCTGTCCCTGAGCTGCACACCAGATCCCCCGGGATCCCAGGGCAAGACTACTCACTGGGAAGACGGCTGGCACTTGGGTATTCACGACTTGGACAGGCCCCTGAGACCAACATAACAACTCCAGCAGGTACTGTCTACCTGCTCACTCCTTGGAAAAAGGCCCAGACATCCTAAGGTGTGTGGGGGGAATTCAGGGGGCCTGAAGCCACAACCAATCACACGGCTTCCGAAGTTCCCTTCCCTTAGTATGCCAGGCAGGGTCTCACCCAGGCACCACTCTACCTCTGTCTTCACTTTGGACCATTTGATACCTGCCCCTACCCACTCTCGACTTTCTGCCAGCAACCACAAATCCCACATGGCCCTGGAAAGTCTGTGCAGTCAGCCTTACACCAGGATCTGGAGCCAACTGTCTCCCGGACCAGGAAAACTAAGAAGCTCTAGTGAAACTCCCAGGCGATGTGCTGTCTGTCTGGTCCAACACTGGGTTGCATCCTCTTCTGGAAGCCACATCCGCACCAGATGTAGTTCCAGTGCTTATGTCCCTGGCTTCATAACTTGTCCTGTTCCCTTGCCCCTTCGGGCCAAAACTCTGCTTTCTTTTGCCATCTTCCTTTGTGTGGCCCTGAACTATTGCCTGCCCTCGGCCCCGGTTCTGTGGGTGGGGCCAGTGCCCCAGTCCCCACCATCTGCTACAGTCTCCGGAGCTCTCTGCTCAGCCTCTCCACCTGCCCACCTGTTAGGGAACCCTAGGACACCTTTTGGTCCACCCAGCACCTGTTGCTTATCCCTGGCTTAGCCCCTGCTTATCCCATGACCTGCTTTTCTTCCCTGACCATCAGGTGTATCTAGCACCTGCCCCCCCTCAGTAGGAGGTTCCATTTCTGACTCTGTCAGTCTTCCCGGTGCCCACTGAAATGAGCCCTTCTGAAGCTGCGGGTGCTGGTGTTGAAATTTACATACAATGTTGCAGACATACAGAAATGTAACTTTGTTCCCTAAAATTGATCTCAAACGTCCTGAGAGCACAATCTCCACTGAGGGAAAAAAAAAGTGTAGCACAGTTATTGTGGCTGTAATTGGCTCTACCACATTGACTCGGTCTCTCTGGGGTGAATCCTCAGTGTTTCAAGTTTCTCTTTCCCATTCCCTGTGCACCATCTGGGCACAGGGCAGGTTTCGGGGGGCAGGAGGGGAGAGTGGCTGACCTCTGTGTTACCACCTGGTCCACACAGGCCTCACAGTCTCATCCCCTTGGTCTCTGGGCACCCATGTCTCTTGGCTACACCTGCTGCTGGACCACCCATCCACTGGGATGTGCGGGAGTCCATCAAGGATGCTGGCTTCCCCCCCCTCCCCTCAGCGGTAACACCCACGTGTGCTGTGTCCTCTTGGCGAACACCAAGTCTTTCATGGGCCCACCAGCTCTCTTTGCTTATCTACACACCGTGATGTAGCAACTTCTGGATCCCCCACCCCCACCTCCATTTACAAGCCATGGGAACCTAGATTGGCAAGAGGGAAGCCATCACCTACCATCTCTGCCCTAAGACAGCCACACAAATGAGAACCGGGACCAGAGCCCTCTCTGCGTTTTAGATCCCCTTCCAACCTCCTTGGAGCTTCTAAATATCTGCTCCTCACACTGAGGGTGAAATAGTCACCCTAACAGTGCTTGGGCAGATGGACAACACACACAGACCCTGCGATGGGGCCTCTGGAGCTGAAAGCATTCTCAGATTCAGACGGGCAGCCAGACAGTGAACCTCAGGGAACTTGGCCGGGCTAGCAGGGCACCTACCACCGGACTGGGGATCAGAGGCAAGGTTTCTGACTCCAGCGTTTGACGAATTAGCAAACGAGAGACCCAGGCACAGGGATTGTTTGAGAAAACTGGGGTCTAGTGGAAATCCTACACCTCGAGATGAAGACAGAGACCTGCTCCTAGAACTGAGGCCCAAGAATAGGGCCAGAAGAGGGGCGCCTGGGGGGCTCGGTCAGTTGAGCGTCCCACTTTAGCTCAGGTCATGATCTCAGGGTTCGTGAGTTCAAGCCCCGCGTCGGGCTCTGCGCTGACAGCTCCGAGCCTGGAGCATGCTCCCCATTCTGTGTCTCCCTCTCTTTCTGCCCCCGCCCCCCACTCACGCTGTCTTTCTCTCTCTCAAAAATGAACAAACATTAAAAAAAAAAAAAAAAAAAAAAAAAAGAATAGGGCCAGAAGAACACAGAGCACGATGTGGGTCCATCCGTGATTTTTCTCTAGCTCTCAGCATCAAAACCAAGCTACCATATGTCCAACCATAAGCTTTTTTTTTTTCCGTGTACTAGTTTCCCGTTCATCTAACACAGTTTTGCAAGCTCTGAATCCACATGCAAATGCTAACTCCATTGTTTACCTTCCGTCTTCTCCCCCCTTCTCTGCTGTCTCTAGGAACCAGTTACCCTTTGCCAGATCGCAGTGCTAGGACATCGTTTCCTTTACGTCCCTCTTCCTGCTCAAGAACCTGCGGGGGTTCGGTCGTCAGTCCGCACCCCTCGGCCTGCGAGGGGAGGAGGCTTTTAGCAACTTCTTCCGCTGCCTCCCGCCTCCCTGCCTTCCCTTCCCTTCCCTTCCCTTCCCTTCCCTTCCCTTCCCTTCCCTTCCCTTCCCTTCCCTTCCCTTCCCGGAACTTCCCGCCCCGCAGCTTCAGTTCCCTCCGGCGCGTCCTAGGTTTGTCCTGCTTTCGACAATGGCAAGTACCGACTTCCGCCTCGCTTTCAGATGAAACAATTATCAGGGCCTGCTTTGTGAGGCTGGCACACAGTCACGACAGAGGGAATGAAAATGAAAGAATCTGGCCCCGACTTCTAAGAAGTTTCCCTTTATGGGAATCCCTTGAAGTCGCCTTTCCTAGACTTCGAATTCCAAGTACCGCATCTTCCTAATGTTTTCCCCTAAGCCCGTTCCCGTCACATTAACCCCTTTTCGTGCCTTAGTAGGAAAGGGATTAATAATACTTTATACATAACACTATGCTTCTGAAATGTGTTCAACTAACTTTTGGACTTTAAAACGGCCCGTGGGGGTGTCAGGACGGCGATTTCTCCCCCCCAGTTCCGCATTCGGGTACACGACCGACCGAGGTCGCACACTCAACAGAAAGGTCCGGAAGCAGGGCTGGGACTCGGGCTCTGGGTCCCTTCTGTCCAGCCCCGCGCACGTCAGGACTGCGTTCGGCCAGCCCTGCGGACCCGAAGCCTGCGTACGGTGGCCGAGCCCCACAGCGGCCCATTCCTCTCCCGTTACATCCAGGGCCGACATGGCAGCTCCATGCCGTCCGCGGGTTCCAGGCTCTCTGTGTGTTTCTGCTCAGTCACACTTCGCACGTTGTCTTCCTCCTTGCGGTGGCAAAATGACTGCCACCGCCGAGGGACTAGCTCCGTGTTCCACGAAGGAGGGCAGGCGGCGAAAGGCAACATGGCGGCTATCAGTTACTTATCCTTTCCGAAGCGTTCCTGGAAGCCCCGCCCAGTGACCCCTCTCGCACCTCATTGGCTGAAGCGTGTCAGCTGGTCAAGCCTAACCGCGAGGGCGTCTGGGAGGCTGGAGGTACTAGGCTGGGCACGTTGGCACCCAGCCGCAAACCTGAGCTGTCGTGAACGGGGGACGGTCGGCCGTGTTTGCTGCGACGGCTTTCCTCCCTCCTCCACCTTCGCTTATTGTGGGTGGCCGCATCGTCGCCCGGCCTCCTCATCTCCTTGTCCTCTCTCACCCCGGTTCCCCACCCCCAAAAGTGTTACAATATCCCGGGAGAGCCAGGTTCTCCGACTGTTGCCCGTTTCTCAGCAAAACTATTTCAAGGAAGTGTTAGAGGGCCGACACTCCACGAAAGTAATTAATACGACTCCGTGAAAGTTGTATCCACCCTGGATTTTGTTACAGTTCCCGTTTCAAGTATGTGGTCCTCCGTAAACCAAAATACACGTTCTCACGAACAATTGGAACGGCCTGTAAAAAGCCCAACCTTTGCGCCTCCAGACTTTACCCCCTGGGTACCCGGAAGTAGCGCAAAAGGCCTTTGTCGGACATGCCTTGATCTTGGGGTCTTTCTGGGAGACGGGGATGCCGAGGTGGATGAGACAAGACCCCATGGCTTCCAAGTGCTCTCTGTCTGGGTGGGGAGACAGTCCGGTGTCCTGGTCGGGTAAGTTGGGATGGTTCTGTGGATTGAGTCCATGCCTCATGGGGCCCAGAGAGGAGGGACACTGGTGTGTGCACGAAGGAACAAGCACGAGGACTATTTGATGGGACACGGGCAAGGTTTGCCCAGAGCATGGTATGAATGCTCCTCTTTTTTGCTGTAAACAAATGCACGAAAACTTAAAAGCTCAAGCAAACGTTGGTTTTTTTCAAAGCGGCCACTAAGTGGACGTTCCTAACGCAGCCTTTGTTCCAAGCGTTCCTTTCCAAATGCAGAATGTTCCAAGTGCAGTTCCTTTCCTGGATTACTTCCAAGTGTATAGGAAAATCTTTTGAATTTGCTCACTGAAAAATCCTTGTCCTTGGGGGCACCCGGGCGGGTCAGTCGATTAAGCATCTGACTTTTGATTTCAGCTCAGGTCATGATCCCAGGGTCATGGGATTGAGCCCCTCATCAGGCTCTCCACGGGGCATGAAGCCTGCTTAAGAGTCTCCCTCTCTCCCTCTGCCCCTCCCTCACTCACACACGCATTGGCTCGCTCTCTTTCTAAGAAAAAAAAAAAAAAATCATTGTCCTTTAGGATTTCTTTGTGAGCATACAGGGACGTCTATGAAGATAAACAGGTGAATCAGGATGAAGCAGGATTGCTGCAGAGCTCCCCACAACTTTCTTTCCAGCAAGTTCACCTGCTGAGAGTCCCAGCCCCTTAATTACATAAGTGAAGCCTATAGAGAAAAAAGTAAAGAATTTTAAATTTTTTTTTCAACGTTTTTATTTATTTTGGGACAGAGAGAGACAGAGCATGAACGGGGGAGGGGCAGAGAGAGAGGGAGACACAGAATCGGAAACAGGCTCCAGGCTCTGAGCCATCAGCCCAGAGCCTGATGCGGGGCTCGAACCCCCGGACCGCGAGATCATGACCTGGCTGAAGTCGGACGCTTAACTGACTGCGCCACCCAGGTGCCCCGAAAAAAGTAAAGAATTTTAAAAGCCGTCAACATTTGAACAGACCTTTATTTATGTCCAGGACAACAGTGTGTTTACAGATTCTGTTGGTTTCTGTCCCCTCAGTTATGCGATAAGTGGTCACTTCTTCACATGTGGTCGGTTTTATCCTGAAAAACAGTTAAACCCTCAGCGTGCTATCAGCACAAAGAACTATCTACTTATCTGCTTAGGGAACGAGGATTTGGGACGATTAATCCTACAAAGCTGGCCACCTTTAAGCGTCTCGTCTTGTCTGAGAAACACCTTGCTCTCGTGACACTCCAAGAGGAGTTGAAATGTAGCCAATAAATCAGAAAAGTTACTCTTCCTTCCATGTGCTTCTAGAATTCTCAGCTTTGCTTTTGCCTTATTTCTGACCTTTTCTCATTTTCTCTCTTCTCTGTTCATGCTTTCTCTCCTCCCGGCTGGACCCTGGGACAGTGGCTCGACTCATGTTTGCTAAGCAGTCTCCTTTTCAATCCAGTTATAGGTCGGTGTCCATATTGGCTCATACTGAGTACTGGCAGGATTCTTCCTTCTGACCGCGAAGGTCTGGGCTCTGTTCACTTAGTCACCAGAACCATTAGCCTCTTTGTGCAAAGCCACTCTCTATTGCATCAGCCGGTGGCTCTCCGGTGTGGACTCCTGGGCACTTACGGGCACTTATTTCCCTGGCACGATTCGCTCACACAAGCCGCTGGGCACACATAGAGCTCGGTGCAAACATGCCTCCAGCAATGACAGGCCCTAAAACTGGGGATGAGGTCAGCCTGAGGGTTCACTGCCAGCACTGGGCAGAAAGAAAACATCCTGAAGGAAAGGGTGGGGTGGGGCAGCCTCCGGGCCACCTCACCCACCTCTTTGAACTTTCCCCAAATGCTGGGGAGCGGGAGGTGATTTTCTGGTTCAGGAAAAGACAACAGATCATCAGGAAGCAGCACAAGGCTAGGACTCTAGGGCCCTCTCGGGTCCTGACCTTTTGGCCAGATTCACGGGATTTTTAATCCACCACTTTGGTCCCAGAGCCATTGATGGGCTTTGGTCCCCAGGACGGGGGAATGATCGGTATCACTCCCCAGACAGGAGCTGGGTACGACTGGCTCAATTCTTAGGAGGAAGCATGCCTGACAAAAATTTGCCCTAAGTCCTGAATGATAAATAAATGATACATAAATTGGGCACACTGAGTATATAGGCAGAAATAGCCAGAAATCCTTGCAGGGATCAGAAGCTACTGGCTCTTCCTTCTGCCCCAGACACAGAGCACCATCCATCTCATCCAACGTCAGCGTCAGCAGGTACCATCAGGGGAATCAGACAGGTGACTGTTTAGCAGAACAAACCAACACTTTCTAATTAAAGTTTCTAATTAGGCCTCCACCGAGTGTCTGGTCTTTAGTGCTAGCTCTGAGGGCTGCAAAGAACCTTGGGCTCTTCTGACAGCCTTAACATCTCTCCAGACAGGCCCCAATTTGTGTGTGTGTGTGTGTGTGTGTGTGTGTGTGTGTGTGTGTGTGTGTGTGTGTGTATTTTAACTTTAAATCCTGCAACACAAAAGTTAACTTTAAAAGGATAGACCGTGGGAATTTAAGGATTAAAGTCAGGCTGGATTCTTGCTCCCTCCCTCCCACGCAGGACAGATTTCCCACTAAATTCTTTGATCACTGGATGTTCTTCTGACCCTCAATATTTTAGCGTGGGCTGTGCAAAGTGGACATTGCCACCAAAGTTCAGACGGTCTCTCTTTTCAGTGGATACCACCAGGACTTTGGATGTAAGGCCTGCCTTGCAGAAGTCACCTTTTAAAGTAACATAAATGGTCATTAGAGGGTCTCAGTAGATTGATGGCCGGAGCCTCAGGGTGACACAAAGGAGGGTTGCTCCCCTGGTGTTGAGTTAGCCCAGCATCTGCTGTGGTCACATTAGATCGTTGGTCTCCTGAAACTTTAGTGTAATCATTTATTTATCATCCTAAATAAAGAACATAATTTAATTTTGAATGGCAGAAAAAATAAAAAGGTTTTTAGATCACTTGTTTTCTTACCGGGTTTAAAGATCCATGTGTAGTAAAAATGTCATTGTATTGGAAAGGTAAGCACAAAATTCATCATTCCAGAAATAAGATACACTAAAGGCTGACCTTTACTTCATATTTTTAGTGGAAAGTAAGCACTTTCTTATCAGGTAGGACATTTTGATGCTAAAATCCTCCTTGAGTATATTTTTTGCTTCTCTCACTCCAAGGAATCCTGTTGCCAACAAACAAGGCTGTATGTCCATATCAATGGGGAGCTTTAAAAATGCAGATTCCTGGGCCTGGGACCAGCTAGGTTGTAAAACTGTAATTTAGGACAAGGAAGGACAGGCTAATTGCTAGTAAGCTACATGAGGCCTGGGCAGCATCCAACGGACCCTCCTGCTTGCTCTGACCTGCTACTCAGTTACCTCTCAGCTTTGTCCCGCTCTTCAAACAGCTAACCAGAAGCGAGAAAAATCTGACCGAGCACTGGGCTTAGAATAAATTTAAGTTGGTGCTTTAAAAGGTTTTGAAATCTTTACAGAGCAGGTTAGGTAAGTTCCCAACAGAACCGGCAGAGGCAGAGGTCAGAGCAGGCCCCGGATGTCATTTCCTCTCCAGGGCTTGACAAGTGCACATATGCCCCACAGAGCATGGGAAGATGCCTGATTGGCCATCGAGGAGTCCAGGTTATGGGCAAGGGTACCGGTCTGGACTGCTGGAATGGACCCCTACCGTGTTGCCTGTTGGAGGGCGCTTTATTCTTCTGACACCGCAGGACCCTAGGGTTTACAACTGATATGTTAGAGGTTCCTTCCATCCAGAGTCTCCCCCTCCAACTTCAAAGGGACTCGCAGACACCAGAGACAGTGTGCGGCAGGGGTTGGCCCTCTGATTACAAAGCAATTTACAGTCATTTATCTGTGAGTGCTGTTAGTTAATTACACTGTCATTTTGCCAACAGAGGAAGAAGTGCTTGGATGCAAACAACTCAGAGCGAAAAGTAAGGAATGAATAAAGCCGTAACAGACGATGCTTTTTTTCCCATCTGTGATGTGCAGTTTAAATGTATATCATCATACTTTAACGTTACATTCAACGCAAATGTTATGCTTGCTCACAAGTCAATATTTTATGCCCTTTCCGGGACCTCATTACTGTTCAGCAAACACTGGCACATCCTATATGCGCGGGGATGGACTAACGCTTTGTGGGAAAACAGGTTTAGAGGGATCTAAACTGAACTTGAAGTGACTTGTCACAATGTTCATTTCTTGAACGCTTCCTGTGCTGGATATCTTCTGTTTCCTTCCTAGGGTTACCCTTCTCCAGCCTGCTGTGTCCCCAGTGGCTGCCTTTGTGCCCTCAGGCTTCTGGTTGGGTTTGCTCGATGGGGAGCACAGCCCAGCCTGAAAGGAGGGAGGGAGGAAGGGAGGGAAGAAGGGAGGGAGGAAGGGAGGGAGGGATGAGGTCAGGCTGGAGGCACTGTGGGCTGGCTGTCCTTGACTAAAGGTCATGGCACCTACAAGGCAGCTGTCTCTGCCTCCGGGTTTCTGGCAATGACCTCTCAGGTTCCTCCTCTAACCTGGAGGTGGTGTCCCTACACCTTTGTAAATAATTCCTTTATGAAACATTCTTCAAGTGTCCCCCCTTCCTGCCATGACTGACTGGCATTTCTGCTGCCACTTTTGGTGTTATTTAATTAAATCTTCAAACAACACGATGAGGTGAACATTAGTAACTTTACAGACCCTGGATCCGAGTCTCAGGTGAGTTGGGGATTTCCCCAAGGCCACAGGTAAGATCATGGAAGTGCTGGCATTCCAACCCATTTCTGTTTGGCTTCATAACCTCTGGTCCTCCTATTACAATCGAGAGAGAGAGACAGAGAGAGAAAGAGAGAGGGAGGGAGGGGGAGGGAGAGAGAAGCTTCATGGTACAGATTAGCAAAGAGCTGCCAAGTTAATAATGAAAGTAATGTGCCTATTTTTGCCCTCTTTCCCCTGTTCCTGTCTAGGGAAACTCCAGAAGGAACACTGACTGTCACCAGCTTTAGAAAATGACTCAAGTCCAGCATTTACTGAGGAGTCATCTGTTAGCTACTCCAGCTGGTTAGAGCATGGCGGTAATGAGACCAAGATCTGACCTCAGGTCCCTCTGTTTCTAGTTAATTGGATGCCGTGACAAAGTGTTCCAGAGGCCCCGGGCCACATCCACCTCCAGATGCCTCTCCCAGACTCACATCACAGCAGAGAAGGCTCCAGACAGCCCTGCCTCCACCCCTCAAGGCCGCCTCTGCAGCGCAATAGGGCTGAGAAGGGAACAGAATTGCAGCAGGATCTTACAACAGACCTGGAGGTGGGGGGAGGAAGCCTCCAGTCATGCTAGGCTGGGTCAGCGGGGAGGGTGCAAGACTCCCACCTGCCTCCCCTGCTCTATCCCCATCCCTCCAGGAACCACACCGGGGGGGGGGGGGGGGGGGGGGGCTGAAGGCGAACCAGACACTTGCTCCCAGCTGCAGGGACAGTCGTCTCTGGGAAAAGGGAGGATCTGAAATCCACATTCCAGAGTGGGCTCCCTTTCACCTCTTTTCATCCTTTATTGACTTGCCAACTAATTGACCAGATGTTTATGGAGCATCTATTATTTTCGAGAAGAGTGCTGGGCTTCCTGTGTCCTTTTCTCCTGCCTTCTGGCACCTTTCCCTTGGGTTGCCCAAGGCACTTCTGCCTTCTTCCTTGTTCCTCACCTCCAAGATGACCTCTCTCCTCCTTCCTACTCCCAGCAAGAGAAACTTCCATCCCTTGAATCATGAAGATCCTAGCCACGTATGAAGAAGAAATTCCCTGGTTATTAATTCAGCTGGGAGGACTGACAACTCTCCCCAACCCTCCCTGGGTCCTTAAACCTACTGGATCTCTAACTGGTAACTATTACAGAGTGTGGAGGAAAGCCAGCTGCTCCAGGGACCGCTCCATGGGCTCCCCACAAGGGGTCATTTGCATTTTCTATCTGTGCTGAAGGAGAAACTCAAAGTACACCCCCTCTCCCCCTTTCCTAACCTGATCACTCACCAGCTTCTGTTAAAGAGGCAAACACTCTTCCTCTCACCCGTGTCTCCCCTCTGCCCCTTCCCCGCACCCTCAGGCTCCAAACGTCCCTTCCAATTTTCTTTTCCCAGTGCAATTAGGAGACTCTCGTTAGGAACGAGAGGATGCTTCAGGGGTCCTCTCCCCCCACTTCTGTTAGAAGCAGCAGCTCCCTCATGGGGAGCCCACAGACTGCATTCTTGAAGAATGCAGAAGAGGTGGGTTCTGACCATCACACGCCGGCCCCAGAGTCAGTGTGGCCCCCTCTACGTGCTGCGCAGGCTTAAGTTATGGGGGGGCAGGAAATGGGAGCCTTACAGCGGACACTGGGAGGGAAGAGGGGGGAGGAGACAATGGAGCCGCCTGGGGGCAGAGGAGAGAGATCCCGCTTCGCCACTGCCTTCTCTACCACCTCTCCCTTTGCCTCTACCCTTTATTCCCCTGTGAATTTCATCCCTTTTCGGATGACCCCAATGAGGGACTTGCTCTTACAAATTTGGCTCGGATGAGAAAGGAAAAAAAAAACAAAGCTGACAACATTCTAGTAACATCTGGTCCCACTGCAGACATTTGGACAAGTCTGTACAGAACATTAGAAATTAGCAAAATGGACCAACCAGTGATTACATAAAGATGCATATAAAGAAGGCAAAAATTGGAGTACAGCCCTCTTGTTTGTTTCAGGGGACAAAAGTAGGATCTATACAATATAAAACATGCAACTGAAACGGGCAAAGTTTAGCCAGATGGCTCATTTAGCTTTTCAGGAGGTTGAGTGCCCGACACTCAGACTTGTTTGCTGACCTTTGAATAAATCCACTCCCAGGATTACCATTTTCACCAACGTCTATAAAAGAGCACAGCCTTCTGAGCGGATACCTTTGAGAAGATGGGATATTCTGCTGCACTGGAAAAGCAAGGCCAACATCCCCCACCCACCGCACCTCTTTGTTATTTCAGAACTAAATAGGGGCTGCGGGTCTAGACTGGGTCTACCCTCAGAGGGCTCTCCACAGCCTCCCTCCTGGTCATCTGTAACAGGGAAAAAAAGGGGTCGGTCATGGTTCTTCTAAGCTTCTAGATAGAGAATGAGATTGTGCCATAGTGTAGATAAAATACCCAAAACAAATAAAACAAAAACTTAACCTCCCCCGCCAATTTCTTAAAAACCAAAGACCAGTTTATCATTGACTATTTCCTAAGAACTGAGATAACTGCTTTCTTTGGTGAATTTACGTGTGATGTGATGCTTAGAAGACTCTGCCTCAACCGGGTGTGCTTGGCAAAGGAGGCGGGTCGTAGTCGGTTATAATCTGGACGAATGCCAGGGCTCCGTGCTGGCACAATGGTGTGGACCCACCCGCCCGCCCAGAGCCCCGGCAGGCCGCCGGGGGAAGTAGCTCAGCCGGACAGGCGTTCGAGCCTTCCTTTCCCATAACCAGTTTGCCCCGGTGATCTCAAAAACCTGAAACAGGACATTTGTTGAGGAATTAACAATGGCCATCCCTGGGTGGGGGACTCTTAAGTGACTAATCTTCTGTTTTAAACACTCCCCAGGGGGCTCTCACTGCTTTCGTGATTTTTTAAAAATAAAAAACAAAATAAATTTAAAAAGCAGAGCAGTGGGGGACAACTCCCACTTCCTCTTCTTCATTTGTTATCTTGCAGTTTTCTGCCCTGGGAAGGTTCCCACAGTCAGTGTCATTTCCTTCACGGCCGTGCAGTACCTAATTCCCATCCATAAGTGGAACTCAGTGAACTCTCCTCTCAGTCCACGTTTGGTCCTGTCTCTCCTGTTCATTTGTTCATTCGTTCATTCATTCAGAGAGTGCAAGTGGGGGAGGAGCAGAGAGAGAGAGAAAGACAGCATCCCAAGAGAATCCCAACCAGGCTCTGCATTGCCAGCACGGAGCCCGACATGGGGCTCAAACCCAAGAAACCATGAGATCAGGACCTGAGCCAAAACCAAGAATCAGATGCTTACCCGACTGCGCCCCCAAGGACTCCCCACCCCCCACCCCCTGCCCGCCCCGTCTCTCCTATTAACCTCCAAGTGCCTGATGGGCAAGGATTCCAAAACACTGGGCAGTCCCTTCAGCTCCTAAACACACATACAATTTTTCTTTCTGGCTGATACTTTGACTTTGCCTTTAAGCATTTATAGTAATAATGGCAACAAGCACTTACGGAGTATTTATGCCAGAATCTGTCTAAGCACTTCACAAGCATTAACACTTAATTCTCATGAAACCCTAGGAACTGGGTACTACCAGCATCCTCACTTTACAGGTGGGAAAACCGAGGCAGAGGACGATATAGTAACCAATGAGTGGCAGAGCCAGAGTCTGAATCCAACCTGACTGTGCTCTGCTTGTAGAAAACGCACATAAACTTCATTTACTTTCCTTGAGGCTCCCATCGCTGCTGTGCATGGTAGGGACAAAGGCAAGGGAAGACCACTTACACCATAAATCTTCCTAGCGTCTAACAACAGGACCAAAGGGAGTAACCTAGGCGACTCACCCAGAGAGTCTCACTTGCAAAGGCAAAAAGCCTTTTGCATTCTGCAACATTTCCTTGCAGTCACACGCCAGCTTCCTGACAATCATTAACTAGGCAATTAAACAGTGGAAGCAGAATCCTGACTTTTACAAAGGAGGAACAGACAGAATCCCAGGAGTTTGCGGGCTGGGAGGAACAGACGGAGGCTGGCATCTAGGATTGCCTTAGTGCCAGATACAGATCACAGCAGGGTGGGATCTGATCAGTTTCCCACTAAAGACAGCTGGAATAAACAAATCAACAGAACAAGGACCATTTGGTGATTGTTTCTCCTTGCTGTTTGGGGGAGGGAGGGGGAGGGGAGTAAGTGAGAGACTACAAGCTGTTTGAAGAGAACTTCGGCATTTGATTCTCACTGTAACGCTAATGGCCACCCTGTCTAAAACACCACGGTATTTCCCAGCAGGACATCTTCTCAAACCGTTCTTCTGGTGACACAGAGAGGGCATTTATCTGCCCGGCAAGCCTCTCCAGTTGTCTTGTTCTTCTAAGGTCGCCATCCCCAGCTTTGACCAGTTGGTTGCTGGTTCAGCTCTCAGGAGGACTGTTTATAATGAAGACAGGAGATAAGACCCCGCACAGCGACAAGTTCAGACTTTGGGCCGATTTAGAAGGCACAGACCGGGGAAACCTTGCAAAGGGGTTCTGTTTTTCTGAGTGACTCATCGGCCGCTTTTGAGGACCTTTTTTCTCGTGACAGCTGCTCACACCAAGCAAAGGTTATCATGATGTTCACCTCAGTTGGAGCAAAAGGAGTCTTTACAAGAGGTTCTGATAAATGCCCCACGTCTGATTTCCTAGACGTCTGGGTCCATGGGAAAATGTCTACCAACTGCAAAGAAAAAAAAAGTAGTATTTGCAAAGGCAAGTTTGGTCAATATTTTTTTTTCTCTCTCAATATCGGGTTCAAAGTTTTTCTGTTGAATTTGTGTAGAATTTTCTCCTTTTAAAATAGTTCTGGGTTTATCCTTGGCAAGGATTGGGTAAGAACTTGAAAATGATCACACACAAAAAAAGAGAACGTTGTCCAAGGATCTTAGTGTTTCAGTTCAACCCCCAAAACATCTTTCCTGGCCCCACTACATACTGGCCATGTGACTGTGGGTTAGTTAGCCTCTCCAAGGCTCCATAGTTCTCTGTGTAAAATGCGGACATAGGTTGGTATCTCCCCGATAGAGATGTGAGAATTAGAGGAGAATCTTCATAATGTTCTCAACACGGGGACTAGCACACAGTAAGTCCCAAATAAGTTCTTTGTACTCTTGCTCCTGTCAGCTATTGAGAGGTAAGTATGTGCTGGGCACTGGGGGCGGGGGTGAGGGGTGGCGGGGGGTGGTGGCCAGAGATGGTTCTTCCTCTCAAGAGACAGGCAGATGCACTGCTTCTCAAGGTCTGTTCCTCGAGGCGGCTGCAGCATCGACAGAGACTTGCTGAAAATGCAAATCCCCACCCCAGACCCACTGACTTTGAACCCCTGGGGGCCGGGCCCAGCAATCTGCCACTTACAAGTCCCCAGGTGACCCTGGTGCCCGCTGAAGGCTGAGAGGCAGGGCAGAACCAATGGGACACATCTGATGCATCTTTGGTGATGATTCTAAATTTCAGGGAATTTAGTCTGCTGTCCCCACTGCCATGATCGCTACTATGAGAGGTACTGGAGAGACCCAACTAATATTTGAAATCAAGCTGGTTGCTCCAGGGAACTCTCCTAATGAGGAAAACACCCAAGTGTCTTTTAAAAATGTATTTGTTGATGTTGACCACGTCAAAAGTGCAGACCAAGAGAACCTTTCGTGATCCTTTCCTTTCCGTGGCCCCGCATGGCACAATTCCTTATCTTCTCTGCTGATGGACTGTCTCTGGAAACTTCTCAGTCGGTCTCCAGGACCCAGTCTGGGCTGGGTTCAAAAGCAAACCAAGAAAGTTTGACTGATCTTGAGCTGCTTCCCCAAAAGCAAAAATGGGAGAAATGGTGTGAACCTGAGAAATAAAAATGCGACTGATGGAGAGGTGTTCTTGAAGGGATGTCACAGCAAGTCCAGAGCCTGCTGAACCAGGAGGGGCACTGGAGGGAGGCCCCGGCCCCCAGTGTGCGCTGTTCTTTCTTTTCTGTTCACTAAATGGTCTCCCGAGGTAAAAGCGCTCTCTTCTTTTACTTGAGGTAAAGCACTGACTTCCTACATGCGCGCGCGCATGCGCGCACACACACACACACTCTGAATTGCCTTCCATATCCTCAAGTATTGGTTTCTAGTCAATTCCAACACTCAGGGAGCAACGAGGAAAATCCACAAGCAGATATGACAGACCAGCAGAGAGAGGAACAACAATCGTCCTTTTGTAGTCTTTCAAGAAACTGACTAGCAAGCAGTTCAAAAGCTATTCCAGGCCCAAAGCTATTTCTGGAGAGCCATGGTAAGTCCTACAGCACATCTGAATCCAGAAACCTAACCAAAGCCTACATTTGCTGCATACGAACCGTGCACTTCTCAAGGAAGCACTACGAGAAGTTGTTATTCTTCCACATTCAGACTTGTAGAAAACATTTTCATGACTCAAGCAACCTGCATGCAAGTCAAACCCATAAACGCAGAGAGTGCTTTGCAAACTTAACAACACGTTCTCCATCCTTGAGCTGGTGTTTATACAACTCGCTTTATTTTCTGGTTTTATTGAAAAAGATAACAGAGCCATTTTACAGAAGTAACTTATTAGACACCCATCCAAAAAAAAAAGAGAGAGAGTTGACGTCACCATTAACAATGGTTTGAACCAAAATAACTTGCCTAAGATATTAAATAACTGAGGGAAAATGTTTTCGTGTATGCACACATCGGCTTGCAGAACTAACACTTCAGATGGCTGTTGTCCAGATGACCTCCGCAGTAGCGTTCCGGGAACACGTCAGGGAAGAGAAGCAGGAAGGACCTCAGTGACAGCATCTGTCCTGCTTCCTGGGGGATGCTGTCCTGGGCACCCAGACCTCCAGGAAGTCAGACTTCCTCGTCCATATGTCATCACAGTAGGTAGCCCATCCTGTTAAGTGGCGTCTCTCAGAATGAACTCTACAAGAGCAGAAGTCTAGAAAGCATCCAAGAATACAGCGACAGAGCAACCCAACCAGGAACAGCATAAGAGAGTAAATGCATGGGTGAGAAGCTTCAGCAAGAGCAGAGAAGATGAAACACCGCAGCCAGACACTGAAGAACTTGGGGAGAGAGACTGAGCCCCCAGCCCAATGAGACAGGAAACAGGGAGAGACTGTGGATCAAGAGTGAGAAAACAGAGGGGCGCCTGGGTGGCTCAGTTGGTTAAGCGTCTGACTGCAGCTCAGGTCATGATCTCACGATCAAGTACTCAAGCCCCGCGTCGGGTTCTGTGCTGACAGCTCACAGCCTGGAGCCTGCTTCGAATTCTGTGTCTCTGTCTCTCTCTGCCCCTCCCCTGCTGATGCTCTGTCTCTCTCTGTCTCTCTCTGTCTCTCTCTCACCCTCAAAAATGAGTAAAACATTAAAAAAAAAAAGAGTGGGAAAACAGAGTGTAGGACTGAGGTTATAATAAAGCCACAGTGATTAAAACAGTATGGGAACAAAAATAGAGACAATCAGACCAACGGGATAAATAAGGAAACCAAAATGGACCCTTGTTTATGTGATAAACTAGGACATGGCAAGGTGCAGTGTTAGATACTGGTAGGGCAACAGACCACATGTTGGATCTGTAATGAGCTGTGTGTGTTTAACTGATCAGAACATTTAGTTCATTTATTCAACACACACTGGCTGTCTTTTATTTTTGGTGCCTGGCACTACACCGGGCGTGGAGATTGCAAAGGTGGATAAGGCACCAGAGGAGAGGCCGGCCTGTCCTCACTGGTGTCCCGCCATGGAGGTGGCCACAGGTCTATAGGAAAGCACAGTGGGAGGGAATGCAGAAAGGTAGGCGTGCTGCTGTCTTAAATGAGAGCGTCCTGGAGGCCAAGGAGAGAAGTATAACCCACCATATGAACTGCTGCTTCCAAGGAATGTTAGAGAAGACCCAAGAACTACCACTTACCAAGCCTTCAAGGACCAGAAATAATTCGAAACGATCTAGAGAATGGAAAAAGTGACAATGCTCCTTGACTAACTGGATATAAATGTCGTAAAACCTTAACAATTTCAAACAAGGACAGCATAAATGATAAAATCATGAGTCAGTCTGGATTAGGAACATGGAGGCAAAATAGCTGAAATAAGATATTAGCAAATAAATCTCAAAAATGTATTTTGAAAGCTATCATTATTGTGATAATGTTGTATGGTGACAGATGGGAACTATGTTTGTGGTGAAGGTGGCTTAACGCATAAGCTCGTAGAACCATGATGCTGTGCATGCGAAATTAACATAACTGTGTGTCAACAGTGGTTTGGTAAAAAAAAAAATAATGATAATAATAACAATCTATGACCAAGTAGGAGTTGTAATAATAGCTGCAAATTATAAAATGTAAATGCAATTCACCTCATTAAAAGATAAAGGTCAGGGGCGCCTGGGTGGCTCAGTCGGTTGAGCATCCGACTTGGGCTCAGGTCATGATCTCGTAGTTTGTGAGCTCAAGCCCTGCATCGGGCTCTGTGCTGACAGCTTGGAGCCTGGAATCTGCTTTGGATTCTGTGTCTCCCTCTCTCTCTCTGCCACTCCCCACTCATGCTACGTATCTCTCTCCTTCAGATATAAATAAACATGAAAAACATTAAAAAAAAAAAAGATAAAGGGGAAAAAACGTTTCGTTCATTAAATGCAGCCCAAGTTTTGGAACATTGATTTCACCATAAAAACTATTAGCAAACTAGGAACACAAACACTGTTTAATATATATACATATATATTAAATATTTATATACATATATATTAAATATTAATATATATTGTTAATATATATTAATATATTTTTTAAAGATAAAATATTAGGGAATGCCTGGGTGACTCAGCTGGTTGAGCATCCAACTCTTGATTTGGGCTCAGGTCATGATCTCACAGATCATGAGATCGAGCCCTGCCTCAGGGTCCATGCTGGGTATGGAACCTGCCTGGGATTTTCTCTCTCTCCCTCTGCTCCTCCCGTGCTCACTCTTGCCCTCTTTCTCCCTCAAAAATTAAATTAAATTAAATTAAATTAAATTAAATTAAATTAAATTAAATGATAAAATTCTAGGAATTTTCCCTTTAAAGAAAATAGAGAACAAAGATACCTTATTGCCACTTGTTTTCAAAATTATACAAGTGATCTAGCCAGCAGAATAAGACAAGAAGAGGAAAAGAGAGACAATAAAAGTTGAAAAGGAAGAGAAAGCTGCCATTACAGAAAATGATCGTCTAAACCAAAAATACCAATAAAACAGTGAGATTTACAATATTCCTGGATAGCAAGACTTGATATCACACAGAGGGCAATTTTCTCCCAAATAACCTAAAATTCAGCACAATTTCAATCCAAAGGCCAACAGGACATTTTGAGGAAGTTTCTAGGCTCTGAAAATGTACGTAGAAAGTAAAGGACAGAAGACAATTTTGAAAAACCGGTGAGTATGACTTGGCTTATTTGAAATGAAGGCTTAGAATAAAGCCACGGTAATAAAACAGCATGGAATCCACACAGAGACAACTAGAGTGATGGAATACATAGACAATCCAAACGGACCCATGCTTATTAAATTAGTACCTGGCAAGGTGGCAGTAGGACTTTGTAGAAATGATGGACCATCCAATAGCCAATGCTGAGACACTTAGCTGTCATACGGGGCAAACGGTATCCCTATTTCATACCATAAATAAAAACGATTTTAGCCAAATGACACGACTAAATGTTCAAAACTGAAACTTCTGGATTTTGAATAAGACAAAGAAAGAAAGCACAAACAATAAAGGAAAAAAATGATAAATTTGAGCACATAAATAATAAAGCGGCAATAAAGTCCCCAGGTAAGGACGGATTCCTGGGGTCAAGATCCATGTTGGAGAGAGAAAATAATGAGTACCTGTATTAAGATACTAGCAATCAAGGTGGAAAGGATAAAAGATATTATAGTTGATTTTGTTAGAATTAGAAATGTTTTTTTCCCTTGTCTCTTTTCCTATTTTTAATAATAAATAAGGAGTCGAGAATGTGTTGGGGCACCTCAGTGGCTCAGTTGGTTAATCGTCCTAATCTTGATCTCGGCTCAGGTCATGATCTCTGGGTTTGTGAGACCGAGCCTCATGTCAGGCTCTTCACTGACAGCATGGAGCCAGCTTGGGATTCTCTCCCTCCCTCTCTCTCTGCCCCCCACCCCACTCGTGCACACACTCTCTCTCAAAATAAATAAATAAACTAAAAAAAAAAAAAAGAATAGGCTACAATCACAGATAATACAAACGTATTCCAGTCTTTAGCAGAGGTCCAAAAGTCTTGGTGTTAACCTTACTCGATTCTTCATACCCTTATCTGAAGTTGCTTATTGACTGAAAAGATCTGCCTTCCTTTGTGTAATCTGCTTTATGGGCTATAAATTATCACTGATTTATCATACATTAAATATTTATTCCTCAAATAGCGTTTAAGCTCTTCACCAGCAAGGACATCTTTATTTCATTTCTATGTCCTCAGGATCTAGCAAAGTGCTTGGCACAGGGTAGGAGCTCAGTAAAGCCTTGATAAGTGAATAATAAACAGTCATTTATCCCCAAGCCCTACTTCTCCCCCACCACCCTCTAGGTCTAAGCAAAGTTTAGGCCCAGATCAGGGGGTACCAAATCCTCAGGGCTGATGCATTTCAAGAGAAGCAATTAGTCTCTACAGAAGCTCAGGAAAGTCAAGGAGTGTGGAGCTGACCCACAGACTTATTTCAATATTAAGTGAATTTGGATCTAGTTCCATCAATCCTGGTCCTAACATGCAGTTCACTCCTCGGGTTTGGTCTCACTTTTCCCTTATTCCTATAGATACCATGGGATAAAGGGGAATGAAGTCTGATCTAGAACCAGCTTCCTCCTTTCCTTTCCCTCTCCTTGATCAATCTCTCCAGCCTGGCCCAACTGAGAAGGTTCTGGGAGAGGTAGGCTTAGCCAGCAGAAGAACATGGCTGTGTTGATTCTACATGCTCCCTACCTTTGACTATTCCCTACTTCCGCTGTGGGAACCCAGTACAGGCCAAGAAACCAGTGCCATTGTTCTCCTATAGCTGGAATGACAGAGTTGACAATAAAGTCAGCAAACGAATAAAATAAGAAGGCATCTTTGCCTATCAAATTAGCAAGTTTAAAAGTACAATAACATCCAGAGTTGGAAGAAAATTAAAACTAGCATCAAACGGGAGTGATATTTGATCCACATTTTCTGTAAAGCAATTCGGCAAGGTGTAGCAAAAGCCTTATAAATGTGCAACCCTTGGACTCGGTGATTTCACTTCCAGACGTGCATTTCCAAGGAAATGGCCAGTGATGTTCACAAATGATTCTAACAAAGACATTCACTGCAGATTAAATTACTGGAATGAAATTTACAAACAACATGAATGCCCAGTGATGGGGTGCTGATTAAGTAAATTACAGTCTATCCATATAATGGAATACTATGCAGACATTTAAAAACACAATAACGATGTAGGAAGTACTTCGAAACACGTGGGGAAGTGGGGGGGAAAGAGGCTCTAAAAGGGCAAGGATAGTGTGAGCTCTCGTTTTGTAAGTTTCCATAGCTCCCAGCTCCGATCCAATATGGCTGACTGAGGACAGTACCTCAAGTACGCGAACAAAAGTGGGGGCTCTCATCGGCGGAAGAGGGATTTTAAACATTTCCGGAAGGCAAAGCAAATGCAAGCGTGTTGCTGGTTAAAACTGAGTGGAGTCCACTGCAGCCCAGAATACTCACAGGAGGGAGCGAGGGAGTGGAGGAGGAGCCATCCTTTCTGGCAAAAGCCCAGGGCAGCTCTGGGCCTGGGGCCAATAGACTTACAGAGTGAGGACAAGGAAAGGTGCTGAAAACCAGGAACAGACCGGAAATCGGCCTGCAGAGCCACAGCATGTCTCCCCCAGCCCTGAGTGCTACTGGAAAGTAGCCAGTATTTACTCCCCGGCTCCAACAGGAGGGTTCTTCTAAAGAAAAATTAGTGAACCATCGAGGGAGACTTCCTGCCCTAAGGGTGCGTGTCTGCACAAACCCACCAGAAAGCGAGTCCCTAGATTCACCAGGCCTGACCCCAAAGGCAGGCTCCCTGTTGAGGGCTGTGCCTAACAGAGAGGCAGCGCCCCACACCCCAAGCATCTAGAATGATTAACTGAGGCCTTCAGGCTACATCTTACTGAAGGGTCAAGTCCAATGTCGAAGGAACAAGAAATAGAGGCTTCGGTCAGGGGACAAAGGTGTGAAGGTAACCAATGGAAGGACTGAACACAGAAATGGTTAAAATTGTGAGAAGAGCTAAGGAGAATGCAAATGAATGTCTTTCATACCAAAACTCAAAATATATCACTTGAATCGATATATTAATGGATCAGGAAATGAACAACAGCAAGCAGCATCTTGTGTAGAGTTATGAGGGTTATCCCCGAAAGTGCTAACACAGAAATGATTACAAGAGTTTCCTCTTCTCTACTCATGGATATATCTATTTTTTTTTTTACCATGGACATATGCAGCTTCAATAAAATTTTTTAAATAAATGGAAGAAAGCGTATATAGAGATTATCACTGTGCTTTTGTATTTCTCATGTGAAATTCAGAGACTGGTTAATCTAAAAATGTCAGAGTCCACATCGAGGTACCTTGGGTGAGAGGGTGATTTCTCTCTATGAATTTCCATAAAGACAGCATTGACACCACTTGTTTTTAGTATTTTCCGAGAAAGCCGGCTTATTTAAATCAAAGGCTAGGGGCCCCTGGGTGGCTCAGCCAGTTAAGCATCCGACTTCGGCTCAGGTCATGATCTCACAGTTTGTGAGTTCGAGCCCCGCGTCGGGCTCTGTGCTGACGGCTCGGAGCCTGGAGCCTGCTTCGGATTCTGTGTCTCCCTTTCTCTGCCCCTCTTCCGCTCACACCCTGTCTCTCTCTCAAAAATAAATAAAAAATTTAAAAAAATGAAAAGCTAGTGCATTCACCTTTGCTTTGTTTCCTTCCTAGGGCCTTAGGTTAGTTGGCTAGTTTTTTTCACTTTGGTAAACCACTTTCTTGGGACTACACAGTCACGGTTTTGACGGTGAACGTTCCTCTCTCTGCCTACAGATTTCACCGTCGCTACGCATATAGGACATTTTCACCGGCATTACCCAGGTAAGTGGGACTGAACAGAGAGCCAGGGCCTTACAATGTTTCGTTGTGAAAGGGACACTTCAAAGGAGCATCTGAGCGCCAGGTCACTTTGTAATCTCATATTTCATTCTCCTCCCTTGCTTAATATATCTGCTTTAATTTCTAGTATTTCCTTCCCCTGATATAGCTGTAAAAGCTTCGCTTATTCTCCCCACCACTCTGGCCAAGTGTAAATTTCCCTCCTTCCCCCCTTTTTTTCTGCTTTTATCTTCCCTTCGTGTTTGTGCCTAATCTGAAGGTTCCCAGAAATATAGTTTTCAGAGAGGAAGTGCAACTAAAATCCTATCAGTCAATTCCTCAAGTGTTCAGGAGGGTCCACGGACATTAGCACGTGGTTACCTTTTGAATTCATGGTCCGCTCCACCTGGCATCTGTAATGAATTTAGGAACAAGATTTTGCTTTTGTTGTCTCTTTCTCGACAAGATTACCTATCGTCCCCATTTCTTTTAGCAGGTTTTGGGTTTGATACCTGCAATGTGGTAGTTCTGTAAGGTGGACATGGCCCTTGCCTTGAACTTGTTTTCTAAGTCTGCTCTGGAGTGACAGCCAACTCTGTGGGCCCCAGCACCAGGGGACTCCATGTTGGAAACAAACAATTATTGAATTGTTGGTACTCAGACCCGGTGAAACACAATGCGGGTGTTGTTCTGTGAATGCCACTGGCCGACCGGCTGCGAAATGATCCCCGAACAGGGCTAGTCTGCCGTACGAGTGCTCGACTGAAGTGAGAGAAAGCACAGGAAACCAAAAAAGTCTGTCACGATTCCCACCAAACTTCAATGGTGCGACAGTCCACGTTTTCATATACAAAGAAAAGTTGAGTGTCAGGAAAAAATAACGCTTGGTTTCTAGCAGATGAAAGACACAAGGCAGGAAAGATTTCTATTAGTTGGTATTGACCACAGCCTGGGTGGCTTAAACAACAGAAATCTATTTTCTCACAGTTCTGGAGGCTAGAAGTTCACGATCAAGGGGTCAGCAGGGTTGGTTTCTCCTGAGGTCTCTGTCCTTGGGCCACCTTCTCTTTATGCCTGAAGATCACGTGCCTTCCTTCCATGTGTGCCTGTGTCCTAATCTCCTCTTATAAGGACACCAGCCATATTGGATTAGGGCCCATCCTAATGACCTCACCTTAATTTAATTACCTCTTTACAGACTTTATTCCAAATACGGTCACATTCTGAGGTACCGGGGATTAGGACTTCAACATATGAATTGGGGGGGGGGGGCCCTAATCCAGCCTGTAACAGAGAGCTTTCACGTTCTTTCCATTTCTACCTTTCCATTTCTATTCTCCTAAAACACATTCTCTATCGGCTTATTTTCAGCTCTTATTTCATATGTCACCTGTTGCTTTTTCCATTCCTCAACATATAGAGTTTCTACCACGTTCCTTTACCCGGTGCTTGGGGCTGGAGATCCTGCCACTGGGAAAAACCTGACATGTAAAAAAAATTGTAACAGGCCAATAAATACCATCATGGAGGTTTAAATGACATCTTGTGGGGGCGCCTGGGTGGCGCAGTCGGTTAAGCCTCTGACTCTTGATTTTGGCTCAGGTCATGATCTCACGGTTTGTGAGTTCAAGGCCCGCATCCAGCTGAGGGTGCAGCGCCTGCTTGGGATTCTGTCTCTCCTTCTCTCTGCCCCTCCCCTGCTTGTACGTTCGGTCCCGCGTTCTCTCTCAAAATAAATAAATATTTTTAAAAATTAAAAAAAATAAATAAATGACATCTTGTGGGCGTTCAGACCAGTGGTTTCCACCTGGGGGCAAGCAAGTTTGAGCAGAGAAGAAGACAATTAAGAAGCTCTTAAAATAATGAATACGAGTTCATCGGGAAGAAAAAATGAAGAGAGGACCAGAGAGTACAGAGTATAGAGCATGGGAAGTATGGCACAATCTCGGGTCGTGAGCTGGGGGGTTGAGGATAGGGGGTAAAAAGAAATGAAGCCGGAGAGCCAGGCTAAGAAATGAGGACTTCAGGCAAAGAAAACCAACTAATATTTTAAAACATTAATTAATAAATTAATATTAAAATACAGGTTTCTGAACACCCATGTGCAAAGGACTGTTTTTATGTTACCTAGACATATGCTCAACTGATGTTGCCCTGCCAGCTGGACTTTGAGCTCATCAACGACAGGACCTTTACCTAAGACTTTGTCTGTATTCCATATGCCCCTATCGTCATCACTATGAGTGAATGAATGAGTGAAACAAAAAAAGGAATCCTTTTCCTTCTCAGAAACCATTGTCTCTATGCCCAGTATCTGTCCGTAAAGATCAAGATACTTGCATATGTATGCATCCATGAAACACTTTCCCTTGCCTGTATATTTGAGGAAGAGTTTTGTAAGGACAGGTAGATTTATGCCTGCTTTAAGAATTTTCATCGAAACCGATTTAAAAATCGGGTAGACTAAATCACGTCTTCATCGTACAGACGGAGGGAATGAGGATCTCTTGAAATTAACAGCAAGTGAAATCAACTGCTCATATTTGCCTCACGTGGAACACTCTCCCTACAAAGGTTCCATTCGGTCTTCACACCACACAACAAAACAAAGCCATCCACCCTCCAGGGGCCTTACCCTCCTGGAATTTTCTCAGCATTTACAGGGACCGTGGACACTCTCTAACAGTTTCACATAAGTAATTCCCTTTAGAAAATCATTAAAAGTACATGTGTATCCCCCCCTTGTCACCCACAGGGCCTGGCATACAGAAAATAATGATGGAAAACACAGTGTATATGGTGTCAAATATTTTATGTATAATTGACTCTTTTGATTCTTACAATAATCTGTGAGGTATGTACCATTATTATCTTTTTTTTAAAGATATAAAAACTGAGGGGCACCTGGGTGGCTCAGCTGGTTAAGCATCTGGCTCTCGATCTCAGCTCAGGTCGTGATCTCACGGGTTTGTGAGTTCGAGCCCCACATCAGGCTACGTACTGCCAGTGCAGAGCCGGCTTGGGATGCTCTCTCTCCCTCTCTCTTTGTCCCTCCTCTGCTCATGCTCTCTCTCTCTCTCTTTCCCAGAATAAATAAACCTTAAAAAAAAAAAAGGTGTAAAAACTAAGGCACAAAAACGTCAAGGAACTTGCCCCGAGAGCTATGATGCGTAAGGGGCAGGTGGAATTTGAGCGGGGTCTGTCTGCGGAGTCTGAGTCTTGGTTACTGTTATACTAGTCAAGAAGCTCTCATAAAATTGGTTTATTAATCAATACGTCATCTGAGCTCCTGGATTATTGATTGGACGGATTCCTCACTCAACTTATTCGGCTGCTGGGTAAGAAGGCAGCAAAGTGCAGGCCTCGTAAGACAGTGCCTGCCAATGCATTCCACTGCCTTGCGCCCCAGGGCTCTGTCTCTCCGGCCCAGCTGGACAAGGTCAATAGACCTGTGTGTGTCGCTTGGGGAGGGAAGGGAAGAGACAATGTCCTGCTTTCTTCTCCTTACGCAGCAGCAGGCACATCGCCAAAAAGCTTTGGTTTTTATAAACATGGCTCAAAGAGAATATAAATTGAGCATGGTGGTTATGATCATGTTTTAATTTTTTTCTAAAACTGTGAAGGATCAATATAGTTCATAATAATAGCTGCCATTAAATGAAACCCTAAGGCAGGCACTGGGCCAAGTGCTATGTTGCATGGTCTCATTTTTTTTATATGTTTATTTATTTATTTGGGAAGAGAGAGAGCGCGCACGTGTGCGGCGCATGGGGGAGGGGGAGAGAGAGAGGGAGAGTCACAAGCAGGGTCCTGCTCAGCACGGAGCCCCCACATGGGGCTTGATCCCACTACCAGGAGATCACGACCCGAGCCAATATCAAGAGTCAGATGCTCAACTCACTGAACCACCCAGGTGCCCCTGCGTGTTCTCAGTCTCCCAGGCAACCCTAAGCAGTAGGAACTCATCTCCCACTTAGCCAGGAAAGCAAGACTCAGAGGTCAAGGCCGACCAGCTGCACACGGCAGAGTTCTCCTCTTCCCCATCCCCCTCTTCCTCTTCCCTCCCATTCCCTTTCTGTCCCCTCCTCTCCCACCCTCTCACTTCAGCCCATTTATCCGGTTTTCTCTCTTTCCTTATAAATTGAAGTATAAGTGACACAGAGTAAAGACATTTTTTTTCCATTCTTAATTTCTTCCTAAAATAAAAATTGTCTTTTAAATCTCTGTTTCTTAGAGCTGGACAATAAACTGTTCACCGTGAAATAAAAAGATGGCAGCCTTAAAATATTCCAGCAAAAATAAATTAAAAATGTTAAATGAGAGTACAGATAAAACAAAACCAAACAAAAAAGGGACACACTTTTATAGTTCATCTCTGTGCCCAGATCTAGATGGGGACACTTCCAGCACCTGAAGGAGTCCAGCTCTTTGTGTGTACATTTACTGTCTATGGAAAGGCCATTAAAGTCTTGGCGACATTCACATCAAAGCAAGGGCTTCTCGGGGTAAAGATTCTTCTGGAGCATTATTAGATTTTATCAGCAACGCTTTCTGTGACCGAGATGCAACTGAAATCAGAAAAGTGGTTGACCCAGCCAGGTGGTATTTAATTTGGACCTCAGCAGCTAATTTAAATTTAAATTCAATTCACCAAAAGTGATTTGCATGAAATCCTTCATAGGAGAACATGGGTTCATAAAGGAAGTTGCCAGTGAAGGCCCACTCAATCTGTGCTTGATGGGACCTGTGACACAAGACAGGAGCCCTTTCTCCAGTCCCTGCCTATGTCTATGTGTAGAGGTGACCTAGGGAGGTCACATGGATGGTGACAGTCGCATGGTCACTACTATCCGTGGTGCGCTTTATGTGCTGTAACCACAAAGGCATACCCAAAACCTGGGGCGATCTTTGCAGTCTTTTTAATGTCCTAAAGCTTCCTGAAAGTGCTGGGTAGAATATTAGATCTGCTTAAAACTGTATGGATGCCCTTTTTGTGGGGGTGGGGTGGGGATTGAACGTTTAAATTCCATCCGAGTCGTTAAATTAATCAAATTTGATTCTATCAACTCTTGTACTCTCGAATAAAGGGTTTTTTTAGGTGATTGGCTGGGACGTAGGTAAGGAAGGTGGCATGTTGATGTTGCAGAATAAAAATGTCAGTGGCAAGCGGTGGACATGCTGATGCAGAATTTAGCTGAGAGGGAGTTTCGTTTCCAGTGTGTGTTTTTTTAATATAGCAGGATTACTTAAGGTCACTAAGATTAGAAAGGCTGCAAGAAACAGACCGAGTCATCACTGAAAAGTGCTGAAAACAGCCCTACTGAGAGTAACTCCTACTCACTTAATGATCAGAAGTGACAAAACAGACATGCCAAAGAAGGGTATAACCTTTGTTATTTTTTCTCTACAAAAAGAATGAAATGGCACTTCTGGATGTTACAACTATGAACAAGGATGAAAATTCTCCATAACGGAATAGATATGCTTAAGTGTGGGCTCTTCTACGGGGAGATCTTGTCTCATTCCTCCTCTTATCCTTCCTCCCTTCCCCCTACACACAACACTCAAATCTCACCGGAGAACAGATGAACCCATTTCTCTGAGATGGTCACTACAGAGTGTCTCTGCAGAATACATGATCTCATATATAGAAAGCCCTAAAGACTCCACCAAAAGACTGTTAGAACTGATACACAAATTCCGTAAAGCAGCAGGGTACAAAATCAACATATATAAATTGTGTTTTTATATACTAACAACAAACTGTCTAAAAATAAAGAAAATAATCCCCATTCACAACAGCATCGAAAACAATAAAACACACAGGAATCCATTTAACCAAAGAGGTGAAAGACGTGTGGCCTGAAAACTGTAAAACGTTGATAAAAGAAATTGACGAAGACACAAATGAATGGAAAGATACCCCATGTTTGTGGATCATTAGAATTAATATTGTTAAAACGTCCACAGTACCCAAGCCAATTCAACGCAATCCCTATCAAATTCTGACATATTTTACAGAAACAGAAAAAACAATCCTAAAATTAGTGTGGAGCCACACACGATGCATCCTGATTTCCAACAAATTTATGATAATCAAAACAGAATGGTACTGGCATAAAAACACACCAGTAGAACAGAATCAAGAGCCCAGAAATAAACCCATGCATATACAGTCAATGTTCGACAAGGGAGCCAAGAATACTCCATGGGGAAGAGGTAATCTTCGACAAATACTGTTGGGAACACTGGATATCCATGGGCAAAAAAGAATGAAACTGGACCCCTATCGTATCTCACTCACAGCAACTAAATTGTAATTGGTGAAAGACTCAACTGTAAGAGCTGAGCCATAAAATTCCTAGAAGAAAACAGAGGGAAAAAGCACCTTGACATTGGTCTTCACGAGGATTTTCCAGATGGAACAGCTGTAGTGCAAGCAACAGAAGCAAAAATCCACAGGCGGTACTGGATCAAACTCAAAGGCCTCTGCACAGTGTAAGGAATAGTCAACAAGACCGAGAGGCCACCTATGGGATGGGGAAAATATTTGCAAACCCTGTATCTGATAAGGGGTTAATATCCAAATCATACAATAGAAAAAACCACAAATAATCTGATAACAAAATGAGCAAGGGGCAACAATAGACATTTTCCCAAAGATATATGCATGGCCAACAGTTTCATGAAAAGGGGCCCAACAGCCCTTTTTGAAACCACAAGGAGATACTATCTCACACCTATTTGGATGGCTATTACAAAAAAACATGAGAGATTACAAATGCTGGTGAGGATGTGGAGAAAACGAAACCCTTGTGCGCTGTAAATGACAGCGTGAACTGGTGTAGCCACTATGGAAAACAGTACGGACATCCTTCAAAAAATGAGAAATAGAGGGGCGCCTGGGTGGCGCAGTCGGTTAAGCGTCCGACTTCAGCCAGGTCACGATCTCGCAGTCCGTGAGTTCGAGCCCCGTGTCGGGCTCTGGGCTGATGGCTCGGAGCCTGGAGCCTGTTTCCGATTCTGTGTCTCCCTCTCTCTCTGCCCCTACCCCGTTCATGCTCTGTCTCTCTCTGTCCCAAAAATAAATAAACGTTGAAAAAAAAAATTAAAAAAAAAATGAGAAATAGAACCACCGTATGACCTTCTAATACCACTTGGGTATATCTCCGAAGGAAAAGAAGTCACTGTTTCAGAGAGAGATCTGCAGAGGTTCACAGCGGCATTATTTACAATAGCCAAGGCAGAGAAATAACCTGTGTCCATTAACAGATAAGCAGATAAACGGACACAGAAACTGTGAGATTACTCATTTTTTTTTTGATCGTGGCCATACTAACAGGTGTGAGGTGATCCCTCACTGTGGTTTTGCTTTGCACTTCCCTGATGATTAGTGATGATGAACCAAAGAAAAAGAAGCCACAGAAAGAAGAAAAACCTGCCATTTGTGACAACATAGATGGACCTTGAGGACATCACGTGAAGTGAAAGAAGTCAGACAAAGACAAATACTGTATGCTCTCACTTACAGGTGGATAAAAACAACTCATGGAAACAGAGAACAGATTGGTGGTTGCCAGTGGCAGGGAAGGGGGTGGGGGAATGGATAAAAATGTCAGAGTACAAACTCCTAGTTATAAGCTGAATAAGGTCTCAAGATCGAAAGTACAGCATGGTGACCGTAGGCAATAATTCTGTATGGTATACTTGAAGATTACTATGACAGCAGATTTTAAAAGTTCTCAGCACACAAAAATGGTAACTATATGGTGAGGAATATGTCAACTAACCTTACTGCAGTAATTGTTTTGCAATACATACCTATATCAAGCCACCACATTGTGCATCGTAAACTTGCACAAAATTGTTTGTCAATTATATCTCAGTAAAGCTGGGGGTGGGGAGGAAATTTCTGTGCAGCAACGGAAACAATATATAGAGAGAAAAAGGGTTAATGTCCAGAATATTTATGGGACTTCTACAACTCAACGCTAAAAACCAAATAGCCCAACTAAAATATGGGCAGAGGACTTGAATAGATCTTTCTCTAAAGAAGACCAACGAATGGCCAACAAACATACAAAAAGATGTTCAACATCACTAATCATCAGGGAAATGCAAATCAAAACCACAGTGAGATAGCACCTCACACCTGTTAGTATGGCCACTATAGAAAAAAATAATAATAAAACTCTGAAAATAACAAGTGCTAGGAAGTTGTGAAGAACCCGGAACCCTTGTACGCTCCCGGTGGGAATGCAAAATGGCACAGCCACCATGGAAAGCAGGGATTCCTCAACATACTCAAAATAGAATGGCCATATGATGTAGAATTCCCATCTCTGGGTATATATCTGAAGAGCCAAACAGGATCTCCACTCAAGTGTGCACTGTGGCATTATCCACAACAGCCAAGAGGTGGAAGCAGCCTGAATGCCCATCAACAGATGACCGGATCGATAAAATGTGTGCACACATACAACGGAATACGGGCCAGCCGTAAAAAAAAAAAAAAAAAAAAAAAAAAAAAAAACCGCAGGAAATCCTGTTTATGCTACAACATGGATATTATCTTGGGGACATTATACTAAATGGAATAAGTTAGTTGCAAAAAGACAAATAGAGTATGAGTCCACTTCACTGAGTTATCTAAAGTAGTCAGTTACAGAAACAAAATGGATGGAATGTGGTTACCAGAAGCTAAGGGTACAATGAAGGGAAATGAGGGTCGTTCAATGGATACAGTGTTTCAGTTTTACGAGACCAGAAAAGTCCGAGGGGCGCCCGGGTGGCTCAGTCAGTTAAGCGACCGACTTCGGCTCAGGTCCTGATCTCATGGTTCGTAGGTTCCAGCTCCACATCGGCCTCTGTGCTGACAGCTTGAGCCTGGAGCCTGCTTCGGATTCTGCGTCACCCTCTCTCTCTGCCCCTCTCCCAGGTGCACCCTGTCTCTCTCTGGCTCTCAAAAATAAATAATTGTTAAAAAATTTTTTTTCAACGTTTATTTATTTTTGGGACAGAGAGAGACAGAGCATGAACGGGGGAGGGGCAGAGAGAGAGGGAGACGCAGAATCGGAAACAGGCTCCAGGCTCCGAGCCATCAGCCCAGAGCCTGACGCGGGGCTCGAACTCACGGGCCGCGAGATCGTGACCTGGCTGAAGTCGGACGCTCAACCGACTGCGCCACCCAGGCGCCCCAAAAAAATTTTTTTTAAAGCAAGACAAAAAATTCTAGAGATCTGTTGCAAGGCACTGTGGATATAGCTAGCACTACTGTGCTGTGCACTTGAAAATGGTTAAGATGGTAAATTTCATATTGCATGTCAAATAGATTACCTGAACACATAGCAGTATTAAACAAGATTAAACAAATAAACAAAAACCCAAGTTTAGCAAACCCCGGGTTAGCATTAAAACATGAAAAAATCAAGTATAGCAATGGTCACAGTACTCTCAAATTGAGAATAAACTACCTATCCAAGTGTACAGAATGTTCCAGGCACATCTGTATCAAGAAATGATATGTGTAAGGAAGACCCCAATTCCTTCCCTACGCTCTACTACTATCATACATATGTCTTCCCTTTGGCCACCAGATGCCAGGGCTTTTTCCTCCACACTGACCAATTCTCCAACACCAGCGGGGTGTCTAATGATTCGCTTCTATCCCGAAGACTATCTATCTGGAGTTAGCACAGACCCTACAGATTAAGGGCTCTGTGCTAAGACTGAGTACCACAAGACTGCCCACCCCCACCCTGACTTCAAATGCCATGGCCAGGCCAGGCTGTCACCTGCACTTCTGACCAGCTATGTAGAAATGAGAGGTTCCTACAGCTTCTTTCTCAGGTTTGATAATCTGCCAGAATGACTCACAGAACTCAGGAAAGGTTCATTTACGGCACAACCAGTTGGTTTATAAAAAAAAAAACGAAACAAAAAAGAACTCAGAAAGAGCCAAATGGAAGAGTGGGGAAGGAGCGGAGTTTCCAAGGCTTCTCTGGGTGTGCCACCCTCCAGCACCCCCACCAGCTTGGATGTTCTCCAACCCCCATGCTCTCAGAGATTTTTTTTACGGAGGCTTTATTATTCAGGCATGGTTGATACAATCAACAGCCATTGGTGATGAGCTCAATCTCTATTCCTTCTCTCCTCCCAGTTGTGGGGCTGAAAGTTCCAACCGTCTCATCACAGGGTTGATTCCCCTGGCTACCAGCCTCTATCTCAAGGTGAGGTGGTTGAGGAGACCAGTCTCCAGTCATATCTCATTAGCATGCAAAAAGACAGTTAACCTTTGGGAGATTTCAAGGGTTTTAGGAGCTGTGTAATGGGAAAGGAGGGTGGGTCGAGACTAAACACATATTTATCATGTCAGAGTATTAAACTCAAGAGCATTTTTGAAAATTATATTTGAGTGTGTGTGTGTGTGTGTGTGTGTGTGTGTGTGTGTGTGTGTGTGGAGAGAGACAGAGGAGGGGAGAAAAGGGGAATAGGTGACAAAAGGAAAAAAAGCAGAGTGGAGTCAAGACTGGAAGGAAAGCAATGGTAAGCATCAATAAGCAAAATCGTGTTGGATATTAATCGTGGGTCTTGACATTTTTCAAGACTTTATAATAGGGAAGTAATTTGACAGCCAAAAAACCCAAGGCGTTTTAAATTAAGAATTACACCGGATTAAACCTTCAGGGAATAGAAGGAAGCACTGGGAGGGGAAGTCCCTGTCACTGTCGGGCACCGGCCCATGGGCACAGCAACTGCACAGTGTGGGCACAGGAGCTCAGGACCCCAACCTGAGGGAGAGGAGCCAAAGGGGCCAAGGCCACCGAAAGGACTGGAGGTGCCGAAAGTTACACTTAACCTGTCACACAGTTTCACCTGGATCCCCATATGTATGTGAATTTCCCTTTAAGAGTATTCAGCAAGTTTTTACTGCACATGCCTTCTCATGATGGTCACATTTCCCATTAATGATGCTGTACTACTGTCGGTCACATAACTAGCCGTCTTCTCCTTCTCAACGCTGTAAAATCCAATGAAAATTGATGTCAAAAGAATGCATGAATGCATCACTGAAATTACTATCAAAACACTTGCTCAGAGAGGGAGGGAGGCTGGGATGAAAGCGTGTGGTAGACGTGAATCTTAACAACGAAGCTGGAAATTTTGGGCAGCCCGGTAAAGAGGACCTCAGGTGAAAAGAAAATCTGCCCTAATCTTGATACAGGTTTTTTTTTTTTTTTTTTGAACAGAAACTGAACTGGGGGACTAGAAAAATCAAAGATCTGGCCCCAACCTTGCTCCACATTAGTTCTGCGACTTTTGGCAAATAGTTTCGTCCCAGTTCTCAAAAGTGAGTATTAAGGAGGGTTGACTGGGATCAGTCATCTTAATGCGTCTTCAGCAGAACATTCTATCATTACGAGACGGAGAAATGTACAAAGTGACATGCTCCCTTGGAAATAGTCGGGAGAGAGGGTTGAGAACAAGGTCTCGGCGAGCACATTTCAAGACGCGTGAGCTATACAGAAGTAAATTAGTCTGAAAACTAAATGCACAAGCTGACAGCAGGAGAAAATGGAAAGTAATTTTTTTTTTCTCCTTTCTAGAGCTTCTTGGTACCTTGGAGCGAACATAGCGTAATCTTCTTAACTGTTAATGCAGTGGGGAATACGGGTGTCACTTAGTGAAGAGGTTCAGTAAGGAAATTTAAAGATCATAAATCATAAGGAATTATCTTGTCAGAGGCATAGTGCTCCGATCAGACACTCCTAGCTTCCTTTTTTAAAAGAAAACTTTTAAATTCTAAAATAAAACAGTGATAGAGAAAAGCATTACAAAATATGGCTTTATGAAGTGTTATAAGGTGAACATTTGTGGTCAACACCCAGCTCAACAAACAGAACTTTGCTGGCCTGCTGACCACACCAGAAACCCCTCACTGGGTCCTGTGCCCGTCACCCTCGGTTACCCTGATCTTTACAGGAATCATTTATTTGCATTTCTTTGTGACTTTTTCTTCCACGTGTCCACTCACAGACACGATACTTTCATCTTGACAATTAAAAAATTTTTGAATCTGCAGGTTACTCCCCACCCCATTCTTTTCTTCTAATTTATTTGTTAAAAAACTCGAGTCACTTGAGGGGCGCCTGGGTGGTTCCGTCGGTTAAGCACGTGACTTTGGGTCAGGTCATGATCTCGCAGTTCGTGGGTTCAAGCCCCGCATGGGGTTCTGTGCCGACAGCTCAGAGTCTGGAGCCTGCTTGGGATTCTGTGTCCCCTCTCTCTCTGCCCCTCCCCTGCTCACGCTCTGTCTCTCTGTCTCTCAAAAATAATAAACGTTAAAAAAAAAAAAAAACTTGGGTCATTTGACCTACAGAAATCCCCCGAATCTGGATTTTTCTGATTGCATATTCATGATGCTGGCAGCATATTACTCCATACTTTTTTTTTAACTTAAAATGTTATTTAACGTAACGCAACTTAATTGAGTGTGGGAGACAAACGCACAGCAGGCCACATAATGTATATCCAAGAGGCAGCCTTGAAAATGCCACGCGGTAGAAAAGGTAAGGAAGGTGACAATACAGCACGTTTAATCGAATACAGCATGTTTAATCAAAAGGCTTTTATGACATTTCATTCTAAACCATATGTGACTCGTCATCTCTGGAGGCTCTGGCAAAGATTTAGTTCTTTCCATCGCCAGTCATTTAAAGCAGACACGGGTTTGCTTAGAATGAAGCTGATTCTAAGAGCACACCAAAACTGAACACAAGGAGTAAGACTAAAGTCAGCAATCTAGAGTGATCAAAGAGTGAGCTACGAAGCAGGTGCCCTGGACAGAAGACTGACTGTCCCAAGTGGTTACTAACAGAGATGAAAGTCGCCATCCTTGCAAAAGCAAGCCGTTTAGTGTCCGAACGGTAGAGTAGAGCCTATTTTCATTCCTTGGACTCTGCTGCGTAACAAAGAACAACTAGCAGACTTAAATGTAGAATTTAACAGGCAGCCTGCAACCACTTAAAAACACTTGCCTAGGGGCACCTGGGTGGCTCCACTGGCTGGGCAACCGACTTCGGGTCACGATCTCACTGTTTGTGAGTTCAAGCCCCACATCGGGGTCCCTCGCTGTCAGCACACAGCCCACTTGGGATCCTGTCTCCCTATCTCTCTGCCCCTGCCCCCACTTGTGCGCTCTGTCTCTCTCTCTTTTTCTCTCAAAAATAAGTAAACATTTAAATAAATATACATTAAAAAATAAAAAAGTAGTATTGCCTATAATAGTGTGAATATAGGGTCACAATATTTATTTGGGATAAACCTCTTATGTACGTCATTTTAATAAACATTATTCATTCTTTTGAAATAGAAAGTATTTTAACTGAATAACTGGTTACAGGTAATTTCTGTTAAGACACTATATACATCATTTCTAGTATGTTAAAAAATTAATTTTTTAATGTTTTTTCTCCCAAGAGAGTGTGAGTGTGGGAGGGACAGAGAGGGGGGGCGGACAGAGGATCCGAAGCGGACCCCAAACTAAAAACACGCCTGATGTGGGACTGCAACTCAGGACCTGCGAGAACATGACCCGAGCCCGAGTCCCACCCTCGACCGACTGCGCCACCGAGGCGCCCCTCTAGTATGTTGAAATTACTTTAACCTCCTGGTTTAATTGTTTTAAACTCCTGGTCTCTCAGGAGGCTGTGATGTCTGCTTCCCACTCTGACGCTAGCCGAGGTTGACGCTGAATGTCTACAGCGCTGTCTAACAAAACTTACAATGAAGGAAATGTTCACAGTGATCCACTGTCCACAACGGAAGCCAGGAGCACCTGTGGCTGTTGAACACTTGAAACGTGGCTAGTGTGACCGAGGAGCTAAAATTCTAATTTTACTTAATTTTACTTAATTAAAATTTAGATTTAAATAGCCACAGGTGGTTAGTAACTACCCTATTGGACTGCACAGGATACTGAAATTTCACTGGAATTTGTACAACGGTGGTTGGCTTATCTTCATTTATTATACGAAGTGGTACAGTGTGATCTCTAGATCAAAGCAAGATAAATGCTTGTTTTTCTCCACTCTTCACAGATTTTTCAGGATAATGAATTGGTTCCCCATTCTCCTCTATCGGTGACCATTTAGTTTTTTTTTTAAAGTATCATTGTGAGCTCATGGATTTATATATGAGTTTCAACCAACTGCAATTAACATTCATTGTAAAATTCAAATTGTCCCATCTTTGTTCAGTGGGAACGTCCTCAAGCTGGCTCCAGAGTCCTTTTGACGTTGCCCTGGTAATCTGGGACAGCTTCGGGGCCACCCGAAATGAGAAGCTGTTCAGGGTCATCTTTTTACATTTCTTAACTCACACCTGGAGCAACCGTTCTTCCCAGAAGCTCCCATTTCTTTAAGAAGGAAAAGATATTTCAAGACCTCAGTGTGGATCCTAAGAATACTCTGTAACGGGCTTGGCCATTATTTCTAGGCCACATCAGTGAACAGAATTAGGAACTGTTTTATCTTTAAAAGATGAGGTATCAGGGCGCCTGGGTGGCTCAGTTGGTTAAGCGTCTGACTTCACCTCAGGTCACGATCTCATGGTTCGTGGGTTCGAGCCCCGCATCGGGCTCTGTGCTGACAGCTCGGAGCCTGGAGCCTGCTTCGGATTCTGTGTCTCCCTCTCTCTCTGCCACTCCCCTGCTCATGCTCTGCCTCTCTCTCTGTCTCAAAAATAAATAAAACATTAAAAAAAATTTTTTTTTAAAGATGAGGTATCTCATGAGTTTGTATGAGTATTTCCAATTCAAATTTAGGACCACATGGTTTTTGTTTTGTTTTTCAAACGAATACTCATAGTCTCATAGATTTATGGCCAGTTAATTTTCAACAACAATGACAAGTCTATCTAATCAGGAAAGAATAGTCTTTTCAACAGATGGTGCTGGGAAAACTGGATTAACCACATGCAAAGGAATGAAGTTGGATACCTATCTCATACTATCTACAAAAATTATCTCAAATCATAGACCTAAACATACAAGCCTAAGCTATAAAACTCCTAGAAGAAAACGTAGGTGTAAATCTTTGTAACCTTGGATTAATTAGGCAATGGTTTCTTAGATATGGCACCTAAAGTACAATCAACAAAAGACAAACATAGATAAATTGGACTTCATCAAAATTAAAAACTCTTGTGCTTCAAGTAACACATCAAGAAAGTAAAAACAGAGCCCATGGAATGGGAGAAAATACTTGCAAATTATATGTATTGGATAAGGGACTAGTAATCAGAATACACAAAGAAGATCTACAACTCAATCATAAAAAGACAAATAACCCAGTTAAAAAATCGGCAAAGTTTTTGAATAGGTATTTGTCCAAAGAAGATATACAAATGGCTGATAAGCCTGTGAAAAGTCACTCAGTGGCATTACTCACTAGGGAACTGCAAATCAAGACCACAGCCAGATGTCACTTCACACCTGCTAGCATGACTATAATCAAAATGATGACAGAGCAAGTGTCTGCAAGGATGCTAAGAAGTTGGAATCCTCATACACTGCCAGTAGGAATGGAAAAGGGTACAAATGACTTGGGAAACAGTTTGCCAGCTCCTCAAAAAGTTACACAGGGAGTTTTTTTTTTTTTTAATTTTTTTTTCAACGTTTTTTTTTTTTTATTTATTTTTGGGACAGAGAGAGACAGAGCATGAACGGGGGAGGGGCAGAGAGAGAGGGAGACACAGAATCGGAAACAGGCTCCAGGCTCCGAGCCATCAGCCCAGAGCCTGACGCGGGGCTCGAACTCACGGACCGAGAGATCGTGACCTGGCTGAAGTCGGACGCTTAACCGACTGCGCCACCCAGGCGCCCCATAAAATTACACAGGGAGTTAACATACCATCCAGCAATTCCACTCTTAGGTATATACCCAATAGAACTGAAAATATATGCCTACCGAAAACTTGTAAACAAATGTTCATAGCATCATTACTAATAATTGCCCCAAAGGAGAAATAACCCAGATATCCACTAACAGATGCATGGATAAGCACAGTGTGATATACAATACAATAATATTATTTGGCCATAAAAAGGAATAAAGTGATATGGGTGAACCCTGAAAATATTATTCTAAGTGAAAGACACTAGTCACTAAAGGCCACATGTTGTAGGAGTCCATCTATATAAAATGCCCAGGATAGGCAAATCCAGAGAGACAAAACATATTAATGATTGCCAGGGCCTGGGCTGAGAAGGAGTGCAGAGTTACCGATGACAGGTTTGGGTTTCCATTAGGGTGATGAAATGTCATGGGGTCGGACCTTGTGAATCTGCTAACACCACTGAATTGTACACTTAAAAAAGGGTAGGATGCGAAGTAACCCAAACAGCTTCTCAGGCATAGTTATCACGTTATATTTCTTCTGGAATAAAGAGCTCTGGCTTGAGCCCTGATATCGAGGCTCTTGTCTCGAGAGCATGGTTGATAAAGAGGGTCTGGAGACATACAGTGTTGTGGGTCTGGTACCACCAGACAAGACCCATTTCAAAGATAGGAATGAGAACTTCGACACTGAACTGATCAAAAGCACTTCTCTAGGAAGGGAAGACTCATTTGGGAATGAGAACATATGGGAACATAACCGGGAATGTTAACCTTGGGAGCCAAATTTTTATGTAGAGAAAGGAGGATATGTTCCCAGTCCATTGTTTTGAGCTATGTATCCCCAGAGGAGAAGAGTTTGTGGATTCATCCAATACCCAGGATAATTTTGTTGATTATCTAAGGTGGGCTTAAAATTTTGTTTAGGGCGCCTGGGTGGCGCAGTCGGTTAAGCGACCGACTTCAGCCAGGTCACGATCTCACAGTCCGTGAGTTCGAGCCCCGCGTCAGGCTCTGGGCTGATGGCTCGGAGCCTGGAGCCTGTTTCCGATTCTGTGTCTCCCTCTCTCTCTGCCCCTCCCCCGTTCATGCTCTGTCTCTCTCTGTCCCAAAAATAAATAAAAAAAAAAAAATTTGTTTAATGATTAATTGCGATGAAATACACATAACGTTTACCATCTTAAACACGTTTAAGCATACAGCTCTCAGTTGTGATATGTACATTCACATTGTCGTGCAAGCAATCTCCAGAACTCCTTTCATCTTGCAAAAATGAAACTCACTAAGCAACAATTCCCCACTCCCCCTCACCCCAGGCCTTGGCAACCGCCATTCGACCTTCTGTCTCTAGGAGTTTGATTGCTGTAGCTACTTTATACGTAAGTGGAATCACGCAGTATTTCTTCCTTTGTGACTGGCTTAGTTCTCGTTTCTTCCTATTGTAGCACGTGACAGGACTTCTTTCTCCTTTGGGCTGAAGAATATTCCGCTGTATGTTTGGCCCATTCATCCACTGACGGACACTTAGCTTGCTTCCATATTTTAGCTATGGTGAATAATGCTACTATTAACATGAGTGTATAGATATTTTTTCAAGACCCCGCTTTCAAATTCTTTTGGGTAAATACCCAGAAGTAGAATCGCTGGATCATATGGTAATCCTGTTTTTAATTTTTTGAGGAACCTCCATACTGTTTTCCATAGCAACCGCGCCATGTTACTTTCCCACCGGCAGTGCACAAGGGCTCCAATTTCTCCACATCTTCGCTGACCCTTGTCATTTTCCGTTTTTTGGTAATTCGAACGTGTATGGGGTGGTAAGGTGGCTGCATGATGAGGTTGAAAAGGCTCTCCCAGGGGCGCCTGGGTGGCGCAGTCAGTTAAGCGTCTGACTTCAGCCAGGTCACGATCTCGCGGTCCGTGAGTTCGAGCCCCGCGTCGGGCTCTGGGCTGATGGCTCGGAGCCTGGAGCCTGTTTCCGATTCTGTGTCTCCCTCTCTCTCTGCCCCTCCCCCGTTCATGCTCTGTCTCTCTCTGTCCCAAAAATAAATAAACGTTGAAAAAAAAAAATTTGAAAAGGCTCTCCCAAATGCGAGCCTTACTTACTTCTTCTGGATGTTCGAAGCATACTGAAAAAGCAGGGACCGTAGTAGCAAACATCTGTGCGCCCTCCTTGTAACTTTGTCACATCACATGACTTTGCCGTATCCTATTCTACCCTTCCCCACCCCCACCCCCACCCCCGTTTTGAGATATCGCGTGCTGGGAGAGTTGTCAAGTTACCCAGTTCTCTCCAAAAATGTTCATGTGCTTTTCACGACTATTTGAGCAAGCAGAACTACGCAGGCAGAATCATTAAATGTACCCAAACCTGCATTTTCTGTGCTAACTTCAGGTTCCCACTACTAGACGCCACGCACTCGCAAAGTCCTCATGATCACACAACCTAGAAATACACAGACGTTTCTATGGCTGAAGTCACAGAACACAATAGATACAATGCAATAGTGTTTGTAATAGTGTTTGTGTTATTCTCCGAAATCCTATGTCCTAGGTCTGTTCCAGAATGTCCCTGGAACCTAGGAGTCTGGCCTACGCTGACCTCCACTATTCGATTGGCACCTCTGAAGAGTGAATCTGTACCACTATAGCAACATCCGGGATGCGGAGAGGCCATCTGAGTGCGACTGGGGCCATATGTCTCCCCTAAGGCCTGCGTATATACCTCATCAAGAGTGGGGCCCCCAAATGCTGGGAATGTCAGACAGACACGCACATTCCAGAGGGCAGCATCCCTGGGCCCAGGAGAGCGTGGTGTGGAAGAGGTCTAATACCTCCAGAGGATGTCAGATTCTCTCAGGGACCCCAGGTGTATGAGTGAGCGATTGGCTAAGAGAAGAAAACAACACAGCTCCTCATATTTCATCTTTCAAGAAAATAGCTACAACTACTTATTTTTTATATTTCTATTAAAATCTCGGGGCGCCTGGGTGGCTCAGTCGGTTAAGCGTCCAACTTCGGCTCAGGTCACGATCTCACGGTCTGTGAGTTCGAGCCCCGCGTCGGGCTCTGTGCTGACTGCTCAGAGCCTGGAGCCTGTTTCCGATTCTGTGTCTCCCTCTCTCTCTGACCCTCCCCCGTTCATGCTCTGTCTCTCTCTGTCTCAAAAATAAATAAACATTAAAAAAAAATTTTAAATCTCAATGCAGACAAGAAATCTTCCCTTTTTTTTTTTTTTTTGGCATTTTACTTAAAGCCAATGTTTCTTCAGCCTTCACTGACTGACAAAAAATGCTTTTGCGATATCAATGATTATGCATTCTGGCCCATTTCTTACAACCATTAGAAACATTTACTGAGAAGCCATATGCTTGAATTCAGAGTTGTTAATAATATCTTTAAGTTTTACATCTAGAACTATAAAATGCCAAAGTGCACCTGAGGGTATCACGGATGTGAGTGTGTCTGGGGGTGGGGAATGGAAGACTGTAAGGGGTAGAGGGGAGAACTACTTGTGTCAAAAATCCCCCTCAAAAAAAAAGTAAGCACACATTTTTATTAAGGTCCCAATAAATTCATATTGTCAAGTACATCTTTCTTTGTCACACATATAAATCAATATTATACAAGCTTCACTGGTTGCCACTTAAACTCACTCGAACTGTGATTCTCAAGTCAGGTTTGTCCTGAGAGGTTCACGCGTTGTGATTCACGGGGGCCTGAGTGTGCCTCACAGGCCTGTTCTCAGATGGCTGTTAGGTGTATGAAGTAGGTTCTCTTTACTCCACTGCAATTTTCCCCAGTGCGAAATTTGGTAGGAACTGCAAAGCTACCCTTGAATATAGGAGTTAAATTTCTCTACGAAAGTTTGCCCAAAGGTTGACTCTAGATTCTAGAGTCACCTAGGGTGGGAAGTGTGCTTGAAAAAGACAGATACCTGGCTCCCATTCCACATTCAGCGATCAGAAGCTGGGCGGTTGGAGCCCAGGAAGGTCTCTTTTGATCCTATGCCGGTGGATGTTTGAGATCGAGTGACCCGTGCTCTACTCTTCACTCAACATGGCTGCCATGAGGGGAAAGATGGCGCAGTTTAGATGCAGTGACTCAGCTCAGCTCCTGTGTGGGTAATTGAGAGACGCGGGGACCCGTACTTAGTCACTTGTCCTTTTAATATTAGCATAGACAGAAATGTTCCCAGCTCTAGCTCTGGGTGATTCTAGAACTGCCCTTAACTTTTGCCACGCGGCAAGCACAGCATGAATAGCAAGGTTGGTTTTTTTGAGTTTGAGAAGACAAATGAAGACGAAGAAAGTGCGAAAAAATTATGGAGAAGTGCACATCTTTACAGAGAAGACCAACCAAGTTAGGAAGATACTTTAGAAGAGCCTAAGTGAGAGCTGCATAAAGAAAAAACCCAGGTTATGATAGTTAAGAAAGGAGAGACGTACTTAGTATTTAGTTTGTGCTAGAAGCTGGCTTTATTTTTTTTATTTTTATTTTTAAAGTTTATATATTTATTTTGAGAGAGAGAGAGAGAGAGAGAGAGAGAGAGAGAGAGAGAGAGAGAGAGAAGGGGAGAGAGAATCCCAAGCAGGTTCTGCACTGTCAGTGCCTGATGTGGGGCTCAAACTCACACAAGCCGTGAGATCATGACCTGAGCCAAAAATCAAGATGCTTACCCGACTGAGCCACCCAGTCTCCCTAAGCTAGTTTTATTTTTAACTCTTGGGTTAACTGGAATATTAAAGTGCTTATAAGCAGAAAATAGGACTTCTTCGCGGTTGCCAAACTTTAGACTGTATAAAATTCCGACTTAAAATTCAAATCCCGAGTCCTAGAGTTCCCTAAAGTTTATGAGGGCAGGAAAAGACCCAGGAAGCTGTGTTTTTAACAAGCATCCTGGCTGATTCATACAGTTCTGTGAGAAAGTGTTCGAAGTATGATTAGCACAGCCTGGCTTTTTCCTTATGTATTTGTCCTTCATTTTAATGTTAGAATCTTGATTCTCTGCTCTGAAAGCAGCCAGGCTTTTCTTAAAATTGTAACATTACAAAACATTCAAAGTGCTTAAAACAAACCTGCTTAGCAGTTTTCTCAAAGCCAAAGATTTCACTTCTTGTGCGTGGTTCTGTCTTTTCCCACAACTGCTCCGTTTAGCAGCAAAGAGACAAGTCAGTGAGACGTCAGAGGAGCGTCTGGGCCAGACCTTCTGGCTGTTCTTTGGGATATATCTGAAATGTGCCTGAACTTTGCATTTTTGTCGGAGCCACTTAGTAGACCGTTGTATCCCAGGGTCCGTCTCAACTTTCAGGTGGTCATTTACCTCCAGAAAATCTGGATCACTAACTACGGGGTCTCTTCTAGAAGCTGGCAAATTGCTGAAGAGTATTGGCATTCCTAACGGCACAGAACAGTGAGATGCTGGTGAGTGGAAAGTGAATTTCCTCATTTCCTGACTTTTTATTCAATTCAGGAAGAATGACCAGCTTGAGTGAACCCAAAGATGATTATTTTCACCCTTTATATAATAGATTTGAAAAAAATCAGGCTCAGTCACAAAGAGAAACAGCAGATTCCATTGGTGTTTCTCAGTGAGGCTGACCTTTTAACCCCATGAAATATAGGGCTTTTTTTGTTGGTTTTGGGTTTTTAGGGTCTGGTGGGAAGATGGATGGATTGTTTATTGCTTTGGAGAGTAATGCAAGTAAAATGTGACCTTGCTAAAAAAAATGTGGTCACTTACTGTTTTAGCAGGATGCTCTAGAAAAAGAAGATAAATTACCTGAATCTGCAATTGTGCTCTCAGAGTCTATCTGAAAGGAAATGGTCATCTTTATTGTTAGTGAGCCGATACCACACGCTTAAAAATTCAACTTAATGTCAGCACTCCAAGCTTACTCAAGCAGTCTTTTCGTTCTTTTTTTAATTTAATTTTTTTTTTAATATTTATTAATTTTTGAAAGAGAGACAGGGCGTGAGCAGGGGAGGGGCAGAGAGAGAGGGAGACACAGAATCCGAGGCAGGCTCCAGGTGCTGAGCTGTCAGCACAGAGCCCGATGTGGGGCTCGAACCCACAAACCGGGAGATCATGACCTGAGCCGAAGTCAGATGCTCAACCGACTGAGCCACCCAGGCGCCCCTGAAGCAATCATTTTGTTCTTACTAGCTTTTTCAGTAAGCCCACATAGGAGAGTTTATGGAGTATAAAAACTCCACATAAAAACACCTCAATATGGTTACTAAAAATGGCTGCTTCTTTATAAACTACAACTAAAACATGTAGACCCATTAGGCTTCCAAACATGTGGCATTTCGAAGGGGAATAACTAGTATATTAATAGAACAATACGTATTCAGGAGTCAGAGGTCAACAGAGAACATTCTCTGGTGTAGAGTTTTTCTACATTTTGCTCTATTAGCCTATTTCTAACAGATTCTATGGTTGGGCTCTGTAATTAATTACCTTTGAATAATCTTAATACTTAAATTATTCTTGGGGATGCCTGGGTGGCTCAGTCAGTTAGGCGTCCAACTCTTGGTTTCGGCTCAGGTCATGATCTCATGGTGCGTAGGTTCAAGCCCCACGTTGGGCTGTGCACCAGCAGTGTTGAGCCTTCTGGGGATTCTCCGTCTCTTCCTCTCTCTTTCTGCCCCTTCCCCACTTGTGTGCTCTCTCTCTCTCTCTCTCTCTCTCAAAAATAAATAAACATTTTTTAAAAATAAAAATAAAAAATAAATTACTCTCATAAATTCTATCACTCTTAATAGCTTCCCGTTGTACTTCATTATCACGACTGTTTTCAAAACTCTGTTTCTTACTGACACCTATTTGGAAATGTAAACCATTATCTTTTCTTATTATTCAGGTAATACCAATTATAACCGTTTAGTGACTATACGCAGCAGCAAGGAAGTAATAAAAGCCTACTAGGGGTGTGAAAAATAAGTGCAATAAATATCTAATGCTTTTGTCTTTAATGCTATCGTTTCATTTTGTTTTGAATGCTATTATTTATTTATTTAAGTAAGCTCTACACCCAACGTGGGGCTTTTGAACTCATGACCCTGGGGTCAAGAGTCACCTGCTCTACCAACTGAGCCAGGCAGGCACCCAAGTATCTAATGCTTTTAACTGATCCCAGAAGCACTAAGCATCCCCTTCCTAAAATTGCTGTCCTCAGAGAACTGTCAGGATGCCTGAAAATATCATATGGCTATGATTCCTTCTGGGAGTGAAGGTACGATCTCTAAAAAGCCCCTTAAAAAGGTCAGTATTGGATGGGGCTCCTCGGTGGCTCAGTCGGTTGAGCGTCCGACTTCGGCCCAGGTCATGATTTTGCAGTCCGTGAGTTCAAGCCCCGCATCGGGCTCTGTGCTGACAGCTCAGGGTCTGGAGCCTACTTCAGACTCTGTGTCTCCCTCTCTCTCTGTCCCTCCCCTGCTCCCGCTCTGTCCTTCTCTCTCAAAAATAAATAAACATTAAAAAAAAAAAAAAGAAGAGATTGAAAAGAGTAAGGGGGGGGGGGGGCGCCTGGGTGGCTCAGTCGGTTAAGCCTCTGACTTCAGCTCAAGTCATGATCTCACCGTTTGTGGGTTTGAGCCCCATGTTGGGCTCTGTGCTGACAGCTCGGAGCCTGGAATCTGCTTTGGATTCTGTGTCTCCCTCTCTCTCTGCCCCTCCCCTGCTTGTGCTTGCTCATTTGCTCTCTCTCTCAAAAATAAAGAATAAAAGAAATAGAAAGAAAGAAAGAAAGAAAGAAAGAAAGAAAGAAAGAAAGAAAGAAAGAAAGAAAGAAAGAAAGAAAGAAAGAAAGAAAGAGGTCAGTATTGGAGAAGCACTTCCAGAATGGTGGAGTAAGGCCTTCCAAAAACCTCCACAAAGAAAATGAGAAATTGGCAAAATTTGTGAAAAACAAGTTTTTCAGAACTCTATAAACTAATCAAAGCATTGCAACGGTTCGTGCAGTATTTCCTCAAGGACTATGACTGAGTCTCAGTAAGAACAGTGAGCTTTGTGACATTTCAACCTGCCCCGTTCCTGTTCACTGCTCTTCCCAGCGCCACAGTAGCCTTGGAAAACAACAGGTTTATACATTGATACATGTGAAAAACAGCAACCTAGCAGCCACAAGAAGGGGCAGAATGAGTCTGAAGCCCCCCTGAAGCCCCCCTCAAGACAACTGGCATTTTCCAGGCTGTCTGGAATCTCTCTGAAAACCGGCACTCTCAAGACCTGTCTCTATTCGACCTGATTTAGAGTAAGTTCTGTGCAAAGAGCTGTATCCCTAGGGCATCTGTAAACACAGTCAGGGGCAACTGTTTGCCATTACAGCCGCGTGTGGTAGCGATACCAGTTAAGACTAACAAGATGCCGAACAAAAAACGTAAAAGGAGATGCTGGGGAATGAGATGTCTTCGGGGGCCTTTGTAAAGCTGTGACCTATTACTGAGAATCCAGAAGGCCACATGCACGTGCAGGGTGGTGGGTACGTCTAGGCAAGAGCTCAGAAGGCTTAATCGCTCACCTCTGGCTGACACTGAGGCCGCATACGAGCAGGGAGAGAAAGCGAAGGCAGAGATGGAAACGGAGTACGGCAGGTGTGGCCCAACACACACAGAGGGCCTTACGAAAGCCTGGGGGACTTATTATTTCACCGCGTTTGAGGACATATCTCTCCAACCATTTGGCAACCGCTAGCTAACCGAGCAGAGACTTCCGTAGGTGCAAGTGACAAAGAATGCATAGTTTGTGGAATTAATTCGGGAAAGTCACTAAACAAGCACATAGCAAGAACAGCAACAATAACGAATCCCAAGGAGAAGAAAATCTGGATACTTCGTATTTATTTATTTATTTTTCTGGATACTTAATTTTTTTTTTTTAATTTTTTTTTCAACGTTTATTTATTTTTCGGACAGAGAGAGACAGAGCATGAACAGGGGAGGGGCAGAGAGAGAGGGAGACACAGAATCAGAAACAGCCTCCAGGCTCTGAGCCATCAGCCCAGAGCCCGACGCGGGGCTCGAACTCACGGACCGCGAGATCGTGACCTGGCTGAAGTCGGACGCTTAACCGACTGCGCCACCCAGGCGCCCAGGATACTTAATATTTAAAACATCTAGTTTCCATAAAAAAATTTGTGAGACAATTATATATTATTATTATTATTATTATTATTATTCCATGCACCGGAAAAAAGTAACTAATATAGAACCATCCTAAAGGAAGTCCAGATGTTGGATTTACTAAACAAGGACCTTAAATCATCTTTTAAAAATATGTTCAAATCACTAAAGGAAACCATACCTAAAGAATTAAAACAAAGTGGGGTGCCTGGGTGGCTCAGGTCATTAAATGTCTGACTCTTGACTTCAGCTCAGGTCATGATATCACATTTGTGAGACTGAGCCCCACGTCAGGCTCAGGACGGGCACAAAGTGCAGAGCCTGCTTGAGATTCTCTCTCTCTCTCTCTCTCTCTCTCTCTCTCTCTGCCCTTCCCCCACTCATGTTCTCTCTCTCTCTCTCTCTCTCTCTCTCTCTCTCTCTCTCTCCCTCAAATAAATAAACTTAAAAATGTTTAAAAGAAAGTAAGAAAATGATGTCTCATCAGGTACAGAATATCAATAATGAGACAGAAACTATTAAAAAGAACCAAATATAAATTTGGGTTGAAAAGTGTATACTGAAACGAAAAATTCACTACAGGGGCTCCATAGCAGATTTGAACTGGCAGAAGAAAGAGGGAATTTGGATACCGGCCAATCAATTGGGATTATCCAGCCTGGTGAACAGAAAGAGAACAGCATGAAGAGAAATAAACAAAGCTTTAGAAACCTGTGTGACACCATTAGGGGTAGCAACATACACACCATGGTAGTCCCAGAAGGAAGGCAGAGTCAGTGAAAGGGCCAGGAAGAATATTTGAAGAAATAATGGCCAAAAACTTCCCAAACTTTTGAAAACACTATTTTACATATACATGCTCAATGAACTCTCAGTAGGATAAACTCAAAGATATCTATATCTATGTATATGTATATGTATATGTATCTCTATCTCTATCTCTATCTCTATCTCTATCTCTCGACAAATCAGTGGATGACATATTCAGACTGTTGAAAGAAAAAGATTACCAATCAAGAACTTTACAGCCACTGCCACTATCTTTGAAAACAAAAACAAAAAGAAAAAACAAAGACAAACTGAAGATAATCAGAGATAAACAAAAAAAAATGAAAGAACTCATCGCTAGCATACCTACCCTACCAGAAAAACTAAACGCAGTCACTCAGATTAAACTGAGAGGAAAGTAGAGAGTAACTTAGTTCCATCAGAGAAATAAAGGGCCCTGGTAAAAGATAACTATGGAGGTAAATGTGAAAGGTACTATGAATATATTTTTGCTCGTAACTATTTTATTTTGCTATCTGATTTAAAAGACAACTGCATAAGGCAAGAATTATAAAACTGTGTTGATGAGTTCAGAATGTCTAAAGATGTAAGTTGTATGACATTAATGAAGGAGGGAGGTGAACAGAGCTAAAATGGAGCAAAGTTTTTGTATACTGTTATAATTAAGGCCATATTAATTCGTCAGATTTTGTTAAGATGTTAATTATAATTACTAGGGAAAATACTATGAAAATAACTTTTTAAAAAATACAGTAAAATCAGGGCGCCTAGGTGGCTCAGTCGGTTAAGCGTCCGACTTCAGCTCAGGTCACGATCTCGCGGTCCGCGAGTTCGAGCCCCGCGTCGGGCTCTGGGCTGATGGCTCAGAGCCTGGAGCCTGCTTCTGATTCTGTGTCTCCCTCTCTCTCTGGCCCTCCCCCGTTCATGCTGTGTCTCCGTCTGTCTCAAAAATAAATAAACGTTAAACAAAAATTTTTTTTAAATAAAAGTACAGTAAAATAAATAATAAGGGAACTTAAGTGGTATTAGAGAATATCTATTTGACACACACACAAAAGGCAGTAATGAAGAAACAGAAGAATAAATAAGACATAAGACACATAGAAAAGAAATACCAAAGTGGCAGGTGTAAATCCTACCTAAGTAGTGATTACATTAACTATAAATGCACTTCAATCAAAAGGTAGAGATTGGCAATATGGATTTCCAAAAAAGAAAACACATGACTCAACTACCATGAAAACACATGATGCATAATGCCATCTCCAAGAGACACGTTTTAGATTCAAAGATCCAAAATAAATTGAAAATTGAAGGACGGAAAGAGATACCCTATGCAAAGAGTATCCAAAAGAGAGCTGGCGGAGGTAAAGTAATATTAGACGAGATAATCTTGAAGATAAAAATTGTTACTAGAGATTAAAAATTGTAAAGGGTCGCACCATCAGAGAACATAATAATTATAAATATATGCACCTAATGATAAACCCTTAAATTACATGAAGGGAAAACTCAGAGAAGTGAAGGGAGAAGTAGACAATTAAACTCTAACAGTTGGAAACTTCATTATCCTGTTATGAATAATGGATAGAATAACTAGACAGAAGATCCACAAGGAAATAGAAGATTTAAATGACGTTATAAGCCAATCAGACCTAACAGACACCCATAAAACACTCAACAGTTGCAGGATGTACATTTTCTCAATGTCCATGAAATATTCTTCAGGAGAGACCATATGCCAGGCCACAAAACAATCAAAAAGTTAAAAAGGAGTACAATCATACAAAATGACTGACTACAGTGAAATGAAATTAGAAATCAGTAACAAAAAAAAATTGGGGAAATTTACAAAGATGTGGAAATTTTAATAATACATTCCTGAATAACCAATGATCAAAGAAGAAACCACAAGAAAAAATAGAAAGCACTTTGAGATAAACCAAATGAAGACAAAAAAGATTAAAAAGACTAAAAACGATGCAAGACCATATAGGGACATAGAAATATATACAACTGGGTGGGGATCTGATTGATGTCATAAGAATTAGAGTGGCCAGGTTTAGGAAAAAAATAAAGGATATCAAGTTAAATTTGAGATAAAAAAACAAATACTCTTGGGGGCCCCAGGTGGTTCAGTTGGTTAAGCGTCCAACTCTTGATTTCGGCTCAGGTCATGATCTCATGGTAGTGAGAGCCCTGTGTCGAACTCTGTCCTGGGCACTGGGTGTGGAGCCTGCTTGACATTCTCTCGCTCTCCGTCTTCCCAACTTGAGCTCTGTTGCTCTCAACACACACACACACACACACACACACACACACACACACACACACACACACTTTTTAAAGTATTAAGCAGGTCTCAAATATTGCATCGGCCCTAATTACACTAAAAATTATTTGGATCTCTGATGATTTGTGGTTATTCATGAAAGGTACATTCATGTGATACAAATTAGACAAGACTAAAATGATCACCCTAGCCATAAGGGCTTTTATAATGATGGTTATTTTGTGGGAAGCCCACCAGACTTTGAACCTGGAGACCTGTCTTTGAGTATGAACTCTTTGACTTACTAAACATATGACAATAAGAAACTCCTTTGCCTCTCTAGCCCTTCATGTCCATAGCAATGAAAATGGAAATACCTCCACGCTTTTCTTATCACACCAAGCTGCTGTGAGAATCAAGTCTACGTAAAATATGCGGACATTGGGGTGCCTGGGTGGCGCAGTCGGTTAAGCGTCCGACTTCAGCCAGGTCACGATCTCACGGTCCGTGAGTTCGAGCCCCGCGTCAGGCTCTGGGCTGATGGCTCAGAGCCTGGAGCTTGTTTCCGATTCTGTGTCTCCCTCTCTCTCTGCCCCTCCCCCGTTCATGCTCTGTCTCTCTCTGTCCCAAAAATAAATAAATGTTGAAAAAAAATTAAAAAAAATAAAAATCAATTAAAAAAAAAATATGCGGACATCCTATGCAAATGTGAAAACCATCTAAGCAAATAGGAATGATTGTTACTACCCATTTAATGAGCTGTTACTGTAAAAACAGCAAATGGTTTTGGGGAAGTCAGTGTCATTTAATAGATATTGAGCCAGGATATCCAAAAGTAACAAGAAATATAAAGTGAGAAAAACGTGATAGGTGTTAGAACCCCCTTAGATGTGTACTTTAGTTATCTTTCCTTGTGAGGTGTTTACAAGTTAGTTAAAAGGTTGTGCCCCCTTTTGGGATGAGCACTGGGTGTTGTATGGAAACCAATTTGACAATAAATTTCATATATTGAAAAAAATACAAATACAAATAAAAATAAAATAAAAGGTTGTGCCCCTTTGGGGCTCCTGGGTGGCTCAGTTGGTTAAGCGTCCGACTTCAGCTCAGGTCATGATCTCGTGGTTCATGAGTTCAAGACCTGAGTCAGGCTCTGTGCTGACAGCTCAGAGCCTGGAACCTGCTGTGGATTCTGTGTCTCCTTCTCTCTCTGCCCCTCCCCTACTCTCACTCTGTCTCTCTCTCTCTCTCCCAAAAATAAATAAACATTAAAAAAAAACAAGGTGGTGTCCCTTTGACTCATGGTCGGCCTCACCCATAAAAAGGATCAGCTGTCTTGAGACGGCTTCCAAAATGATCCATATTTCCCACTCTCATCAGTATTTGTTTAGGTTTCTATTTGCCAAAAACCCAGCAAGTGGTCCATGACCACATCTTGTCTTAGGATATGTACTCTTCATCCTTTTTCACTCATCTTTGTAGACATCGAGGAACTCAGAGCAACTGCTACTATTTTGCCTGTTGCCACCTTCCTCATATGCTCCTTGGCCGGCACAGCAAGAACCCCGGGGAGAACTGCAGAGAGACGGGGGCGGGGGGGTGGGGGGACCCGGAAACACAGCACTAAGTGAGAAGCAGACCACACAGGCCATTCCATCTCTCGAACAGATCATCCGGAAGTAAGAGATGTAAAGCTTTGATTTTTCGTTCCATTTTGGAAAGGAAAAACTTGATACTAAAAAAGAAGATGTATTATATTATTTTAGAAATACAACTTAGTGCAGGCAAAAATTCACAGAGATACAATGTAGAGTGGTGGTTTCCAGAGGCTGGGGCTGGGGTGGGGGAAAGTGCAGGTTGTTTAATGGGGACAGAGTTTCAGTCTCCTAAGATGAAGAGTTCTGGAGACTGGTTGCACAACCATGTGAATATGCTTAACACTCCTGAACACTTCAATGGTTACGATGGTACAGCTTAGGTCAATATGCCACAATTAAAAAATAAACTTAAAAAAACTCAACAATAAGAAAATGAACTTGATTAAAACATGGGGAAAATGGCTGCCCAAACCCCTTACCAAAGCCGAGTACAGATGGCAAATCAGCATATGAAGAGACGCTCAACATCACGTGTCATTGAGGAAGTGCACATTAAAACAACAAGATATCACTACGCACCTATGGGAAGGGCCCACATCTAAGACACTGACAACACGAAATGCTGGGTGAGGGTGGGGAGTAACAGGAACTCTCATCCATCGCTGGTGGGAACGAACAATGGGGCAGCCACTTTGGAAGACAGTTCAGCAGTTTCTTACAAAACTAAACATATGATCCAGCCAGTGCAATCCTCGGTATTTACCCAAAGGAGCTGAAAACATGTGCACACAAAAACCTACCCATGGAAATTTATAGCGGCTTTAGTCATAATGGTCGAAGCTTGGAGGCCACCAAGATGTCCCTCACTAGGTGATGGATAAACTGTGGTCCCTCCAGACAATGGAAGATTATTCGGTGCCAAAAAGGAATGAGCCATCAGGCCATGAAAAGACATGCAGGAACCCCAACTGCTTACCAATAAGTGAAAGAAGCCAATCGGAAAAGGCTACATACTGTATGGGTCCAACTATGTGATGTTCTAGAAAAGGCAAAACTATGGAGACGGTAAAACGATCTGTGGTTGCCAAGGGTTAGGGGGAGAGAGGGATGAATAGGCAGGTCACAGAGGAATCTTAGGGCAGTGAAACTACGAATGGCCCTCAAGCAACACGAGGTTCAACTGGGCGGGGGGCCCATCTATATGTGAATTTTTCCCAGGAAGTACGGTACAGTAAAGTAAATGCATTTCCTCCTTCTTATGATTTTCTTAAAAACATTTTCTTTTCTGTAGCTTACTTTATTGTCGGAATACAGCATATAACACAGATAATGGACAAAATATGGGTTAATTGACTATGTTATTGGTAAGACTTCTCGTCAACGGTAGGTTATTAGTAGTTAAGTTTTCGTGGAGTCAAGAGTTGTATGCTGATCTTCCACTGCACAGGGGGTTGGCACCCCTAACCCCCACCTTGTTCAAGTATCAACTGTACTCTTAGGACACCACGATGATCGATACATGTCACACGTTTTCCCAAACCCATCGAATATACACCACGAACAGTGAGCCCTAATGCAAACCATGGACCCTGGATGATTATAATGTGTACACGTGTACCAGTCTGATGGGGGACGTTGGTAATGGGGGAGGCTACGCATGTGTGGGGGCAGGGGAGTATGTGGGAAATCTCTTTACTTCCCGTTCAATTTTTCTGTGGACCGAGGACTGCTCTAAAAATTAAAGCCTATTAAAAAAATAAGTAAGTGCAGTTGCTATCTGCTAAGAAGGTACTAAAATTTTGTCTTCCGGGCTGTTGATCAGGCAATCGGTATTTGTTACCGAATGTATCAGACAGAAGAGGAAACAGTAAACGCACAAACCTGCACGCTCGGTTTCATATACATTTTTATCCCCAGGGGAAGAAGAACGAGACCGGAGCTCCATGCTGCAGCACAGAGTATAAACAGAGTTCTGAATCCCAAGTCAGCTGGCTTTAGGCTCTTATCCCAATTTAGACACTTAGTAGTTACGTGGCCTTGGGTACATTCAGGAGGCTCTGAGCCTCAGGTCTGTAAAGTGAAAACAAAACCTACCTGAAAAATTGTTTGGGGGCCTAGTGTCACCCCAAGCAGCACTTAGCACACGCTAATTCTCGGTCTCCTGGGACCATGGCTCGGCATAAGCCTTCAGGTGACAATCTGCCCTCGCCCAGACAGTTAAAATCGCAAAACCAGAAACGTGTGATCCCAGGTCGCTTCATTCACAAATTAGAGGGTCAAACCCAGCTCTGGGGACATTAGAGAGTTACTACTAAATGCGGTTCAGTAAAGGGGACCCAGGCGGCCTCCCGGAGAGCCAGGCTCAGTGACAGGTCCAGCGAGGGGATCAAAGCGGTTTCCAGGGTGACCTAGAGCAGCGTGTGGGGGAGGGTGGAAGGTGACGGGCAGGGGTATTTCAACCAGGCCTCGCCTCACTCGAGAGTGCCTCACTGTGCCCTGCCTGCTGCGCATGGACGTTCGCTTAAAATATTTAGCATTCAGTCGGAATGTCTAAAACGCAAAAGATTTTCACCTGAACAGGAGCCGGGAACCTTTAGAATCTCATTAAGATGCCAACAAATTGACCTACTCTCAGTCCCCGGATGTTGTCCGCGGCTAAGGGTCATGGTCACGTTGCTCCCGGTGTCCCTGACCGAGGGACAACCAGAGCGTGTGGTTCGTCGAGTGTGCGTCCAAGTCCTGTCCCTTGGGGTGGGGCGGGGGCGCAATGAGCTGGTCACCACTTGGCTGTGACTGAGACACGTGGCAGAGGTGCTGGGGGCAGGACAACGGCCACTGAGCCAGCCGCTCTGGTGCAGGATGCGTGCCAGGACTGCGAGGACCCCAGGCCCCTCCCAGCCGCACCCCTTCACTCCAGATCCGGGCTGACACGTGTGGGAGCCGGGGGTATTGTCAGGTTTTGTCTGTGATCCTTGGAGCATCGGCATCATGCTCGGAGGGAAGTCTTCCTGGGCCTTTGGAGATTTGAGAGCACATCCCTCAACTGTGTTCATAGGAGTGGGCCTGTTGCAGCAACTATGGCTCTTTCTCTGTGTTTGCTCTCCGCCTTCATTGAAAATGAAAGCAAATGAAAAAACGGATTAAGCCACAGGGAAATGGAACTCACTTGCCGGCCCAGAGTAGAGACGCGACTGGATCAGGCAGTGGACTTTGCTTTCTTCACCCCACCCCCCACCCCAGGCCACTACTCCCCTCACTTTTCTCCCTCCCGTGAAGGGCTCATCTGCCGTTTCACCGGCTTCGGCTGCTGCCACTATCCAAAGACTTGCAAAAAAACAGGTCCTACCCACTCTCCCGTCCGGAATTCGCTTGTGCGTCTCCGGCTTCCTGAAGCTTCCGTTTGGTGCCTACCATGAGAAGGTCTCCGGGAGGACTCAGAATTCCGCCTTCTTTCCTCTATGTCGTTCTTTCTCTGAACTGTTTCTTCCATGATTCATCCCAGCTGGTCCTCAACCTCGAACCCACCCTTGTCACCTCCACCCTCCCCTGCCTCCTTCCCTGAACTTCTTCCGGCCAGTCACCAAGTCCTACTGACCGTGCCATGCAGTGACCTCCTGAATCCACCCTTTGCTATCATATAGTGAACCCGGGACACTTTCAAGCATTTGCCAAGTAATGGCCTGTGCTGCTGTGATTTATATTCACGTGCACTGTCGTGCGTATTTTTAGCTTCGTCCATGGCCGTGGTTCCGCACGCACACACATAGCACACGTCTCTGAAAACTCTGTAATCTCCTAAGCGATAAGAGCATTGGGAGAATTTTTGTTTCCGGATCTGGTCTTTTGTCCCAAGCTCCTGAAAGAACTCCTGAGCAAGGAGGTGAAAGGAGTGTCTTGTGTTCATAACGAGCCCTTCCGATCCGCGTTCCTGTTAATCAGGCGGTTCTTGGAAAGCCTCTAGATAACCACCCAGCCCTTCGCCCATACCTTGTCCCGGGCGTCTCTGCCATCTGGCTCTTTCTGAGTTGTATCCTTTTATCACAAACTGGTACTCTAGTGAGCAAGCTATTTTCCTGAGTTCTGAAAACTGTTGTAGCAAATTAATGCACTGAGACGGGGGCGGGGGGTCGTAGGAACTTCTGATACACGGGTAACCCGGACTTGAGAGTGACATCTGGGGGGGGGAGGGGCAGTCTCGTGGCATCTGAACCCTCGACCTGTGGGAGCTGATGCTGTCCAGGTGGATAACGTCAGAACTGGGTTAAATTACAGGACGCTCATCTGGTGTCACACAATTGCTTGGTGTGGGAAACTGCCCCCAACATCTGGTACCAGACGTGAAGTACTGAGGGGAGCCTGGGTGGCTCAGTCGGCTGAGCGTCTCACTCTTGATTTCGGCTCAGGTCGTGATCTCATGGTCCCTGGATTTGAGCCCCGTATCAGGCTCTGTGCTGACAGGGTGGGGCCTGCTTGGGACTCTCTCCCTCTCTCCTACTCGCACGCGCACACTCTCTCTCTCTCTCTCTCTCCCCCTCAAAGGAAATCAATAAAAAACTTTAAAAAAGAAAGGGGAGTGAAGCATTGAGCGTCGAGGAGGAGTCTGGTTTTTCCCTTCCCTAACCCCGATTCTGCGTCTTCCTCCTCTAATTCAGCTGCTAAACAGCAACCAGACGACTCCTTCCAAACTTGACACAGAGGACTCCCTTGTTATAAAACGTCAGTGACTTCCCCTTGCGTGAGTTGCCGGATAAAAGTACGGGGTGCCCAGTTCAGTCTGAATTTCAAAGAAACAACAAATACGATTTTTGAATGTGACTATATCCCATGGGATATTTAGGACATAATTACACCAAAAGTTGTTATTTACCTGAAATTCAAATACAACCGGGCATCGTATTTTATTTGCCAAATCTGACAACCCTCCCATTTGCCTACAAGACAGAAACCAAACCGTGCATGTGGCATTTAAGGCCTTCCACCATTTGAACTTTCCCCGTGGCTCTTCCCCCTTATAGTCAGACTTGTCCACTCCCCACTTGGCAATAATATTTCTCCAGCCCAGGGCTTCCCCCTCCTTCTCTTTGCTTGTTTAAATCTGACCCTCTTTTTTTGTTTTTTTAAAAATTTTTTAAAGTTTATTTATTTTGAGAGAGCGAGTGGGGGAGGGGCAGAGAGAGAGGGAGAGAGAGAGAGAATGCCAAGCAGGCCCTGCGCTGAATGTGCATCTCGATGTGTGGCTCGAACCCACAAACCATGAGATCACGACCTGAGCGGAAACCAAGAGTCCAATGCTTAACTGACTGAGCCACCCAGCTGCCCCAAATGTGACCCTCTTTTTAAGTCCCTTTCTTCCGTGAAACCTTCCCTGGGTTCTGAGAACTGGCACTCTGAGCCTGTAGACTTCATTGACTACGTAGCTCTGATCTGGTTAAGATGCCTTGGAATATTGGATCGCCTGGGTGGCTCAGTCGGCTAAGCGTCTGACTCTCGGATTCTGCTCAGGTCATGATCTCGTGGTTCATGGATTCAAGCCCCATATCAGGCTCTGCCCTGACAGTGCAGAGCCTGCTTGGGATTCTCTCTCTCTCTCTCTCTCTCTCTCTGCCCCTCCCTCAGTTGGGCTGTCTCTTTATCTTTCAAAATAAATGAATAAACTTAAAAAAAAGAAAAGATGCTTTGGCATATCGACAGTGCCCTGGGACTCGGTAACACCAGAGCTAGCCAACGCAATGGGCATTTCGCTCGTCGCCTGGGCAGAAGCAAGAAGGCTCCGACCCCACAGACAGGCCAGCTCCAGCCGTGCCAAGCAGCTCACTGGTAACTGCCTGGCACAGACCTGCAGGGTGTAGGAGGAAAGCTCTCCCTGCAAAGAAAGCTGGTCCACGCAGAAGTGAAGGAATGGCCAGGTAGGGGCAAATTCAACATCTAGCAAAGGCACCTTGCTACGGACGCGGGAACCTCCCTCTCGGATCTAGGGTCCCTCGGGCTTCCTGTTTGGGACCAAACACCCCCAATTCCTCCAGCCCACATAACAGGGCTTCCCGCACCCAGCACTCTTTCCTTGGACATTCTCAAGTCAATGTTGCTCGTTGAAAAGCAGACCCAGGGGTGCCTGGGTGGCGCAGTCGGTTAAGCGTCCGACTTCAGCCAGGTCACGGTCTCGCGGTCCAGGAGTTCGAGCCCCGCGTCGGGCTCTGGGCTGATGGCTCAGAGCCTGGAGCCTGTTTCTGATTCTGTGTCTCCCTCTCTCTCTGCCCCTCCCCCGTTCATGCTCTGTCTCTCTCTGTCCCAAAAATAAATAAACGTTGAAAAAAAAAATATAAAAAAAAAAAGAAAAAAGAAAAGCAGACCCAGAGCCGGATCGCACACTCTGCACTTGAGGCTCCATGACCAACGGTAACAAGAAAAAACACAACAGTCTCCCGTCGACCCCTTGCTTCTGAGCAGACACATGATGTTGAGCTAGGTGTTTATCACCCCTGTCGCTCTCAGGTTTTACGCCTCGTTCCCAAGTCGGCAATACGGCCAAATCCTCTTCTCACACGCTATGATCGAGCTAGGCTTCCTCTGACCTACACGTGAACTTTCGGATGAATTGCTCAGTGCACTGGAACCACTTGTTCCCCGGCCCACGACCGCACACCGTTAGAAGGAAACAGCGAGGACGCCGATGTCCTTCCCTGGGCATTGTACCAATCTTCAAGTAGCAATGCGAGCAACTTCTCCGCCTCTCGTGGGCTCAGCTCCTCCTCCCTCCCCTGTTCCTCTATAAAGAAGCTGAACTGAACGCTCACACCCTTTCCCCACCTAGCAAACGCCGCCTCATGCTGTACCCGGAGCCCCGGGGTGCCCGATTTCCCTACTTACACCCACATCTTACCAATGAATTTAAATCACTCCACTCCTTTCTGCACTCACCCAGGATGTTGCTAAGTTACGGGAGATAATTAGGAACAGGTTTGAGAGCTCATTATAATTCCAGTCACGGTGCTCTCTCTCTCTCTCTCTCTCTCTCTCTCTCTCTCTCTGCCCCCCCCCCCCTTTTGAAGGAGCAGGAGGCATGGGAGGAAAATGCTCGTTAAGCCCACATCAAGAAAAACCTTCATTTTTAGAGCGGGTAGCACCGGGCTCTTGCAAACTGCACAAATGAGTCCTCGTGGCGGAAATCCATGAAACCCTTAATCGGACCCCCGCCTGCTTCAAGGAAAATGTCAGGAAAGCACCTGGCCTCTAGTTGGGGATTGTTTGCGCCCGCTGACGATGGATGGGGCCGCCAGGCAATGAGCAGTTAAAACTTTATAGATTCTCAAGTAGCAGGTGGAATCAGTCTAATCGCCATCTGGCCGAACGTGGTGTTTCAGACCAGTAAGTGCCACCTCCATGTCTGAAAAGTGACTCCCTTTGATTCCCCAAGCGACCCTTGCAGGAGAGGTCCGAAGAGAGCGGAGTTTTATTTATTTATTTTTAAATTTTTTTTAAATGTTTGTTTATTTTTGAGACAGGGAGAGACAGCATGAACAGGGGAGGGGCAGAGAGAGGGGGAGACACAGAATCCGAAACAGGCTCCAGGCTCTGAGCCCTCAGCCCAGAGCCCGACGTGGGGCTCGAACCCACGGACCGTGAGATCGTGACCTGAGCCGAAGTCGGACGCTGAACCGACTGAGCCGCCCAGGCGCCCCGAGAGCGGAGTTTTAACCCACCGTGATTCATGTTACAAAATGAGTTCGCCTGGAAATATTGTTCCGTGTGCCAATGGCGGGGGAGGACAGGTCAGAAATTTGGGGAACCTTCAAAACTCCAACCACCTGCAAGCAGAGAGATATCACCGTTCTGTCTCCGAGGCTGGAGTCCCTGGTCACTCCCCGATGACCTAGCGCCCTCTGGCCCAAGCCAGCCCCATCCTCCTTTGACCCCGCCGGCTTGTTCGCAATCTGTGGTCCTCGTTTTCTCACGCTCCCTGAGAAGGCAGAGCTGAAGCTGACACGGGGGCAAGGCACCGTCTGTTAGATGGCAGGAGCCAAAACCCCCTGCATTTGCCACCGGGCACCTGTCTCTATTCCATTTTCCTGGGAGACCTCCATTTGCGGGTGGAGAACCGACGTGGCCCCCAAATTATTCTCTGATGCTTTTCTCTCCTTAGGTTGTAAGCACCTGGAGGCCGGAGAGTGCCTCACTCCTCTCTGCACCCAGAAAAGCTTTTTATTAAACAAATGAGTTTTCCTTACATGGAAGCTTTCTAGTCTGCCTTAGAAAGCACGGGCTCTTCCCGGGGCACCTGGGGGGCTCAGTCAGTCAGGCGTCCAACTTCAGCCCAGGTCACGATCTCACGGTTTGCGGGTTCGAGCCCCGCATCGAGCTCTGTGCTCACAGCTCAGAGCCTGGAGCCTGCTTCAGAATCTGTGTCCCCCTCTCTATCTGCCCCTCTGCCCATCGTGGTCTGTCTGTCTCTCTTTCTCAAAAATAAATAAATAGTAAAAAAAAATTTTTTTTTAATGCTTGGGCTATTCCAACCATTAACCGTTTAGACGTATGCCTGAAGCACGGAGAAAAAACTGTGCAAAAATACTCTTCTAATACATTAAGAGGTCTCCAGAAGAGAGAGCCCTTCCATACTGACACTACTCAGCCGTTTTCGTTTTTGTTGTCATCGTACTGATGTGGGAATAGTGTGAGGATCTTGTTTTTATTTCAGCTCTGGTCACAGACAAGAATTTCTGTGGCTCTCTGAGCACTGCACTCTGATGGGGAAAACACTGCACAGGGCCACACCCCCAACCCCAGGTGAGCTCCCGACCCATGTCGCCCTCCCCCGTCGCAGCTAGTTACGTGATTTTAATCCAACGAACCAAGCACGTTTGCGGGCACGTATTTTTCAAGGCATACCAGTGACTGACCTCGGCTCAAACCCTGCCTCCGTCCCAGGAGAGCTGTGTGCCCCTGGGTGAGGAACTTCCTTTCCTCAACCTCGGGACCCTCAGCTGTCAACAAGATACTGACTGACACCTCGCAAAGACGTAAGCGTTTCGCACTCTGCACATGAGGCAATGGGCATGGCACTCGGCAGGTGGCAGATATTTAATAAACGGCAGCGGACCTTATCATCGTTATTCTTCTGGGTACCAAGCTGGTAAGATGAGGAGAGTGAGTGGCCATGGGAGTGGACATGGTGCAGCCATCTGAGGGAACGTGGCAGTCAAACTGTGAAAGCAGGTGAGGACATGACCTATGACCTGTACGTCCCGCTTTTAGGAGATTCCCGGGGAGCACAGCACCGGGAACAGGTGCGGGTGGCGGACGGCAGTATTCTCGGAAAGTGGGGGGCAGCCTGGGGCCAACCCGTGTGCAGATGGATAAGAAACACAGCGGCTACCCCTGATAGGAGACTGTGAAGCAGACAGAGGCATAAGCCAGAGGTACCGTCAGAAACATCCATTGGTTTTTACGTATTTGTTTCAGAAAGGTTTCTATTTTAAGTGACCTCTACACCCAACATGGGGCTCAAACACACAACCCCGAGGTCAACAGTAGCACGCTCCCGTGACTGAGCCAGCCAGGCGCCCCCACCCCCCGGTGTTTAAAACACAGTCTGCCATTGGTTAAGCATTAGGAAACGTGCGTCCTAAAGCACAATACCATTCTGTAAATTTAAAAAACTTAACATTCGAGGGCATCAAGTGGCTCAGTCGGTTGAGCGCCCGACTTCGGCTCAGGTCATGACCTTGCGGCTCGTGAGTTCGAGCCCCGCGTCGGGCTCTGTGCCGACAGCTCGGAGCCTGGAGCCTGCTTCGGATTCTGCGTTTCCCTCTCTCTCTGTCCCTCCCCTGCTCGCTCTCTCTTCTTCTCTCAGAAATAAATAAACACTAAAAAAACAAAATAAAGTGCTTATATTCACATAACCACGCTCTGTACTGTTCAGAGATCTGTACAGATCCAGGGACACATGCCAAACATACCACAGCAGGCGCTTGTAGGCCCGGGGGAGAAGGGTTAATGAGAGTGGGGCGTGGGGATGAAGTGGGGAAAAAAAAGAATAAAATAAAACGAGAGGGGCACCTGGTGGCTCAGCCAGTTGGGCAACCAACTCTTGATTTTGCCTCCGGTCATGATCTCACGGTTCCTGGGTTCGAGCCCTGCATCAGGCTCCATGCTGACAGTGTGGATTCTGCTTGGATTCTCTCTCTGTCTGTGCCCCTCCCCTGCTTGCACTCTCTCTGTCTCTTTGAAAATAAACTAAAAGAAAAAAACAAAACAAAACGCGAACAACAACAAAACACACACAGAAAAAAACGAAAGAAGGCCTTTCCAGACTATCGGTGAATTTAAATGCTGAACACATCCCTTGGCTTTATGTTAAAAAAAAAAAAAAAAAAGCATGTTGGTCTCTACTGTGTGACTTGGCTGGCTTTACTTGAAACGAAATGACAAGGACAAAATGGAGTCCTGGGGGACTCCTGTTTATATCCACAGTACTTAGCACAGCACCTAGAAGGTAACGGGCAGAAAACAAATGCTTGAATGAATGGACAAAACAACACATACTTACACTCACTTAGAACTCTGCCTCCTTAATGTCCGGAGGCTGACAGAACCCTTGGACTCTACAGAACCCGAAGGAAGGTGACTCTGCTCTGTTACGGGCTACGGCACACAGGATGCCAAGCAGTAGGACCGATTCTCCGTGACATCCGGGTGGAGGGTCGAATCCCAGACCTACCTGCAGATTCCAGGGGACGTTGCCTTCTGAACTGCCGTATGGCAAGCCAAGGCCAACGATCCCAGGGTCTGACAGGGCTCAAATTGCCAACTGCAAATGCGCACGATGACTCCGATCTTCCCTCCCTACCCCATTCTGTATTTATGGGGGGGAGAACGTGCCTTTTGAGCGTTTTATTCATCTTGAAGCGATGAGGCACGTGATGGTGCTAAGTGACCGGGATCAAGCAGCCTGTCCAATTCCTGGGTTTAATTTCTGACAGTCCTTGGTACCTAATTCATCTCTTCACAGCCCATTCATTCCATAGCAGGAGACCTGCCCGTTTGCTGCGTTGTCCCCAGTCGTCTGTTTACAGCAGTAACACTTCTGGGAAATGTTTTAAGAATCTTACTCCGGGCATCTCTATTCTGACAGGCAGAGAGCTGAAGGAGAAAACTGCCACAGGCGAAGACGAACGTTGGGGTTAGAAGGGTTCGAGGTCTAGACTGGCCTGTGTTAGGGAAGGAACCCAAGAAGCCAGATTTTTCAGAATCCTCAGTGTTCTCCTTCGGTTTTAACGTGAAATTGCTTCTCATTTCTGGTGTCATTTCTTTTCTGAGACGTTGGTGTTTACGAGTCAAGCAAGAAACACGGTCAGACCTTAATCTGAAAGTCGTAGCATCTTTAGACAGGCGCCGGCCAGGGCTCCAGACTGACTTTGTGACTTGGTGAAGGAATACGCCCAAGAATCACCATCACCACCTGACAGTCAGAAGTAGGAACTAGGAACGTATTGGGTACCCCACCTGGTAGGAAGGGCCTTCCCCTCAAGCCCTCAGGACTTGCCCACGATCAGAATCATTAGACATCCGCACATTTTTGTTCAGGTCAGGATTCCCAGCTAAACCTTCTACAAAGACTCCCTGGGAGCAATGAGCAACCAGGTCAGCGAAGAAAGTTCAACCAGAGTCTTTAAGGTGGAAAAGTCCAGATCGGAACCCTCTACTCTTCTCCTTCTCTGGCTTCTCTCCAATTCGTTCTGCATCATGAAGCCAGAGCGATCTTTTCCAAGAGTATCTTGCCATCCCCGCCCCAACCTTAACTGTGTTTAAACAGTACCTCAGTATAAAGGGAAAACCCCACTGTGGCTTCCAAGGCCTCGGATGGTCTGGCCCCTATTTATATCTCCAGACTCACTTATTGTCGTACAATTTCTGCTGTGGCCACACTGGCCTTCTACACATTGTGCTCCCTTATACTGCAGGGCCTTTGCACATGCTCTGCTCACTGACGGGGATATTCTCTCTCTCTCATCTTCTACTGCCTCCTACTCATTCTTCAGTTCTCAAGGCAATATCACTTCCTCCAAGAACCCCTCCCTGAGTCTCTGGTTAGACCCGACGCGATGATAGGCTTAGAGCACTCTACGCCCACCTCTTGCCAGCTGTAATGTTAGATTCATCGGGTGATGCTTTGACGGGTTTTCCTACTAAATCGTAAATACCGAGAGGAGAGGACAAGAGGCCATGTCCCCTTTGCAAACTGTTGTGTTCACGGTATCCAGGCAGTACTTTCTTCAATAATCGCCTAAATGGGTAAAGGGATGGATGAAGCAACCAGGGCTGAAACCCACTCACACAGTTGGGACCACAGACACGGGGCAGAGGCGGGAAGGCTGTGCGTACAGACCACAGGACTACGGAGTAAGCAACATGACCTCAGATCGGGGCAACAAGTCTTTCCTGAGCGTGCCTGCTGGGACATGGAGACGTGGACAGGCAGGGACAGCGAGTGGCAGCGGCTGTGACCCCTGGGGCCCCTGCCTGCTGGACACTGGGCTGGGCTTCACGTGGGGCCGCTAGAGGCTGAGGGTGCAGGTCCGAAGTCATGCTGGGGTACAGTCTTGGCTCCCTCCCTTACTAAAGAGGTTCTGTAGGCAAAGCACTCGAGTGCTGGGGGCACCCCTTTCCTCGTTTGTAAGATGGGACAAGAAGAGCATTTGCTTCAGACCGTTATTGTGCGGCTTAAATGAACCAACACACACAGGGCCCTTCCGGTAGTATTTGGCGCACGGTAAACACTGCGGGGATCACAGGGGTTATCACCATCCTCATTTCAAGCAGAAGGAAACTGGCACTCAGAAAGGTTGGATTAATTTGTTGAGAGCCTCACAGCAAGGAAATGGCTAAGTTAGAACTCAGCTGGGGTGAGTCTGTCCTCAGGGTCTTTCCTCTCTTGACCCTGTTTGGATTAGGGGCGAGGTAGCACCGAGCCTCTAGGCCGAAGGTCTTTGGTGCCTGCAAATAAGCTAGACCAGGTCAGCTGTGGGGACAGAGCAGGCAACAAGCAGAGGAACAGGGGGGACAGGCAGCCACAGGTGCCCAGACAGAGTCGAAGTTTCCGGGACTGGAGGAGAGCAAGGACCAAATGATGGGACCAGGAAGCTCCATCAAAATTCACAGTGGCTGGGACCAGTTTGCAAAGTCGGCGTGGGATGAACGAGATAGTGGGTGATGCTAGGCCGGGCCGTGGAAGTCCATGAATCAAGATTGGAATTATTCCCAAAGCTTGGGATGTCACTAGGCCTGCAGGAGGGAGGAATGAGGGACCAGCCGTGGGGACAGAGTTGTGGGGCCAGCCAGGCATCACAGCAGTGGCGGGGCCTCTTCCTGAGGCTTCAAGCCAGGGGCGTGGGGCGTGGGGGTTCAGACCACAGCAGGAGGCGTGTGAGCCTGATGCCCCACACTGAAACCGGAAACGCATTTTCCCATAGATGCATAGTTATGCATGGTGTTGGGGTCGACAGGGGTCTGCTAAGGATAGCAGCATTTGAAGCACGACAGTGTAGTGCTCCCTGGATCTCCCAGTACAAACCCAATTTCAAAACTCTGTCCTGTTCTTTTGTTGTGGTGAGAACATACGTACTTGCCAAATCATGGATCTCAATTTGGGGGTCAGAAAATATGGCCCCTATAACTATACTTCAGCTCTATTGTGAATTAAACCAGCTCTTGTGGACTGGATCTGGGACTCTAATTCCTATTTCTATTTCCTGTGGGAAAATCCAGCCCAAGTTCCAAAGAACTTTTGGAACGGAACCCACTCATAGGTTGGGCACTGCCTACCCAGTGGAAAAATCCATTTGCTTATTATTAAGTTCAACGATAATGACATCGTGCTCCTCCCCGACGTTATTCCACATTCTCTTCATCCACAAGAGATGGTATTTTAACAAAAACCAGAAATACTGAAAACTGTGGCTTGACAAAGAACCCAGGGTCCCTTCAACAACATGTGAATTAAAGGGAGAGAGTTTGCCATTTTCTGACTGAAAGCTAGCTGTTCTTGAAAACACAGCAAGGTTAATGGGGGTTATCCTCTGTAGGGATGTGTCAGCCCACCAGGCCACTTAATGCACGAGGACCAGAGGAATCTTGCCTGCACTTTGGGAGGACCTCACTTGAACTCTGCTTTCTCAGCCTGCCTTCTTTTCTGGGGGGGAAAGCAACTTCCTTTGGATTAAGCATGACACGCTGGACTTTTTCGTTTCCTGTGAACGAAATCCTTCCCTCTCTCTCCGTCTCCCCTTCCATCTCACCGTATTAACCAGGGCCTTAGTTCCTGCATCTACCAAAGCATGGATGACCGGAGCCACAAGAACCTACACGGCCTTGAGTTTGAATGTCCCAGATTCTGCTGGTATGTTGACAGTCATTTTTCCCCATTAACAAAGAGCTCTGTTTCATTTTTTTTGCACAAGTGATATCAAAACAAGAACACAGAAACAAAACCACCACCACAACCATCCGTAAATCTTACCATCCCTTGGAACATCTATTTCCTCAGTCCGTGCCCAATGGCAGGCCTGCTGACCCACTTAGTTTCTCAACTGTCACTCAGTGATGGAGTCACCAGACACAAGGCACACGAAGATGAGTCAGGTTGATCCCATAAGGAAGTCAACCTGCAAAGTTTATAATCAGTATGGACACTATTTCATTCAACTTTAATGAGGAAGATTGAATAGATTACTTCCCAATGGAACATACTTCTTGTCCATGAAGTAGGCAAGTGGATAGCAGTTGTATTCTGTGTCAGTTCCTGAAGGACACTCAAAAGAATATTTCAATTCTAGAAGGGATATAAAACAGATTTCTTTTTTTTTTTTTTAACGTTTATTTCTTTTGGGGAGAGGGCAAGTGGTGTAGGGGCAGAGGAAGGGGGGCAGAGGATCCAAAGTGGGCTCTGTGCTGATAGGCTGTCAGTGGTGAGCCCAATGGGGGCTCAAACTCACAAACCGAGAGATCATGACCTGAGCCGAAGTCGGATGCCACCTGAGCCACCCCAGCTCCCGGACATAAAACAGATTTCAGCTAAATATCTCCCAACTGGATTCCCGGCCCTGAGTTACAAAAGTAAAATCTTCATTTCTAATATGATGGGACCCGACCTTTCCACCTTCCTGTATTAGTTGACATACCAGACTTTAGTCACAGCATAGACCACATAAAGAGCAGGTCTACAATGGCTAATACCCATAAAATGCTATGTTTCTGGTTTTTGTTTTTGCTTTTTTTTTACTTGAGGATTTCTGAGAACCTTCCAGTCAACAATGTACATCAATGGTGTTTATTACATTTATCTTAAGTTTACTCTGAGGGAGAAAGAGAGAGAGCGCACAAGCAAACACAAGAGCACAAGCAGGGGAGGGGCAGACAGAGAGGGAGAGACAAAGAATCCTAAGCAGGCTCCGAGCGGTCAGCACAGAGCCCGGCTTGGGGCTCGAACTCACGAACTGTGAGATCGTAACCTGAGCCAAAGTCAATCACTCAACCGACTGAGCCACCCAGGCGCCCCAATGGTGTTTATTATCTTAATGAAATCCAAAGTAAACTCTTTATTTTACAGGTGGAAAAACATATTTATAGGAGAGAGAGAAAAAGATTGTCAGCTTAGTATGGGCAGCACATTCCAAAGATATTGATGGGAACAGAAGGCCTTACGGAAAACTGAACATTTTCTGCCACGTGATTTCTTTGTTTTAGGTATTTTTTTTTTCTCTTCTAGACTATTTTTGTTCCTAATTCTGCTATAGAAAATTTTCCTTCTATGGGCATTTCTCTTCCACAGGGAGAAAAATATCAATGAAGGGAGAGAAAGAAAAGAGGCAGATGATTCTTAGAACTTTGCTTTCCATCCAGAAGGGTCTCTGAGACATAGATGACCCTGTGACTATCCTCAGAGTGACAAGGGCTTCCTGTCCAGGTATCTTTTGCTCTCTTGATTTGGAGGGCAAGATGAAAAACTTTCACTCACTTTAACTTCAGCTGAAATTACAGACAATCTTCAAGTTTCTTGGAACTAAATACTTAACCTTCACTAAGCTGGATAAGCAACTTTGTCATAACTTTTCCAATTCCATAAAGTAGAAACAATGCCAGCATTATAGCTAATCTAATCAGCAAGCACAGCTAGAAGGTATCAGAATAGCGTGTGGTCCTTAGAAATAAGAGAACATTTTAGCAATTCTGCTTAACTCTTGAGTTTATTTGAACCCTCGGCTCCATGGAGAGAATTTCCCTATATCGACCTCTGCTTTATTTTGAATTTTATTAATGTAAGATTCGAAATTGGCCGGGCTTATTCCTTTACCCATTCATTTGCTGTTTCAGCCAACAACTATTGGTCGAGCACCTACAATTTGCTACTCGGGATATAACAGGGTAAAGTCAACTCAGGCCTGTGTTTTCACGGAGCTTACACTTTAGTGGGAGACTGGCAGTGAACAAAAAGTTAATGAATATTAAGATGTTAGAGAGTAATAAGGGCTTTGTACTGATTTGAAACAGGCACCATCATCAACTAAACTCGGTAGTCAAAAAAGATCTTTCCGGGGCATCCCAGAAGTATCCAACTTCGGCTCAGGCCATGATCTCATGGTTCATGAGTTCGAGCCCCGCGTCAGGCTCACTGCGGTCACCGAGGCAGCACAGTGGAACACCTACACTCGAGAGCTAGACTCAGGCATCCTGAACACCAGTTCTACCGCCAGGATTCGAGCATCCAGGAGCAAGTTCCCTAACTCTTATGAAGGTTTTGTAACCCTTTGTTTCCTTGTTGGTAAAATATGGATAATGATGGTTTCCCACTCACGGAGATGTTGCAAAGCTTAAAGGGATTCATGTATGTTAGAATAATGCCCAATACATAATAAGTGTGATAATAAGGGATGGTCACTATTATTAGTATCAAAAGTGCTAAGTATATACAATTACGTTCATACCTGCATTATTCCCAATAGCTAAAATGTGTAAGCAGACCAGATGTTTACTGATGGAAAAATAGATACACAAAATATGGTCTATACATACAATGGAATGTCACTCAACCTTAAAAAGGAAGGACATTCTGACACAAGCTACCACATGGATGAACCATGAGGACATTATGCTATATGAAGCAATCCAGTCACAAAAAGACAAATACTGTATGATTTCACCTAAGATGGGGCCATGAGATTCATAAATCTGGAAATTCTACAAAATAGGAAAGGTGAAAAGTCCAGGGCAGCCATAATCTTCATAAATGTCCACTACAGTCCACCCCTAGCCTTCCAGGATCAACACACACTCTTCCCCCACAGTGAAACTTAACAACCATACATGGCCTAGAAAACGGACCAAAAAGCTCCCATCATTGTCTTGGATGGAAACACCTGATGTCATCAAAATAGCAATGATCCTTAAATCAATCTGCAAACTTAAGGAGATAAGAACCAATGGGGGTCAATGTTGGGCAGGTTCAGTTGGCAAAGCTAAAGTGAAGGTCCAATCTAGAATCCAGGAGATGGTCTGGCTTGGACACATGAAGGGAGGAATCATTTGTGCATTCGGCTTAGCGTTGGACACGATGGCCAAGGATGAAAGCTTGGGCAACACTTAATGGAGGTGGGAAAAGAAAAGCAGCCAACAGAAGATGCTGAGGAGGCGATCAGGAGAACAGCCAGGAGGGATGAGATGCTAACAGAGCCGCTAGGAGCAACCCAGGCACAGGGGGGTGCAGAGACTGGGAAAAAGAAGAATCTCTAGTCTTCAGACTAGCTTCCCAAACCATGAGTGCAAGCCAGAACTCGGTGGAATGAGTGGTGCGTGAGTAGGAGGCACCGAGGGGAGGCAACCAAGGCCACACAACCCTGTTATGAAGTTCGACTCCAAAGGGAAGGGGAGGGATGTGGCAGAAACCCTTACATAACGGAATGGCTATGTTCAGCCCCCACATGAGCACACACTGTGGAGATCAACCGTCTAGGGCTCAGCGTGAACATTAATCATCTGCGGGCGCAGTTCGTACACATGCTTGGTTTTTCATTTATGTCTCTGCAAAGGCCCCATTAGTTTATTCAGGCACAAAGATTCTAGAGACTTTCCATTTAGAATAGTTCTGCAAATGGCCACTTAAATAGAGACAATGGCTTTGGCAGTGATTTGGGGGCTTTAAAAAATAAATTTGCACCAGTAACTCTAGATGTTTTTATTTCGTTTTTCTAGGGTGAGTTACAAGCCATTTCTAAGAAAACATTTATCCTGTGACAGAGAATAACTTTTTTCCTCCCGTACTTGTGTGTTCGATTTTGTAGTTTCGCCGGTTCGCTCTTACTTAATACCCTTGGTTGGATATGTACCCTTCTCTATTTTCTATAAAAACTGGGCAAAGGACATATGGATTCAATTATTAATATAGCAAGCACATGTCACATAGTGATGCCAACAGAACCAGCAATGGCATGCGGTCACCAGCTGCAGAGCCTGATTTCTTTAAGTCCCCCAGCTACCAGAGCACCCAGGGACAGCGGCCATAAAGTGCACGTGGAGAGAAGCCCTTTACTCAAACACTCTTTAAAGTCTCGCAACGTTAAAACTTTTGCCAGCATAAAAACAGAGCTGGCGGGCTTCCAGAAAGACAGCGAAGTAGGTGACAATGCCAACAGCCTCCTCCGCACTGAATGCTATGACATATGGAACAACACGAAGTTTTAGCAGCGAAATGCCGGCGGCGAACATTCAGTCCGACTCGACCCAGGGCAGGGTAGGCGTGTTTCAATTCGCAGCGCAGGGGCGCCTGGGTGGCTCAGTCAGAGCACCCCACTTTCGATTTGGGCTCAGGTCAGGATCCCAGGGTTGTGAGGTCAAGCCCCGTGTCGGGCTCCATGCTGAGTGTGGAGTTGGCTTGGCTCCCCCTCCGCCCCTCTCCCCTGCCCGCATGCTCGCTCTCTCTCTCTCTCTCAACTAAAATTTAAACATTTAAAATGAGTTAATGAATGAATGAATTCGCACTGCAAACTTGACAAGACCAAGGTCCAGATCACAGAGCGCTGAATCAATCCAAAGGCACGTCTCTGAAGGCCTGTGTTCCCCGGTTCCGCCTCAGAGAAACAAGGGTAAGGTACTTAATTCCCTCGCCTCTGCCTCCTCATCTGTAAATTATGGGTAATCAGACCCACTTCCCAGGTTTCTCATGAGGACTGAATATGTCAACGCAGACAGAGGCTCACTTATGTGCCTTGCACCAACAATGGTAATGGCATCATTATTTTTTCTTAATTTTTATTTTTGAGAGAGAGAGAGAAAGAGAGAGAGAGAGAGAGAGGGAGAGGGAGATGGCACACACGGGGAGGGGCCGAGATGGGGGACAGGACAGAGGATCTGAAGCGGGCCCTGTGGTGACAGCAGCCAGTCTGATGCGGGCGGGGCTCGAACTCACAAACCGCTAGATCATGACCGGAGCCAAAGTGGGACGCTCAACCGACTGAGCCGCCCAGGCGCCCCGGCAGTGGCATCATTATTATTCCATGTTAGTTACATCCACTGAGGTTCACTGACACAGGCTGAGCTCCAACTTGCTTCTGTGCCAGTTCTGACAATATCTGGCTTCCTGCCCTCTTGCTGCTCTCCATTCCAACGCGTCTAGAATCAGTTCTGGGCTCCTCTGAGTCTCCTGGGATGTAGACTTGCCTTCTATACAGGAATGACACTGCCATGTTCGATCAGTTTATAACTGAGCTAAGGCATTCGTTTTCTGAGCACCTCGTTTCCCTGATTAACCTCAAGCCTTTCCCTGAGCCACAAGTGTACCGGTCAGGCCCCTCGGAGAAACAGGACCAACAGGCTGTATAGATAGATATAAAGGTAAAGAAAATGTGTACAGGAAAGGGCACATGTGACTACAGAGGCTGGCAAGTCCTAAGGTCTGCAGGGTGAGTCGGCAAGCTGGGGACCCAGGAGAGCCGACAGGTTAGTTCCAGTCCAAGTCCAAAGGTCTGAGAACCAGGAGAGGTAATGATGTAGTTCTAGTTGAAGGCTGGTGAGTTTGAGACCCAGGAAGAGCCAATGTTTCAGTGTGAGTTCAAAGACAGAAAAAAAAAGCTGGTGTCCCAATTCAAAGGCTGTTATGCAGGAGGAATTCTCTTACTCTGGGGAATGTCTGTCTTTTTATTCTGCTCAGGCCTTCACCTGGTTAGTTGAGGCCCACCCACCTGAGGAAAGACAATCTGCCTTGCTCTGTTTACCAACTGAAATATTCATCTCTTTCAGAAAAACTTTCACAGACACGCCCAGAATAACGTATGAGCAAATATCTAAGCACCCTGTGGCCCAAATGGACATATAAAACTTACCATCACAATAAGTATATAGTCCCATAGCTCAGACTGAAACTAACCAGTAAGATTCCACTGGCTAAAGGTGGACACACAACAAACCTCTAGTGAAGCAGACCAGATAAGTCATACGCTATGGAGGGGCGCCTGGGTGGCTCAGTCCGTTAAGCATCTGACTTCAGCTCAGGTCATGATCTCATGGTCTGTGAGTTTGAGCCCCACGTTGGGCTCTGTGCTGACAGCTCAGAGCCAAGAGCCTCCTTCAGATTCTGTGTCTCCCTCTCTTTCTGACCCTACCCCACTCACTCTATCTCTCTCTGTCTCTCACAAATGAATAAATGTTAAAAAAAAATTTTTTTTAAAGAAGTCATATACTGTGGACTTCTAGGAAAGAATATCCTCTCTTCTCTTCCTTTCAATGGGATACCTAGAGCTGGTGTAGGAGTTCACCGTCCTCAGGGAAGTCAATGTAAGGAGCACAGAGCAGACCAGGAGACTCCCAGAGGAATGCTGTGGCTCTGATTAAGCCACATATAAAGTCTGATTATGTCGGGACATTTGCATTACCCAAGCAGATATATCCTCTATCGTGTGACCCAATTTGGTTGGATTTCCTGGAATTTGCAAGATGAAGTCTAAATGGTCTATTTACTCCAACACTAGGACCATTCTTGTCATCGCTCTGGCCCCCACTTCTGAGCTCTGTCCCTACATAAGCAGTCAGTATCTGGGACACTGTCCAAGCTAGATTAAAATATACTGGATCTGGAAAGTCTCCCTCAAACATCACCTCTGCCTAACAGAATGACCCCTCTACCCTTCTCCCCAAAATCTCAAGCAGATATGAATGTTGTCCCAGAGCAACCCCATTTGGAACATTTCTTTGACCCCTGAGACTGAACTGTGGGTCACCTTTTGGGGGGAGGCAGTCCCTCCACCCCACCCATACCCAACATTCTCCCTTTCACAACAGCCAGTGCCATCTGGTCATGGATCATGATCAAATGTCGGAAAGAATTACTGCATTAGTAATATGACAAGAAAAACAAAATAAATGATTAAATAGAGAACATAGTTGTTGCTGGCAAGTATATTTGTTGAAGCAAAAACAGTATTTGATCAAATCAGCAGCTTTTTCTATCCCCAAATTCTTTCCCTGAAAAAAGAAACAAGTGGTTGCCTTCCCTGACGCTAATTTCAAAAGAAAAATTAGGCTTAACCTCCCATACTAGTGAATTTTTAATTTTATATTTATTACAGATGTCACCTGTGAATTTATTTACGTAACCTTCCCCAATCTACTCATATTTTTTGACCTACACAAAGATTCAGGCTTAATATTGGGTAGGTGTTTCTTTGTATCTTTTTTATTGAGCCACCTAGTTTTGACGCCCTTGAAGTTTGATGAATAAAGCCTTATTCACCCTAATCATAACCCCTCTCAACTTACAGACAGTATTTATCACTCAAAAATAATAAGCATGAAGCAAGAGTGAGAGATCCAGGATCGGTGGGATTTCCAAGTGTTTGCTGCCTGGATTCTGGTGTTTACTCATGAATGTCATAATGGAGTTATATTCTGACCAGAGATGAGAAAAGCATTAAGACTTAAGAGGTTTGGTCCGGGAAGGACAGCAGTGTCTGGGTGGGGCGAGGGGGAGAGTGGGGAGAAAGAAGTACAACCAATCCCATCTGCTTCCAATGTAGCCCTGGAAGGCTGGCATGGGAGAGACCCACTGAGCACCAGGTTTGGGAGGTCAATGGGGGCCACTTTACCTAGGATCTTGAAAATGGCAACCCCAGGCCTCTTCCTGGTTGGGTGTGTTCCTCCCCAGGCCACGGTTCCATGGCTGCTGACCAGGTCTGGCCTGAGTTTCTGACTCTGGCTGCTGCGGAGGTAGGGTACAACCCTTCTTCCTGACCCTAGGGTACAGACGATGTGGGGGGAGGAGGCACCCCTACTTGAGTGGGCTTCAGGGAAGCTGTGTTCTTGACTGACAGCCAGGGTTCCGTTCAGGCAAGGAGGCAGAGGAACATGTAGTGATGAGGTAGGGGAGCGTGTTTTCCCGCAAGGAGATTTCCAGAGGGTAGGGCAGAAATGTTTGAGCTGTAGTCGGCTGAGGCCCTTGGCGCAGGGGAGGGGAAGCCCAGACCAGCTTGGGGTTAAAAGGAGGGGCTGGCGTTTGGCCCGAGGGCCTCATAACGTGGGCATGGGTCAAGAATTACAATAACTCGCTCACCCATCCGATGTATTTATTCAGCGTGCTCTCTGTGCCAGATGGTGGCTTGGCAATGACAATATAGACGTGAACGCCACACAGTCCCTGCCGTGTGGAGCGCACCTTCAAGTGGCCTCGACACAGGGCTGTGGGGACGTGCTGTGAGAAGAATCGGGCAGGTGAGGGAATTGAGAGGGGCAGGGGCCGCTCTCTTAGGTCAGGTGGTCAGGAGAGGCCGGTGTGAAGGATGGCACCGGGCAGACAGCTGAAGGGGGCAGGGGGTGCCAGGATGAGGAGGCTTCCTGCAGAGGCCATGACAGCCACGTGGCGTGTGGCGGGAGGCCTCCAGGACAGAGGGGCCAGAGGACCGCGGGAGGGGAGGGAAGGGGGAGGCGGTGGGAAGGCAGGGCCCCTCTGCCCACCGCAGCCCCGCACCCCTACACTTACTGTCCAGGTGAAGGTCAGCCCGTTAGAGGGAGAATTCCATCACGATTGCCTGTTCCAAGTGTCCCCTCCCTGATCAACCCCTCCCTCGCCCTGCCCTGCCCTTCAGCCTTCTCGCAGAAGATGGCAATCTCGCCCAGACCCACAACCACCGGGGTAGCGGTCAGGACCCAGAACTTTGGGGCCACAAGAAGTGGGCGTGGGGCTAGAAGTCCTGACAGCTGTTCCTAGAAGAACATCAGCACGAAGCAATCACTTGCCGAGAGTCACAAGAAACCGTCTGAGATGTAACCAGACCGGTTAGCGTCTGCACAGAAACGAGCGTGCTGTCCTTCCCGGCATTCCCGTTGGTTATGTGTCTCTTCACTGATGTCTCTACTGCTTATAACATCTCCCGACCTCCTGCTCAAGGCCGCAACGGCGGTGCAAAGTAGGCTTCTGAGTCAAAGCCACCCAAGTTAAATCTTGGTTCTAAAGCATAACCAGCTGAGCTGTGTGCCTTCGGGTGAGTCACTTCATCTCTCTGAACCTCAAGCTCCTCCAATTATAAAAGAGCCATAAAACGTCACAAAACCGATGAGAAGATTAAATGAGACGACGGAGAGGAACGTACCTGTGCTCCGCATGTAACAGAGTCTCAGAAACAGTTTCTTTCTTCCTCCTTTGGGAATTAACCCTCAGAGAGCGAAGCGTGAGTTTAAGTCACTTAGCAGCGCTAAATCCTTATCTTCTGAAGGTGAATTCTACCTTTGGAAAGGGCCAAAAGCTATGAGGATCCAAGTGTGATGAAGAAGGCCAGCAATCAAGCGGACAAGGCCGCTGTGTACAGCCGCTGTGTTCGTGGAGAGAATGGTCTTCTGTACGGATCAAAGACAGACTTCTCTTGACGGCCATGTTCCGAGCGAGCGCGGTGCTGGGGGGTGTGGCTACAACAGCAAACAGATCGGAGTCCTTGTCCTGAAGAGCTCCCGGGTCTCTATGGGCTGCAGTGGCATCGCTAGTGGAGGTCTCGAAAATAATGTACAAGGGGTTGGAGATATCCTAGGCACTTTGTTTAAAAGGAAGCTTTGCTGCCTCATACCTTAACCAAAAACACCTTTAAAGCCTCTACATAAATCATTAGAGAAGGAACAACTCGACCCTTTCCCCGAATAATTAGCTATTTTTCACTGATCTGGCTTCGTTTCATCAAACGAAAATAAGGAACAAATAAGTTATTTGAGTTTCACAATTGGGTAGGCATTTTCCAGGCCTGGGGTTTCAAAGCAAGAAAGTTACTCGATAATTTTCTTTTCTAGAGTCTCTACTCAGGTCATTAATTATCACTTTAAACAACACGTAGCCCTTATGACACGGAGGCAGATCTGCAGCTTGTGAACTGGTTTTTCATACCGTATACAACAAAAGCCACCTAGGTGGGAAGTTCAACGCCCCTCTCTTGTGCCTTGTTTTCCTCAACCGCGACATGGAGACGTTAGAATTGCCTACCCATTACACTGTGGGGAGGGTTAAATGGGCTCCTACGATTTAAAAGGTTTCAATGGTGCCAGGAGCCCAGTGAGTTTGCTATTGCTGGCGTTATCTGATATTCAAACGATAATAGCAAGTGGTGGGCTATAGACCGTTTTCTACACTTGGATTCCTGCCTTCCCCTTAAGATGAAACGATATCATCCAAAGCGAGCTTTCTGGGTTTTGTTTCGTGGCCGGCAAAAACCCAACTTATGTGGCATCACGATTATGCAAAGAGAAACAAATATAAAGATTCAACCCTCTGATGTGGCATGGGGTGTGGAGGCCACTGAGTGTGGCGAAACGGGAGTGCGTCCACAGGAGGCACTCACATTGCTATGTGGGTAGCAGCTCGCCAAGTTTGAATCTGACCTTGAACATTCCTTCCTGCATTCTACGGCCCTCGGCCACAGCACCCACAGAATGAAGATACGGCAAGGTGGGGTTTGGCAGTCACCCCAGGGGCTGGGATCACAGGAAGACAGAGGAAGGCGATCTGGGGCAGCAAACCTCAGTCTGACTTCCTCTCAGTCCTCTCGGACCCCCAAGGCTGGGGATGCGGGGCGGGCTGTGAACCTTCTCTCCCACCCCAACTGCAGCCTCGGTTCAGGGTCACTGCACAGGGAGAAGGGAAAAGAAAGCGGTGACACGTGTGGCATGGAGAATCCAAAAGGCTGCGACTGTCCAGCTCTGGGACTCTGCGTCTCTAGTGCCCCGAGGGGTGGAGGTTGGGGAGAAGGTGGTGGGGATGGGGTCGACCGCGAGAACGAAGAAGTAGAGTTTGTGGCTCACTATGGCCATTCCTGGCCCCGAAGCACAGTCAGACAGACCTGTGACCCGAGCGGGTTGGACATCGTGTCACAAACGCAGAGCAGCTTGCTCATTCACGTCTTCACTCCTCTCCCGAAGCAAAGCCCCCAGGGCACCCAGAACCTGGGACCGGGCTTCCGGGTAGGCACAGGGCAGAGACGAGGCTGCTGAAATTCACACGCTAGCCTTTCCGTTCCCTGGCGTCACAAACACGGACGCGTGTTCTCCTCTTGTGCGCTGGACACTGGGCTGGGCGCTGAGGGCACAGCAACGAGCCCTGGGAGAGCACCTCGGCATCCACGGAGCGGAAATTCTGGAGGGAGACACCGCATCGAGCTGCAGGTTGAGGCTGCCATTTCGGCTGAAGAGTGCGGTGCCACGGGAGTGCGGAGGAGGGTTCCAGTCGCCCCGCGTCTTGTACGGAGAACGGAGAACGGATCTAGGGTTATGTTTATTCTGCCACTACTCTGCAAGTCCAAACACGAGTCTACCGGGTCACCAGATGCTTAAGCTTTGCCTGCCTGCCCCGCTCCGGAACTCCCAAAGCATCTCTCCACGGATCCTAGACACGGAATCGGAAGCAGGCTCCAGGCACAGAGCCCGACGCGGGGCTCGAACCCGTGAGGTCATGACCTGAGCCGAAGTCGGACGCTCAACCCACTGAGCCCCCCAGGCGCCCCTAGTCCTTCATCACTCCTAGGTTTCACTTGCTCTGTTTACTCGTTTGGTTAAAAAGTGACTGATTTCCTCTATTCGGCTGCTTCGGCATCCATGAAATGTTGAGGAGCTCTCCTTATCCCATCATCCCCTGCAAAGACTCGCTAAGGTGCCCGAGGGCGCTTCTCTCTGGCAACCACTGCTGGTTCCTCACACCAGTGCAACCTGTTGTAAATATGCTCCCTAAATTGTCCAAACCACAGATGTTAGTGTGTGATATCTTTGTGTCTCCCTTCATTCCAAGCATCAAAATAACCCCACTTTCCATAATAAGATATGATGCTGCCAAGGTCATTCCTCTCACACCTCGCAGTCGCTGTGTTCTGGATCCGTAGGTGCGGACAGACGAACCTCCTCCGCCAACTGAAATGAATTTCCACACAAGCCTACTTGGCTCAGTGTTAGAACATCCAAGAATATGTAGAGTTGGAAAGTAATTTTGAGACGGCTGACTTTCTTACTTGACCGAAGAGAAATCCGAGGCCCCACGAGGTTGAGTGACTTAGCCAGAGCCGCCTGGCTAGTAAGGGTTAGTGGCACCTGAGGACAGGTGTGGGGGCCCTTGTTCTCAGGCATCCTTCCTACCACTACCACTGGCTCCCCGCTGCTCAGCACGGCGCCTGAGATATCACGCCATAAAGACACTTTAGACGGACAAACGGTGATGGCCGAAGGTGCAATTAGAACCCGTTAGTTCTAATTAGTTCATTAGTGCATTAGTTCATTTATTCCCCACAACAACCCAGCGAGGTGGGTACTATGAATGCCCTTGATATACCGAGGCACGCAGAAGTTAAGGAATCTGCCCAACGGGGGCGCGTGGGAGCTCAGTCAGTTAAGCGTCTGACTTTGGTGCAGGTCACGGTTTTGATTTGAGTCCCGCGTCGGGCTCTCTGCCGTCAGCACCGAGTCTGTTTTGGACCCTCTGTGTACCCCCTCTCTCTACCCCTCCCCCGCTGGCTCTTGCTTTCTCTCCAAATTGCCTACCATAATAGAAAAGGTCAGAGCCAGGTTTTGAACCCAGGCCCTCGGACTGAGTCTGTGGTCTTGAAGACGATGCTGTACCAACAATGAAGGGAAGGCTCCATCACAACACGTGTAACCCTGAAGGAGGAGGAGAGGGCTGGCGGGGGGAGAGTTTAAGAACCACGAAACCGAAATTGACTATCATACAAATGTACAGAATTATCACGAATACATATGCTTCATACTATATACACGTAAACCACAGTCTGATACCCTTTCAGGCTGCTAGACACTGTGGGGTTGCTGATCTGAACCTCAAAGACTATGTAAAGTAAGACAGGGCACAATATTTGCTTTCTCGCCATATAGATTTTGAATTACAGCAACTGGTGTTATGTTGTTCATAAAAGAAGATTGAATAATAAATGTAAAATGGTAATCATAATAACCGCCTTCTTAAAGAAACCTAGCTAAACCCACTTTTTTTTTTTTAATGCCAGAGAACAGGAGTGCCTGGGTGGCTCCGTTGGGTAGGTGTCTGACTCTTGATTTCAGCTCAGGTCGGGATCTCACGGTTTGTGAGTTCAAGGCCCATGTTGGGCTCTGCACTCACAGTGTGGAGCCTGCTTGGGATTCTCTCTCCCCCCTCCTCTTTGCCCCTCCCCTGCTCTCTCTCCCTGTCTCTCTCAAAACACATTTAAAAAATAAATAAAATAAAAAAATAAATGCCCGAGAACATATTCCCGCCAGAAGTTGATGCCATTATTGGGTGATTTATCAGTACTCAGATCCTCACATTATCGTGCAGTTTCCCCCAACACTAAATTGGAACATGACGTCTGGGTGTGCTGATCTTCCTAATGCCATACGATCGACATTTCCACTTGGTGGTTACTTCTTAGAACGCCCCCTCCTTAAAAACGTACTCGAGGGGCGCCTGGGTGGCGCAGTCGGTTAAGCGTCCGGCTTCAGCCGGGTCACGATCTCGCAGTCCGTGAGTTCGAGCCCCGCGTCAGGCTCTGGGCTGATGGCTCGGAGCCTGGAGCCTGTTTCCGATTCTGTGTCTCCCTCTCTCTCTGCCCCTCCCCCGTTAATGCTCTGTCTCTCTCTGTCCCAAAAATAAATAAACGTTGGAAAAAAAAAAAAACGTACTCGAACGGAGCTCATTTTGCCAAACTGGACATTGGCCTATCCAAGATGACGCAAAGAGATTTGAAGTTCTCTTGAAACTCCCCTGAATGACTTCTCTCCTTTCCTGGCTAAATGAACCAGTGGTCTACCCCACGGGGGCTGCTGTGACCAGCTGTGGTGGGGACCACGGATTTTCCCACACTGGAAATGGCGTAGGAGGGACCTGCTGTGTTGTCCTTGAAGTCATTATTCTTTGTGGGCGTCTTCACATCCTCCTCCACGTCCACCCACCTTCCGCTTCCCCTTTGCAAGGTTGCCCACAAGCACAGGGCACCGATTATCCAGAGTGACCCAGCACAGGCAAAGCTACGCAGGAGCCTCAGGCAGGTGCTGGCCACGGAGGGTAAGCCTGTGACTGCTCTGCCATTTTCAAAGATGTCTACACCTCGAGCATATAAATAATCCAGAATAAGTCTTCCTCTGTTGATTCATTTATGTTTGGAAAATCCTTGTAAATTCCTATTCCATGGCACACACAGTAATCCATTCCTGGCAGTGTTTCAGTTTCCAGTCAGGATTCAAACAGACATCGGGAAAACTCGGGGACTGTTCTGGTGTCTCTTAAAATCCTCATCTGAGTGTCAGTGGCTGAGTCACCAGCCCCTAAATCTTACAAACATGAAACCAAAGCATCGCGGCGCTCCCATCAGCAGGATTCAGGAGCTCCGAGGGACACCCCGGGTCTCTCAGAAACATCGACATCTAGTGGCCGTAGACAGAAGTGCCATCCTGAACTCACCACCCCCACTCCAGACAGGTCTAGAAGGGTGCTCAGGTTGCAAGCTAGTTCACCCTCCTAATTTCCAGGTAAGAAAGTTGAAGCCTGGGGTTAGAACGGCTCACCCATTTCACACCTCTGATCGGTGGTGTTAGTACTTAGTTCCCACAGGTCATTGCTACCTGAATATTAATATGCAGGAAGGAACTCGGGGCAAATCACCCATGCAACGGTGAGTGGGTAAGAGGAGTTTCAGTGGTTTATGGTTCACTAGGTATCTGCATCTAAATGCGGTGATTTTCCAAATGCTATCATTCATCCTTTATCAATCACGGCACTGCTTTATGAAAGGGAAAAAGAATTTAAAATTCACATCCCAGTCTAAATGAAAACCAGGTCAAAGCAAGCTCAGAGGAAGTACATCAGGCAGCACTCTGGTTCTGAAACTCTACGCAAACTTAACTCACACAAGCCATTTTCTGCAGTTCATAAAATGCGAGCAAACAAAATACCCTTGCTTCTTGGACACTGGATACTTTATATCTAAAATTTTTAAAAATCACAGAGGTAAATAACTTTGCGCAGTAGGTACAGATAGGTCCTATAAACCTAAAACGGGATGCCAAAGGAGACTTCTTTTCATAGACTAACAAACAGCAGGGGAGAGAGAAAATTCGAGAGTTAGGAATCAGAGCTGTTACGCAAGGTAGAGGGGAAAAAAGAAAAAAACGAAGTCAAGGTTCTTAGTCCCAAAATATCCCTGCAGGAAGCTCAGGGGAACGATTTTCCATGGAAAACAGGAGACACGTGTCATCAATGACAGGCTGGGCAGGGCGGTGAGCAATACAGGAACCTATGGCGGAAGGAGGGCAAAGCTTACGGAACAGACACTGGCCGGCCCTCCCGAAGGAAGGCTGTGGGCTCCAAGGCCAGGACCCTGAAGGTTTATACTCTTCGTATAAAATGTGTCTTTTATGGAGAAATTCCATCACATGCTACTGTGTCCAAGGAGCTCCTCAGAGCAAAATCCTTTTACGCTTCCCGTCTCCCCTTGTCATCAGGCCAGCGGACACAGAAACCGGTCTTCATCTGGAGAGTCGGGCAGAGATGCTGTCTGTAGTTGGAGGCTCCCAGTAATCTGCCTGGAACATTTATTTATTTCTCCTCTAACAGATTAAAAATAAAAGTAGGGGCGCCTGGGTGAATCAGTCGGTTGAGCGTCTGACTCCAGCTCAGGTCATGATCTCATGGTTCGTGGGTTCGAGCCCTGTGTTGGGCTTTGCACTGACAATGCAGAGCCTGCTTGGGATTTTCTCTCTCCCTCTCTCTCTGTCCCTCCCCCACTTTTTTCTTCCTCTCTTTCTCAAAAATAAACGTTAAAAAAATTTTTTTAATAAAAGTAACAACAAAACCAAGACCCAAGACAACTATGTGTGTGTGTGTGTGTGTGTGTGTGTGTATTATGTATATTATATATCAAGTCTGTATGCCCGAATGTAAACAAACCCGAATGAACCTGGTCCGTTCTGAATTTAAATTTAAGATCAATTCTTCATGACGATCAAGAAACAAACACTTTATGATCAAACTATGCCACTGAGACCCCCAGATCCTTTACAGCCAGGCTTTCCCCTCCCGTTCTTCCATGTGTAATTGCATGAGGAACAGAGACCCGAGGGGCCCTGAGGACCCAGAATGAGAGACTCCTGTGAAAACGCCAAGCCATACTTACTCCCCAGCAACGAGGAAGGTTTTCGTTCCTCCACGAGAAACGACACAACTGATGATGAGCAGGGATGGCATGAAAAAGCTGGAGACAGGCGATCTGGACACGGCAGAAGACCCACACGGGCGGCCGCTGCGGGGGTGGAGGGGAAGTGACCCATGCAGGTGACTGCTGCAGGGGTGGACTAACTGGGGGGTGAGGGGCAGCGAGGGCACCTGTGCACAGAAGGTCAAGGGAATTCCTGGGGCCCCGTGCCTCTGCTGCCTTGTCTGTCCACTGCAGCACTCCCTCCGTGCCCTTCCTTCTGGTCCTAGCCTACCCAACTATGGGCAGGCTCTTTCCCCCATGATCTTTTTTATTATTCTTCTTCTTATTATTTTAAGTTTATTTATTTTGAGAGAGACAGAGAGAAAGAGCACAAGTAGGGGAGGGGCAGAGAGAGGGGGGAGGACAGAGGATCGGAAGCAGGTTCCATGTGGACAGCAGAGAGCCCTATGTGGGGCTCGAACTCACAAACCCCAAGATCACGACCCGAGCCGACACGGCCCGCTTCTCTTAGGATTCACCTCAGAATGTTCCCTCTATGGAGTCTCTTCCTCGCTTCCCTTGTCCCAGAAGCACCTCCAAAAGGGACCATTCCCTCCCTTGGGCTCCACTGGACCCAACCAATGGACACACAGCATTTATTCATCCGCTTCCCTCTACCGACCATCCCACTGGGGCTAACCTCCCCCCACCTTCCATGTTGCATACGTGTGTGCCCCCGATGCCTCCCCCAGAATCCCATGCCCGGCATCCTCCAAGAGCCCCTGGGCAGGAGGGGAGGGGCCTGCGAGCCTGAGGCACCACGCGGTCAGTTGCACCTGACGGAGCTGGACGGAACCCGCACAGGAAGGTCACCAGGGTATGGCTGGAATGTGACAGGCCTGGAAACCCTGAGGGAGTCCGTATGGGGTGTCTCGTGTGGTCCGTGGGGTGGGGGAGGGGGGTCGTGACAGGTGTCAGCGAGGCCACTGGACAGAGCTAGGGCGGGGGTAGGGGACTGGGCAGGAACAGGAGGACAGAAAATATCAGGCTTCTGAGGAAGCTCTACCTCCAGCCCCAGGCGTAATGTCGTTCACCTAAAATGTCAAGACAAAGACGGGCGACTCAGATGACCACAGGCACAATCCGTCCACAGGGATTGGAAATCACTTGCTGCCGTTCACACCCTCATGGCAGATCACAAGGACCCTGCAACAAGGCACGTGCTGTGTGGAGAGACAGGACGGCGAGCTGAGGTCTTCGAGAATCTAAGGAAGTTAGCACCGGGAGGGCTCACTTAGAGGTCACATACTCTATCCCTTCCACGTATGTTCAGGGCACCCAGAGAAGAGAAGAGGAGAGGAGAGGAGGGGAGGGGAGGGGAGGGGAGGGGAGGGGAGGGGAGGGGAGGGGAGGAGACGGGACGGGACGGGAAGGGAAGAGAAGAGGCCTCCCACAGCTTCCCACCTAACCAACGGCAGATCCGGGTCTAGAACACAGCTTAACTCACAGCACACATGCCCGTAAGAACGTGACGGACAAAACCCTCAAGTAACACAACTTAGATGTTTTAGGACAACAGTATAAATGGGGGGGACTTCCCAGGACATCACAGCAGCACCAGTTCAGGCTTCCCCTTTGATTTCGTTTCTGAGTGTTGTGCAAACTAACACAGACGTGGGCAATACACGTGTCCGTCCATGTGTCCGTAGAACCCCGCTGTGCAGCCCGGTACTTTACAGACGGTGGTCGTCAACATCTCGAGGAGTCCTAACTTTGAAGCAGGAGGACAGAGGCGAGTTTCACGTAACATTAGAAAAACACGTCACCGTCTCAGCCAGTCTTCTGGCAGAGACACAGCACGAAAAACGATTTCACCTCGTGTGGACTATTGCCCGAGGCTGAGACCCAGCCCGGGGGCCCTTCTGTGACCGGGAGCTGCTCTGGCTGGACGCCACCACCGGCTCCCCTTCCCCCTTGGCTGGCTGTCGCCAGACTTGGGGACAGTGGCCCCTGAGCGACGGTATATGGTCTGAGCCAGCCTCAGATCCTGGGAAAAATAAGGCACATCAACTATTCTGTGTGTGTTTTGTTCTATGTATGTGTGTTGTTTGTTTGTTTGTTTGTTTGAACATTCTTTTCTTGGAACAAGGATGTTTGGTTTCCTGGGAGGACCAGTCAAGCAGGTTAATTTGGCTCTGGGAAACTGACCGGTCAGCGTTATCAGATTTCATGGAGCTAGGAGTACAGGGAAGATTGAAATCTTCTCCTACCCGCTAAGATCAACTTTCTACCTGTTTTCTAGTATCTTCTATACACAAGTAACGTTATAACAATTTCTCACAAACCCATGGTTAATATCAGTCTATGACGTATACAGGGGGCTCAAAGAATCTGAAACCGTCCGCAAATGAAAATAATCAGACTTGTCTTTTCTTGGCTTGCAGAGGGCTGTGGTGGCCCCACGGTAAAGGTACTTTAGGCGTTTTCTTCAGAGTATTTAACACGTGGCACAAAGGCCTCCTTGGACTTTGGCTCTCCCTGCGACATCAGTTTTGAGTCTTTGGTATACAGAAGTTAGCACCATACCAGATATGTGGAGGAAATCTATACTGCCTAAATCGCACTGTGACAATAGGACATTTTTAATACCTACTATGACCATTTACGCTGCCTTAGGAATTATTATTATCACTGGTGCTATTATTATGTTATAGTGAAGGAAACTAAGTAACCAGAGAAGTGATAGGTTTGTTTTTAGCCCCTCATCTGGTCCAGGTTAGAATTCAGACATTTCTGACCCCTAATACTGAATTCACATAGCCAAAGATTTAATAGTCCTTGGGTCTACACATTACCCTCAACTTATTATTATTATTATTATTATTATTATTATTATTATCATCATCTTGATTTCCTTTTGCTAGGTCCCTTGGGGATTTTTGGGTTATTTTTTCTTCCAGTTTCTTAAGATGAATTCTAACCTGTATGTAAAAAATTCCTTCTCTAGGGGTACCTGGGTGGCTCGGCTGGTTGAGCGTCTGACGTCGGCTCAGGTCATGATCTCATGGCTCACGAGTTCAAGCCCCGCATCGGGCTCACTGCTGTCAGCTCAGAGCGCGCTTCAGATCTTCTGTCCCCCTGTCTCTGTGCCCCTGCCCGGCTTGTGCTCTCTCTCTCTCAAAAACAAATAAACCTTTAAAAAAATAAAAGATGGGGCGCCTGGGTGGCGCAGTCGGTTAGGCGTCCGACTTCAGCCAGGTCACGATCTCGCGGTCCGTGAGTTCGAGCCCCGTGTCGGGCTCTGGGCTGATGGCTCGGAGCCTGGAGCCTGTTTCCGATTCTGTGTCTCCCTCTCTCTCTGCCCCTCCCCCGTTCATGCTCTGTTTCTCTCTGTCCCAAAAATAAATAAACGTTGAAAAAAAAATTTTTTTTTTTAAAAATAAAAGTTAAAAAATTCCTTCTCTAGAGAAAAGGTATTAAAGACTATTTCCTCTAAATACAACAATTCCTGGACCCCACAGGCTTGGCATAAGGTCTCCTTTTTTTTTTTTTTTAAGTTTAAGTAGTCTCTACACCCAATATGGGGCTCAAACTCACAACCCTGAGATCGAGAGCTGCATGTTCGTCCGACTGAACCAACCAGGCGCCCCTAAGACCTCCTGGTTTTAAACTTGCTAGATAACTTGAAATTGATGCTAAAATCTCTACTTTCTTGAATCACTTGAAATGCCCTTCATCATCAAGTACCAAACTGAATTTTGTAAGTGTTAAAGGACCAAGAGGAAGGAAAAACTATGTGTTCTCTACTTGTAGGATGCGAATTTCGTCATGGACAGGAGATTAAGAATGCATACAGATCCTACTTCTCCCTGGTTATTTCAAGTGTACTTGATCTGCTGAACTGTGAAATAAAAATATTTAAAATCAGAGGCCCCTGGGTGGCTCAGTCTGTTAAGCGTCCGGCTTTGGTTCAGGTCATAATCTCACGGTTGGTGAGTTTGAGCCCCAGGAAGAGCTCTTTGCTGTCAGGGGGAGCCCCGCTTTAGATCCCCTTTCCCCCTCGCTCTGCCCCTCCCCTGCTCGCTCTCTCGCTCAAAAACAAATAAGCATTTAAAAAAATAGTTAAAAGCATTCATTATATTTGTACTTATCAAGTCGTTTATAGCTCTAATGGCTTTTGCTTTATGTTTCGATCCACGTTACTTCTCATATCAGTATCTTATCTCAAAAATAGAAGGTATTGTTAACAAGGCAACGGAAGCATGAGTCACCTGGGAACTACAAAGGCAGAGCAGAATGAGCTATTACTACGCTGCCCATGTAGTGGGAGCACCAAAATGAAACAGACGGACAATGCCAAGTGTTGATCAGGATGAAGAGGAACTGGCAGGGGATATACATCAGCACCACCACTCTGGACATCTGATGGGACTCCTTGAAGCTGGTCAGTGTTCACAGCCTCCAACCGGAAGGGCATCCCCAGGTACACATCCCACAGAGGTATCTGCAAACCTCACTACTGTAAGACTATGCTCAGGGCAGCTTCATCCGTAACGCCCTCAAACTGGAGGCCCCAAATTCCATCAACAGTAAAATTACTAAGTAAATTCTGGCATCACGTCATAGACGTCTACTATACAGCCACAAAAGTAAACAAACGATACAGCTTCACGCAGGTCATGGAGGAACCTCGCCAACGTTGTGCTGAATGAAAGAAGCCGGACAGAGAAGAGTCAACACTAGAGAACTCCATTTGTATCAAGCTCCAAAATAATCAACACGCACCTACAGTATCGGAAGTAGAGACAGCGGAGGAATACCATCTTCGGGAAGAGCAGTGATAAGAGGGGACGGGAGGAGGGTATCTGGGGGCTGTTTCTTAATCTAAGTGCTAGTACGTGAGTGTGTCTGCTTTGTGAAAATCCCAGCAGCTGCCTGTACCCTTAAGTGCCTGTGAAGCTCTCTGTGGGATACACAAACATTTTTTGAAGGAATCTAATACAGGGCTCTACACAGGATTTATTATGAAAGCGTCACACTTTGCCTTTTTTTACAGGGTAAAATTCAAATTTCAAGGAGAAGCACTGTAGGAATTTCTTCTCGTGAGTCACTTTGCCAAATCGTCAGCACTGCCCGACAAGGTGGGTATTATGATATGTTCTCATTTTGCAGATTAGCAAAGGGAGGCTCTGAGAAGGATCAGTTTGTCCCCAGCACCACACACCTGCTAAGTGGCTGATCTGCTAAGATCCTCCGGGCTGTCGGATCCAGAGGGCAGCCCCCTGAAACTCACGGCCTGGAGCCAGCACAGATCACGGAGCCCTGGGTGCAGATTTCTTTTCCTTCCTTCAAGATATTTCATATGGATTGCTTGGAGATAATTCAAACTGAAATTAAACTTTAGCATTCCTCCATCTAACCTCTCGGCCTCCCTTGCACATTGGTTTTCTTTCAGTACCCTTTGTCACTTGCCGCGGTAGTGTTCATAGTGTCGTTTTGGACACTAAATGTCTTCCACTGCAAGATCTGTTCTTAAAGTATTTGTCCTGATTTAAAAAAATGTATTATATGACCCACCCAATTCCATTTAATAGTATTGCAAGTTTATTCAGGGCATTCGATGTTTTTTACTTTATAGCAAATTAAACTCAGACCAAAAAGTGTTTATTCAAAACGTATACACACACCCTGCCTATTTCCAAGAAGCTTTGGCTCATAATAAAAGGTGCATAGAAAATAAAGCTGAAATACACAACTTACAACCTCAAAAAAGGGGAAGAAGCTAATTTAGGATAATACAAAGGCCATCACTGAACATTGAAATCAAATCACTGAACTCTAAGCGTTCTGGAAAACAAGTACCTAAATCTCCTAATCTGATCGATAGAAAGAAAGAAATCAGTTATACAAAGAAGACAATGTTCCAGGTGCAGATGTCCAAGAGGCATGCCTAGGAAACTTACACAAAAGGTTTGATAATGAGTGATACAAATCATATGTAGAAATAAAGTGACATTAAGAAGTGTCATTTTAGGGGCCGCCTGGGTGGCGCAGTCGGTTAAGCGTCCGACTTCAGCCAGGTCACGATCTCGCGGTCCGTGAGTTCGAGCCCCGCGTCGGGCTCTGGGCTGATGGCTCAGAGCCTGGAGCCTATTTCCGATTCTGTGTCTCCCTCTCTCTCTGCCCCTCCCCTGTTCATGCTCTGTCTCTCTCTGTCCCAAAAATAAATAAAAACGTTGAAAAAAAATTAAAAAAAAAAAAAAAAGAAGTGTCATTTTAGGGGCACCTGGCTAGCTCAGTCAGTGGAGCGTGAGGCTCTTAATCGCAGGGCTGTGAGTTTGAGTCCTGCATTGGGTGCACAGATTACTTAAAAATAAAATATATGTTTAAGTTTATTTATTTATTTTGACAGAGAGAGAGAGAGAGGAGAGTGTGAGCGGGCAAGGGGCAGAAAGAGAGATAGGGAGGGAGAATCCCAAACAGGGTCTGCCGTGCTGTCAGAACCAGGAGGCCAAGGCAGGGCTCGAACTCACGAACCGTGAGATCATGCCCTGAGCCAAAATCCAGAGTTGGACGCTTAACTGACTGAGCCACCCGGATGCCTCCAAAATAAAATCTTTTTTTAAAAAGAGTGTCATTTGAGGAGGGAAATTTTTACAAACAAAACAGCCTTGGATTTTATTTCTTGAGAACAAGTTCCAAGAAAAACAAAAAAAAACAAAAGAAAACAGAAAGAAAGAGAGATTCTGGGTTTTTTTTTTTTTAACTTTTATTTATTTTAGAGAGAGAGGCAGAGTGCCAGTGGGGGAGGGGCAGAGAGAGGGAGACACAGAATCCGAAGCGGGCTCCAGGCTCCGAGCTGTTGGCACAGACCCCAACGTGGGGCTCGAACCCATGAACCGTGAGATCATGACCTGAGCCGAAGTCGGACGCTTAACCGACTGAGCCACCCAGGCGCCCCGAGATTTTGGCTTGTAAAAGGCAGCAGAGACCCGCTAGGCTGGCCAGGCGGTGCCTCTGGGACAGCGGGTCAGCCCAGGATCCCCCAACAGTCACAAGGCCAGGCCTGCCCTCCACTGTCAGTGCCTTAGTTTTGCTACAAGACAAAACATAGAAATAGCAATACTCACCCTGCCTACCTCACACCAAAGCACTCTGTGCGACGTAAAATGTTCTACCAGCGTAAACCTATATTCGCCATCAAGATGGAGGGAAAAACAACCACGTTTTCAAGGTTGAGAAATTTGTCATTCTCATAACCTTTGTCTTGAGGGTGATTTCATCTGTTCCACTTACTGTCCTTTCCATTTTTGTCAGGAAGGGCATTTATTAGAAGATCTCAATGTGTGATGAATCAGCACAGAATTACAAAAATGTGACCTTTCGCTACGAGTTGTTCTTGCCCAGTGTTCTGTCCTTTCCCTCTGGCAGAAGTCTATAAACAAAAAAATTCCCCCACTTAAAGTTACAAGAGACATAATTCGCAGAGGGCTTTATCCTGCAGGGAAGCGTGCTCTTTTTCTCCAAGCTAACAGCCATGGATTCCAGTCTGGAAATTGCCAGTGAACCCGACGCTCTTGTGCGCACACATGTGTAGTGTGAACTCAGGTAAACCTGTGTTCATGTAGATGGATGTATTTTTGTAGCCACTGCACAACCAAGGCATCCCAGAATCTGGGAGCTGGAATGTTCTTTTCTCCCTGAGTAGAGAAGTGATGGCCCAAATCTCTCAAACTTCAAGGGCCCCTCCTCCTGAAATGGGAGAAGTTGTCGTAGTGTTTGATTTCTTAAAAAAAAAAAAAAAAAACATTTGACAGCTGCTAAGATAGTGGATCTTAAAAGTTCTGATCACAAGAAAAAAATTGTAATTAGGTGTTAACGATAAGTTAATTCAACTGGTAGTCATTATTTCATAAGTTACCAAGTCATTATGTGGTCTGCCTGAAACATGCCAAATGTTCTACGTCAATTACATCTCGGTAAAACTGGAAGGGGGGAAAGGGTAAGGCGTCATCACGTAAGCACCCGCTCTCTTGCGCCCCACACGTGTCATTGCCAAAGCAAATGTCCATGGTGAGGCAGCTCAGGTCGAGCAGAGGAATACCATGCCACTGGGCAAAAGGGCACGTGGAAAAAGTTCAGCTAGGCTCTTGGCATCTATCTACGAACGTAAAGCTGAAGAAGAGAAAGGACCTTGCCAACCCCAAGAATAGGTACAGGGGATCTAATGAGTTTGTTTGTTCCATTCAGCTGAACCATGACTGGCATGATTAACCCAGGCACACAACGCAAAAGGTCTTCACTACGAACTCACCCGAGTTGAAGACATATTTATGTGTATCTTTTAATACCACATTTGCATCGCCCTGCCCAACCGTCAAACTGTTGTTAAAGCTTTGAACTTGTGATCTAAACAAACAGTAGATGGGGCGCCTGGGTGGCTCAGTTCGGACAGCCTGCGACTCTTGACCTTGGGGTCATGAGTTCAAGCCCTACATTGGCTGTAGAGATTACTTAAATAAAAACTTGAAACAATATTTTTTTTTATAAATGTTTATTTTTGAGCAAGAGAGAGAGAGAGAGCATGAGCAGGGGAGGGGCAGAGAAAGAGGGAGACACAGAATCGGAAGCAGGCTCCAGGCTCACAGCACAGAGCCCGACACAGGGCTCAAACCATGAGATCACGACCTGAGCAGGAGTGGGACACTTAACCCACTGAGCCACCTAGGCGCCCCTAACGTATTTTTTAAAAATAAACAAACAGTAGACCTCTGAAGAACTATTATTTTGCTGTACATTCCCAGACTCTAAGTGGGGTTCTCCGAGCGCTTGGGTCAGAAGCGATGGGGAAGGCTTGGTAAAATGCAGATTCCTGGGCTCCACCGCTGGCTCATGGGGCAGCCGCTCTGGGGTTGACGCTGGAGAAGTCCCACGTCGCTGAAGCTGCCCGGATTATATCCAGGCACAAGACATCTTGAGAAGGTTCATCCTAGAGTGAATGCAGGAAGGCTGACCCCACGGCCAGCACACAAACGACGACTCACGAGCCGCTTTTGTGAAAGAAGTTCGAGCAGGTGTGCGGATGTGCCCTCGCACCTCGCATCTACATGACTCGCGGGGAGAGTGGCCAGTGGTCTCATGTGGCAGCCTCGCGTGCTCCGAAAACCGCGGTGCTAGAAACATGCGGCATTTAAGAATATGCGGCCCCGCGCTTACTCATTACCCCGCCCCCCCACGTGTGCTTTTCAGTTTTAGGTTATTTTCCGCTTCTTCTTCCGTTCAGTTAGAGTGTAACATTCCCACGGAGACCAGCGTTGCCGCTCCACGACCCTCAGGGTGAGTGACTGCGTCCCTACAACTAAGGAGTAACAAGAGAAGTCACAGAACTACCTTCTCTCCCACCGTCTACACAAGCCACCTACAGCCTCGGCTCAGGCAGCCAACGTCCCTGAGGGAAGATTTGCACCATTACCAAGGATGGGCCACAGACCTCAAAACCGGAGACACAGGCTGGCTCCGCCGTGTCCCGCACCTGACCCCAGAGCAAGGAATTACCCTACATTTCTAATAAAATGAAGAGGTGAAGGCTGTGTATCAACGTGTTAACGTTGACCTTGACGACCCACTCCGATTCCAGCTAGGCTTTGCAGCACTGCCGTTGGTTGCCAAGTCCCCTCTGCCCTGTTCTCAGCGGACGGCAGCCTTCCTTTACCTACTTCCCTCTGTCCCTCCTTCCTTTTAGGCACAGGGTGTGTGTGACCACCTCTCGGATGCATGAGACCAAGCCGGCATCCCGGATCACCATCTATGCTAATGCCTGCCCTCCCCCAGGCCCCCCTGCACTTAGCAGTTTTCTACTGTCTGATGGGCATTTCCCCCCAAGTCTGGATGCGTGCAAATATGAGTCGGGTGCAAAAGAGTAAAAAGAAAGAGTTTTCTTAACACCACCATGATCCCCTAACCCAACTCCAGGCTTGTTTGTGTTTCTATTCTCTTTAAAGCTTCAACCTATGAGCTATTTGACAAAAATGATACTGACTTTTTTGTCTGGTTTCACAGAACATATAACATCTTTTGTACCAGAGCTATTTACATGTGAGATTCTGATTCTGAGACATTTAACTTTTTTTTTTTTAATTTTTTTTTTCAACGTTTATTTATTTTTGGGACAGAGAGAGACAGAGCATGAACGGGGGAGGGGCAGAGAGAGAGGGAGACACAGAATCGAAAACAGGCTCCAGCCTCTGAGCCATCAGCCCAGAGCCTGACGCGGGGCTCGAACTCATGGACCGCGAGATCGTGACCTGGTTGAAGTCGGACGCTTAACCGACTGCGCCACCCAGGCGCCCCTGAGACATTTAACTTTGACATAAGCATCACGGACTATGCTAATCTGAACCTGGTCAAAAATTTCCAGTTAGGCAAATGAGTGTTGTTGTTTTTTTTTTTTTTTTACTTTTTTTAATGTTTATTTATTCTTGAGAGACAGAGAGAGACAGAGCACAAGCAAGGGAGGGGTGGAGAGAGAGGGAGACACAGAATCCGGAAGCAGGCTCCAGGCTCTGAGCTGTCAGCACAGAACCTGATGCAGGGCTGGAACCCAGGAACCTCAAGATCATGACCTGAGCCGAAGTCAGACGTGTAACCGACTGAACCACCCAGGCGCCCCAGCAAATGAGGTTTTTGGGTTTTTTTTTTTTTAATTAAGTCATTAATTTATTTTTTTTAATTTACATCCAAGTTAGTTAGCATACAGTGCAACAATGATTTCAGGAGTAGATTCCTTAGTGCCCCTTACCCCCTTAGCCCATCCCCCCTCCCACAACCCCTCCAGCAACCCTCTGTCGGTTCTCCATATTTAAGAGTCTCTTCTGTTTTGTCCCCTCCCTGTTTTTATATTATTTTTGCTTCCCTTCCCTTATGCTTATCTGTTCTGTGTCTTAAAGTCCTCATATGAGTGAAGTCATATGATATCTGTCTTTCTCTGACTAATTTCACTTAACATAATACCCTCTAGTTTCATCCATGTAGTTGTAAACGGCAAGATGTCATTCTTTTTGATTGCTGAGTAATACTCCATTGTGTGTGTGTGTGTGTGTGTGTGTGTGTGTGTGTGTGTGTGTGTGTGTATACCACATCTTCTTTACCCATTCATCCATCGATGGACATTTGGGCTCTTTTCATACTTTGGCTATCGTCGATAGTGCTGCTATAAACATTGGGGTGCATGTGCCCCTTCGAAAAAGTATACCTGTATCCCTCGGATAAATACCCAGTAGTGCAATTGCTGGGTCATAGGGTGTTTCTCTTTTTAATTTTTTGAGGACCTTCCATACTGTTTTCCAGAGTGGCTGCACCAGTTTGCATTCCCACCAGCAGCGCAAGAGAGAGCCTCTTTCTCCACATCCTCGCCAACATCTGCTGTTGCCTGAGTTGTTAGTCATTCTGACTGGTGTGAGGTGATATCTCATCGTGGTTTTGACTTGAATTTGCCTGATGATGAGTGATGTTGAGCATTTTTTTCATGTGTCTGTTAGCCATCTGGATGTCTTCTTTGGAGAAGTGTCTATTCCTGTCTTTTGCCCATTTCTTCACTGGATTATTTGGTTTTTGAGTGTTGAGTTTGATAAGTTCTTTATAGATTTTGGATACTAACCCTTTATCTGATATGTCACTTGCAAATATCTTCTCCCATTCCATCAGTTGCCTTTTAGTTTTTCTGACTGTTTCCTTTGCTGTGCAGAAGCTTTTTATCTTGATGAGGTCCCAATAGTTCAATTTTGCTTTTGTTTCCCTTGTCTCCGGAGACGTGTTGAGGAAGAAGTTTCTGTGGCCGAGGTCAAAGAGGTTTTTACCTGCTTTCTCCTCTAGGATTTTGTTGGCTTCCTGTCTTATGTTTAGGTCTTTCATCCATTTTGAGTTTATTTTGTGTCTGGTGTAAGAAAGTGGTCCAGGTTCATTCTTCTGCCCGTCGCTGTCCAGTTTTCCCAGCACCACTTGCTGAAGAGACTGTCTTTATTCCATTGGATATTCTTTCCTGCTTTGTCAAAGATTAGTTGGCCATACGTTTGTGGGTCCATTTCTGGGTTCTCTATTCTGTTCCACTGATCTGAGTGTCTGCTTTTGTGCCAATACCATACTGTCTTGATGATTACAGCTTTGTAATACAGCTTGAAGTCCAAGATTGTGATGCTTCCAGGTTTGGTTTTCTTTTCAAGATCGCTTTGGCTATTCAGGGTCTTTTCTAGTTCCATGCAAATTTGAGGATTGTTTGTTCTAGCTCTGTGAAGCATGCTGGTGTTATTTTGATAGGGGTTGCACTGAATATGTAGATTGCTTTGGGTAGTATCGACATTTTAACAATGTTCGTTCTTCCTATCCGGGAGCATGGAATCTTTTTCCATCTTTTTGTGTCTTCTTCAATTTCTTTCATAAGCTTTCTATAGTTTTCAGTGTATAGATTTTTCACCTCTTTGGTTAGGTTTATTCCTAGATATTTTATGGATTTTGGTGCAGTTGTAAATGGGATCGATTCCTTGATTTCCCTTTCTGTTGCTTCATTGTTGGTGTAGAGGAATGCAACCAATTTCTGTGCATTGATTTTATATCCTGCGACTTTGCTGAATCCATGGATCAGTTCTAGCAGTTTTTTGGTGGAATCTTTAGGGTTTTCCATATAGAGTATCATGTCATCTGCAAAGAGTGAAAGTTTGACCTCCTCCTGGACGATTTGGATGCTTTTTATTTCTTTGTGTTGTCTGACCGCAGAGGCTAAGACTTCCAATACTATGTTGAATAAGAGTGGCCAGAGTGGACATCCCTGTCTTGTTCCTGACCTTAGGGGGAAAGCTCTCAGTTTTTCCCCACTGAAGTGTGGGGAAGTATTAATGTTGGTTCTTTCATAGATGGCTTTTATGATCTTGAGGTATGATCCTTCTAGCCCTACTTTCTTGAGGGTTTTTATCAAGAAAAGATGCTATATTTTGTCAAATGCTTTCTCTGCATCTATTGAGAGGATCATGTGGTTCTTGTCCTTTCTTTTATTGATGTGATGATGCATCACATTAATTGTTTTGCAGATATTGAACTGGCCCTGCATCCCAGGTATAAATCCCACTTGGTCGTGGTGAATAATTTTTTAATAGTGTTGGATCTAGTTGGCTAATATCTTGTTGAGGATTTTTGCATCCATGTTCATCAGGGAAATCAGTCTATAGTTCTCCTTTTTAGTTGGATCTCTGCTTTTGGAATCGAGGTATTGCTGGCTTCATAGAATGAGTCTGGAAGTTTTCCTTCCATTTTTATTTTTTGGAACAGCTTCAAAAGAATAGGTGTTAACTCTTCTTTACATGTTTGGTAGAATTCCCCTGGAAAGCCATCTGGCCCTGGACTCTTGTGTTTGGGGAGATTTTTTATTACTAATTTGATTTCTTCACTGGTTATGGGTCTGTTCAAATTTTCTATTCCTGTTTCAGTTTTGGTAGTGTATATGTTTCTAGGAATGTGTTTATTTTTTCCAGATTGCCCATTTTATTGGTGTATAATTACTCATAATATTCTCTTATTATTGTTTGTATTTCTGCTGTGTTGGTTGTGACCTCTCCTCTTTCATTCTTGATTTTATTTATTCGGGTCTTTTTTTTTTTTTTTTTTTTTTTTTTTGATCAAACTGGCTAGGAGTTTATCAATTTTGTTAATTCTTTCAAAGAACCAGTTCCTAGTTTCATTGATCTGTTGTACTGGGTTTTGTTTGTTTGTTTGTTTGTTTTGTTTTGTTTTGCTTTTGGTTTCAATAGCATTGATTTCTGCTCTAATCTTTATTATTCCCTGTCTTCTGCTGGTTTGGGGTGTTATTTGCTGTTCTTTTTCCAGCTCTTTAAAGTGTAAGGTTAGATTGTGTATCTGAAACCTTTCTTCCTTCTTTAGGAAGGCCTGGATTGCTATATACTTCCCTTTAATGACTGCCTTTGCTACGTCCCAGAGGTTTTGGGCTGTGGTGTTATCATTTTCATTGGATTCAATGTACTTTTTAATTTCCTCTTTAACTTCTTGGTTAGCCCATTCATTCTTTAGTAGGATGTTCTTTAGTCTCCAAGTATTTGTTGTCCTTCTGTGGTTGATTTTGAGTTTCATAGCGTTGTGGTCTGAAAATATGCACGGTATGATCTCAATCTTTTTGTACTTGCTGAGGGCTGATTTGTGTCCCAGTATGTGATCTGTTCTAGAGAATGTTCCATGTGCAAATGAGGGGGTTTTTTTTAATGAGGGTTTAATTTATTTTGAGAGAGAGATAGTGAGCAGGGGAGGGGCAGAGGGGGAGAGAGAGAGAGAGAGAGAGAGAGAGAGAGAGAGAGAATCCAAAGTAGGCTCCACATTGTCAGCACAGAGCCTGATGGAGGGCTTGAACTCACGAACCATGAGATCATGACCTAAGCTGAAACCAAGAGTCAGACACTTAACTGACTGAGACACATGGCAGCCCTAATTAGGCAAATGAGCCTTAAAAGAATATTTTAGGGGCTCCTGGATGGCTCAATTGGTTGAGCATCTGACTCTTCATTTCGGCTCAGGTCATGATCCCAGGGTCATAGCATTGAGCCTTGCATCGGACTCTGTGCTGAGCCTGGAGCCTGCTTGGGATTCTCTCTCTCTCCCTCTGCTCTGCTCCCTTTCTCACTCTCTCTCTCTCTCTCTCCCTAAAATTAAAACCAATTTTTTGAAAGATTATTTTTATCAGAAAGAAAGGGGGGGAAGAGAGAGAGAGGAAGGAAGGAAAGGAAGAAACCAAAAAGCAAAAAAAACTTTATATCCAAAATTCAGGTTGAAAACCCTCGATTTTAAAACTCCAAGTAACATACATAACACCGAAACTACCAGGTGATTCTACAAAGAGAAGATGTCACTTTTATTACAAGAAAACAAACTTTCCAACATTTCCTGGGGTTTTGAGCACACTGTCGGTTGAATCAAGCCAAGTGGCAGACGTGGACTATTTCAGCTTCATCCAAGCCCCACCCCACAGCGTTGCCATAGATAAAAGCATAGCTTGGTATTTATATTTTGTTCTATTTGCTGTTTCATAATAAAATTGCTTTCGCCGCTCACGTCTGAATGCGGCTTCAACTGTACGACGTGCCAGCATGGGCCCGAGCCCCCTGCTCTCTGCTCGCTCCCACCATGAGGCTGGGGTCCCCCGGTGGACCACAACTACAGTATTTTACTTCACATTGTGATCTGATCTGATCAGATCAGCGAAACTTGCCGCAAAAGTTATTGTATTGGCCAAGCACGGTCTCTGAGCTCAGAAAACCGGGAAGAGCTTTATAAAAGGAAATACAATAAACAGTTAGCGAGGGCCAGAGAGAAGAGATTCAAACTATTAAAGGGTTTCAAACTGAAGTGCCTTGAAGCCCTTGCCCCCCCTTTCAGTTGGAAAAATTTGCAGCCATAATGGAGAAATCCTACTTGGAATTTCTGCTCATTAAAACTGAGTTTACACACTTGGTCTTTGTTTCGCCATCCCTGGGGCCCCATGGCTACAAGTGTCCTGGTCCCCCGGTGTCAGTGTGCCATAGCCATCTCCCTCTCCAATCCATTTTACCTTAGAACTCACAAGTAGAGTCCGGCCTGGCTTCTCCTCTCGGGGGTTCTATCAGTTTCCGCCCCATTCTCTAATTACCATTTGGTAAAAAAACAAACACACAAAACTATTTGTTGAAAAGAATATGGACAGACAGCCTCCGATAGACTTTGTTTCAAATCTTGGCTCAGTCACTTCCCACCTGCAAGGCCTTGAAATGTCACTGCTCAAAGGTCTGTGGTGCTTTAAGTAAGACGTGTGCCTTGTTCTCGTCTGACACACGGTGAGCACCCAGTAAAGATTAGTTCCTTCCTCTCTGCTGGGCCCAGAGTCCCAGCTCACACCGTCCATCCAGCTTAGCTGGAGTAGTGGGCCCTTGCCATTTCGTTTGGCCACCCGGCATCTCGACCCCGTCTGTGTTTGGGGAATTTCTGCTGACTGGGTTTTGGTGGCAATTTCGGGGAGTTGCTACTGAGGGTGCTAATCTAATGAAAGGTGCTGGTGGGTGGCTGCACATCGTCTGGTCTTCAGTCTTCCTTGCTTCTAGGGCAGTGGCATGCAGCCTGGGCTCCATGATCACAAAGGCTCTCACCGTACGATGACACAGGATGGCAACACAAAAGAGACGGGTCAGGGTTCCGCCTCTCCTGGGCGAGGACGGCACCACAGGAGGCTGGAAGGGGGCCCTCTTGGGGCAAATGTGGCATCGATGCTGACAGCATTAGCAGTCGCCAGAAACCCACGTTCTGGTAGAAAAGACACAAGACCAGAGCCAGTCACAGAATTCCAGCACTCCCAATCCACGTGCGATCGGGAGCACGCATGGCGACTTACTAAAGACAAAAAAAATAAATAAATGCGTATCACTCATCGATCCCTCTCGCTGATAGAGCAGCAAAAGGCCAAGGACTAAGAACCAAAGCAAAACCCTGATTGCCTTTGCGATCCAACGCTCCCTACTGAGAGTAAAAAAGTGCCCTTTTATGAAACCTGATAATAGAAAGGAATCTACATAAGTCTAAGCATTTGACAGGATTTTAGATTCTGACTTGCAAGTTGAACCGTTTAAACCTCTTCGGTGTTTTCAGATCAGCGAGCTTACAAGAAGCTGTGAATCAGCTTCCACTATTTGTGCTCTCTTAGGAATGACGCTATCGAGTTTCCGCCTACAATTTCTGTTCCCACCAGGCTCTCCTCCCGCCGGGCAAGGCTGTGATGGGGAGGCTGACAGAGCCAGTTGGGTAAATGAGCTGGTAGAGAAATGACTAGCAGCTGCAGCCACAGCCGGGTGCAAATGCACAACTTCACACGGAACAATCAAGAGATTGTTTTCAGAACTCGGCTGACATCATACACCGGGAGCCTTTTATTCATCATCTGCACGGAACAGAGACAGAAAGGGGCACTAATTACAGAGAGGCTGCTCAGGGAGCAATCCGGATTTTATAGCAGGAGCCTGCCCTCTCCTTGTTTGTGATGGTGTGAACAATAACCTTGTTTCTCGTCTCTGATAAAGGGTGCATGAGAACTGGAATGGTGATGACAATATCACTCCTATTTCCTTACCTATGTCACCGGGCTGCCCGTCTGGACCATCACCTGGGATGCGCTCGCTCCTTGGGATTCGTATGCTCATTTTTAAGCCAAGATTAGAATTACACACTAGTGGTGAAACGGAGAGTTTTGAAAGGCGTGCCTAATTATTCAGTGTTGTGCCTTCTGGCGCTAACTGGGATTTCCTAGGTCCCAGTGAGCCCTGGATTAGATCGAGGTTGGCAAACTCTGGCCCACGGGCCGAAAGTAGCCACTGCCGCATTTTGTAAACAGAGTTGTACTCAGACCCAGCCACGCCCACGTTTGGCTACCTCCGTGACTATCTTCCATGGCTGTGTTCATGCAACGGGAGTTGAGCTGAGAAGTTGCAACAGAGACCATCTGACCTGCAAAGCCTAAAATGTTTACTCTTTACCCTCGACTGAAAAAGCTTGCTGACCCCTGAGATAGATGCTTGTCTCGTTTCTCAGCCCTACAGAGGTGATGTGCTAACTACTGCGGTCATATGAACTGTTTCCTCAGTTCTAACCACATGTTTGCCTGGGACAAGGCAGAATCAAGAGGGCAAATCAGAGGTTCTCTTCCAAACATGGACTTCCTTGGAATTTCAAATGTGACCAAATGATTGGAATTCTTTTTTTTTTTTAATTTTTAACATTTTTAAATTTATTTTTGAGAGACAGAGCATGAGCGGGGAAGGGGCAGAAAGACAGGGAGACACGGAGTCCGAAGGAGGCTCCGGGCTCTGAGCTGTCCACACAGAGCCCAATGTAGGGCTCAAACCCACAAGCCGTGAGATCATGACCTGAGCTGAAGTCAGACGCTTCACCAACTGAGCCACCCAGATGCCCCGATGATTGGAATTCTAATGTAAACACACAACAGAGAGAACTAAAATAAAAGCCCACTGGCCTAATCCAGGAAGGATTTGCTTTTATAGTTGAGGGTCTGAAGGATGAGACTGTGTGACCTTTCCTGACCACATAATAGATCTTTGGTTTAAAATCCCCTAAAAAACCAAGGTGCCTGGGGCGCCTGGGTGGCGCAGTCGGTTAAGCGTCTGACTTCAGCCAGGTTATGATCTCGCGGTCCGTGAGTTCGAGCCCTGCGTCAGGCTCTGGGCTGATGGCTCAGAGCCTGGAGCCTGCTTCTGATTCTGTGTCTCCCTCTCTCTCTCTGCCCCTCCCCCGTTCATGCTCTGTCTCTCTCTGTCCCAAAAATAAATAAATGTTGAAAAAAAAAAAACCAAGGTGCCTGGCTGGCTCAGTCAGTAGAGCATGTGACTCTTGATCTCAGGGTTGTGAGTTCAAGCCACACATTGAGGGTAGAGTGTACTCAAAAAAAAAAAAAAAAAAAAGAAAAGAAAATCCTCTAATGAACCAGTTAGAATATACCTGTTGAGAATCTAGCTTAGTTGTTATTAACCCTTTTGAAGGGTGGGGGCAGGGGGTTAATACTTCTGAAAAAATGACATATACACAGACATCCACAATTTCATTTATAATTTCTGTGGGTTCTTGGGCTCCCAAGAAGATGATCCATGAGCCCCAGATTAAGAAACTGTGATCATTTTTTTTTTTTTGCTAGTTGTGGGAAAACAAATTTTACAAAGCACTAGTCAAAAGAACCTGTTTTCAATTAACTTAATTAGCAATTAGCAAGTACATACTTGGCAATTAATTTAAAATTAGCAGCATCTACTAAATGCCCAATAAGTGGGTACATACAGTAACACTGACGTTGAAAGAAGAAAGAGATGATTGTTGTTTAATAAGGTGAGAGAAGGCTTCAGGAAGAAATGTGATTTACCTAAGCTCTGAAAGAATATCGAAGTGTGAGATGTGCACAAGGGAGCAGGAGGGGCTGGCCCAAAACTGTCTTCAAGGTTCAGAGAATTCTCAGTCTTGGGTTTCTTCCCTGTTGGCCCCAGGCAGAGGAGCATCTAAAACGTCCCTAAAGGAACCTCCAGATTCTGAGGCTTCAGAAGAAATCGCTACACTTTGTCTATTAGCGCCATTGTGACTTGCATTCGGGACAACACTGGATCCCGGCCAAAGTGGGTTTCGTGGGTGCTGGGCCTAACGCTCTCTTTTGCCTTCTCAAAACGTGTCATAATTTAACAAATAGGCAGTGGTATTTTCATTTTGAACTGAGCCCCCCAAATTTTGCAGCCAGTCCTGATCCCGGGGGAAGAATGGATCCAACAGTAATATGATCAAACATGGGTAAGAAGGCAGTGAACCGTGTGGCTTCGTCCCCCAAGCTGGGACACCAGTCTAAAGGGTGAGGGAGCTCCAGTTCTTATGTGCCATACGGAGGGCTTGTCACCAGTTCTTATGGGTCAATTTAAACTCCTTCGAATGATCAGATGAAGCTAATTATAATCCTCTAACTTCGCTCATAGCAAGGGATGCCCCATCTTTCACTTGGGCAATTAAAACCTGCTTTCCTACATTTTAGGTTTTCTATCACTTTTTTTTAAAGAAGAAAACCAATCCATAAATGCTATGACTAAATGAGGGGAGAAAGATTGTAAGATTTATTTTTTTAAATATTTATTTTGGGGGGAGGGCATAAGCAGTGTAGCAGCAGAGAGAGGGGGACAGAGGATCCGAAGCAGGCTCTGCACTGACAGGACAGAGCCCGACGTGGCGCTCGAACTCTCGAATGGGAGATCATGACCTGAGCCGAAGTCACACACTCAACTGAGTGAGCCATCCAGGTGCCCCAAGATTTATTTTCAATTTCATTATTTATGTCTTTTATTTTAAAGCTCACTCTGTATTCTCATTTCTCCAAGTTGCTGTAACAATTCAGGTTGGTCTCTTTTACCTAGCCTGAGTCTTTGGTTCAGGAGGCTCCAATCCTCTGACCTGCAGTGAAGGACCAGCCTTTCCCCCTCTTTAAGCTTTACGATGTTCCTTGCACAGTTAATTCAAAGCCATTTCCCTCAGGACTTTGGTTGCCATTAGAGATTTTGCTTTTCTTCTGAGAATGGAGAACTCCACGTTTGAACAGAGTGAAAGAAAGCTTGCTACTTACTGCTGGAACAGCCAAGGTTCCAACTTGGTTTAGAGAACTCAGTACTGGGGCACCTGGCTGGCTGCTGGTAGAGCGTGTGACTCTTGATCTTGGGGCCATTGAGTTTGAGCCCATGTATGGCTTTTTACTTAAAAAAAGAATGCAGAACTTAGTATTTATCCGACAGATGACCACAGCAATTCCATTACTTTGAGAACAAATTTGAACTCTTCCTCGGGGCATAAATGCAAAATGGAAAACAAATGAGGTAGAAGGAAAATGACATTAATGGACCACATGCTTCAATGACGCTTCATTCAGGAGAGCCAACCATTTTCTATAAAAAGAATAATATCTGAACGTGATGATTAAGAAACCAGAGTTTGGCTAAGCTAAACACAGACAGGACGTTCTATAGTCAAATTCAGGGTGCTTTTTTTTTTTTTTTTTTCAACGTTTATTTATTTTTGGGAGAGAGACAGAGCATGAACGGGGGAGGGGCAGAGAGAGAGGGAGACACAGAATCGGAAGCAGGCTCCAGGCTCCGAGCCATCAGCCCAGAGCCCGACGCGGGGCTCGAACTCATGGACCGCGAGATCGTGACCTGGCTGAAGTCGGACGCTTCACCGACTGCGCCACCCAGGCGCCCCCAGGGTGCTTTGATGGGAATGATCAGCCACGTAATTTAAGTCTTTTGTGACTAGACAGAAGAGGGAAGTTTGTGTGGTCCTACAAGATCAAGAAGGGAGATGCCTTTAATCAGTGGTATTCAAGTGGGGTCTCTAGGTCCTAGAGGAGTCGCAGAGATCAAAATTATTTCTGTAATAAAATATGAAGGTGTCATTTGATTTCTACCGTGTTGACATTTGTACCAATGCTGCTAAAGCAACGGTAGGTAGAGATACAGGGTCCTGGGCCTGAGTCAAGGCCCTCAACTATACTGGGGGCCCCATTAAATCTGTCACGGCCCTATGCTTGTAGTTACAAAAAACGAACAAACAAACATGTCCGTTTCACTGAAGAATGCCCATGATGAGGTAGTAAAACTTTAAATCTCAACCTTTTTAATAGTCTTAAAAAAGGAAACTTTTAATGTCAACCCTTGGAACAATCCACATAACAAAATGGAAAGTACCCATAGAGCACTCCTGTTGCACATGGAAGTACAGTAAATGTCTCGAGAAGTCCTTAAGCAATAGTTCGAGTTGCAAGCCTTTGGTTGCCACGGTGCACTATCTGTACCTGAAAGAATGACTGACGGACTGTGGTCGCTCAGACTCGAGTTTGTTGGACACGTTTTCAAAAATCCTGTCACTGAAAGGAAAACAACAGAAGGTATCTGTTGCCAATAGTAAGATTCAGGTTTCGAGCAGAAATGAGGTTATTGAAAACCTGTCAGTCACCATGGACTTGACAGCTTTCCAATATCCCAAGAATTTTCTGACAAGATTGGTGTTGATATGAACAGGAATGCTTTTTTGATACGTATAGCAACATTTGGAAGACCTGCAGAATTCAGACAACCAATATTTTTCAAGAGATCAATGCATGCCGTGACCAAACTATGCATGGGTAAAGCACCCACTGAGAGTGCGAACGAGAACAATAGAGTTTAACGTAACAGCATGAATCTGAAACTACACTGTGACTCACCTTTAAGAAATGACGCTGGTTGAGAAACTCAAACCCACCATTATTTTTTTTTTAATTTTTTTTTTTTTTACATTTATTTTTGAGAAACAGAGTGAGACAAAGCGTGAACAGGGGAGGGGCAGAGAGAGTAGGAGACACGGAATCTGAAGCAGGCTCCAGGCTCTGAGCAAGCGGTCAGCACAGAGCCCGATGTGGGGCTCGAACCCACGAACTGTGAGATCATGACCTGAGCCGAAGTCGGACGCTCCACCGACCGAGCCACCCAGGCGCCCCAAACCCACCATTATTTGAAAGGGCTGTTGAAATACTTCCTCTTCCACAGAAATATCTGAGTGAGGCCGGATTTCCTTATACACTTCGACTAAGAAAACAGATTGGGACAGATTCAAATGAAATGCCAAAGCAGAGAGAGGACTCCTGTCTTCTATTAAGCTAGACATTAAGGAGATTTGCAAAACTCCCAAACAGCACCACTCGTCTTACTCTTTTTTTCGGTTTGCTTTGGAAAACACTTACTTTCGTAAGAAAGTGTTATTTACGTGATGGGGTTATTACTGTGTTTTTACATAAATCAGTAAGTATTTTTACAATTTCTCAATCTTATTTTTTAATATCAGTAATTTAGCCCGTTGTAAACAAAAGCTCTCGAGGCTCGTCAGCTTTTCTAACTAGGCTCCCAATGTGGGGCTTGAACTCATGACCTTGATATCAAGAGTCACGCGCTTCACCAACTGAGCCGGCCCGGCGTCCCAGGCTCTTCAATGTTTAAGAGCCTCAAGGGGTCCTGAGACCAACAAGTTTGAGAACCCTTGCCTCATATGAACTAAATACAATTGGAGGACACACAACCAACAGTGAGTGCTACAGACTCTAAAGGAAGCCTCCAGCATGAGATGACTGAATCCAACCAATTTCATGGCGAATTTGGCCTCTCGCCATTATATTTGATCCAGAACAGAAAGGATATTAACCTTTTATTTTTTTTTCTCATTAAATTCCGCCGCTTGGCAGTAACCATGTTAAGACGAGCAGATTAGTAGATTATGTAAGGAAGGGTCCCCTGGGTTTGGATTTAGATTGTTATACTACTTGATTTTCCCACTCTTGAGTTCCCCTCTTGCCCAAGACCATAAATGCAACAATTTCCCAGCATCATTCCAGGAGTCTAAACAGTCTTTGGAACAGCTGCAGAATGTTGATGGTCTCAGGATTCCTTAAAGGAATCTTTAAGGAATTTTTCTGTGGGTGGGGGAAGCCACCGCCCATGACTCTTCATTAAATGTTGAAAGCTCGCCCGCCCGCAACAATGAAAGAAACCGTGGATTCCTCAGAATCTCAGTGCAGATAAACTGTCCCCTCTTCCATAAATGAGGACTTGCTCCAGACAACTCTCTATCGCCTTCTTCCTTTCTGTTTAGTGAAAAGCCTATGCTTGATAAATGGGAAAAGCAAACGGTGGCTTCCGTGACTGCATTCACTTGAACACATTCCGCCTGGCACTGACTTCCTTCCTAAGGCTCACAGCTGGTCAAACTGTAGGGCCTACCTGCCACGGGAGGGACAGAAATGCAGCCAGGGCCAAGGCGATTGTCTCCAGGGACACGCTGAGCAGTATCCCAAACATAGATTCACTTTACTGGGGATGAGGCCAGAGGGTACACACAGCACCCACAGCTCCTCAGCACTGCACTGGGTCCCGCTGCAGGAAGGGACGGGGACCCAGAGCATAACGGGCCCCATGAAACTGAAGCCGGAAACATCTGGCCGGTTGGTGGCCGGTTTCTCCTTAGTTCCTTCTTCTGTGTCAGGGTTCATTACAATTGTCAATTTACCATTCTGAGTTGAAACCAGTAAGTTAGCAGAACATTTTGGGATGGGGAAGATCCCAGAAAGATTTCTACATGCAGATCAAATGAGCATACTCACGAATGGTAATGAGTTTATACCTCTGACACTGGGAGGATCTGGACATCAGTATTGAAAGGGAAACCTCAGGCACCCTTCCGGCCCCATCAAATCACAAAGCTGCTTCTTATATACCTCTCAATTTGACTGTTTTTGACTTTCATTTTTATCAGATTTTTGAAGTTCTGTTTTCTTTTTAATTTTTTAAACAATATTTATTTTTACAGAGAGAAAGAGAGAGAGAGACAGAGAGACAGAGCATGAGTGGGGGAGGGGCAGAGAGAGAGGGAGACACAGAATCGGAAGCAGGCTCCAGGCTCCGAGCTGTCAGCACAGAGCCCGACCTGGGGCTTGAACTCACAGACCGCGAGATCATGACCTGGCTGAAGTCGGACGCTTAACCGACTACACCACCCAGGCGCCCCAAGTTTTTAAAAAAATGTTTATTTATTTTTGAGAGAGTGCGGGCAGGGGAGGCGTGGGGGGGGGGGGCACAGAGGATCCAAAGAGGGCTCTGTTGACAGCAGCCAATGGTGGGGCTTGAACCTATGAATCACGAGATCATGACCCAAACCGAAGTCAGACGCTCAACCAACTGAGCCACCCAGGTGCCCCTTGAAGTTCTATTTTCTGAGAAGTTTTGTAAAATTTGGTGGCTTCACACACTCTATGGATGTTAGGTGAGTGGTCTCAGTCGGGTCCTGTAGACCCAGGGTAATTTCATCAGTCATCTAACACGAGAGGCCTCGCTACAGGTCCCTAATAGTTAAATACCTTTAAAAAGTTAAACTGATATTTATCTAGATAAAATGTGTATCTCTTCTTTCTCCCCATTAAGTCGATTGTATTAAGGTAACCTTTCCAATCTGCCCCAAACTGAATCAAACAAATAAATGAGTCAAACAACACTCTCCAGCCAAGACTATATCAAAGGCCCCAGTATTTCCAGTTTTAGTGACTCAGGAAACAAAGACTAAGTCTCAGACCTACTGACTCAACTAAATTGAATTATAAGGATGAAAACCAGACTCTGAACTATGGCAACCGTCTAGGCAAGGCCGTCCTGAGCCGTGAAGGCATTTAGGTTCACTCCTTTTTAAAAGCGTGGTTACATTTTGGAGCAAACGTCACTCTCAGTGTAAAGTTAATTTCAAGTTCTTCTGCTCAGGAACTAGATTTTCCCATGTTCCCAAATCGGTAATGTCTTCTTTGCAACCCAAAGCCTCCATACTCTCTGTTACTACAGAAAAGAAATAAGCAGACAGCCTTTCCACACAGTCAGCCGCCCCAGTGAACAAACACAAAGGAAACTCAAGATATTTGTAATCACTCCCTGTGAAATCTCTAGCAGAAGCATAGGTGGGTTGATTCCAACGGCATTCACTTCCTGCTCTTGCCATATGAGTAAATGTCAGGAAACAACAGTGCCTTGAGTACTCAGCCCACAGAGGACAACTGTGGGTGAAGAATTACCCAAAGATGGAGAAGAGGGACCCAGAGAAGCAACTTGCCTAAAGAGGTAACTTGTAAATACACTACCGAGGACACCTTGGAGACCTAGATCTCTAACGAGGTATCTGAAGTCCACTTCCTCAGGTCTGGAATGAACCGAAGAACATTGCATGCAGCTATAAAAAAGAGAATTCTCCAGTGTTGATTGAGCATTATTTAAGGGAGAGAGAAGATATGGGGCACCTGGCTGGCTCAGTTGGTACAGTTGTGAGTTTGAGCCCCATGCTGGGTGTAGAGACTACTTAAAGATAAAATCTTTAAAAACAGAAAGGGAGAAGGAGAAGGATATGAGATTATAAGATCCTCAAGGGTAGGTTATTATCACTGATCTTTGCATCCACAGTGCCTGGCATGGTAACCAATATGTGGTACTCAGTACACGCTCACTGATCTGTTTTATGGTAGAAATCTTGGCTATTAGAAACATTTTACCAGACATCCTTGATAAGCCTGAGGCCATTTAATTTTCTTAGGTCATCTAATTTTCCGTTTCCTAATTCAAAGTTTGCCAAGCACACCGCTGGTCACAGATGTGTTTTCCCCACTGTCCTGCTATCCGGAACATCCCTGGAGAGTGGGTACAAGTATTCTGGTCGCTGAAAAGGACTTTCTCCCACTATAAATTGATAAATTGGAATCCTGGCCTATGAAATGTGAGCATGGGTCAGTATACTAGAGTCTGACTCGCTCCAGGTAAACTGATAATAACCGAGTTACCAAACCGGTAAAGCTCAGGACAAGACTTCCGCCTGCGCTAAGCCCTAAAGAGAGGGCCACAGATGCGAGGTCCTGCCTACGCTGTAGGCCACCAGTCCTGACACCAGTATGAAGCCTACCCACCACCGGCAGCAGTCTAATAGTGGCATAAATAAATGAGATGCAGCTACGTAAATAAATAAAGATAAGCTTTAACACGTTTGCTGCTTTGAATGGTAAAAGGTAATGAGAAATGGAAGAGAATGGAGCAAACTAGGTGAACATACAGGTTTCGGAGGTTAGGAAAGCTAGGATTGCATTTGGTGGTTACTTTGTGAATTTAAGCAAATTATTTAACCTTCCTCAATCTCTCAATTTTCTTTGTGAAACTGAGACAATAATCATATCCATTGCATTAGGTTGGGAGGAATGAGAGAATCTACAAAAAGATTTAAAATTTTCCATTGCTAGCAAAATGGCGGACTAGAGAAAATCCTCCCACTACAGAATGCTTAAGGATGCTGAGTTCAAAATTATTTTTTTTTTAATCTTTAAAAATGTATGGACTAGGTCTCAAGAGAGTAAAACCTTCCTCTGAAATCAGGAATGAAGCTGTAGGATCAATCCAAGGAAATGAGAAATTATCGGACATTCAGCTAGCCTGGAGGCACCTTCCGGTCCCAGATGGTCCAAGCTTTCATCTTAATGGAAACATGGGTGGGCAAGGGATTAGGGGGAAGGAGAACCAAAGACCACTACAGAAAGACAAGGCACATAAAAGGCTATGCCTTTAGAGAAATGTTAAATAAGGGAAAAACATGAACACCCCACCCAGGCAGCAGACAAGGAAAGTCATCTGTCTCAGTCTTGACTTTTAGTGGAAGAAGAAAAAGTCTTCCCGAGTCAGGTTGTCAGATTTAGAAATAAAAATACAGAGTGCCAGGGTTTTCTAGAGCAGGGAAACTATTCTACACTTGTCCAAATCAATAGAATGTACACCACCAACAAACCCTAATGTAAACTATGGACTTTGGGTGTTAAATCTGTGTCAATGTTGGTTCATTGATTGTAATAAACATACCATTCTGGTGGGAGATGTTGATGGAAGGGAGGCTGTGTGGGTGTGGGGAGGAGGGGTATGTGAGAACCTAGAACTAAATGCTCAGTTTTGCTGTGAACCCAAAGCTACTCTAAAAAATAAAATCTATTTATTTTATATAAATAACATGCTTATACTAAAAATGTATTCACTGTCGATTTGAAATTCAAATTTAACAAGGCACCCCGTATTTTTTATGGCAACACTGCCCTTCATAATCCATGGCTATCAGCCAGACCTAATATGGATTTGGGTCATGAATTCACATTACCTGTCTAAAAACTGTAAACTAAAATATTTTTATTAAATAGATCAAAATTTGTATTGTCCCTAGGTGCCTGGTAAAAGCAAACAAAAAACTTCTTCCTATAAAAAAATGCATCTTTACCCCAGGCCTCAAAATATTCCCGCAGTAGGGGTGCCTGGGTGGCTTAGTCAGTTAAGTGCGATTCTGGCTCAAGTCGCGATCTCGTTGATCTCACTGTGCTGATGGCATGCAGCCTGCTTGGGATTCTCTCTCTCCATCTCTCTCTGCCCCTCCCCTGCTCTCTCTCTTTCTCTCTCTCGAAATAAATCAATAAACATTAAAAAAAATTCCCACAAATAGATTTCAAACAAATGTAACATTACAATAGAAAAATACAAGGAAACAAAAGGACCACAGAAAAAAATACATGGACCAGACTCACCAGGACATTAGATATTGGACTAATCAGATATAGAAAATAAACCATTTAAATAAATAAATCAGAAATTGAAACCATAAGCGAGAAGAATTTTTATATGACCAGAAACATTAAAAAACTAACCTCTAAAATAGATAAATATAATTATTGAAATGAAAAACTCAAAGAAACCATTAAAAAGCAGATTATACATGACTGAATAAAAAATCAATGATCTAGAAGCCAGAATCCAGCACCAAGAAAAAGAAAGAAAAATATGAAGGGAAAGTAGAATACGAAAGCTTGAGTAAGAACTAAAAAACATTCAATGAAATTCCAAAAGGAGAGGAAACTAGAATTTTCCAAAACCGATAGTAGTTTTAAGGACTGATAAACCCTCAGAATTAAGAAGCGTAAAGAATACCAAGAAAGATCACTTTATTATTCATCAGTGGATGAATCGATACAGAATATGTGGTTTATACATACACGATGGAATACTACTCAGCCATAAAAAAAAAACCACAAAATTTTGCCATTTGCAACAACATGGATGGATCTAGAAGGCAGAATGCTAAGTGAAACAATTCAGTCAGAGAAAGACAACTACCATCTGATCTCACTCATGTGGAATTTAAGAAACAAAACAAACACAAAAGAGACAAATGTAAAAACAGACTCAAATATAAAGAACAAAATGATGGTTATCAGAGGTGAGGTGAATGGGGAGATGAGTGAAATAGGTGAAGGGGATTAAGAAGACGCTTATCCCGGTAAGTGCAGAGTAATGTACAGAATTGTTGAATTGCTATGTTGTACATTATGTGCATAGTAATACAACACTGTATGTCAATTATGCTAGAATTAGAAAAAATAAGAAATGAATAAAATTTTTAAAAAACCAAAATTCAGAATACTGACTACCTTTTGAGAGAAAACAGTGTGCACAATCGTGGACTAACGTGCAGGGAACTCCAGATATTTATAATGTTCTATTTCTTTTCTTCTTTAATGTTTATTTTTGAGAGACAGAGCATGAGTGAGGGAGGGGCAGAGAGAGAGGGAGACACAGAATCAAAAGCAGGCTCCAGGTTCCACACTGTCAGCGCAGAGCCCGACGTGGGGCTCGAACTCGCAAGCCATGAGATGATGGCCTGAGCCCAAGTTGGATGCTTAACCACTGAGTCCCCCAGGCGCCCCTATAATGTTCTATTTCTTAAGATGTATGGGGGGGGGTCCAGAGGTTCACTTTATTATTATGCATCCTAATACACATGCACATCAATATTCCTTTTCATTACCAAATATTTATAAAAACATGAAAAATGTTTAAAAAGACCTTATTGTGTAGTGCACATAGTCAGCATTCAGTATCTAATGATAACACAACAGCTGCTGTGCAGTCACCAGAAGATCTCTAGTGGCATGGGCCTCAGGGGCACTGGGTTGCTAATACTTTCCAGCTAGGACCCCCTATTCATGTATGTGGCTGGTCTTGTCATGGCGACAACTCAGGAGAATGAAGTGGTCCTTCTTCTTTACCAGCAGCCTGATTCATCTTTACCCCTTCATCCTCCTCATCCATCCACCCATCCACCCATCCATCCATCCATCCATCCATCCATCCATCCATCCATCCAATAAATATTTAAGTACCTCCCAAGGTCTGGGAACCTCCAGACTTCAGCTTTCATCCAAAGTCCTACAGTTTGAAGAATCTTAGGGCAACAATCGGTTAGCAAGTTATAGATACATGACTGGAGTCTAGTCCAAGGTGTATCTGATCCCTCTCCCTTGACCACCCTTCTACCAGTGTGTTTTGAAATGGATTGTTGTGATTCATAAACTTGCATAATACATGATTCACAAGCTTCTCCCACACATTCGTGATTTTCATCCCCTCAATTCTGGTAACTGAAGCTCCCAGCTCACATGCACCGACGTGAAATGCCTTCATGACAAGTAACCAGGAGATTTTATCGTGAACTGACTGCGATATTAGAGAGGATCTGTGTGTAGGTTTCCTACTGCTGCTGTGCCTAACTATCACAAACTTGAAATAAGATTTGTCACCTACAGCTCTGTAGGTGGAACACCCAACAGGGGTCTTACCGGGCTAAAATGAAGGGCTCAACAGGGCTGTGTTCTTTCCTGGAGAATCTTTTTCATTGCCTTTCGCAGCCCCTGGATGTAGCCCATGTTCCTGGGCCGCTGGCCCCTCCTCCGCCTTCAAAACCAGCAATGTCAGATCCAGTCCGCACGCAGAACTCCCCACACCCGCTCTTCTGCTTCCCCTCTCCCCACTTTTAAGGACCCTTGTGATTTCACTGGATCCACCGGATAATCCAGGATCATTCTCTAGTCTAGGCATCAGCCGATGAGCACCCCTAATGCCTCTTTGCCATATAAAGGAATATGTTTAGGTTCCGGGGATTAGGACGTGGACATCTTTGCAGGTAGGGGTGGAACTACTCCACCGATCATACTATGAGACATCACTCATTATTCCCGAATTTTCTCTCTAAATTAGATGATCAAAAAGTAAGCCATCGGGATCATGGTATCTCTACCTTCCAGAGAAATGATTTACTTAAGCCATGCCTTAATGTCTACCTTTAGAGAAGATCCAAGTGTGACTGAACAACCTCTGTGTTTTTCAGAAACGATTGAAGTTACTGTTCAGCACGTTATTCAATGTTCTTTTAATGTAAGAGCCTACCTTATAATTTTTTGCTAGAGTTTAATACCAGGAAAACGTCTGATTCAGCGGATGGATTCGCCAAATGAAAACAACGTGGACCACAGTCTTGTCTACCTTGCGCTGGTGGCCAGAAAATTTCAGAATGAAATTCACCCCACTTCCTGTAGTTTCTGTTTTGTTTTAGCTCTAAAAAAATTTTCTCATTTTGGGTTTTTAAAGTTACTGCAAGTACTCTAAACAGTAGTCACTTCAGGGACGCCTGGGTGGCTCAGTCAGTTGAGCGTCTGCCTCTTGATTTCGGCTCAGGTCACAATCCCAGGGTCATGGGATTGAGCCCCCACGTTGGGCTCCACACGAAGCATGGAGCCTGCTTAAGATTCTCTCTCTCTCCCTCTACCCCTCTCCCCCACTCATGTTCCCTCTCTAAAATTTAAAAAAAAAAATCTTCTAAAAAAAAGAAGTAGTCATTTCTGTCTTAATAAATATAATGAAGGGGCGCCTGGGTGGCTCAGTCGGTTAAGCGTCCGACTTCAGCTCAGGTCACGATCTCGCGGTCGGTGAGTTCGAGCCCCGCGTCAGGCTCTGTGCTGACAGCTCAGAGCCTGGAGTCTGCTTCGGATTCTGTGTCTCCCTCTCTCTCTCTGCCCCTCCCCCGTTCATGCTGTGTCTCTCTCTGTCTCAAAAATAAACGTTAAAAAAATTTAAAAAATAAATAAATAAATATAATGAAAACATCTATTAACCTTTTTTAAAAAAAGAGATTACTTTCACCTACTTTTGAAAAACTTACAAATGCTTTAGCAGGTTCAGAATACTGTAATTAAGAAATATTAAGATTTTCTAAGAATTTATGCCTAATATGTACTCAAAAGATATTTGGTGAATAACACCTAATAACCAGTGAGCACTATAGCATTTTATTAAATCTAGCTCCACGGACCTAAACGCTGCTAGGATATTCTATGGTTTCAAGGCCCCAAACCACCACAGTTAATAGGGGAAAGCATAGATAGCCGGGGATATGCCTCCCACTCTCACTTCTAGAAGTGCCAGCTACAGGTTCCTTTGGCCACACTTTCACATGCAGAGCAATTAGGTACAAATAAGCCTCCCAGCATTTATGTGGGACCACAGTGCAGCCTGACCTGCCTTTTCTGCTTGGTATTCCTTTAATCACCTTTACGCAACCTGTGCCTCCAGCAAATGGGACCCTTCGGGGTTCCCCAAAATTCCTTAACTTACGCTGTGCTCTGTACTTAGCATATTGCCCCATCTTCTCACACTCTGGGAGTCCTCCCATGTGCATCCTTTTTAAAAATAATAATTTCCTAAGTTTATTTATTTACTATCGAGAGAGAGGGCAAGCTGGGGAGGGCAGGGAGAGAGAGGGAGACACAGAATCTGTAGCATGCTCCAGGCTCTGAGCCGTCAGCACAGAGACCGTGAGATCATGACCTGAGCAGAAGTCAGATGCTCAACCCACTGGGCCACCCGGGCGCCCCTCCCCCATGTGCATCCTTAAAGGCCACCTTCTCCATCCTGCCTCCTGCCATGCAGGCTCTCTCTTGTGAAACCCCACGGTACTTTGTTTCTTATGGTTCTTACATTTTATGTTCTACTTTGTAATGCAACTGTACGTGCACAGACACACACACATGCTTACGAACCATTTGCATTACTTATCTTTATAATCCCTTTTAGAAGAAAGTGCCTTGTAAATGACATGCGCTCAAAAGTATCCATTGAATTTAACTGCATATAAATTCCCACATATAATTTAATTATATGCATAACTTTTGTGCTAATAGGAATAAAAACCATGCTACCACTTATTACACTGCATTACATTTTGCGGACCAGTTTATCTGGATAGTTCGCCCAAAGGTTTGTTGAAATTCGAATATATTTAATTTAAGATTCAACAGCTCCCTCTCGTGGCCTCTGTGGGCAACTGAGCTTGCTGGACTCCAGAGTTAAAACAATTTCATTTTATTTTTGGTACTTAAATTTGAAGTGGTTCTCAATAATTTCAGTTTTAATGTTAAAAACTGATTGCCACTGAATGGTAAATTTCATCTGGCATAAAAGTGTCATTTTTATGCCAAGAATAAATATAGGCAGTTCTTGGTCAATGGTTTCCATCTCAAATGACTATAAACCTGTTGTTAAAAATATGAATATAGGGGTGCCTGGGTGGTTCAGTCGGTTAAGCAGCCAACTTCGGTCAGGTCATGATCTCGCGGTCTGTGAGTTCAAGCCCCGCGTCGGGCTCTGTGCTGATAGCTCAGAGCCTGGAGCCTGTTTCAGATTCTGTGTCTCCCTCTCTCTGACCCTCCCCCATTCATGCTCTGTCTCTCTCTGTCTCAAAAGTAAATAAGCGTTAAAAAAAATATATGAATATATTTTAATTCAAATGTTAATAAATATTTGATTAAGGTTACAAAGCAAGTTTTCAGAAGGTCACGTATACTTCACCAGTACATGAGAATGACTATATCTTGGAACTCAGTGACAATACACAACACTCTATTTTTGCTTTTTCCAAATTCTGGAACAGTATCAGTTACAAATAACTTAAAAGCTCAAGCATTTTAACTATACAATCAAATGTTCAAGTTGAAATGGAACAACATAAAACAAGGAACCAAGTAAAACTGCAAAACGTTACACCCCAAAGTATAGCTCTTAATGAGGCCCAAATCTCTTAAGACACCATGCCCATGGCCTGGGGGTTTCGGCCGTGAAGGGGAAAGCTAAGGAGGTCAAGGTCTGGCTGTTGGTGGGTCTCCACACTCCGTGGCGGGCTTCCCAAGGAAGCAGCCCAAGCCAGAGCATCACACAGTGAGAGGCTAAGCTCCAATAAAGCTAACTGTCTGAATTCTGGAAGAGCACAAAATGCTGCAGCTGGCCAGAGGCTCTCCAAAGTACTCCAGGGAGAAAGTGATGGGGATCCCAACCTCCCCCGTCTTCACTGGCTCCAGAGAGGACGAGAAGAAACAGAAGCGCAACACTGAAATCTACAGCTATCATTGCTCATGTGACCTCCTTTGAGAAAATAAAACATCTATTTAATAGAAGCTTTTCTTGTATCCAGAATGTATCTTTCCCTTTGGAGTCCCACTGTTGCCTAGGATTCCAAGAATTATTTACAAGCATTATAATTTTTGTGAATACTTTGATAGTTTCCCCTCTGGAGTTGTGTTTTTATATAAAATCTGACTTCAGAGAAGCATTTTCATTAGTGATATTTGTTCTAATTGGGAAGGATGCACAAGAGGAAAAAAATAGAGAATACACACACACACACACACACACACACACACACAGTAAGTTACATAATCATTTAGTGTGTGACATAAAAAAATGTTTTAAAATACACAAAAATTATTGCTGGATATTTTTTTTCATCCTAAGTTTACCAAAAAGCAAAACAGAACAAAAAACATATAGAAATTGGAACTAATTCTACTGCTATTAAATTGGTAGTTATTCTATAGTATGTTATAAAAATGCATAGTGTTTTTTCGCTTTCATTGATAAAAATCATATAACCTTGGGGCTCCTTCTTCTTTAGAAACACATTCACTTTCCCTGAGTATCACCCAAATTATAATAATATGCCCACTGAAATCCACCCAGTCAGAGATGTTTCACTACTCTCCTTCATACTAAATATTAAAAACAGGCTCAGTAAATTTTTAAGAGTTTCTCATAATTTCTTTTCACCAAATGATTGTGAAGATACAAAGGAATATGATAATCCACTTACACAACATACAAAAATTTGGAACCCAAATGCCATCATGTAATTTGTCCACAAACAAATACAAATAGTTAAAAATTGAAAAAAAATGCATCAAAGAAGCAAAATATTTTTCACTTCAGGTCAACGGTAAATGGCAAATGAATGGCGACATCAGGTAAGGTTGATGGTACACGAAATCAGCGAACTTCAACAAAGCCATCCAATCACCTAGCTAAGAACCTGCACCTTCTTGTCATCAATGGCTTCTAATGAATAGACACCTCTGAGTTTCTGACATGTAATGTAATCTCAGATTGGATTTTCTAAATTTCTCATTGCTAACTCAGTCAAAGCTTCCCATATGCCATTACCCACTTTAGTTGGAGAATAAGGAATACAAAGATATTTCATTTAATACTTAAATGGACTTCCTTAGACTCTTTACTTGTCTGTCTTTAGCCCCAATGTGGAAATCATGTCTATAAATAATGCTGAGACAAACATGATCTTTTGCAACACTTCTATCTGTCCATCAGAAAAGATACTTTGGCCTCACAACCATGAAGTGATTATTAATATAACTTAATTTATAAGAAGACATAAATACGTCATATACACGTATATACATACTAAAATGTGTTAAACCCTAAAGTTATATCCATCCAATAAAAAGCAAAAGGCCCCAGAACACTCCCAGGTTTTTATCACAACAAAATATCTTAAGAATGTAACAGCCTCATGTTTGATTTTCCATTGGGGCGAGGTGACTAATTCGCATTTGCTTACAAAATAAAATCATCCCCAAGTTCGCCCACCAGTGGATTGGCCAAAACAGCAGAATAGTTGGTGGCAGTACTGAACATTAATAAAGTTCGTTTATGACCCAGAATTATAGTAAGAGGAGGCCTTAACTTCAAAAAGGAAGACGTCACCCAAAGGGCCTGATGGGCGGTATATGTTGAAAGTCAAGAAAAAGGTGAAGCTGTCAGTCTGAGACTCCAGAAGAAACAGAAGAGACAGTGGGGTGGGGGAGGGGATGGGGGTCTGGAGGCCATTCTTACCAGGTTTGGAGCACTGGCGACTCTTAAGGACAAGTCCTGGAAAGGAAGGAAAAGATGTGCTGTTAGTGCGCAGATGTGTGAGAGATCATTGGAAGTTAAATTAGAATGTCAGTTCTCTATTTGATCTGAAAAAATATATATTGAGAAAAAATAAATTCTGTGCGCGCACACACACACGCGCACGTAAATGCACGCGTATACATTTACACGCCCTTAATAGCAGATTTTAAGCGCACTGAGAAAATGATGCATTCTACCTAACGTATCTGGATTGCACCGCAACCCCACGGTTCTGGCTGTGTTATTCCGTAACGATGAGCCCTGGGTTTCAAATCCACTGATCTCTGGTTAAGTGCACAGGCTCTGAAGCCAGACTGCATAGGGTCAAATCCCAGACCGCGGTTTCTTGCTGCGTGACCCGGGGCAGTGATTTCATTTCTCTGCCAGGCTAACGGCAGAGAATGGAGTGAGGACTAAGTGAATTAATATCCACAAAGGGCTTGGAGCACTGCCTGGCACATTGTAAGCACATGCAAATGCATGTTGCCATCTTGGGGATTTGCTCTCTGTGGCGAAAAACTGGGCAGCTTCTCGGGAATCCTTGCTCCTTTGCAGACATTTATTAGCTCCCTCCATTGGCCCCCCACTTGGTCCCCCACGTGTAGAGAACTTCTGCTCCCCAGTCCCTACAGCCTCATCCCATCCTTCCGGAGCCCATCACCAGCCCTTGCCTTCCAGAAGCACCCTTCGTGGAAGCTGCCTGCCCCTTCCTAGTTAGGATCATGCTAATTTATGCTCATCATACCATCTGGATGGGCAGCTACCTATTCACTCTTTTATTCACCAACCCAACACGTGTTTATTGAATGCTGGCAGTGGGCCTGGGTGGGAACGACGGAGGCCCGCTGTCTCTGCACCCATGTGATTTATCGTGTCTTTAATCCCATGGGGGGGGGCGGTGGGGGGCAGGCCAGGGGGGAACAGAACTGTCACCCTATTGCTGGAACTGTGTGGCATACCACACATCCTGGAGTGCCCTGTGGGGCTTCTCTCTAAACAAGGACACAATAAATCTTCTGGGAGAGAAAACGCTAGAGACACAATAGCTCATGAGGGTAACGGCAAGGGAGGAGGGGATCGGATGCAGGGTGCTCAGGCTCTGGGGCTCTGTGCGGGTCCCTGGGGCACAGAGCCCGCCTGGGTAGAGTCAGTAATGTCAAATGCAGCTCAATGACCTTGCTGGGTTGTGGGCACAGAGAGGCAATTTTAAGCCAATGTTATGGATGTAGTTTGTATCACTTTCCCACCCAGCTGCTGAGGAAGGATGCTCCAAGTCCTTTCAGCGAGACCTCAAGGAAGTTGGAAGTCAGCGAAATAACATTAGTGCAACGGCCAGGGTGCTGTCAGAAATGGGAAGAATTCCCCTTTGGATGCCGCTGAGGGTATAACTCTGCTGGGAAATGGCCATCCCGGCTACAGGCAGGGCAGCCGCGGCCCATCAGAGTGACCACGTCATAGGAGGAGAGCCACCGTGTGACAGAACGGTCACGCTGGTCTCAGCCTGCCTGCCCAACCAGGAGGAATGGCCCAGAAGCAGAGCAGAAGGACAAAGCCACACACCAAGACCAAGGGCTGACGGACCGTAAGAACATCTGAGGAAAAGGCGCAGAGCGTCCCGAAACCTGCCAGGGGACGGAGGGGCTTGGATGGGGGTTCCTGCCATTTTACTGTGGGGCTCGGAACCCGGACGCTTGTCACCGTGGCTACCACCCCCCGACACACACTGCCCGTGCCGTCCACATCACGGTAGGGCTGGGGTGCAGGTCACCGCAGAAAACAGAGCAACATTCACTTCGTGTCCACACGGGAAGCGTGAGGCCAGCACTCAGGGGGGTTCGGGAACACGAAACTTGCTTCGGGGTTATGGTGAAGTCTCACTAAGTGAAGAAAGTATCCAGGTCATTGTTTAGAAATGACAGGCCTTGGGGGCGCCTGGGTGGCTCAGTCAGTTAAGCGTCCAGCTTCGGCTCAGGTCATGATCTCACGGTCCACGAGTTCAAGCCACACAGAGGGCTCTGTGCTGACAGCTCAGAGCCTGGAGCCTGCTTCAGATTCTCTCTCTCTCTCTCTCTCTCTCTCTCTCTCTCTCTCTCTCTGCCCCTCTCTGCTCATGCTCTTTCTCTCAAAAATAAAATAAACATTAAAAAAATATATATTTAAAAAAAAAAGGAAATGACAGGCCTTGCTCTGTTGAGAAATTACTGCTCTTACCATAAAAATCTAGAAGGTGCCACAAAAGCAACCAGAAAGGGAGGATGGCATGAGGCTGACACAGTGTGTGTGGATTACAATGTCAGCAATTACGCAATTCCTTTCCTCCGTCCCACGCTAAACCAAGCAATCTTTTTTCTCTTTACTGTTTGTTTATTTTTGAGAGAGACAGAGACAGAGCGCGAGAGGGGGAGGGGCAGAGAGAGAGAGAGGGAGACACCGGATCCGAAGCGGGTTCCAGGCTCCGAGCTGTCAGCACAGAGATGCGGGGCTCGAAGTCCCAAAGGCCAGATCATGAGGACGCGTCACCACCACGGGAGCCACCCGGGCGCCCCCAGAAATCTCTCCTTTCAAAGGAGCCCAGTAAGTAACAACGACCAACAAGACGTGCCCGACTTTGTTACAAACTAAGACACGGAGGAAACAGGTGAATCGACTGTTTAACACGGTTTGACTATAAAATAACTGAGAAGACATGGCAGCCAAAAGAACATCTGAGAGAAAATTTTTTTTTATACTTTACATGATTGTATTTTTAAACTGTATTTTTTTAGTAAAAATTGTCAAGTAGCCTCAAAAACGGAGCTGAAAATACCTCTACGAATCTATCGCCTAGATTCAACAGCCATCACTTCACTCCGCTCATGCCATGAATTTTCATTTTGCTGGGTTTTTAAACAGCAAATCCCAGTCTTCCTGGTACTTCACCCCTCGATCATTCAATATCCTCTTTAAAAGGGGACATTTGGGGCGCCTGGGTGGCGCAGTCGGTTAAGCGTCCGACTTCAGCCAGGTCACGATCTCGCGGTCCGTGAGTTCGAGCCCCGCGTCGGGCTCTGGGCTGATGGCTCAGAGCCTGGAGCCTGTTTCCGATTCTGCGTCTCCCTCTCTCTCTGCCCCTCCCCCGTTCATGCTCTGTCTCTCTCTGTCCCAAAAATAAATAAACGTTGAAAAAAAATTTTTTAAAGGGGACATTTTCTTACATAAGCATAACGCTTTCATCACACTAAACAAAATTATCATTCCGTAGTTAAGTCAGCCCTCTAGTTCCATGGTCGTTTTGCTATAACCCCTGAGTTTACAAATAGGTGTTTTTCCAGAAGTTTGGCTCTAAGTCAGTTTCGATTTCAGAAAATGTTTCCCACAAGAGCATCTTTAACCCATATATCACCTGAAATAGAACAATTGTCCAGCTAAAAATGGTAGGAAGCCGTGCTTACTGTGTAAAAATTCTATTTCTATGGAATAACCTGGCATAAACATCTTCATATACATTGTCTTTGTCCGTGTTTAAAATTATTTCTATCCTAAGTGAAATTCAAGAATTAGGATCATCCTAAGAATCCTGTTTCATGCTGCCAAACTTCTTTCCAGAAAGTGCTATAGACAAGTGCTTCTCACACCTTAATGTGCATTGGAATCACCTGGGTATCTTGTTAAAATGTAAATTCTCCTTCTGGACATCTGGGTAGGGGCTCCGCGGTGACATCATGCTATCTGCTCATGGTTTGAATGGTATCCCCCGCCCTCAAATCCATACATTGAAGTCCTCAGTACCTCAGAATGTGACTTTATTTGGAAAGAGGGTTGATACGGATATAATTAGCTTAAAAAAATCTTTTAATGTTTATTTATTTATTTTTGAGAGACAGAGAGAGAGAGAGAGACAGAGAGTGAGTGGGGGAGGGGCAGAGAGAGAGAGGGAGACGCAGAGTCCCAAGCAGGCTCCAGGCTCCGAGCTGTCAGCACGGAGCCGGACACAGGGTTTGAACTCACAGACCGTAAGACCCGAGCCGAAGTCGGCGCTTAGCCAACTGAGCCACCCAGACACCCCCAGATATAATTAGTTTAGACGAGGTCATCAGGGTGGGCCTTCACCCACTCTGACCAATGTCCTCATTAAAAGGGGGATCTGGACACAGACACGCACACACGGAAAATGCCACGTGAAGCCTGGAGCCATGACGCCGGAAGCCAGGAGAGAGAAGCCTGGAACAGATCTTCCCCTGGAGGCTTCAGAGGGAGCACAGCCCTCCCGACACCTCAGTTCGGACTCCCAGCCTCCAGAACTGTGAAACGCTCAGTGTCTGTTGGTTAAGCCCTCAGTCTGGGGTCCTTTTTTCAATAGCCCTAGCAAAGTAATGCACAACCCTTTGCACAGCCCGGGTTAGGAGGATTCCTACTTGGACACACCCCGGCCCTGTGTTCGGGGTTAGGATAAGGACTCCAAGCTTAGACTCTGCAGTCAGACGGGCCTGTGTTCCATAACCTGTCCTGGGTAACCTCGTAAATTACCGAATCAGGCTGAGCTTTGATTTCGTCACTTGTGACACGGCCATGCAGACCTGTCTTGTTAGGGTTTTGCAAGAGTTACATTACAAACACATGCAATATTCCAACTCTGCTGACCTTCAAGAGAGTACTTTTTAGGGCAAAAAAAAAAAAAAAGTGGAGAAAAGCTCAGAAAAATTTGTAGGCAATCAGGGAACAGGTGGGTGGTAAGGAATGGAAGCACAGGTGTGGATTACTCTTTCAAAGCTTTTTCTCTTTTCTTTTTTGAAAAAGAGAAGTTAAAGAGATATGGGACTTTGAAGGACTCACAAGGTCAAGGAAAATGTAATTTTTAGGATGAGCAGGACTTAATATCTTTTTTTATTATTTTTAAGGAAGTTTTTAAATGTTCGTTTATTTTTTTTTTAATTTTTTTTCAACGTTTATTTATTTTTGGGACAGAGAGAGACAGAGCATGAACGGGCAAGGGGCAGAGAGAGAGGGAGACACAGAATCGGAAACAGGCTCCAGGCTCTGAGCCATCAGCCCAGAGCCCGACGCGGGGCTCGAACTCACGGACCGCGAGATCGTGACCTGGCTGAAGTCGGACGCTTAACCGACTGCGCCACCCAGGCGCCCCAGTGTTCGTTTATTTTTTGAGAGAGAGAGAGAGAGAGAGAGATCATGAGTGGGGGAGAGGCACAGAAGGAGACACAGAATCCGAAGCAGGCTCCAGGCTCCGGGCTCCGAGCTGTCAGCACAGAGCCCGACGCGGGACTCGAACTCATGAACCACAAGATCATGACCTGAGCTGAAGGTGAATGCTTAACCGACTGAGCCACCCAGGCGCCCCTAGATATCTTTTTTTTTTTTTAATATTTTTGTGTTTTTTTTAAGTTTATTTATTTTGAGAGCGCGAGCGAGCGTGTGAGCGGGGGAGGGGCAGAGAGAGAGAGGGAGGAAGAAAATCCCAAGTAGGCTCCGCATGTCAGTGCAGACTGAGACATGGACTCGAACTCATGAACCGTGAGATCGTGACCTGAGCCAAAATCGAGAGTAGGACACTTAACCGACTGAGCCCCTCGGGCGCCCCCTTGATTGTAGACATCTTGTCCTCATCCTCGCCACAGGCAGAACCCAGGGCACTGTCCCCAAACCCTGCCCCAGGTGCTGGGGAAGGGGCAGGGGGCGGTGTGGCTGCCTGGGTCCTCCACAGCCTGGAGCTGAGAGGCCGAGAGGCAGCTGGAGGCGCAACTTGAGCAACGGTCGGCGTGAAGGGGTCAGAGGGGGAAGGCCGGGCAGAAGGAAGGGGATGCTACGAAACCCAGGGAACTCAAGCAAAAGCGAGGGTCCCACTCGAGGAGTGGGCAGCGGGGCGCTGAGGGGAGAGCACGGGGTAGGTGCAGCGTGCACGGGGAGGGAGTACTAAGCGCTCTGAGTGCTGCTCGGAAAACCCAGGCTCAGGCCACCGAGCGGGTGGATCGGGGGGAAGTTCCTCCGGGTGTGCCGACGTTTCCCACGTGACCTTGTGCCATCCTCCCACGCTGGCTCTGGGCTCAGACACGTGGGCGGTGCCCGGTGGGGCATTCACAAACGGGACACAGCAAAGGCTTGGGAAGCCCCATTTGGACCTGCTCGCGGTTCCCCTCTGCCACCACACGAAGAACATGTCCGGGCGAGCCTGCCGCGTGACGAGAGACCCCCGGCTGCGTAGCCCCATCACCCCAGCTGGGTGCCAGCTAGGTGAGGGGGCCCCGTCAAGCCCAGGTGCATCCCCAATCTGTAAACCCACGAACTACACAAAGGCTCGGTGTCGTGAGCCACTAGGCTTCGGAGTGGCTCATTACGTGGCGTAACGACGGGAACAGACGATGGGTACGGTGCCCGCGGTTGCTCAGCAGCCACGGCCATGACTCCTCTGGAAGACGAGGGCCCCTACCACACACCCCAGTTGTGGGGCCAGTAATGAGAGACAGGTGGGGCACAGACGCCAGGAGCTCATCCTGGCAGAGGAAGAGGGACCACGGGAGCCACTGAAATTGGAGGGTCATGACCTCGATCATCCCGGCCAACTTGAAGGGTCCTAACGTGAAGTCCAAGTGGGCAGCCTGTCAGTCAGTATTTCCCATAAGGGTGTCTCTCTGGCCGCTCAGACCCAGTAGGTAAAATCTTTGTGCCCATCCTGGTTACACCGGAAGGCGCCCTCAAGCTATTAGGTGGCCAGCGGCTTGGCCAGATCCTGACCGGCAGGGGGCATCCGAGGCCGACAGAGCAAGCTTGGGCAAGACGGATGAGAGTTTTGTCCACAAGCTGCCCTGCACCCCCCTCCCCAACCCCCCGGAGTCTAAAAGCGTTTTGGTCTGAAAGTGCAGCACAGTTGCCCGCTCTGGGGTGGTTCACAGAATCCCTGTGTCCGTGACGGAGGGTCTGGCTGAGATGCAGGGTGGAGGCAGCAAGACCCCCGGGCAGGTCTGAAATCTACACTGACCTGGCATCATCGACCACTTACCCGCTTGGCTTCTTGGCAGTGGTTTTCCAGTGACCGAGTCCCTCGCGTCCCTGCTGGGCCCCACGGTCAGAGGCAGGGGCCACAGGCAACCCCTGCAGGACACCCAACGCCTCTACCCTCTCAGTGAGTCCGGCACCGAGTTTGCTTTATAGATACAACGGTAGGCAAGACTAGGTCCTGGCCCTGAGTCTCACAGTCCGAGCGGTAGGAGGAGGTGGACAGGACGGCCGCCGTGACAAGTGTATGAAGAAAAGGCAGAGAAGCCCGGGGATGTGACCCGGTCTGTGAGTTCTGGGTCTGTTAGTTCAAGAGAACGTCAGGGCTTCACAAGCCCTGGCCAGTTCATCCCTCGTGACCTCTCCGGGGCCTTCCAGACCTGCTTTTGCCGGAAGGGTCTGCAGGCGGCATCAGTGGCCGCCTCTTGCCTCTAAGATCAGGACCACCACGTGCCCGGATGCACAGGTCTTGGCCAGAGGAGGAGGCCATGGTCTCAGTACGTCCTCTGCCAGGCGCAACGTCAGAGCCTGGGATTCCGCTCCCCCAGTAAAGTTAGAGCCCGGTGTTTTCAGCCACACGTGGAGAAGAAAACAAGCCAGGGTCAGTCCCTTGTTGGCCAGTCTAAGGGTCCTGGTGCCACTGGGTGTGTTGCCCAGCCTGAGCACCGAGAGCAGTGGTAGGGTTCCAGAACTCTCCTGTGGCTCAGGGTTCCATCCTCATCAGCAGCGACACTCTCAGGCTCTGACGGCCTGGTCACCGTGGTCCCCAGGGGTGGGGCTGGAAGGCCAAGTTGCCTCCCAGGACTGTACTGGGGCCCAGACCAACTGTGGAGTGTGGTGACTAAGCAGAATAGTCAAGGTGGCATTGCCTCGGGGATGGGGAAAAGGAAAATTCCTAGAACCAGGCACTCAGGAGTCACGCCCACTTCTGGGTGCTGATTGAAGTGGGGGGCAGAAACCCCAAAGTGTGGGCCCAGCCTCCAGCCTCAGGCGAAAGCTGGCCTCACCCGCCTGCGGAGCACGGCCTTGCAGGGAGGGAGCATAGCTGATGGGTCAGGTCCAAGGGAAGAAGCCAGAGTCAACGTGTCACGGCGGCCAGCCAGCTGGAGGGTCCAGACACATCACAGCAGGATGGAAACAGGGAAAAAGGCAAGAAGAGGTCAAGGTGGAGACTGCCTCCCAGGCTCAGGGAATTTCCACGGGAAAAGCCAGGGTGCTGTCCCTTGAGAAGGCAGGCAGGTGCAGGGCACAACATCCAGGCACCTGGCAGAGACGTCGGCCACGGTGAGGAAGAGCGGGTCTGATTCAGGCCGGAAGTAGAATAGGCAGAGGCAAAGGACAGGGACCAGGGGCAGTGGGGAAGAAGGTGGCCCCGCTGGGCCTGCGAGGGCATGGAGAAGAAAGAGATCGGCAGGGAGCTCTTGCCTCCTTGTTGGTAGTGTCGTGATACACAGCACTGCATCGGAACCAGAAGCAGAGTCTGGGGGGTGGAGCAAGCTGACTCAGACGGTCCTCCCCCACCTCCTCCTCAGGCAGGGCCTGGAAGGGTCCAGGGACCTGCAGCAAAGACAAAGCCCCGGGCGCGTTCCCGCTCTGCGTGCTCACTTGGGTGCACGTCCTAGCTGCCTGTTATGGTCCCTGTGCTCCCAGGCGTCATATGACCACTGCGTTCTGTTTCTTGAGTAGCCTCCACCCCCTTGGGCCCATCACAGTATTTCTGCCACCTCGTGCCTCCTCAGCCAACTGGGTTCCTGGAGCCTCTAAGTCACTCTATCCGTTGGAGGCAGAAGTCTTCTTCACAGACAGGCTGATAAAACTAGTTCTCTGGGAAGGGAGCACCGAGGGAAGGGGAGGAGGAAGGAACACAAGGAAGAGGTAGAGAAGGAGCATGAGGAAGGAATGGGGAGGGAGCACCCAGAGAGGGAGAGGGGAGGGGGCATGAGGAAGAGGTGAGGAGGAAGCTCTGGGTGGGGGGGAAGGGGAGGGGGCAGCCAGGGAAGGGGCGGGGAGGGGGAAGGATGGGGAAGGGGTGGGGAGAGAGCACAGGGCCAAACTTTCTCGCATTCAGTGGACTGGGAAACTGAAAACGAAAGAAGCCGGGAGCACTGGTCTCTCCTTGAACCTACCCATCTTAACCTTGATTTAAGAGTCGGGAACACACAGCCTGTACCGCAGCTCCCCGAGTGTGACCCCACCTGTAATCGCAGCAAACCCTACTTGGCAGCACAGGCCCCCCCAGCAGCCCTTGTGCTGCCACCATTCTCCCCAGGACCTTCCCAGTTAAGCTTCATGGCCTAACGTACAAGTAAAATGTGCACCTTCTGGGGTGGCTTGTGCACAGACAATAACGACAATAAATGAGGTTTATTAAGTCTTACTGTGCGTCAAGCGCATATGAAGTTTCATTCGATCCTCATGATGACACTTGGGGTAACAGTACACTACTCCTACTTGAAAATGGAGACAGGGGCGCCGGGGGGGCTCAGTCGGTTGAGCGTCTGACTTCAGCTCAGGTCATGATCTCGCGGTCCGTGAGTTCAAGCCCCGCGGCGGCCTCTGTGCTGACAACTCAGAGCCTGGAGCCTGTTTCAGATTCTGTGTCTCCCTCTCTCTCTGCCCCAACCCACTCGCGCTCTGTCTCTGTCTCTCTCAAAAATAAATAAACAATAAAAAAAATTTTTTTTAATAAAAGATAACGGAGACAAACACGAGCCTCCGTAACTTCCCCAGATCGCACAGCTAGTCATTGGAGGAGCAGGGTTTCGAACCCACGGCCCCAGGTACTGACCACAGATATGATGCCACATGCAGAGTGGGCTCCGTCCCAGCAGGCCAGCCCCACCTGCCCCTGGGCAGACCTGAGAGGGTCGCCTGGCGGGTCCTAACCCTTCCCAGAGGCTCCTCAACAGAATTCAGCTCAGCACTGCACAGGTACTGTGCTCAGAGCTTCGGGGGACACTTGGGTGGCCGGGCACCGGCCCTGAGATGCTTTCCAGTCGGGCCAGCTGCCGCCAGAAGGACTGGAAGGTAGGGAGTGAGCCTCTTAGGGGGCACGGCTGGGGGCCAGGGCAGGACGGGTTCTCTGGGCCGAGGGGAGCCCGGAAGGCTCTGTGAAGGGGCTGGCATTTCCACGGGATCTGCGAGGCAGGGTGGGCTGGGGACAAGTAAGGGTACAGAAGGACGGGGCCAGGGACGCAAGGAGAGGCTGGTCCAAAATGATGGAACAGTAAGAGCGGCGGTGACCCTGCGCATCATCCTTTTAACAGGCCACTTTACGTGTGTCGCAGGCGAGCGCATCCTTTCCCGGCCACCATCCACATGGCTTCCCTCTGCGCTGTCGCTGGGAGCCTGTAACTCATGATGAGTAAGTGGCGGGGCTGGGGGCACGTGTCTGGTGCTGTCCTGCCCCGACCTGTCTCAAGCCCACTGTCTGAGCTGCAGGCCTTCCTGACACTCAGTACTGCAGCTCTAACCTGGGATCGTGACTGTCCGTCACCACGGATTATTGTCACGATTCAATACTGGTGCACGTTGAGTGCTCAGATTGGCGCCACGCATAGTAAGTGCTCAATAAAGCAGGGCTGCCCTGAGTACTAGAAGTAGGAGTAGCAGTTGTTACTACACAGAACTGCCTGGCCCAGCTCTGCCAGTCCTTCTGCACATCGTGCCCCAACTCCCCTCCGTGGCTGGGCTCCACTCTGGCCTTCCTTCTGAAGGTTCCTTCGTGTATCACAGAACTCGCAACGAGAACACCATGGGAACGATTTTCTCATGTATCTGTCTAAAACTGTTGCTCACTAATACTATTTACAGATTTTTTTTTCGATCGCATTCTCAATGCACGGAAGGCTGTTGTGGTGCAATGCTCAAGGATGCTGTGCCGGCCTGTGTATTTACCTGCTAATGAATTAGTAGATCTCCTAGACTCGGGGTGACGGCCCATAGATACCCTCGGAGTAAGAAAATTTTTATACAAGGCAAAAACTCCTAATGGATGCTAATATTTAAACTTACCCTCTATGAATACTATGTCCATTATTAACCTCTCACTTAATCGTAAAATCGTGGATGGTTACAAGATGGTTGTATTTTCTCTGTGGTTTGCCCCAAATACCAAAGGAACGTGGCAGGAACCTACAGTTGCTTCCAGCTCAACAGGTCTGAAGACCTTCTATCCAGAAGTGTGAGTCACAAGCGTGGCAATTGTGGAGTGGAACAGGTGATGATTATGCAAGAAATGCTGTACTGTATTTCAGAAGGTCAATTCTGAAGGGCAAGGGAGTGAAAGTCTTTATTAAGGAGGGGAAAAAATGTCAGTTATGCTGCTGTGTGCACAGAAAGGAATCTACTCCTCCATTGACAAAAATGCCTCGGCTGCTTTCTTGCGCCTCATCTTAGGGTTTGTTGACAAATCTAAAAGAATGTGATGGGCATTCCTTGGGAAATGCCCTTATATTTTTAAGTTTATTTACTTATTTTGAGAGAATGAAAGCATGAGCAGTGGGGACGAGCAGAGAGAGAATCCCAAGCAGGCTCCCTGCTCTCAGCCCTGCCAAGGGCTCAAACTCCTGAACCATGAGATCATGACCTAAGCGGAAATCAAGAGTCAAATGCTCAACCAACTGGGCCACCCGGGTGCCCCTGAGAAACGCCCTTTTAAATTTTGTGTGTCCTCAGACCCTTTTACATGACATTTATCATGTCTTCTTCATAGCGATTATTTGAAAGACAGTTTCATGAACTACAATCTTTCCCATTTTCCCTTGTCCCTACACCAAGAGGGATCAAAACACATGCATTTATTCCTTCACCAGACAAGAAAGCACCGTTTCACCCATGAGACCATATTCCCCAAACATCCATAAAAATATTATTTTATATCTGCATATACAGTTGACCCTTGATCAACATAGGTTTGAACCACAGGGGTCCACTTACGTGCAGAGTTTTTCAATAAATGTATCGGAAAATTTTTTGCAGATCTGCGACAATCTGAAAAGACTCACAGACAAACCATTCAGTCTAGAAATATTGAAAATTAAGAAAAGGTCAGGTAGGTCACGAATGCATAAAGTACATGTAGATAGTCTATTTTATCATTTACTGCCATTAAATATGCATGAATCTATCACAAAGTTAAAATTTATCAAAACGTGCGCACACGCAGACTGCACGTGGTCCCGTTCCCAGTCAAGAAAAATATAAACAAATGCAAAGATGCAATATTAGATCATAACTGCATACAATTAACTACAGTGCATACTGTAGCCCCCTGCTGGAATTGCAGTGAGCTCAAAGTAGCTACTTAAAACCCCTGTGATGCTAATCATTTTCCAGTGAGCAGTTCACGTCTCCAGTAAATCGTATTTTGCAATAAAAAGTGATCTCTGGCAGTTCTCGCTATTAGTAGTTAAATTTGGGGGGCGTCAACATTTATACACAGATTTTAAAGCATGTGTGGGGTTGGCACCCCTAACCCCCATGCTGTTCAAGGGTTAACTGTACTTTATCTTTCACACTTAAATCTGAACTCCCGCCCCTGGACCTCCCCTGCTAAGCCCCCAGGTAGCACCCTATTTGTGAGTTAATTCCATGATCTAAGAGACGAGGCAATTCTCCAATCCATCCAAGGTGGTCTTTGATTACTGCCACTAAACACACACAAACAGTATCTTTTAAGAACAGGGTTTCATATATCCACCCAGATTTATTCAACTTTATCAAAATGTAAACATTTAAAACAATGTTAAAATATGAGCACTACACACAGGTTGTCAAAGAACAGGATTTCTCTACAATTAAATGCAACGTCATCTAGCATTTAACTCCTCCCCTATCGAGGCAGAAAAAAGCAGAGTTGTCTTTTGTTTGTTTGTTTGTTTTGAAAGAGGGTGGGGTAGGGGGGTGGAGAAAGAATGAGCAGGGGAGGGGCAGAGGGAGAGAAAAAGCAGAGCTGTTTTAAAATCAGGACCCTCAGGGGCGCCTGGGTGGTGCAGTCGGTTAAGCTTCTGACTTCAGCCAGGTCACGATCTCACGGTCCGTGAGTTTGAGCCCCGCGTCAGGCTCTGGGCTGATGGCTCAGAGCCTGGAGCCTGTTTCCGATTCTGTGTCTCCCTCTCTCTCTGTCCCTCCCCCGTTCATGCTCTGTCTCTCTCTGTCCCAAAAATAAATAAAAAACGTTGAAAAAAAAATTTTTTTTTAAATCAGGACCCTCAAGGGGCGCCTGGGTGCGGTCGGTTAAGCGTCCGACTTCAACCAGGTCACGATCTCGCGGTCCGTGAGTTCGAGCCCCGCGTCAGGCTCTGGGCTGACGGCTTGGAGCCTGGAGCCTGTTTCCGATTCTGTGTCTCCCTCTCTCTCTGCCCCTCCCCCGTTCATGCTCTGTCTCTCTCTGTCCCAAAAATAAATAAAAAACGTTGAAAAAAAAATTTTTTTTTAAATAAAATAAAATCAGGACCCTCAATATATTATTTACTTTGAGAAACTCTTAGACCTACTGAAGTGGAAAGCAAGTTGGCAAAGATAATTTATATGTTAGTAAAAGGTACTAATATAAAAGGGAATGCGGTGCACTTTCAAATGCCTATCGATTCCTTCCTTTGATTTATTCTCACCTAGGTGATAATAATAATAGAGAAGCAAAGTCAGGAGAAGAGCTAGGCTTTTGCTGGGAATCTGATGGTGGGAAGGGATTTACAGTCTGATTTGGAGGACTCGAGGCGGGAACATTTTGTTTTCTGTGTGCTCATTTTCGTTTTACCGTTGGCTTTAGCTCACTGTCGAAGCTCTGGTAATTTACGTTGGATAATGTGACTGAACATCACTTGGGATGATAAATCGTACGGAAAGTGAATTTTCAGCCTGTGTAAGGGAATAATCTTAGAACAGAATTAACTGATGCAGTGTTGTGACCCATTCCAGAGTCTTCCCGGGGAATGTCTGTCTACATGGCCTACAACCAGTTCCAGGAAGATGCCTGAAGAAACATAGTCATGATGGGGAAAGTCCCTTCTTCACTGACTGTTCCTCTTCTTTCCCCAAAGGGGAGAATGGATGGCCAATGAGTTAAGAAAACCAAAACCTGGAGAACTAGATAGGCTGAAAGTAAATGATCCGTAGCACAGGCTTCCATATCGTGAATCTCAAATACACAAATATCAATACAGCCTAGATAAAATCAGGAAGAAGTAAGCATATGTGCCGCATTAAAAACTTTGAGCACTGATATAAATGGTATCCATTCAAAATGCACATAGAGCCTGTCAGTATCAGGAGTCATGATTTCGTTCCCAATTATGTAGTTGACAGCACAGGGATATTTTATGTTTCTTATTTCATTTTTATAATAGTTGTTCCTTCTTTTTGTAATTTACAAATAGTGGTTCGTGATACTTTTGGGATTTTAAAAAACAATCCTTTATCGGGGTGCCTGGCTGGCTCAGTTGGTAGAGCACACAACTCTTGATCTCAGGGTCATGATTCCAAGCCCCAAGCTTGGCACAGCGCGTACTTAAAAAAAAAACAACAAAAACAAAAACAGAAAAAGTAAAAAGCAGCAATCCTTTACCAAAGACGGAGAAGCCATGCCCTGGAGGGGACAATGCCATAGCGCACCTGGGAGGAACCTAGGTCCTTGAATGACCTTAAGAGGTAGACCAGTGGCTCAGTCGGTTAAGCGTCCGACTTCGGCTCAGGTCATGATCTCACGGTTCGTGAGTTTGAGCCCCACGTCGGGCTCTGTGCTGACAGCTCAGAGCCTGGAGCCTGCTTCACATTCTGTGTCTCCCTCTCTCTCTCTGCCCCTTCCCTGCTCATGCTGTGTCTCTCTCTGTCTGAAAAATAAATAAACATTAAAAAAAAAATTTTTTTTTTAAAAAAAGAGGTAGACCAGAATTCCAGACTGCTCACCAGGAACTGTGAAAGGGAACCAGAGTAAATTTCTATATTTAAAAAAAACAACAGTAATACAGATTGTGTGTATACGTATATATGTATGTATATATGCAGTAAATGTACAAAACACTTTCTGGAGAGAATGGCCAGAGAGGAGAGTGTAAATGGAAGGGGTTTCTACTCTATCCATTCTTTTTATGGGTACTGTGTACACAGATTTGTACTGTGGTTTTTTTTTTTAATTTTTTTTTTCAACGTTTATTTATTTTTGGGACAGAGAGAGACAGAGCATGAACGGGCGAGGGGCAGAGAGAGAGGGAGACACAGAATCGGAAACAGGCTCCAGGCTCTGAGCCATCAGCCCAGAGCCCGACGCGGGGCTCGAACTCACGGACCGTGAGATCGTGACCTGGCTGAAGTCGGACACTTAACCGACTGCGCCACCCAGGCGCCCCTGTACTGTGTTTTTATTCATATATTTTAAGATGTCTCTAACATTGCATTATATTTGTAAGTTAAAAATAGAACCAAAAATAAGCTATCTTAAGATATCATTAATATAGTGAATAAAGGCTGATGTACAGTGGAAAATAAATTGTTTTGCAAATATTTTCCATTTGTAAAAAACAAACCCCACAGACGTTCTATGTCCTTATTATTAATAATTTATTTTTTGCTTTAATCCAAAGCTTTTTGAAATGCATTATATGCAATTAAATCTGTGTTAGGGTACTACCAATACAGCACATAAAGAAAGAGCTGATTATATAATGAAGATTCTAATCTTAACTCTATTATTTTTCTTAATTCTAGGTTTTCTCAAAAGCTACTTGTTATCATCAAAGTCCCTTCACGTCTCTCAAGACGACATTACTCGATATTTAGCACCGCAGCCTATTAACGCAGGTTTTTCAAAAGACACACACAACACTGTCTTTTCTGTGTGTGTCCCATTCATCGTTTGAGCTGTCAATCTTTTTTAAAGTCTAATTTACCAAACCTTCTCCTGTAAACTTGCCATTATCTCAGGGCCCAGTAATGAAATTGTCACCGGTGTCCGAGAAGCGATGCTTAGTTTGAGATGTCTATTACTGAAACACAAAACTGAATTCATCCAACCTTTTCCCTGAGTTATTTGATACAGGTATTCCCCCTCCTTATCTACATATGTACACCTACACACACACACACACACACACACACACACACACACACACACACGGGGTGGGGGGCGGGGAGGGGCAATGGTATAAACAGAATGATGTAGAACCAGACAAACAGGATTTTGAGTTTCTGCAAATGCTGCACTTCTTAAGACTGAGTGATTGGCCTCAGGGAGCCAGACCTACCCACACACCGGGGCCTGAGTGCACAGGGGAATCAACAGAAGAAATGAAGAGATATTCTCCGTTCACCCCTCCCCTTCCCTCCCCCATGGTCTTAAGTTTCTCAAGATCCACGTATGAGTGAAAACATATGATATCTGTCTTGTTCTGACTTATTTCACTCAACATAATACCCTCCAGTTCCATCCACATTGCTGCAAATGGCTAGATTTCATTCTTTCTCATTGCCAAGTAGTATTCCACTGTATATATAAACCACATCTTCTTTATCCATTCACCAGTTGATGGACATTTAGGCTCTTTCCATAATGTGGCTATTGGTGAGAGTGCTGCTATAAACATTGGGGCACATGCTCCCTTATGAATCAGCCCTCCTGTATCCCCTGGGTAAATTCCCAGCAGCACTATTGCTGGGTCATAGGGTAGGTCTATTTTTAATTTTTTGAAGAACCTCCACACTGTTTTCCAGAGCAGCTGCCCCAGTTTGCATTCCCACCGACAGTGCAAGAGGGTTCCCGTTTCTCCACATCCTCACCAGCATCTGTTGTTTCCTGAGTTGTTCATTTTAGCCACTCTGACTGACGTGATCACCCGTCTTTGACAAAACTTCTCTTCCTTTGAGTTCTGGGATGCCATGCTCTATTAGTTTTCCTCCCTGACAACGCCCCTCCCTCGCCGTTGCAGTTTCCCCTCCCCTACCTGGACATTACCTAATTGTGGTTCTTCAAGGCTTGGTCCTTGACCCTCTTCTGTTCTCACTTGACACTCTCTCCCTAGGTGAGTTCGCCCATGCTCACAGCTGCATTACTGTCTGCTGCAGGTTGAGCTGCGTCCCCCACAAAAATGTGGAGTTCTAACCCCCAGCACCTGTGAATGTGGCCTTACTTGGAAACAGAATCTTTCAGATGACGAAGGTAAAATGATGTCACTAGGCTGGGCCTTAATCCAGTACATCTGTCTGAAAAGGGGAAATTGGACAGAGAGATAGACACATACAAGAAGGGTGCCTGGGTGGCAAAGTCGGTTAAGCGTCTGACTGTCGATTTCGACTCATGGTTCGCGAGATCATGACATTGAGCCCCGTGTGGGCCTCTGCACTGAGAGCACGGAGTCTGCTTGGGATTCTCTCTCCCTCGCTCTCTGCCCCTCCCCCAACTTGCTCACTCTCCTCTCTCTCTCAAAATAGATAAACATTGAAAAAGAAAAGGGAGATGGTATGAAGACACAAGCAGAAGACGGCCGCTGACAAGCGAAGGAGACAGGCCTGGAACAGACCTCTCCCTCACATCCCCCAGGAGAACAGCCCTCGCCGACACCTGGACCTCAGACTACCAGGCTCCGGGACAGTGAGATCGTGAGTTTCTGTTGTTTCCTAAGCCACTCCGTCTTCGTGCTCGGTTACAGCGGCCACAGGAAGCTGACACACCATCTGTTCCCACAGTTCTCTCTCCGATCTACACCTTTCTCACAAGCTGGGTCCGCTCTCTTCACTGGCTGCTTACTGACACCTTTGGGGGGGATGTCCAAAAGACACTGCAAATCTAACATCTCCAAAACAGAACTCTGTTCGTTTACACCCTGTGCCACCAAATTTGACAAAACAAAATTTAAAAAGACAGCAAGAAACCCAAGGTGCCCTATCTCAGTAGGTCTCGCCCCCGTGAAAGGCGGGGGTAATTCTCAAAACCTCTGACCCCGTTCCCCACCGCCTCACTTCCAACCAGGTCCGGGTGCTTGGAAATCCCTCTCGGGCATGCACGATACCCGATCTGTCCTGACCCCTCCGTGGCAAAAGAAGTCACCATTTCCTGGCTGGAAGAGAGGGCTCAAGATCACGCGGAGAAAACCACTCAGGGATCACTCTGCTTTGAGCCTGTCTCTCTCATCTCATCCGGCTTCACTGTCCGTTGGCACCACTGTCCAAGGCCTTTGATTTCCTTAAACACAGCCAGATCTTTCTCCCGCCCAGGGATGTGTCTTACACTCGCCTAGAATCCTCCTCCAGGGCCCCTCCCCCGCTGCCGTCCCATGGCTCCACGTGGCAGGTCCTCTGTATGATTTACCTCCCAGCTTAAATGGCCCGTTCCAGAAAGGTGCCCCCGGCCTGTGCTATCTGGAGTCGCTTCTCCTCAAGCCTCTCTCCATCTCAGCCCCATTTATTTCCTTCACAGATCTGATCACGTTGGCGGACTTCACACTTGGCTTGTGCTCCGTCTCCCCGCAAGAATTTGTTTCGAGAAGGCAGGGGTCATCGTCACACGCACGGGGTCTAGGGCTGTGCACACACACTCAAAGACGGCCTGGCAGTGCAGCCTCGTCGCCCACATGGTCCCTCGTTGGGTTCCACACACCCAGCACGCTCTCCTCCAGTGCAAGCCTCCTGTTTTCCATCCATATTTGTCCAGCTCAACTCCTACTCATACCTCAGATGCCCCAACACCGGCCACTTCCTCAGGGAAGGCTTCTCAACTCCCAGACAAGGTCAGACTCCCTGTTGTACCTTCCGGCACGTTGTCCTCCTCCTCCATGGCACTACCAGGGCTGAAATTTTCTATTAGATCAGTGTCGAACTCTCCCATAAGACCATATGCCCATCGAGGCAAGAATCACAACCAGTTTTGGTCACCATTGTATTCTAGTATTCAGCACAACACTGGCACATAAGTGATTTAAAAAATTATTTGTTTGGGGCACCCAGGCGGCTCAGTCGGTTGAGCGTCCAACTTCAGCTCGGGTCATGATCTCGCAGTCTGTGGGTTCAAGCCCCGTGTCAGGCTCTGTGCTGACAGCTCGGGGCCTGGAGCCTGCTTCGGATTCTGTGTCTCCCTTTCTCTCTGCCCCTCCCCCGCTCATGCTGTCTCTCCTTCTCTCTCAAAAATAAATAAACATTAAAAAAAATTTTTTTAATTATTTGCTTGATAAACAAGAGAAGCAACTTACCCAGAGTTACATAGCTTATTAGAGACCAACCCGGGACTAGAACCCATATTTCCTAACTCACTGTCTTGTGGGTGTATGTATGCAAAATACACCGTATGTTAAAAATGTGTAAAATACATACGCAAAATTTAAAGAAAAAAGATAGGCTGCTTATGTCTGCTCAGGCTCAACAATAAAATATCTCTGTGACCCTAGAAGTTTCTTGTATGCCTCTCCCCAGTAACATCCCCTTAGTATTCCCAGGGGTGAATGCCACCCAAAATATCATTAACTGTGCTCTTGCTTTCGTTATAAAGATGTGTCTCAAAATAATATGTAAATTAAAAATATATTAACATATAAATGTATATTAACATATAAGTTATATTAGCATATAATTTATATACACATATAAATTATAAATAATATATTTAACAGAGCCCGTATACATCCTTCTGTGCATTTCATTTCCGAGATTCTTTCATGTTAATGTGTGTAGTTGGAGGTTATTTTCACTGTTGCAAACTTACTCCATTTCATGACTATACCACAATTTCTCTATTCTCTTGACTGTTTACTGACTTTCAGGGTGAGTCCGACTTGTGACCGTTATGAGCAACCCCCACGCTGTCGTGAACATCCCTGCACTTAGCTCGCGGGCGCGCTGGTCCCTCTGGAATCGGTACCTAGGGCACCACTGCCTGTGGCAGGCGCGTGTCCACCTGTGCTGGCGTGCCAGCCAGCAGATCTGTGGACACTTCGGATCCTCTCAGCCTCACCCGTCTCCAGGACCACACACTGTGCCCTGCCCGTCCCTGCAGCAACCAACTTGGCGAGCTTTGCTCAGCTACCGGCAGAGACAACTTTGTGCAGTTTCTGCCTCCACTGCTAGCGTCTAACTTCCTCCCGGCCTCAGACTCAGACGAAGCACCGTGATGCTGGCCGTGGACTCTCCCTTTCCAGCTGTTGGCTGGGCCAGATGCAACCTGAAAGTACAGGGGAGTCGGCTCCCACCGGGGAAGCTGGGATCCATGGAGGGCTGGAGGAGGGAACCAGCAGGGCAGTTCACTGCCCTACCCATTCTAGAACAACTCAGAGGCCATTCAGATGCAACTGCCTTCACTTCCCCTTCCTCCTCCTTCCTTTCTGCTCCTGGGACCGTGCTCCCCAGTACCATGTGAGGAGGGCTTTGCCCCAGGCTCTCTTTCCTACAGAATCTAGACTAAGGCTCTACACACTGCGAAGTCCTTTCTCACTGTCGTTGTACCTTTTTCTTACTGCCGCCAGCAGTTAATGAAAGTTCAGTGTTCTGCTTCGTCTTCAACACTCGGTATTACCCAGCTTTCAAACTGTCTGCCAATCTGGGGAATGCGAAATGCCATCTTCCTGCGGGTTTAGTTTGCATTTTGGTACTTACCCATAAGGCCACGCGTATTTTTTTATGTTTATAGACTGCTTGTTGTTGAATATATTCCACTCTCTTTCGGGCTTGGCAAATGAACCACTTAGTATTGTTACAGGCCAACTATTCAGCCTACGAAACTTCACAACAAGAGAGTGGCTTTGGATTCATTTTCCCTAAATATCTAAGCAGAAGAAAGTCTGATATGAAAAATTAAAAGATTTCTGATTCTGGAAAAAAAATGGAGTATTAAGAACCAGATTTACCGTCTCACCTAAAACAACAAAAATCAAAAAACTTGAATATATAAAACAACAGTTTTCAAACATTAGAAATCAGGCAACATGTGAGAGTGATCCCAGAGAGATAAGAAATGAATTAGGTGAACCCTTTGGGGCACCTGGCTAGCTCAGCATTCTACTCTTGATCTTGGGGTAAGTTCAAGCCCCATGCTGGGCATAGAGCTCACTTAAAAAAAAAATCAGCTGAGGGGCACCTGGGTGGCTCAGTCAGTTGAGCTTCTGACTCTTGGCTTTGGCTCAGGTCATAATCTCACGGTTTCATGAGTTCGAGCCCCACCACGGGCTCTGTGCTGTCAGCAAGGAGCCTGCTTGGGATCCTCTCTCTCTCCCTCTCTCTCTGTCCCTCACCCACTCACGCTATCTCTGTCTCTCTCAACATAAATAAGTAAATTAAAAAAAAAAAAAAAATCAGGTGAGCCTTTGATTGCCCCAATGCGTGACTGGAGAGAGCTTCTAAGCCATGAGACAAGGAGGAAGGATCCAGACTCAGTCTGGAGATCTCCCTGAATTAGGAAGGAGTTGTGCTTCGGGAAGAACACGGTCTGCATACTTAAAACCACAAAATGCTAAAAAAAATTTTGTTAAATAAAACTAGAAAATGCTGCTGAGACAAAATGAGATTCAATATTGTTAGCATACCAGAGCTCCCCAAATTGATCTAAATATTCTAAACAATTCCAATCAAAATCCTGACAGTCTTTTTTTTTTTTTTTTTAGAAATTGAGAAGCTAAATTACGTGGAAATACAAAGTAACCAGAATAGCCAAAACAACCTTGAAAGAAAAAGATGGAGGGACTGCAGTACCTAAAAAATTGAGAGAGTACAGACTGACACATACCCGGCCAACTGATTTTTTTTTATTATTTGTCAATATTTATGCCTTTTTGAGAAAGAGACAGAGCATGAGTAGAGGAGGGGCAGAGAGAGAGACAGAATCCAAAGCAGGCTCCAGGCCCTAAGCTGTCAGCACAGAGCCTGACGCGGGGCTCGAACTCAAGGACCTCAAGATCATGATCTGAGCCAAAGTTGGATTCTTAACCAACTGAGCCACCCAGCCACCACGGTCAACCGATTTTGACAAAAAATGCAGACAATTCAATAATATATCTATATTGATATCTATATCGATATCGATAGTTATAGATATAGATGTAGATATCTCCCTTTCAACAAATGGTGCTGAAACAAATAGAAATACATATGTTAAAAAAAAACCTGGATTCATATCTCACCTCATATATAAAAATTAATTCAAATTGGATCATAGGCCTAAATGTAAAATCTAGATAGATAAAACTTCCGTAAGAACACATAGGAGAAATCATTGTGATCTCGAGTAGGCAAAGGTTTCATCACACAACACTGAAAAGCACAAGCCAGAAAAGAAAAAAGTTGATAAACGGGGCTTCGTGAAAATTAAGAACTTCCGCTCTTTGAAAGACACTGTGGAGCTACAGGCTGGGAGATGACGTTTGCAAATCAGGTATCTGAGGAAGGACTTTTCCCCCAGAATATCTGAAGAAATCTCAAAGGCAGTAATTTGAAAACAATCCGATTTTTTTTTTAACGGGCAAAAGATTTGGAAAGACATTTCACAAAAGATAAATAGATGATAAGTTAGCATGTGAAAAAAAAGCTGAGGGGCGCCTGGCTGGCTCAGTCGGTAGAGCACCCAACTCTTGATCTCAGGGTTGTGGGTTTGAGCCCCATGCTGGGTGCAGAAAGTAGTTAAAAAAATAAATAAAATTTTAAAAATGCTCAGCACCATTAGTCATGAAGGAAATGCAAATGGAAACCTCTCTAGATAGCAGGATGCACCAATTACAATGCTGGAATTTACAAACTCATCATACCTAGCATTGTTGAGAAGGTACAGTAACTGCAACTCTCATTCACTGCTGGTGGGAATGTAAAATGGTGCAATGACTTTAGAAAAGTTTGTCAGTTAGGGGCACCTGAGCGGCTCAGTCGGCTGAGCATCTGACTTCGGCTCAGGTCACGGCTCAGGTCATGATCTCGCAGTTTGTGGGTTCGAGCCCCACGTCAGGCTCTGTGCTGACAGCTCGGAGCCTGGAGCCTGCTTCGGATTCTCTGTCTCCCTTTCTCTCTGCCCCTCCCCTGCTCACTCTCGGTCTTTCCCTCTCTCTCAAAAATACACAAACATTAAAAAAAATTTTAGAAAAAGAAAAGTTTGTCAGTTTCTTAAAAATTTAAATATATCTTCTAGATGGGCCAGTCATTCCATTAGCAAGTATTCCACAGGACAGAAGAAAGCATCTGTCCACGCAAAGACTTGTATATGATGCTTATAGCAGCTTTACTGGTAATAACCAAAAACTAAAAACAACACAAATAAACAACACAAATAAACAACACAAAACAACTAAAAACAACCCTCATAGGTGACTAGATAAACAACAGAATACTATGAAGCAACATTTGATCTTCTAAAGGGGAAATTATTTTGGGGTCCCTGCTTGGCTCAGTCAGTGGAGCATGTGACTCTTGATCTCAGGGGTGTGGGTTCGAGCCCCACATTGGGTGTAGAGATTACATAAAAAAACAAAATCTTTAAAAAGGTGTGTGGGGGGAGCGCCTGGGTGGCTCGGTCGGTTAAGCAGCCGACTTCAGCTCAGGTCACGATTTCATGGTCTGTGAGTTCGAGCCCCGCGTCGGGCTCTGGGCTGATGGCTCAGAGCCTGGAGCCTGCTTCCAATTCTGTGTCTCCCTCTCTCTCTGACCCTCCCCCGTTCATGCTCTGTCTCTCTCTGTCTCAAAAATAAATAAACGTTAAAAAAAAATTTTTTTTTAAATAAAAAAAAAATAAAAAGGTGTGTGGGGGAGTGCCTAGGTGGGTCAGTCCAACCTCAGCTCAGGTCATGATCTCACAGTTCGTGAGTGTGAGCCCCACATCGGGCTCTCTGCTGTCAGCATAAAGCCTGCTTCAGATCCTCTGTCTCCCTCTTTCTCTGCCCCTCCCCCCATCAAAAATAAATAAACACTTACAAAAATAAATAAAATTTAAAAGAGGGAATCACTTTATAAACAATAAATCTGACTCTGATACACACACACACAAAATACTACTAAACAATAAAAGGCACGACCAAGTGATATACTCAACATGGATGAATCTCAAAATAATGTTGACTGAAAGGAGGAGTCAGACAAAACAAAGAGCTCATGCTGTTTAATCCCTTATATATATAATTATAAAAAACAGAGACTAATCTATAGTGACAGGAAGCAGACCAATGTTTGTCTGGGAATGGGGGTATGGAGGTGGGATAGATTACCAAGGGGCACGAGGATACTTTCGGCAGTAATGGATACGGTCATTATTTTTATTGTGGCCATGTCATGGGTGTGCACATAAGTCAAAACTTAGCAGACTGTACACTTTATATGTGTGCGACTCATGTCGTATGTCCATTATACCTCAATGTTAAAAAAAAAAAAAAAGCAGAGGTAAACAAAAATGGCGACAATCTCCATTCACAATATTTCCAGCTTACACTTAATGGATGTTTAAATAGACAAAAAAGAATTATTTCTAAGAGGTCAGATTTTTCTCTTAATCACAAATGGTCTTTATTTATTTTATTTTATTTTATTTTATTTTATTTTATTTTATTTTATTTTAATGTTTATTTGCTTGTGACACAGAGAGAGACAGAGCATGAAGGGGGGAGGGTCAGAGAGAGGGAGACACAGAATCCGAAACAGGCTCCAGGCTCTGAGTTATGAGCACAGAGCCCGACGCGGGGCTCGAACTCACGGACCACGAGATCGCGACCTGAGCCGAAGTCGGACGCTTAACCGACTGAGCCACCCAGGCGCCCCACAAATGGTCTTTACAAGAGTAATTAGAAACCCGGAATTAATATAACTTACTCCATTATTTACTGTCCTTAAAAGAAACAGCAAGGACTCCAGGCTGCATTTTCCCACCCATAACATGGGAATAAGGACACCTACCTACGGGGTTATCTGGATGGGCCCAATGTAACCACAAGGATCTGTATAAGGGAAAGACAGGGGCAGGACAGCCACAGGAGACATGACTATAGAAGCAGAGGTTGGAGTGACGTGATCACTCCCTGTGGAGGAAGGGGTCATGAGCCAGAGCATGCAGACTGCCTCCAGAGTGTGGAAGAGGCAAGGATATGGATTCTCACCTAGGGCCTCCAGAAGGAAAGCAATTCTGCTGACACCTCGATTTTAGCTTGGTGAAATCTCCCCCCAGAACTGTAAGATAATAAATCTGTGTTGTTTTAAGCCATTAAGTATGTGTTTTGTTACAGCAGCTAGAAGAAACTAATACATAACCTATCCATAAGCCTTCATTTCCTCAAAGACCACCATCAAGGGTCTGTTCCCTTCTAGAATGAAGATCTCAACTCCCATGCATCTCACAGGTACCACATCAACCTGTTCAGGTATCCTTGTAGCTCTGCACTTAACCTGCTCTCCAAACACTGCACATCCGTCTTTATTTTTTTATTTTTTTTTTTATTTTTTTTTTCAACGTTTATTTATTTTTGGGACAGAGAGAGACAGGGCATGAACGGGGGAGGGGCAGAGAGAGAGGGAGACACAGAATCCGAAACAGGCTCCAGGCTCCGAGCCATCAGCCCAGAGCCCGACGCGGGGCTCGAACTCCCGGACCGCGAGATCGTGACCTGGCTAAAGTCGGACACTTAACCGACTGCGCCACCCAGGCGCCCCTGCACATCCCTCTTTAAAAATGATGCTCGGATATGGACAGAACACATGTTATACAGTACATCCCAATCAGTACTGGGAATAATGGATCACCAATTCCCATCCAATTCAAGTCAGCCTCACTCTTCAGGAATTCTCATTGCCCGAGGGATGAACACGTCCATTCCTTCCCTCTTAGGAAGGCTGCCAATTTGAATTTGTGTCCTCTGTACCTTCCTATATTCTTTTCAAAGACTTAACTCCTTTGTTCTCGGCTGCAAATTCACACACTAATTAAGACCACCTTCTTCATTTCCCAGCCTTTCACCATTATGTTGCTTTTTCAGCAGAGTTTGGTATGAAGAACCAGGACCATCTAGATCTCAGAATGTAGTTATTATAAATACGGTATCAGATAAAGACGGACATAGCGTCACATACTTATTACAAAAGGAAGACCCCCGGTCAACCTCAGGACTGCATTTGTTTTGGGCTGAAACTGTCATCTTCTTTTAAGGCCACTTGCCAAAGCTGAGTGATTTCTGTGGCTCTGCATCTGGGCATGATTCATTTCGAGTTATCAGTATAATCAATGTTCTAAAAATAAGATAGAAATAATAACAAGTCTAAAACCCAAGACCCAGTGGTGTTGATATTGATGCTAAACTGAGTTAAACAGAATTCATCAAAGGACAACACTGAACCCTCCTTGGATCTGATCAAAGCAAACTGGAAAAGCAAAATCATCTTTGACTTCTTTGTGTTCAAAGATCATATCTTTCTTTGTCTTTCTAGGGATCAGAAGATCGGTCATGCACGATAAACCATTTCAACACATGATTTTTTTGTAGTTTTCCAAAACCAATTCACTAAACTAATTCACCTGCATAGTAACGATTAAAGCAAATACTTTGTAGATTAAAGCAGTAATACTTTGTAACCTTCTCCCCATGCAAATTTAACTTTTAGTCTGCCTTACAGGCCTAACATGTAGGCCTTGGTTACAAGCTATTTTCTCCAGACACGGGGAGAAGCTATAGGAGAAAATCTATTGCCTATTGCCTAATACAAGTCTACTTTTCTGTCTCCAAAAATTAGTACTATTTTCCTCCTTCACACTCAGAGACACCAGTTTTGCAAAGCCAATCGATCAACCGATAACAAACAAAAATATCAATTTTGTAAAAGTCACTCTACATTCACTTCTTCCGTCATTATGCACCGAAGAAAAGGAAATGCCAACATTTTCCACCTGAAGCCATGAAAGACAGGCTCCCAATTACCTGTGGGTGGGACCTTCCCACCACTTAAAAAGAGTCACAGAAGTCACTGCTAAAAGATGCCTTCAGAATAACACCGGCCAATCTTACATGTAAATCTCCTAGACCACATCTCTGTTTTTATTCTGATAGAATCACCCCCTAGCCTTCACGGAGTCTACTCTCTGGAGCCATGACAGGATCTGCCAAGGTCCTCCACTATACGTAGCTCTTAGAGAGTTAATGTCCATTCATTATGAATGGACAGTAAGATACGCTTCAAATTCTTTTTTATATTAAATATAATTTACTGTCAAATTGGTTTCCATACAACACCCAGTGCCCATCCCAACAGGTGCTCTCCTCAATGCCCATCACCCACTTTCATGTTTCAAATTCTAACAACAAATTCTTAACAATGACATAAGCCCATACAGGACCTTTAAAAATATATTTTTTAACATTTATTCATTTTTGAGAGACAGAGTGAGCAGGGGAGAGGCAGAGAGAGAGGGAGACACAGAATCGGAAGCAGGCTCCAGGCCCTGAGCTGTCAGCACAGAGCCCGACGCGGGGCTCAAACTCACGGACCGCGAGATCCTGACCTGAGCCGAAGTCGGACGCTCAGCCAGCTGAGCCACCCAGGCGCCCCTAGGACCTTTCAAATTATAGTTTTGCCAAAAGTTCGGTCAAAGGTGATTTTGTGAATCAGTATTATGGTATGAAGCCCCTAATACCTTTCATAGTAGTGAAATTAGAGAATGTTCCTGTTAGAAAAACTTTCCCAGTTGGAATTTAGAATGCCAGGAATACATCTCCTTTATCCCTAAACTGCAGCAGCCTGCCCCAAATCTGTAAGAATGGGCTCTGACACCAAAACTTAGCAATCACTTCGCAATTGAGAAGAAGGATGTTTCATTGCAACTGCTTGTTACTTGTCCAAAAAAACAAAACAAAAACAGATTGAAGAAGCGTGTGACACACGGCTCCCCGACTTCAGAGAAGCATCACTCACCTTCCAAATGGACAGTGCCTTGAGCACAGTACGTGGATTTCATTTCCTAAATCTGTTGTTCAAATGTTCAACGCTACTGACTGCTGTGAGTGGCAGGATGGGGGGGGGGGGGGGGTGTAATCTCTGGGGAAGCACCCAGAGGCCCCATCAGGAAGTAATCCCAGCTGGTTCCTCTCCACCTTGCCAGAAGATGGGTTTTTCTAGGTAAATTCCTTCTTTATCTTAGCATTTGTGGGTTTGAACCTATGGCTCAAGAACGCAATCCCGGTGGTGTGTGGGGCAGGGTGGAGGTGGGCACGATAAAGGCACATCTACCAGCTCCCTGGCTGAGAACGTCACGTGCAGGATCTGGGCACCAAGCACTCGGCATCCATGAAACAAGGTCAGCCTTCTTGAGATGAGGCATTACCTCTTATTTGCAGATAGGCCTTCTTGCTATAAACTCTGACAAGGGAAATGTGTTTAATTCTATGCATAACACAGTGTGGGACATCACAGCATTTTAACACCATTTACACCAGCCCCAGACTAGTTAGTAGTGGATCAACTAAAACCATTAATAAAAATGTAGTAGTCCAGGGGCGTCTGGGTGGCTCAGTCGGTTGAGCGTCCAACTTCGGCTCAGGTCATGATCTCACACTTTGTGGGTTCGAGCCCCGTGTCGTGCCGACAGCTCAGAGCCTGGAGCTGCTTCGGATTCTGTGTCTCCTTCTCTCTCTGCCCCTCCCCTGCTTGCACTCTGTCTCTCTCTCTCCCAAAAATAAATAAATATGTTTTTAAATGCGGTACTCCATATAAAACCACTGCCTTCACCTACAAATGTCACCGACCCTGGGATGCTCTGTCCTTCCACGGAGGCACTAAGGTGTGTGTGAGTCTGCAGGTGCGAAGCGTGGGGCTTAGGATTCTGAGCTGCCACGGTGGGCCACATGTGGGGGGTGTATGCTCACAACCTTCCATAGAGCTGGCTCATTTCGTCCTCTGCACAGCAACTCAGGTCATTGACTTTTTAAAACTCCATCTTTTCCAGTGCCTCCCGCTCTTCTCTGAAGGCACAGGTGACTTCACCACATGTGGTCAGCAGATGACGTGGGTAAAAAGTGAGACATCCTACCAAGAAATATAACGAGACAAAGAGTCGCTTTGGGAAGTACTTTTCAAAAATGAACACAGACAGGTTCAGAACAGGGAAACCCAGAGTCACTTTAAATACACAGCAGCCTTCCAGACCTGCAGAACTCGAGTTCACCTAAATGAAGACATTGATGACTACAGTCGATAAAGAACCAAAGAGAGGGGTATTGCTCAGGAATGGAAGCCTGGAGAGAATGCAAACTAGAAGAAGGAGTGTCTCTGCACGTGGGGGCGGGGGGGTAAGTTTCTTTATTTTGAGAGAGAGGGAGGGAGCAAGGGAGGGAGAGGGAGAGGGAGAGGGAGAGGGAGAGGGAGAGGGAGAGGGAGAGGGAGAGGGAGAGGGAGAGGGAGAGGGAGAGGGAGAGGGAGAGGGAGGGAGAGAGAGAGAGAGACAATGCCGGGGAGGGGCAGAGAGAGACAGGGAGAGAGAGCATCCCAAGCAGGTTCCACGCTGTCCATGCAGAGCCTGATGCGGGGCTCGATCCCAGGAACCAAGAGATCATGACCCGAGCCAGGACGAAGAGTCAGACGCTTAACTGACTGAGCCACCCAGGCACCCCGAGACATTTTTCATGTGTTAACTCAGTTTTCTCAACAATTCTAGAAGGTAGGTTCTGTCACTAATCATCTCAGTTCTGAAGATGAGCAACCCGAGGCACAGATGGACTAAAGGAAGCTACGTGACGAGGTGACAAAGCCAAGATGCCAGAACTCCTACCCGCTGCACCATCCAGCCTCCTAGCCCCTTGCTCCTGTCTACACAGTCACGAGGCGATCTTCCAAGCACGGAACCGGGTTCCAGTCCTCACTTCGGTCGGCTGTCGGGTGGGACTGTGGGCTGCCTTCGAGTCCAGTCCTCTTGGTGACTGTCCCTCAGATGGCAGTCGGCCCTCCAGAACTCTGGGGTCTTCCTCAGCCCCGCGCTTAGCTAATGGGAGGCCACACCTGCAACTGGGAGTCACCTTCCTGGTGTTGACTAGTCATGTTTCTGACACACCTACAATGCTCAAATTTGTCCCGGTTCTCGGCCCCAACCACGGGGGGACCTTTAGAAATGCCTGGGGAGCTTTTAGAAAAATACCAATTATATCAGAATCTCTGACCGAGGGACCCACGGACTGGTATTGTTTTTAAAGCTCCCTACGTGGTTCAACAGGGAGCCAGACCGAGAACAACGCTAAGTCTCAGATAACTTTGCCCAGGGGCGTATCAGGGGCCTGAGCAGCTGTACTCATCAGGGTTCTCCACAGAAGCAGAAACAATAGATTTTAGATAGACAGATACATAGATAGGTCAATTGATCGATCTCTGGATCCATATCTATCTATCCAGAGAAAAACTGTGTATTATAAGGAACTGGCCCGCTTGATCATGGAGGCTGATGAGTTTCCGAGATCTGCCAGGTGAGTCAACACACTGGGAAGCTGACGGTGTAAGTCCCAGTCGGAGTTCAAAGGGGAGAGAAGACCGATGTCCCAGCTCAAAAACAAGCCGAGAGGGCAAAGTTCCCCGTGCTCCAAGTTTTCGTCTATCCGAGCCTTCGGTGGATGAAACGAGGCCCACCGCGTGGAAAGACCATCCGTTATGCTCTGCCCACCAGCTCCGATGTTCATTTCTTCCAGAAGCGCCCCCACAGCGCACCCAGGATACTTTCACCAAGTATCTGGGCACCCTGTGGCCTAGGCAAGTTGACACATGACGTTGACCATCACACCCTGTCTCAGAGTGTTCTTCTTGTGCAAGGTCTGTCCTGTACCCACTAGGTGTCTGCACACTGAACCCCAAGTGGTTATGTTGTCATTTCACCCTGTAGGGCATCGGCTGTCAAGATAAATGGTTTCCACACCTTTCCAATTACACATCCCTATAAGGAATTTTTTTTTACATTCTGTATGTCCCTAAACACATTTTTAATTCATTTGTAAATTACATTATTTCTACTGGACGTAGATACACATATATTCTGATATACATACATATACACGTACCTACGTATACACATGTATGTGCATGTATGTTGATGTATATGCGTGTGTGTATACACACATCCTGATGCCTCTGTCCACCCCAAAAGGAGTGCCACCCACCACTTTGGAGATTACAGGTATAGACACTACATTTGTCTCTTTGGTGACAGTGTTTTGTACTATTCATTCTCTCTCTCTTTTATGTTTATTTATTTATTTGAGAGAGAGAGAAAGGCAGGGAGAGAGAGAGAGAGAGAGAGAGGGAGAATCCCAAGGAGGCTCCACACCGTCAGTGCAGAGCCCAACTCGGGGCTCAAACTCATGAACCATGAGATCATGACCTCAGTCACTTAACCGACCAAGCCACCCAGGTGCCCCTGAACACCTCAGCTTTTTGTGGGGCCAGTGGCAACAGTGCCTGGAACATACTGGCAGAAACGGTAACGACCAGCAGCCCCAGCGTGGGGCACGCTTATGCAGCACCATGAACGAGTGGCTGACACTATTACTTAGCTTCTGCCATGTGCTAGAAGCACTTTTCACACACGTAGCCGAGACTTCTAGCAGTCATCTCACATGGACACACGAGACGTGTTCCCCAGCACTCTGCAGCCCGAGGGTCTAGCCAATGAAGTGTGAGCTACCGAGGTTTGTGTGCCGTGAAACCATCTTGTGAGGGGCTGTCATAATCTGCTCACAGGCCGCTTTTTCTTTTTCTTTTTCTTCAGTTTATTTATTTCGAGAGAGAGACAGGGAAGGGCAGAGAGAGCAAGAGTGAGAATACCAAGTAGGCTCCATGCTGTCAGCACAGAGCCCAATGCAGGGTTGGATCCCGTGAACCGTGAGATCACGACCTGAGCTGAAATCGAGAGTTGGATGCTTAACCCACTGGGCCACCCAGGAGCCCCGACTTTTTATTTTTCTTAAAGAACTTCCCCCGAATGGTGTTCTTTCCGGACCTCACCATACCTGCAGCCACCCCTACCAACACCCTTCCCTGGCCTGTGGGTGGGGCATCAAGGCCTCAGGGTCCCTGGAAATCACCTGTTGAAGGTGCCGGAAGCTCCAGGAGCCCAGATCCCTGCAGACTTTGTAGAAAGGAGCCGCCCACCGCTGACCGGTAACATTTGCCTTTGGCTGTTAACAAAGCAATAAGCTTTTCCTGTGTCAAGACACTGAAATATTGTGGGGGGGGGGGAGGGCACCTGGATGGCTCAGTCGGTTAAGTGTCTGACTTCAGCTCAGCTCATGATCTCACAGTTCGTGGGTTCGAGCCCCACGTCAGGCTCTGTGCTACCCTAACTAAGTGGGGGGAGCAGAGCTGACTCACACCCGGGCCGTGGCTCCTGGACACTGGTGGGGGCCGTGGATCGCCTGGGGTCAGAAGCACATAGGGGAGCGCCAGCTCCCTGCTTAATACCAAGTACCCAGACCCGGGAACGTCAGGGAGGGAGCGCTCTGAGCCTCAGTCATCTGTCCACAAGGGGCCTGATTATTTTACCGACTTTGTATCTTGCTGTGAACGCTTATAACTCAAATAACCCGTGTAAAACACTCAGCAGAGCGGTTGGCTTCTGAATGTAAGCCGCTATGGTTACAATAACCCTGTGGTCCTCATGATGCTTTCCTCCTCCTGTTTGGGCTAACTTTATATATTTATATATTTCACTACACTAAAATCTTCGTTCTGGGGGCGCCTGGGTGGCTCAGTCGGTTAAGTGGCCGACTTCGGCTCAGGTCATGATCTCGCGGTCAATGAGTTCAAGCCCCACGTCGGGCTCTGTACTGACAGCTCAGAGCCTGGAGCCTGCTTCAGATTCTGTGTCTCCCTCTCTCTGACCCTCCCCCGTTCATGCTCTGTCTCTCTCTGTCTCAAAAATAAATAAACGTTAAAAAAAAATTAAAAAAAATAAAATCTTCGTTCTGAATGAGGACTCACTCTCTTCATGTAAGAGCTTTCTTCTCAGAATCAAACAAAAACAACACTCCTCCCACCCCCACCACTGAGTGCAAAGTCTCCCTAATCTGATCTTCTATAAACCGAGGTCACAGTAGCTTGAATATTCAGTTCTCTAGGTATTATGGAACGAGAAGAATATTTACCTCTTAAACAACTGTTCTCAAAGAATGCTGCCTTCACTCCCAGAGGCAACAGGAATCACGTCGTTGTAACCCTCGCTCTTTTTCCTCGTTGGCCTTGCCATGAAAACTAGTCCGATCGGCTTATAGAGGGAGAGAATAAAGTAACAGCACCAACACAGCGGGCCACTGGGAGGCTGGGACTCCCTAACTTCGCAGGTGAATCCCCCACGGAGGAGAAGTTTCTTACTGACAGTCAATTTCCAAGCAGAAAAGGTGAGCAGGAGGGAAGTCATTTGAGAGTGTCTTAAGCTCAGGACTGGCTTGCTTATTTTAGACAGAGTCCACTGATGTATGACCTTTCCTATTTTTTACTGTTCCGCACGCTGGTCAGACCCAAAGTCCCAAATCAATGACTCTGTTTTGCAAACACAGGCTTCCTTGTCCGGAATCAGCCCCAAACCACACTTACGTGTCAAAGAGAGGATGTGACTGTATTAAAAAGATGGGACTTTTGCCCTCTAACTAACAATTTGTATGATGGTGTACTCAAAAGCAATCCCCTCCTCAGCTGACCACCACTGGGATCTCTGCCCCAAGCCTGTCGGCCGCAACCGCCCCATACAGCTCGCTCCCTGTCTGGGACCCTGCCCAGAGTATTGGCAGGTGGCCTTTGCTTCCCTGCTACCCAGTTTCGACCTTGAGCGAACCTCATCCTCGGTGTTGTGCTCATGACACCAGCAGGACATTAAGCAGACAAAAGCGCAGCTAACCTCACCCTCTTTTCTTGCCACACGGATGTCAGAATTTGCCGGGAAGCCATTCAGCGTTTCACTACGTAACATTATCACAACCCACTCACACATAGCAGCACCCCGTGCCCAGAAGACACTCTCCTTCCGCTCTCCAGGCATCTTCCCACAACCACTCATCCGCGGATTTGACGGGCAATGCCTGTGTTTAGTTGTTGAGGCCAAGGTGGGAAACAAGGGAGGCCTGGTCCTGCTCCTTGGGCACTTACGGCCTGGTGGGGAGTACCTGTTTGTACAAGGAACAGGCCCTTATAGTACAGGGGGATCATGTCAGATGAGGGACATTCAGGGACCCAGGAGAAGCCACTGACTCAGACTGAAAGAGTGTCAGGCAAGACTTGCCGGATGGGAGAAGCGTGAGTAGAAGTTTTCCAGGTGAAGGAGGTAGAGGGAATGGAACAGGGGAGAACATTCCAGAAAAGTCAATGTGCACCGAGTTTGAGGAACCCAAAGATTGCGAAGGGAAGTGGGAAGTGTGGAAAAGGGGGTGTGGCGAAGGAGGGAACTGAGAGGTAAGTGGGACAGGCCAGGGCGCTGGCCTCGGAGGCCCGCGTTAAGGTTTGAGTTTTATCCTAAGGGCAACAGGGGACCATCAAAGGGCTTTAAACAGAGATGTGCCGCTCTGATTTGCATTTCGTAAACCTAACCCTTGGCTCCAGATCGGAGAACTACAGAACAGGGACGAGTCTGCAGGCAAAGGATCAGCCACAGGTTGCTGCAGCAACCCAGAAGAGCTCAGATGCTGAGGTCTGGACAAGGCAGCGGACACAGAGTCACAGGGTGGTGGACACATGGGAGGGATGTCGGTGATAAGCTGGCTGCATATGAAGGCGAGTGACCATCTGTCTTAGAAAATCCAGCCAGGAAATACAGGAACTTTGTGGATCAAGAGAGGAGTCCAGAGCGGGCTATGTTGAGTCAGAGGTATCCAATATGGACTGAGCTACATCGGGTTCGCAAAATGAAATTTAACAACTTGCTATCTTAGGTCGTTGTTTTTTTCAATACATACCAAGTTGTTTATACACCCACCTTTCAAAAGAGGAGTAAATCCTAAACAACATTGAAACACATCGTAGGGGCACCTGGGTGGCTCGGTCGGTTAAGCATCTGACTCTCGATTTCGACTCAGGTCACGATCTCACGGTGTGTGAGTTCGAGCTCGGTATCAGGCTCTGCGCTGACAGGGCGAAGCCTGCTTGGAATCCTTTCTTCCTCTCTCTCTCTCTCTCTCTCTGCCCCTACCCCATTCATGCTCTCTCTCACTCTCTCTCTCAAAATAAATAAATAAACTTAAAAAAATTTTAAACACATTGTGAGAAGTATTTATAATGTTCTCACAGAGATATACTTTCTTCTGAATATGACCACTTCAATAAAGCCTCCTACAACATCAGATGGTCTCTCCCCTTAATAATATTTATTGTCACGGAGCCAGTATTTGGTCACTGGTGTTGAAAAGCAGGTTTCGCTCTTCTTAGACAAAGCTCCTGTTTCATAGCACAGCTCCAAACGTCTCCCACAAGCTACATTAAGCATGCCAAACAAAAGCAAATTTTTCAACAACAGCCAATATAAAGCGGAGGGAAGAAAAAAACTCAATAGCCTAATTGAGAAAGGAACAAAGGAAATGGAGATAGTCCCAGTAAAAAAATAAACAAACACGATGGCCCTAAAGCTCGGGATTCACTCGAGACAAGAGAAATGCAAATTGCAACTATTCTGAGACGTGATTTTCCACCATAAGGTGAACAAAAATGAAGGAGTTTGGTAGTGCTCTGTGTTGGTACAGAGGTAGGGAACAGTCTCTAAAGAGTATGTAAATTGGTATAATTTCCATAGAGGGCAATTGAGTAATGGCCCCCAATTTAATAAGCCTATAACATTATTTTGGTCCATACATACAATTGTTCAACCATTAAAAGGCAATGAAATTCTGATACACACGACACGGATGAACCTCTGGCACGTTATGCCGAGTGAAATAAGCTGGACGCAAAAGAATAAATACGCAGGATTCTATTGTATGAGGTAGCTAGAAGAGTCAAAGCTAGACGAGTCCAATTCATAGAGACAAGAAATAGAACGGTGGTTACCGGGGACTTGGGGGGAATGAGCAGTTGTTCAACGAGGACAGAGTTTCAGCTGGGGACAACAAAAAAGTTCTGGAGACGGATGGTCGTGACACTTACACGCCAGTGTGAATGGACTTAATGCCACTGAACTGCACACTTTCAAACAGTAAGTTTCGTGGGTCGCCTGGGTGGCTCAGTTGGTTGAGCGGCAGCCACCTGATGCGGCTCGTGAGATCCAGCCTCATGTCAGGGTCCTGGCTGAGAGTAGAGCGGGCTTGGGATTCTCTCTCTCTCCTTTTCTCTCTCTCTCCCTCCCCCACTCATGCTATCTCTCTCAAAATAAATGAACTTTTTTTTTTAAATTGTAAATTGCAGGGGCACCTGGGTGGCTCAGTCAGTTGAGCGACCGACTTTGGCTCAGGTCATAATCACACAGTTTGTGAGTTCGAGCCCCACATCGGGCTCTATGCTGACAGCTCAGAGCCTGGAGCCTGCTTCAGATTCTGTGTCTCCCTCTCTCTCTGCCCCTCCCCCACTCAAGCTCTGTCTCTCTCTCAAAAATAAATAAACATTAAAAAAAAATTTTTTTTAAGTAAATTTCGGGGCACCTGGGTGTCTCAGTTGGTTAAGCTTCAGACTCTTGATTTCAGCTCAGGTCATGATCTCACAGTTTGTGAGATAGAGCCCCACGTCGAGGTCTGCACTGAGTGTGGAGCCTGCTTAAGATTCTCTCTCTCCCCCTCTGCCCCTCTCCCCCACTCTCTCTCTAAAAAAAAAAAAAAAAAATATATATATATATATATATATATATATATATATATATATATACACACACACACACAGTTTTTACAAGAAAGTCTTATCACTGGTCAACATTCTTTGAAAATTCTTTCATTTTTCTTACATTTAACAGAAAGAGTGTTTAGTCAGTTTCTAAAGGAATTTTCCCTTCTTTTTCTTTTCTCTCTCTCTTTAAAAAAAAAAAACAAAAAACAGGTTCTCCCTGCTAGGGGCATTTTAATTTTTAGTATTACCCTCAATACCTTAGTGTATGGCTTAGAGTGTGGCTTTGAAGACTGGCCAATTTGAAATTAAATTTTTTACATCTGTTATTTATTGTGGGGGGGGGAAGCTATTTATACTTTGGATCATCAAAATACCAAGCCTTTCAAATCCAGGGCGTTTCCCTCCTAATTGGTCAACATTTAATTGCATAACCAAATTCTTACTGGCCAAATCATGTCCTTTGGGGGGGGGGGGTAAGTGCCCAAGTTGGTTAAAGGCAAACATTGTTGGGCAAATGATTTGTTTGAGCAGATTGCCAGAGCTGACGGTGATTAACATAGTTAACTTTGAAAATGTGTATGCTTTTATCCAGAGAATATATTCCCACAATCAGAGGAATTGTTGATTTTCACATTATTCCAACTTTCTTTCCTCCCACTAAAAATGTGGGTACCTTATAAGTCGTGTGGCTCCTAGCTTCCAAATCACATATTTAAGAGCTAGACAGGAAAAAACACTTTCTTTTTTTTTCCCCCTGAGGTTCGATTAGTTCATTTAAAATATAAATCTAAAATACCAACATGTAGGGGCGCCTGGGTGGCTCAATCGGTTGAGCGCCCGACTTCGGCTCAGGTCATGATCTCACCATCTGTGAGTTCGAGCCCCACGTCGGGCTCTGTGCTGACAGCTCAGAGCCTGGAGCCTGCTTCCGATTCTGTATTCTCCCTCTCTCTCTCTGCCCTTCCCCTGCTCATGCTCTGTCTCTCTCTGTCTCGAAAATAAAAACATTAAATAAATTAATTATTAAATAAAATACCAACACTTAAAACTTTTCAAATTTCATGTTATGTTTTCTATTTTACACTACTCATAAATGTGTAAATACTTACACGTATTTACACAAGTACAGGTTCTACCCTCAATGATCGTTGCACTTCACTTTGTATGGCTGCAGTTCACTGCACGGGGAGATCCTTCTATGTTCTCAATCAAAGGAAATTAATTACAAGAATCTGGGTTGAGGATGCATCCTGAGATGTCCTACTGGAGACGTACTCTAATGACAACCAAAATAGCCCACGACCTTGACATTTGTATAGCAAGCACTATGACTGCTGTTTGCCCTCAGGGCTTCTCAAAGCTGAGGTCTCCAGCCAAGACAGAAGCCAGGGGCATCTGAAGACAATTACATATTTACAAAGCCATGAACTGAAAGAATCCCTTAAGAAAAGCTGCTAACCTCTAAAGTTTTTGCTGTAAAGACTTTCCCAACGTTGTGTTTGAAAACAGATTGGTAACATTATCATCGACCAGTAGAGTCCCATAGGGTCACTGGAAAACTCATATATAGAAGGCAAACGGACTGATCATTGGCAAGCATGTGGTATTCTTCGAGAAGGCACATTCCATCTGAGGCTGTCTTTTAGAAAGAGCAGAAGAATTCCAGAACAGTAAGGAGCCTTAGATATTATCTAATCAAGTCCCTCCTCCCGCAGGTAACAAATGGTAACCTCTGGAAATCTGGCTCGCTGAACGTTCTTTAACTGGTATTAGACACAAGACTTACATGCACATCTCCCAACCCTCCAGTAATGCTCTTTGCCCTAACACCTTGGCCGTCCAAGTAAAATTCTCGTCGCACCAATCTTTATGCCACAAACACTTTGTGCAATAACAATACATTTCACTTGTTTGGAATTTGGCACACAGTTTCCTTAGCAATAGATACACAATGAAGACATCCCCGAGCCAGCCCCAAATACCGAATGTATGCACACGAAGCAGTGGGATGCGTGAAAACCAAACAAAACCACCTGCAAATCTAACACCCTAGAACTGAAATTACTGTGCCACCTTGAAATGCGAGGAGCAGTGATGGCATCTACTCTCCCTGCTGGGGACTCCTCCAATTCCAAATTCCTGCCCATCATCAGGAAGGGAGGAGCTGGCTTCCGGTGGGTGAGGAGTGCGGAGCCTGGGGCTTCTGGAGGATAACCCCAGGGGGCACTTCCGGATCTGGAGCTGGCTTCCCAGTCGCCATGTTTATTTTCTTCCCAGTCTTCAGATGACGGCCAGTTGCTGCTGCCCCACATTCTGTCTCGGGTTCTGGACCAGTGTTTTTCTCCTCTCTGCCCTGCTGTTGCTTTCAACACAGTCTCATAGTCATATGTTGCCTACATATCCTTCTGTCCTTAAAATGCATACTCAGGCAGTCTTTTTATGGCTTCCCAAGGGTTTAGGACTCCTAGCAATGAGGAAAGAGATCGGAAATGGTTCTCTTTTCTGCTCCTTCAACCCAGCCCCTTCTTTCACTTCCTTCAAATGGCGAAGAGTTTCCTCCAGGAGTATGAAGGCTTAAAATCCTACGACCAGATTCACCCTGGTTTAAACACATTCAAAAATAGGATTTCTTGAGCATCCTTACTGGATTGAAGCAAGACTCCGAAAAGCAGGAAAGGGCCTGGACTCAGAGGGTGGGGGAGGCGAGAACTTGAAGGAGATAGGCATCTGCAAAGCCGCGAAGAGGAAGAAAGATCTAGTTCTCCGGCCACTGAGCCCCACCTGAAGCAGTCGCTCCCGGGGCTGCTGTATGTCCAGGAGAGCCCCAGGCACAGTCTTCAATCGTGCTTTCGCATTTTCACGTCTGTGGACCCAGAACTCGGGTGTCGGCTACTTGAGGAGAAAGATGACCTATCTTCTCATGCCCTCTCAGCACTGAGGACACAAGTGATTGATGCATATTTGTTGACTGCCTGGGAACTTCCAAGTCACTTCAAGGTCATAATTTTCTTCAGTAACGCAGGGGAATGAAACGTACTTCCCTGTACCAACATCCGGGGAAGTCGTGAGCAGCCATGGACAGTAGTGTTTCCTCACTCTTTACACATGCGTGTTTGGCTCTTTTGTCCTCACTCGAGGCAGCGCCTCGGGGGCAACCTTTTCACGAAAAGGTGTTCCAAAAGCAGCTGTGGAGCAGGCCAAGTCACCTCCCGGACCTGTGTCGGCTGACTGGCACAACTGACCAGTTAGACCAATGTCTGGCTCGAGTCAGAGGAGAGAGAGGTTTTGCCCTTCAAAGCTGACTTTTCAAATTCCAGGTACTGGCATCGATCCCTTCACTAATTAAGTATGCACTGCTCTGGGAAACAGGCACTCTTTTGGGGGCTGGGTAACAATCGCTACTCCACACAAGAACCTGTTTCTGAAACCGCCCATCAAGGAAAGCTACTGGATCACACCCAAAGAGTATGTTTCGAAAACTTCTGGTATTTCTTGCAAAAACTCCATTGAGTGTATTGGATGCGTATTCTTCAGTAGGGATATTTCAGAAGACGGTCCAGGGTCTCCTACTTAGACATGACTAGGATGGTCCCCAAAGGGGAACAACTCAGGGAGATGCCATGAAGGCACAAATACCAGCCCCACGATTCTAGATGGTGAGGGGTAGCTCTTGTGGGACCAACAGAAACAGATTCCTAAAACAGTGGACAGAGCCTCAGTTCAACTTACAAAAAAGGGCCAAGAAGTGACCCTATTAAAATTCTTTTAGGGGCGCCTGGGTGGCTCAGTCGGTTAAGCGTCCAACTCCAGCTCAGGTCATGCTCTCATGGTTCGTGGTTCATGGGTTTGAGCCCCGCGGCGGGCTCTGTGCTGACAGCTCAGAGCCTGGAGCCTGCTTCAGAGTCTGTGTCTCCCTCTCTCTCCGCCCCTTGTGCTCTCTCTTTCTCTCTCTCTCAAAAATAAATAAACATTAAAAAAAAACTCTTTTAGCAACTCACAAAATAGTACATGAAGAAAAGTAGACAGGTATGTTTCACTTTTCCTGAAGGCAGAACATGAAGTAATGAAGGAAGTCAAGGAAACACAAGTACTTTGAGATTCTGATGATTGGTGAGATACAGAAACTCTTACAGAGGCAGAAGCCTCTGGAATTTTCTTTGGCCAGCCTGAAACACAGCACTGGCTCCCACCTTTGCAAAGCAGTTTCTGTGCTTTGGGCAAGGCACTGGCCGCAAGCCTTGCAGGCTTCCCACTCCTCCCTGCTATTCTATGACCACAGCGTTTTAATAATTTGAGTCTTTGCAACACATTCCAATTATAACCTTGTTAGCCGCTCAGTGCCTCAGGGAAAACTTTCCAATTCTTCTGGCTACCTTCCAGAGTCTGAAGTACAATGCTGAACATATCTTGCTGGAAATAAGCGTGGAAAATGCCATTGGGAGAGAAGGTCGACCTAGCTTATCTCCATAGCTGTGAGGGTTGTGAAATCTATACTTCGCGGTCCTTTCAGTATGGTGAGTCCATTCTTATGGGATTCAGCATGCCGTAAAGGCAGTGCATAGGACTCAAATCACACGCGCTCCACAGCTCAAAAAAGGCAGAGAGATCAGACCTAGCTGGCAACAGGATCATCATCAGTTTCGTCTGCCCTTGTCAAAACCTGACAAGGCTTGAGGCTGGCCCTCCAGAGGTGAGAGTGAAAATCAGGTAAGAAGCAAGCTAAATATAGAAGAATTCACTTCTGAGTCTCTCGTTGTTACTTTATACATCCAGTGGAGTATGCTGATGTAGAAATATTTGCCGCAACTTGCTCCAACATTTATTTGTGCCAGGAGAGAATACTGCCAGGAATAGAGTACCTGAAAGAGGTCTTGTCTTCAGAGTTGTAGACCAAGTTCGCTCTTCAGAACTAATAGGTTGAAGTTCTAGCCCTCCAGGGCCTCAGAATGTGACTGTACATGGAGACACAGTCTTCAAAAGGCAGTTCAAGGTAAGAGGCAGTTAAGGTAAAATGAGGTCATATGGGTGGGCCCTCGTCCAAAATGACAGGTGTCAGAAGAAGAGATTAGGACACAGACATGCACACACACAGAGGAAGACCGTGTGAGGATACAGCAAAAAGACGGTCACATGTAAGCTAAGAAGACTGGTACCAGAAAAAAACAACCCCGTGGACACCACCGACCTTGGACTTACAGCCTCCACAGCTGCGAGACAATAAACATCTGTTGTTTCAATCAGCCAGTCTGTGGTCCTTTGTGATAACAAGCCTGGCTAATAACACGTGGCTCTCCTAACCACCAATTCTGCACACCGGTTCCTTCTTTCATTGACTTCATTTCACTTTCTTTTGGTCCACTGAGCCCCTCTCCGTGTCTCCTTTTCTTCTGCCCTGCCTCTGTCTGTATTTGTCTTTTTTTTTTTTTGAAATTCATTTATATATTTTGAGAGAGAGAGAGAGCATGAGCAGGGGAGGGGCAGAGAGGGGGGGAGAGAGAGAGAATCACAAGCAGGCTCCGCACCATCAACAGAGTCCGATGTGGGGCTCGAACCCGTGAACCACGAGATCATGACCTGAGCTGAAACCAAGCGTAGGACGCTTAACCGACGGAGCCCCCCAGGTGCCCCTGTATTTGTCTTTTAAAGGAGGGTCTCTCCCCTTCTTCCCAGACAGACGTGGAGCTTTGGAAGGCGAGAGGGAGAGAAGGCATCTTGTACTCTGAGAGGCTCAGGCCCCGAGGGCTCAGAGGTGCATCTGGTGGGCGAGGGTGTAGTGCAAAATCAGCCTCTCTGGCTGACTCTGACCAAGTCTCAACTTCTCTGAGTTTCTACGTTTCCATATATTAAAAAAATTAGTGATGGGAATTACTGCATGGTGGCTGTGAATTTCAGTTAAGATAAAACATTGGAAAATATATACCAATCACTGTAGCTCAGTTTTTCTATTTGTAGAATACGTACTACCTAGAAGTTAGTATCATATAATATGGTATCATTTTAAAAAATCAACAAATATTTAGAACTTCTGTGACTCTAAATATTATATATTTTAAAGGATTACTTCTACTCTATATTTCATCGGCCTAATAAAGTTTACTTTGGTTCCCTTGCTACTTAATACTGAGAAAGCATGTTGTACTTGGTATTAAAAGATGAGTTCTAAGGACAGAAAAGACCTGGTTCTTGCCTTCACGGATCCTGTAAACCTATTTAGAAAAGTAATTTGTACAGTAAAAAACACTTATAAAATCAGTTCACAGTGGTTCTCGGGGCTCTGATCAGGTCAAATCAAGTACATACCTGAACTTTCTCAGACAACATCCCAGAGAGCCTTTGCCACCTATCGCCTACTAAACGGCCTGCCAGCAGAAGTTAACAAATCTGATGTAAAAGATTTCAAATTAAGAAAGGTAATAAAAACCTGAATGCTAAGTAGTGCATTTTGTTTGAAAAAAATTTAATTCCATACTCATTTGTAAAGTAGAACACCTTAATACACAAGTATCTCTAATATTCTTTTTTTTTTTTCCTAAGTTTATTTACTCTGAGACAGAGAGAGAGAGTGAGAGAGAGCCAGGGAGAGGCAGAGAGAAAGGGAGACAGAATCCCAAGCAGGCTCGGCACGAGGCTCGAACCCACGAACCATGAGATCATGACCCGGGCCAAACCAAGAGTCAGACACTTAACCAACGGAGCCACCCAGGTGCCCCAAGTATCTCTAATATTCTTAAAACTAGATTCAAATAATCAAATTCTTAGGTTTTCATTAGCTCCTCAGGAACCCCTGGAAAAAGATGATTGACATTAGCAACACTCCAGTGGGAAAAATGTATATTCTTCAGAAATGTAACTGTTATTTAACTTTAGGAATATCTGACTGTGGGAGCGCCGGGGTGGCTAAGTCGGTTAAGCGTCGGACTCCTGATTCCAGCCGAGGCCATGATACCAGGGTCGTGCCCCGCATGGGGCTCCACACTCACTATGGAGATTCTCTCTCTCTCCCTCTGCCCTTCTCTCCAGCTCATGCTTTCTCAAAAAAAAAAAAAAAAAAAAAAACAACAACAACAAGGGGCGCCTGGGTGGCGCAGTCGGTTAAGCGTCCTACTTCAGCCAGGTCACGATCTCGCGGTCCTTGAGTTCGAGCCCCGCGTCAGGCTCTGGGCTGATGGCTCAGAGCCTGGAGCCTGTTTCCGATTCTGTGTCTCCCTCTCTCTCTGCTCCTCCCCTGTTCATGCTCTGTCTCTCTCTGTCCCAAAAATAAATAAAAAATGTTGAAAAAAAAATTTAAATTGGGGACAGAGAAAGAAATAAACCAGCGTGTGAAACACAGCTTAAGAACTGTTAACGGGTCAGTGTCTTCGGCAAACAATTAAAATCTGAGAAACACACTAAAAACACCAAAAGTTACCCTTAGCTATGATAGGATAAATGGGCAAAGGGGTGAGGGAGTAAAAAATATTACTGTAACTGCCAATCACGACTCTAGAAAAGATCATTCAAATTCCTTTCCAATATTTTTTTTTCTGTATGTATGGCTACAACAAATAATCTTTGAGATAATGAGCCAAAATTCTCTGGCACATTTATATGTAAGAAAATACCCAGTGAACTATTCTCTCCCCTGCTTTGTGAAATTCGTCTTTGTAAAACATTTTAAGACACAACTGTCTGAATATCTCACACTGTGCCTGCTATCTACTGCATATGCTTTCACTTTGCAAAGATTTTTGGTTAATATGTTGGAAGGGTGAAGGTCAATTCATTTTCACGGGTCCAAACCAGGTTCTGTATTTTTTTTTTTAATGATGATAATGAAGGAATATTGAACAGCAGACGCTATTCGGAAAACGAGGAAAGAGAATACTTTTTATGGCTACTGATTTGTTAAGGTGTATCTTGTAACTTTTTCACGTCTACCATCAGTCCACAATCCAGTATTTTCGAAAGCGGAGTATTATGGCATGAAGCAGGTGATAGGGCCTAGAGGCCTGATTCCCTTGCCCACGGGCGAGTGGTGGCCAATAGATACACTCGCCTTGAGGACCCGGTGAGACAAGCGTTGGCTCCTCTCGGAGAGATGCTCGCGAACATTCTGCGTCCCCCCCCCCCCCCCAGCGCCCCTCCGTCGCCCGGCAACTCAGGCACGCCGCGGCTCGGCCCCGCCCCCGCTGCCAAGGCAACGCGGCCGCGCCGGCGCGCGGGCTTTGTGCCCCGGGCGCCCCGGCGCAGCAACGCGCGCTTGCCCCCTGCACCTGCTTGCTGGGTCGCGGCAACTTTTCAAACCTTAACCTCTTCAACCGCTCTGCCGGGTCCCTCACCCGGAGCCGCCGACCCCCGCCCTCTCTCACCTTTGTTTCCGAAAAACTGTTCCACGGGCACAGGATTCCAGCCACCTGCTGCGTGGCGGTGCCTCCTCCAAACGTGAGGGAGAGGTGACAACCGGCAAGGAAACCCCACTTACCTTCCTCAGCATTCCTCCGCGTCGGCAGGGGGGGTGGGTGTCCCTGGAGGGATCCGACCGAGCCGCGCCGAGCTCAAAGTGTGACGGGAGTGTCGGAGACGCGGCAGGCGAACTTGGTCCCGGGCGAGCGCCGCCCCCCGGGCCCCCGCGCGCTCCTCATTTGCACCACAAAGGGCGGGGACCTTCTGGCCCCGCGGTCCGGAGACGGCTAATCCCGCCGGCGGTTGCCCTCCCGGCCGGGGTTCAGACGGGCTCCGAGGGGCTGCTCAGATGCCCCAGCGCCCCGGCGAGGACCAAGTCCCCCAGTCCCCTCCCCGGGCGGCGGGTCGGACTCCCCAGGCCGGCGGCCGTGCTATTGTGCGCGGGGCCCCGGAGGCCGGGCGCGGGGCGGGGGCGGCCCAGGTTGAATTTCCCAAGAGCCGGGCTCTCCTCGCGCGCGCGCCCTCCCCACCGCCCCTCGCTGTTGCATATTCATGAGAGGGCGGGGTCGCCCTCCTCCTCGGGCTCCTCCGGGCTGAAGGCGGCGGGAAGAGTTGATGCGAAAGGAAACGCCGAGAGGAGAAGAGCGTGGGGAAAAAGTGGCAACGTAAACAAACGGAGGATTCCTGTTTCACCAGTCGCCTGCGTTATACACACACACTCACACACACACACCATTTCCCAAAGCCTGAGCTGAGCAAAGAAAATTTCAAGAAGGTCCTGTCTAAAAGTCTTGGTCCTAATGATAGTATTAGAACAATTGGGATGTGTGTGTGTGTGCGCGCGCGCGCCCGCGCCAAGGATTTTTAACGATGATTTTAACTGTGTGCTTCTCAGAGAGAGCCATTGAAAATGTATACATGCAGACCTCACTAATTGCATTGATTCTATTGAATTGCATCATAATTGATCGTCTGTTTTTTAACAGAGCCCTCCACCATTCCCTCAAACCCAGCTTTTCTGATTTATAAAGTCAATTTGCTAATGGGAACCCATTTTCAGGAAATAAAAATAGGGGAGGAAAAATGAGGCCTGAGGACCCTCCCTTAGGGATCGGGGGCGGTCTGAGAAGCTGCAAAAACCATTGGCACTGAGCTGTTACCCCCCCCACACCCCCCACCTAACAAGCAGCCCTCCAGAAGGGTTTCTCTTTCCTTCCTGAAATATCCACCATGAGAATCATCACTAAAGCACATCCTGGAATTCAGAACCAGTCTACCACTTGAGGTACAGGTGGCTGCAAAGGTGATCTGAACAGACCCAAAGGTTCTTCTGGCCCCAAACAGATGCTTTCACCACCAGATTTGCCCTCCGTGTTAAAGTGCTACAGAAAAATCCCCGTTAAGATACAAACTTGTTAGCAGGAAGAGGCGACCTGTAAGCATTACCCCTCAGCAATGGCAGGTGGTTAGACTTAGGGACTTCAGAAATCCACTCATCCCACAAATCCTCACTGGTGCCTATCTACTGGTGGATGGTGAGTGCTGGGGAGACGACCGACAAAGAAACAGCCCAGGCCCCTGCCCTGGGAGCCTAACTTTGACTACAGAACAGACTATAAACAAACGAATAAAAGTCAGGCAGTTATTCTTGCTGTAGAGAAAAATAAAGCCGTTTAGAAAGGCAGGTGTTGGAATCTCAGAGAGTATGGAAGTGCCGTGAATTCTCTGCTGGAACCAGCTGACACTACGTCCAGTTTTTCTGAAGGGCTTTTAGGTCTAATCCGGTATATGGGTCTGAGGGTGCCTTTCTGGGTCTGTTGCCTCATCAAGCAAACAAAGAGTAGTCCTTGTTTTCAGCAGTGTTTAGAGAGGAAGCTGTACTGCTTTCGTGCACACAGAGGTTCGGAGGGTCCGACAGTGTTGACGGATCGTCAGCCAGCAGATACTGATGTGAGACTGGGCTCCAAATGCATTAATCAGTTGGGCAAGAGTTCCATCTCTGATTCTGGTTTCTCCGGTTGTCAATATGGGGAGTAGTACCCACCTCAGGGGTCGCTGAGGACATTAAATGAGACAATGTATAAACATCAGAGGGCTAGCTAGCTGTTCCAGTAACTTCTCACTGAAGCCACTGGCCTTTAGGAGAATAGCCCTGGGGCATAGCCTTTGAAAGCTGAGGTTGCTTGATTGTAGGATTAATTTTCCTTTCCAATTCTTGCCACTCATTGGTAATTGATTCTTTCCCTACAAAAAGAAGTCGGCCGTGAGCCGGGGAAGCCTAATTTACTGAGGCACCCCGCTAGCCCTCTACCCACATGATCTCTTTGTCATAGCTACCACTAACCATTGTACAGATTCAAAAGAGGATCCAAGAGGTCAGTCTCCTCGCCAGCAGCACACAGCACCTTACGTGGCGGAGGGAGGATTGCAGTCCTTCACCCTCAAAGCCCCGATGTTGCCCACGGCCGTGGCCTCCTTCAGGGCACGTGCTACTCTAGGCAGCAACAAACCACTGTGAAGCCAAAGGAAGAGGTTCTCGTCATTGGCCATTCTTTCATAATAGAATAGCTGTACCGTTGGTGGAATGCACCTGGTGTAGCCATTCTGGAAAACAGTATGGAGGCCCCTCGAAGTTAAAAGCAGAACTGCCCTGGGACGCCTGGGTGGCTCAGTCAGGGAAGTGTCTGACTCTTGGGTTGGCTCAAGTCCGCGGTCTCACAGTTTGTGAGTTCCAGCTGTGCTGACAGCATGGAACCCGCTTGGGATTCTCTCTCCCCCTCTCTCTGTTCCCCCCCTCAAAATAAATGAGTAAACTTAAAACAAATATTAGAACTGCCCTATGATCCAGCAATTGCATTACTAGGTATTTACCTCCAAGAATACAAAAACACTAATTCAAAGGGATACCCTCACCCCGGTGTTTATAGCAACATTATCTACAATAGCCAAATTATGGAAACAGCCCAAGTGTCTATTGAATGATGAATGGATAAAGAAGAGGTGATACACACACACACACACACACACACACACACAAAGTGGAATATTATTGGCAATAAAAAAGAAGAAAATCTTGCTACTTGCAAAGACATGCATGGAGCTGGAGAATATTATGCTAAGCGAAATAAGCCAGAGAAAGACAAATACCACACGATTACGCTCATATGTGGTGACTAGAGGGCAAGTGGAGGAGGGTGGGGAAAATAGGGATGGGGATTAAGGAATGCACTTGTAGAGAGCACCGGGTGTTATATGAAAGTGTTGAATCATTCCATTGAACACCTGAAACTAATATTACAGTGTATGTTCCCTAACTGGAATTCAAATAAAAACTTGAAACAAATAATAGCAATAGTATGTGGTTATTTTCTTGTACAAAAATAAAAGGGAGATACGACTTCTAGCTCCTGGGGCCAGACAAATGTATCTCCGGGGTTATAGCAGTGAATTAGAGAGAAGAGCTGTACCCAAGCTGCCTGTCCCCCCTCCCCCCACCCCCAACCCTGACAGGTGCCATGGAGAGCCTGGATCGCCCTCTGGACATCAGGGGGTAGAACAGGGGACACCCTACCCTCGGTCCTCCCTGGCAAACTGCTCCCCAGAGGAGCCTGGGCAGTCTTTCCGTGGGGTGTCCGTTGAAGGCTGCTTCCCACAAAGCAACTCCACTCATCACCCACTTCCCAAACGTAATAATGTGGAAGACACCCAGATGGCTTTACACCAGACATTGTCAGAGTCCGATGCCTAGAAATAGGTCTTTTGAATAGACCCAGAAGAAGAAACCATGGGAACCTTCCAAGGTTCCAAAGCAGTTTTTAGAGCAATCCCTCCATATGGGGTGAGACTTTAAAATGCGTGACAATAGCTGGGCATTAGATGCATCCGAGAAACAGGAGAAATGAAATTGTAGGTCGATGAAAAGGAAAGAGTTTGGGGGATAAAGTTGCCCAAAGGAAGGGTTCTATTTAAATTAATGTGTGCAGATCTAAGAATAAGCTTCTTGAATGTTCCATTTAGACTGAGAGAGAATTTAACTTGCTTCCTTCTCTTCTAGGTTCAAAGCTGCATCTGTGGTTCACTTCTCTAAGCATTCATACTTAGTTTTGTGGGGCGATGTTATTTAAAGTAATATTTTCTGCTATATGTGTTGGAATCCATTTTCACTTTAAACTTTTGGAAACTCTAATGTTAGTTGTCAACATGGCCTGAATAAATCTGTTTATTGTTTTATTAAAATCACGCTTTGGTCCGGAAAGAATTTTAGGTGGCATAGATAAATACATCCAATCCAAGAGAACAAGAAAGAGAATTAAAAACAGGCAGATGAGGAAAACATAACTCAAGGGAAATGAGAACAGAAAAGATGAACAGGCATTCATATATTTATATCTATGTAAATGCATACATTTATATCTGTTTTCATCAAAACTCTTTTAGCACTAACTCTGAAAGCAATGTAAGCAAACCGTGCAAAAATGAATCTTTAGCCTATTTAAAATAAGTAAAAAATCATGATGTATTTCATGCAAACTGTATTATATTTGGGGGAAGAATGGAACTGTGATAAGGCAAGAGATCTAGAAGCTTCCAGAGGGCAAACCATTACAATTATTTCTTTACATTGTACATATTTGTAAAATGTTGTACAATTTATAAAATTTAAAAATTTTTTAAATGCGTATTTATTTTTGAGAGGGAAAGAGTACAAACGGGAGGGGCAGAGAGAGAGGGAGACACAGAATCCGAAGCAGGCTCCAGTCTCTGAGCGGTCAGCACAGAGCCCGATGTGGGGATTGAACCCACGAACCGCGAGATCATGACCTGAGCAGAAGTCGGACACTTAAACGAGGGAGCCACCCAGGCGCCCCTGTGCACTTTTGGAACATTTACTACATTTTGTTTCATGATGATAAGAGAAAAATGTAATATATCTATACTGTGTGAGCGGTGCGTGTATGTGTAACTGTTTTTCCGCTAGCACTAAAGTCACTTCCGAGAGCAAATAAAATCACTTTAGAGACTCAAGGATGCACAAGTAAAGTGTCTCCATTTCCTCTGGTTCTAGTCTACTAGGTAAGTCCTGTGAGCACTAAGTACTTGTTAACTAACTTTCCGATTGGCCTTTCTTCTTCTTTTATTCCTGTGAATGACTTTAATGTTTTCTGGGTGGATGTTTCCCCCATCTCTGTTGCGGGCCTACTGTGAGAGCTCACTGAGAGGAACATTCCTGGCGTTAGCCATGAATTTGTCTGTGAAAGCATTTAGATAGCGCTTCTGGATCGGAGATTGACCTTCGCACAGAGAATTAGGAAAAAAGCCTGAAGGGGGAGAAGAAGAGGCAGGAGCAGGGGAGGCCCCGCGGGGATGAATGGCAGCCCAGGAAAGATGAATGGGCCTCCAGGAAAGATAACGGGTAATAATTCAGCCACACCTGGGGGTGCTGACTAGCTGTCAAGTAAGCAGTTCACAAATGATGGCCGGACACTAATGATACCCCCTACCAGCAGGCACTAGATGCAATGAAATATTTGCTCACTTGTCTGGAGATCTTGCATCTTGTGATGGACACGCTCCTCTGTTAGATATGATCATTTGTAAAATTTAGTTAATGGTTACTCTTGTTAATTCTTTTCTCAGCTTCTGTGATCGTATATGGCTAATTCGTTAGGATAAGGATTTCTTCTGCATTTGAAATACTCAGAAATGCATCGTGTGCCCTTCCTGGATTCCCAATACACAAATAACGTCAGGCTAATTATGGAGGGAGTTCTTTATTCTAAGCTGCATACAGACACAAATACAGGCTTTAGAATCTCTCCGAATTTCCAAAGGTAATACTACTCCTATGAATTGCTCTAGTGTGTTATTGGGACTTGAATTAAATGAAAGGAAATCAAGGGGGGTGGTTAATAAAGACTCACTCATGTCTACTGTCCTAAATTCTTCTAGGCGTCGAACAAGAATTTTATCTTGGGATCCTAATTAAAGTCACTTTTCATCATTTTCATTGTGTACCCCCGAGAAATAGGCTCATAAATAAAACTGACAAGACCTGACAGTGTTATTAACCACCCATGTCAAACTTGATCATCATAGCACAGAATCCCCGCATGATAGGCTGCTACGTACAACCACCTCCCGGCCCTCGGTCTGCCAGGTGGATACAGAGGAAGGAGAAACCAGATGAATAGAAGTTTCTTTGCAAAATGCAGCCCTTTGCTGGTCAGATTTTCCCCAAGAGCATTAATTGTGACCAACCGTGACCAGGGTGCTGTTGCTATCGAAGCAGTCGTTAACAAATCGTGCTTCCTCACTTTGACTTTGGTTCCTTCCCTGAACTTGACAACTGTTTACTGGGTGATTCTCTTTGAAGAAAGATACCAGGCACACGGGGATTTTTCCTCACGGCCATTGTCCATTAGGACATGAAAATATAATGAGAAGATAACATACATGTGTAAATCTACTTCCTGTGAATTAAATTGTCGTTTGAGTGTGACTTTAAGAGACCAATGCGAAGCATTCTGTGAAAAATTCCTTTATGAAGCAAAGATTCCAATTGTGTGACAAATAACAGTCAATTTGTAAACTGGAATTTGGGTATAAAGACCCACATTTGTAAGATTGAGAGGTTGCAGCTTTCTTTGTGAAAGTTTCTCTAGGTACTAGGTGGTGAGGAGGCCCTTGGAGACAGTGTGGGACCTGTACAAGGACACTGGATGGGGGTGGGGTGGGGAGAAGGCCACAGAGTGGAACATGGGACCCCAAAGAGCGTGAGACCCCATGGCACCAGTTTAGAAGGGTCCTCCGATCTAAGGCAGAGGGGTTTAGATTCAATGACCATTGTCACCCTCGAGGAGCCGGGGCGGGGGGGTCAGGGCAGAGGGGAGACTCAGATTCAAGGAACCCGGGAGAAAGGAGTCGGGCTCAGGGACACAGATGCGGAGGAAACAGAGAGGCGGCTGAGCCACAGCTCTCTGCTGGCCGCTCCGCGCCACACGCTGTCTGGATTCCACTCGTTCTCCAAGTACCGCAGAGGCAGGCAGGTGCCTCACTAAACACGCAGAGGAACCAGGGCCTCTGAGAGCAGCCTTTCCGGAGAAGCATCTTTACATCACTGGAAACAGCCTCCAATCGACCCGGGACTGTTTGCCCTGGAACCATGAGGGAAGGTGACCAGGCTCTTACTGCACAACTTGGGGTTACCTGGCGCTGTCACCTGTGTTCGGCTCTCTCCACACGCGCGTCTTTGCGACACAATTTGATCTCTTCCTTTCCTAGCTTCCTTCAAATAATCCACGTGGAACCCTCAGCCATGAGCTCATCTAAACCCTTTCTGGACCGCTTCTATTTTTAGCCTGCGCGCATTCTCGCAATAATGAGTTGTATCTTCTTCGCTATCATTGTAAAATGTGCAATCCCTCCCCCCCCCTTGTCTTGAGAGGGCATTAGCGCGTCATCCTCATTCAGCCCTCTGCTTACTGCCCTTCATTCATTCATTCATTCATTCATTTGCTCGATAAGCATTGATCCAGCGCACACCACGGGCGGGATTCTGCGCCACGCACGGGAGGAACAAAGCAACGTGCTTCCAGCTCTCGAGGAACTCAGCACTGGGGAGACAGACTGGGAAATCCGACACTGCAGCTGGAAAGCGAGCAGGAGCGTCTGAGCAAGGTGTCACAGACGCAGCGAAGAGAAGTGCCTTCCCAACTAGTACGCAATGCTTCACGACTCTGCCTGCCACTTCCACCCTAGATGTGTTAGATCTCGATGGTCTGGTACTTCTTTTTTTGTTTTTCAGTGTAAATAATCTGTATCTTTTCATCCAGCCCCTTATGAAGGCTTCTTTAGACTCGACTTTTTAAATGTACGACGGGTCATATCCGTCTTGCCATTTGACTTGAAATGGAAGCATCTTTCAAGTGCGGACACAACGCTAGAAAAAGTTAAGAGGTGGTGCCCTCCGGCTATTTCGCTCTTAGGTATCAACCTAACAGACAATTTTGCCACATGCACTGTAGATCTGATCTTGGTTTCTTTGGAAATCCTCTTGAATTGTAACTGTTGAGAACCTAGCACTCCAGAAAAGTTCTTTTCTTCCCAAGAACTGATTGTGTGTGTGTGTGTGTGTGTGTGTCTGTGTGTGCCTGCACGTGTATTTCTGTCTGTCTTCTTGGTGTGCCGAGGCTGAAGTTGGCTAGATTCTTTCACAAATACTAAATAAACCCCCTGCCCAGAATGCATAACTTAAGAATGGCGTCTGCGACAGCTAACGTTCTTAAGAGGATATGTGTTTTCTTGTAAGAGAGTTGAGTGGATGTAAAAGATACCGGTGACGGTCCCGCGAGAAAAATCCCAGGGTCACCTGGGACACCAAGCAGTATAGTGTCGGCGACTGGCTGACTTCGACTTTTCCACTCCGACTCTGACGTTTGTGATTTCATTTCATGGACACTGAAAGCTCTCTGGCTGCCCTGACAGGAGAAAGCTCCCGAAAGCATTCGATGGAGTGCTGTTACAATCCCTTTGAGTCCCTTGCTCCAAGGCGTCGAGAGCCACAGACCATCTTCCCGCTGCACCTGTGGACGCGCCACAGACCTCCTTTTGAAAACTAAGAAATCACACCTTAGGAATCTTCTCCCACGTCTTTGTCTTTCAGGAGCACAGAAGGCTCCATCTTTAGTCAAGACGTGTTTATGGCCTGAACAAAGACAAAGCAGCGAAAATATAAAATTAGACACATTGATTCATGCCATTTAACTAGCTATCTTCATGCTTTCGGTCCATTTACCTACACTGACATGTTCACATTTATCTTTCCCATCCCACTTAAGATCACTGGACGTATTATACGTTTATCTTTTTGTGCATTGCCCCTCCTCTTCCCCACCAGAAAGACCAGTGTCTTTTGTCTATTTTGTTCTGTTATACTTTGGCTCCTGGAATACTTGATAACTGCTCAAAAAATATTTAGTGACTGAATTCTGAATTTCAAAATGTAGGGCTTGCTCCTCAATCCTCGTGAACGTATAAGGAGAAAGAAACTCGGTGTCTATGACGATTCCCCATGAATTCAGAGGACGCTCAGAAACAAAGATGATGAGTAGTTAGTGGACATACACTTTTGTTGTCTAGCTATAGTCCCTCCTTAAGGAAACCTACCAACAATGCAGACATCCTCAGAACATAGGATCCACTGAGGAGTCTCTATATCTGGGTACGGGACTGAAAATCCGTATGGCTTAATGCCAGATCCTGATCCCTGCGTTAAGTCATCTAAGATGACATCTCTTAAAAGGAAGCTGCATCTGATAACATCTCTTAAAAGGAAGCTGCATCTGATAATGGATTCGGGAGCAATAAATGTCATAGACCGAAGACAAGGGTGTTAAACGGAGCAAATCTCAACAGCTTGGAAGGTTGTGAGTCGCAGATCAAATTCTGTCAGACTTGACAGTGTTCTGGCATGAGTGGGCACGCAGCTGTAGACCTACCGCCAGGGCCCCACCTCCCTGCGGCCCTGAGGTCCCCTGAGCTCCAGCAGCCGGAGGAGGAAGGGCACAGCCTCACTGTTCTCAGCACCCCAGCCCAAACACAGGGCAACGAGGCTGAGGGAGGAGAGAGGCCGAGGTGAGGCTGGAAAGGAGTCGCTGTCTGCTATTTTGTGCTAAGAGCGGCCCCCCATGCAGACGGCCTCAAAGCCCCACCTGAGTCCCAACGTGGGGGAGGAAATGGACTCAGATGAAGAAGGCCCCGAGTCCAGCTGGTGGGCCAAAGTGCACCCCAGGCATGCCTTCCTCGCCCCCCAACCGAAACCGCCATCGGCCTGGCCCTGCCCCTCTTCCGCAGCAGCGAGCCCCCTCCCTGTCGGGTTCTCGGCCAAGAGGAGGAAGAGGTGACCTTGACCTCCTGCTCTTGGGAGATCTTCACCCTGAGGAAGGCTTCAGTGAGGCTAAGTGGGCCATGGTGTGACTAAAACCCCAGCCAGCCCATCAGAATTGTCTATGAATACACAGCTTAGGGTCTCACTCTGAACCTCCAGCGTGCTGAGCTCACTGCCTCACTCTGTTCGTGGGGGACCGCAAACCCTGTGTCAAGAAAACCCTTTAGCCCTCCTGACCCACTGGCTTGGCTGAGCTTAGGACCCCTGCCCTCCCAGCCCGGGGCGTCCTGCTCAGTCGAGCATCTCCAGCACGGCTCCCGCACAGCACTAATTTCACTGTTGAATGACCTGTCCGTGCACCTCTCCACCTCCCTGCTCCCCCTGCTCCCCCGACTGAACTACTTACTAGAGGGCAGGAGTCACCCAGGGGTCACAGATCTGAAATGCAAAGGCACCTAGTACACCGCATTGGATGATTGCGGAAAGAGAGAAAGAGATGTGTGTGTCTAAGTGTTAAGAAAATTCAGAGAAACCCCTTCCACCGAAGTTTCTCAGGGTGGATGCATTTGCACTATGCCTTGGAAGATGAGACTGGCTGTGGGCAGGTGGAAACTGGGGAGAGGGAGGGGGCTCTGAGAGCAGAGAGTGTAACAAGAAAGCCTGTATAGGGTAGCACCCCTTGGCTCCTGCCTCCTGCCCGCTGAGGTGGTCTCGAGCAAGTTACTTAGCCCCTGTGTGTGTTAGTTTCCTCCTCTGTGAGAGGAGAATGATGTTGGATCTGTTTCACCATGTTCTGAGGATCAAATGAGCGAACATTTGTTTAGGCTTAGAACAAAGCTTGGCATACGGTAAGCATTTATGTAAATATCAGCCATTAGCAATACTATTATCATCATGAGTCCAAATAAGAAATGTGGCAGGAACTCAGAGACAGGAGAATGGAAACAGTCTGGAACAGACCTGGCTGAGGCTGTCGCTGCTGCTTTATTTTTTCCTTTCCTTTCCTTTCCTTTCCTTTCCTTTCCTTTCCTTTCCTTTCTTTCTCTCTTTCTTTCTTTCTTTCTTTCTTGATAGCCTAACATTCTAGATTTTTCTGCGTGTCACTTTCAAAGAGAGTATTCCAATGTTTCCAATCCATCCCAAGATTTCGTTGAGAACAAGAGGGTCATTGTGTCCTCATGAAGAAGTCATTGGATCTTCTTATTTACGTTTCTAAAATAATCTGTATTTTGACACCAGGCAAGGTTCCTCCCAATTTCATCCTTGATTGGAAAAAAGGCAGAGAACAGATCAATTATATAACACACACACACACACACACACACACACACACATACGTTAGGGCAATAAAAGAAGGCAAATCATATTTCTCTGAAGATCATGGTTACATGAGATGTATAAACTGGCTAAACTAAATTGTTGCAAATCCCGTTTGTCTGTAATTTTTTTTCTTTAAATGTCCGGGTTGAGGTAAACCCCATTTGCATTTACATGATCATAAAAAATCACGAGAAAAATATACAATGCCGATCGACGTAAATATACAAGATAACAATAATAGACAATAGTGTATCTATGTTTTCCTTAATACCTTCAGCTAAGCCCACATCAGTCTAATTGCTTTGTTTTTTTTTTTTGTCACTCATTTGTCAATGTCTGGCCCCTTTCTTCAGTTGTTTTCTTTTAGAAAATAAAAGCCAGTTACATAACAGTGTTGGTTGCACCCCAGAGACCATAATGATGAACCCAGAGGCCAGCAAAATGAGAGGAAACGCCAGTGCTGTGGGCCGACCCCCAGCTCGAGGCTTAAGTTGTGCTCAGTTCTGGACCTGACTTTGTCTAAGTCTGAGACTTGAAACTGGATCTACTGTGATCTTGTTTTCCAAGTCTCCTAAGAGCTCCCAGAGCCAGGCAGCTGATCCAGGCACCTGCCCCAAATGCCCGGGTTCCCCTCCCGCCCTCAGGCTGCCTGGGCAGGGGGCTGTCAGTCTCTACCCTTCGTGGACGTGGACGGAGATGCCGTCCATTCTCCCCTCGCCCACTCTGTGTGACACTGCAGAAGGGGGGTTGCTTAGGTCAGCAAAAGGGTGGGCTTTGAAGTCCAGCCGGCACTTACCAGTTTGAGACTTGAGGCCATTCCTTTGGCCTTTGAGCCTTAGTTTCTCTTTCTGAAAATAGATCCATATGGTAAGTATCTTATGAATGTCTTCACTCAAGTGAGGAAGTAAACTGGAAAAGAGGAAAGAAGTGAGACCCCAGACAGGGGATCCAAGGAGAAGAGCAGCAAAGGGGCCCTCCAGGGAGGGCTGGTGCAAGATGACGAGGCATCCCTGGGTGCAGAGGGCAGTCCAGCCTGGGGCAGTGGCCAGCCTCAAAGGTGGAGCCTAGGGCCCTTGGCTCGGTGCCTGCCTCCGGGCCTACTTTCATTTATTTATTTATTCATAAATGTTTATTATTTTTCAGAGAGAGAGAGACAGACAGAGCGTGAGCGGGGAACGAACAGAGAGAGAGGGAGACAGGATCCGAAGCAGGTTCCAGGCTACGAGCTGTCAAGACAGAGCCCAACATGGGGCTCGAACCCATGGTGCTGAGATCATGACCTGGGCCGAGGTCGGTAGCCACCCAGGTGCCCCTGTGCCTACTTTCAATGAGTGAACTACTGGAAGATGAACCCCTGCCAAACAAGGGACTACAGCAAGACAGAAGGAGACATGAGATCTAGAGAGCAGCAAATGCACAGGGAAGGGCAGAAAAAGTCAGACGTCAGCAATAGCAGCCTGGCCATCATCACCCCAAAAGATGGATGGAGACCCTGAGGAAGGTCATGGCCGAGGAACCCTGGAACTCCCTGGTCTTGGGAGAGGCTATTGGAGAATATGAGGAAAATCAGTAATCCATTGATAAGCCAGGGAATTATTGACTTGCAGAAAACAAAAAGGAAGGAAGGAAATGATCAGAGCACACTAAATATTTAACCGTGAGTAATAGTTGCAAATGCAAGGGCACCTGGGGGGCTCAAGGTGGTTGAACACCTGACTCCTGATTTCAGCTCAGGTCATGGTCCAGGATTGGGCCATCTAGCCCCACGTCAGGCTCTGCACTGAGCCTGGCGTCTGCTTAGGATTCTCTCTCTCTCTTTCTCTCTCTCTGCCCACTTCCCCCACTTGCTCTCTCTCTAAAATAAAATAAAATAAAATAAAGTAAAATAAAATAGGGGCATCTGGGTGCCTTAATCAGTTAAGCATCCAACCTCAGCTCCGGTCATGATCTCACGGTTTGCGAGTTCAAGCCCCACATCGGGCTCTGTGCTGACAGTTCAGAGCCTGGAACCTCCTTCGGATTCTGTGTCTCCCTCTCTCTCTTTGCCTCTTCCCCCATTTGTGGGCTCTCTCTCTCTCTCAAAATAAATGAATTAATGAATTAAAAATAAAATAAAATAAATTTTTAAAATAGTTACATAAGCAGATAAAGGTGAACAGTGAACACAGATTTAATTTAAAATTATAATTATTTTGAGGGGTGCCGGGCTGGCTCAGTCGGTAGAGTATGTGACCCTTGATTTCAATGTTATAAGTTCGAGCCCCTGTTGGGTGTAGAGTTTACTTAAAAATAAAATCTTAAAAAATAAAAAATAAATAAAAATAAAATTATAACTATTTTGAACAAAAGGAGAAGAAAAAGCAGAGAACATGATGGTGGATCAGAAGTACAGAAAGTCAGTAAGTCATGTTGAAACTGATTTTAAAAACCAATATACATACACTCTTTAGAACTGTGGTCATGTTTAAGTTGTCAGAACAAACATCTCAAAGAGTTAAAACTGGTTGAAAAGAAAAAGGTGAACAGTGAGCACAGATTTAATGGGGAAAAGTGAAAGCAGGGAATGGTTTAATTTTCTTCTGGGCCTTCCACGTTTGAATTTTTAACCTATGTGTGTACATTACCCTGATAAAAATAAAAGCTAATTTAAAATCCTCACTTAAGGGGGGCGCCTCGGTGGCTCAGTCGGTTAAGCGTCCGACTGCAGCTCAGGTCACAGTCTCACAGTTTGTAGGTTCGAGCCCCATGTCGAGACCACGTGGGGCTCTGTGCAGACCCCTCAGAGCCTGGAGCTGCTTCGGATTCTGTGTCTCCCCCTCTCTCTGCCCCTCCCCTGCTCATGCTCTGCCTCTCTTTGTTTCTCAAAGATAAATAAATGTTTAAAAAAATTTAAATCCCCACTTTACCAGATTGTTACACGGGTTACTGACGATATTTACAAAGTGCTTAGCACAGGGACTGGCACAGAAGGACAGGCTCTCATGGGGACAGTGGTCATTACTGTTGCTGGTAACAGCTCATGAGTTGGTCCAAGTAAATATGCAACTGGTTACTTACCACGTGCCAGTGCACTACTCTGAGTTGGTACGTGTATGCGAAGGACATTTGCAGAGTGCTTTTATTTCTGTTACAAAATGTTTGTGTTTGAATGCTAATGTTTTTTATTGAGGTAAAGTTTGCAAAGTCGGGTTTTATAATTATATTCCTTGGTAGGATTTAGATCACTCTTTTTCTTTTTAATTTTTTTTAATGTTTATTTATTTTAGAGAGAGACAGGGCACAAGCGGAGGAGGGGCAGAGAGAGAGGGAGACACAGAATCCAAAGCAGGCTCCAGGTTCCGAGAGCTGTCACCATGGCGACCCATGTGGGACTCAAACCCAGGAACCTGAGCCGAAGTCGGCTGCCTAACTGAGCCGCCCAGGCACCCCACCTTCTTTTTTTTTTTTTTTTTTTTTTTGCGAGAAAGAGAGAGAGTGAAAGAAATGTGTGCGGGGGAGGGGCAGAGAGAGCATCTTAAGCAGGCTCCACATCCGGCTCGGAGCCCAACATGAGGCTCGATCTCACGAGTACGAGATCATAACCCGAGGTGAAACAGAGTTGGACACTTAATTGACTGAGCCACCCAGACAACCCTTAGATCACTCTTTTTTTTTTTTTTTTAATTTTTTTTTCAATGTTTTTATTTATTTTTGGGACAGAGAGAGACAGAGCATGAACGGGGGAGGGGCAGAGAGAGAGGGAGACACAGAATCGGAAACAGGCTCCAGGCTCCGAGCCATCAGCCCAGAGCCTGACGCGGGGCTCGAACTCACGGACCGCGAGATCGCGACCTGGCTGAAGTCGGACGCTTAACCGACTGCGCCACCCAGGCGCCCCTAGATCACTCTTGAGTAGGGAGTTTTACCATCGGATCTTTGTTGTTAGTGAATGAACTTTAATCTTGTAACCTCTTAGAGTTGTAAGCAAACTTTTTGAGAACGTGTGTCAAAAGTAAAGAATCTATACTTTCCGTGAGATTTTACGAGGTTATGAGACCTAAGAGGGCCCATAAAATGTCTCTGGAGAATACAATATGTTGATACGACTTTTAATAAGTTTTGACTGCTGCAGTACAAAACCTTTTTTGAACCCAAACTTTACATTTCAAAAGAGACTAAAAAATAATTCCATTTGAGGCTTGATAGACCTAATAATTCCCTGACACTAGTTTTTCTGGTGTCACATCAACCGAGGGAAGTTAATAAAGAGAAGTGTTCTTCAAACCAAGCATCATAAGCGACCAAGACAGGGGCTTTGGCTACCTGTGAAGAAAACAAAGGTACGAAAAGTAAGTAGGTTAGTTTGCCCATGAGCATACACGTGTAAAGGGGGGAGTCGAGAGGGGAAAGAAATTAAGAAAGAGAGAAATTGAGAAAGAAAGAGTTTAAAATGTGGAAATTTCCTTAAACCTAATTCTACCTCTTTTAAAAAAAATTTTTTTTAACATTTTTATTTATTGTTGACAGAGCATGAGAGGGGGAGGGGCAGAGAGAGAGGGAGACACAGAATCCGAAGCGGGCTCCCGGCTCTGAGCTATGAGCCCAGAGCCTGATGTGAGGCTCTAACTCACCATCCGTGAGATCATGACCCGAGCCGAAGCCGGATGCTTCACCGGCTGAGCCACCCAGGCGCCCCTAATTCTACCTCTGTTGTCTCTGAATTAATCTACTCTTTCTTGGACAGATAAATGTTCACTTACTTTTAAAAAATCTTCTGGGGTGCCTGGGTGACTTAGTCGGTTGAGTGTCCGACTCTACATTTCGGCTGGGGTGGTGATCCCCGGGTTGTGGGATCAACCCCCGTGTCAGGCTCTGTGCTGGGTGTGGAGCCTGCCTGAGACTCTCTCGCTCCCTCTGCCCCTCTCCCCAGCTCGGGCGCTCTCTCTAAAATAAAGATACATAAATCTTTTATCTGCCTTCAAATCCTCACGTGATCTCTTCTACAAGTGAGCATCAGAATCCTCACAAAAAGGTGCTTGACCTCTTTCACACCCCAAACCTGGTGGCGCAAAGTCTGCAGGAGCCGTCACTCAGCGAGCAGGTCATGAGCGGTCTGCCCGGCCTGGGGCTGGCCGCTCCAAATAGATGTGGTTTCTGTCTTCTCGGAGCTCGCAACCTGTCGGAAAAGTTAGTCACACAAACAGCTGTGAGACCACACTGGCCGGAAGTGCTGAGCGGGAGGGGACATGGTGTGTGGAGAAACCCGGCGGGTGCTTTGAGGCAGAGCAGGGACTCAGGAAAGGCTTCCCTGGGTGAGTGGGGCCCCAGCAAAGAACCACAGGATGCTGCAAGGAGGAGGCAGGAGTGCTCATGACAGGATGTGCGGCTTCTGCCAAGTCTCGAAGGAACTGGGGGCCTTAACTGTGTCACACTGGGGAGGTGGCTATGATGAGGCCAGACTGCAAAGCAAGAGACCAGGAAGAGTTTCACTGGTGATTAGACCCCAGGTTCCCCGTGTTCTGGGCACGCCAGGCAGGGTCACTCAGGGGGAAGCACAGGCAGGTGGGGAAAGCCAACTGTGGCTGGGGGGGGGGGGGTTTCTTGTGGTTTCCGTGGGAAGGAGCGGGCAAGGCGGGATAAGCGGGTTGAGGATTGGTTTGCTGTGTCTGCGAGTAGAGCCCTCATGAAATTCGTGGTCACTGCGCCGATTAAAACACGAGGTTGGGGGCTTTCTAAAGTCTCCAGATGGTTGGGGGTGGGTCAGGGCTTACCTGGGGGACCAGCTAGCGGCCATTACTGTACACGTTACAACATTGAATTACAGAAATGACGAGTGTGGTTTTATTGTCGAGGGCGAGGTGACCCAGGGGAGGTGGGCAGGCTCGGAGCACCAAGCAGACAATGTTACAGTTACCTTCTTAGCCACGAACACTTTGAAGATGACTGGGGAGGTGGGGGGAGGTATTCTGAAGGAACAGGCCCGCGCAGTGTGGAGACGGGTCATGGAAATTGAGTGATCGCTGAGGCCTTTAAAATAGTTCGGGAGAAATGAGCCACTGACAGCACAGAGCCTACTTGGGAATCTCTGTCTCTGCCCCTACCCCCTCGTGTGCACACGTTCTCTCTCTCTCTCTCTCTCTCTCAAAGTGAATAAATACACTTAAAAAAACCCAAAACACTCTGGGGGTTAAATTAAGTTGGCCAAATTCACATGACTGGTTGAAACTGGTTTACCTCCAAGCTTACACATTCTTCACGACTTTTCCCTGTGTGAGTCAAGACAACATTCATGAAGCAAAAAATTCTCCCTGAAGACAAGCTTGCTCTGATGAAAGCATTTCCTAGTAAATAGAAATTCCCTGATAAAGCCTGAAGAGAACTGAGCTAACACAGGGATCATTCTTTTGTTAATTAAGGCATAGTGCCTACACTAAGCCACACAAATCTTACATGTGGTTTGATAAGCTTTGACAAACGTGCACACCTATGTAACTGCCACCTTAATAAACGTGTAGAGCATTTCTCTGACTTTAAAAAGTTCCCTCCCCACCCAGAAGTGGCCACTATTTTGTTTCCTAGCCCCATAGATTAGTCAGCCTGTTTTCCATTGTGCGGGCCTTATTTTGCTGAGCATCATGTTTCTGGGTTTCATCTACGATGTGTACTAGGAATTTGCTCCACTTTACTGCTGAGTTGTAATCATCCGTAAATGGATGCTTAATGGATTTTAGCAGGCTTTTGCATATCCTTATTAATGGCTTCTCAACTGAAGGAACCTCATATGTTAAATTTCTCATGTTTGCTGGGATCCTGTTCCTTTTATACAACACAGACCGTAGAATTAAGATATAAATTTCTCTTCTTCCTCCTGGTCACTCATCAATATACTGACAATATCCCTAGGCCAGAATTGCGGGCACTAATTGATGGGTTCAGCTCCCCATTGTTGATAATTAAGGCCATCTGCTTCGAACTGGGATCTGCAGGGAGACTAAATCTCCATCACAAGGTAAAGCTTCTATAAGCTTCGCTGATGTTAACAGATTGTGAGAGTGGGAAGTAAGCGTTTCTGTGGGTGAATTGCAAATGAAGGCAGCTATACGATGAGGAAAGCTGAAACATTTTGCCCTAAAAAAATTAAGAATGTGTTTTTTGGAAATAAATATATATGCCGTTATTTAAAAGGGCATTATGACCCCTGAAAATGATGCCACCCACACAAACACTGACCACCACACACGTGCTAAATAAAGATAGGGTCTAAGAAGATTGTGTGATCAGAAAGAGGGCACAAAATCTCCAGAATATCACCAGGAATAAAAGATCAATATATCATAGTCATCTTATATCTATATATTAATAGCAAATGATTGAAAACGACACTTATGAAGCAAATATTGTCATCTTAGAGCAACCACTAAAAACTAATGAAATTAGCTTAAAGGCAATAAATGAACTGCACAGTCTGCTAAAAAAAAAAACAACAAACCACTTAATACACAAAAAGCAGGGTAAAAAAATCAGGAGTAGAGTAATTTAAAAAAGTGCGAGAGAGATGTGACAAATAGCAAAATGGCAGACTTAAAATAATTCATATCAAGAATTAAATGTAAGTGGATTAAACTCTCCAATCAAAAGACAGAGATTGGCAGATGGGAATATAAAAACAAAACTAACCTATATGCGGTCTACAAAAGATGCTCTTTAAATGCAAATATGCAAATGAGTTTAAAGTAAAAGAACAGAAAAAGACATAGCATGGAAACAGTCAGCATGAGAAAGCCCAAGTAGCTATACTGTAGGAAGGACTTTTACTCGAGACAAAGAATTTCAAAATGATACCAAGATCAAAAAGCAGGAATATAGAACATTTACAAATGTGTATGAACCTGATACCAGAGTTCCAAAACACTAAACATTGACGAAAAGGAAAGAAGAAATAGACAAATCCATGATTTTTGCTGGAGATGAAACCATACTCTTCCGGTTAAGGACAGAACGTGTAGACAGAAAAGCAGTATAGTGAAAATGTGACCAACATTGATAGAGTAAGCAGGCAGAAAATCAGTAATGATAGATAGAGCCTAAACCACATCATCGGCCAATGACCTAATTGGCATTCACAGAACACTTGCCACATGGAAATACATTCTTTTCAAGTGCATATGGAATACTCACCAATATAGAATATCTTGAGCCATAAAAACAAATCTCAATAAATATAAATATAATGGGATTGCTTAGAGTATCTTCTCAGACCACAACAGAATTTGCCAGAAGCCAGTAACAAAAACTCCCTGGAAAATCCTCAAATATTTGGAAATTAAACATGATTCTAAATAATCCCTGAGGAAAAGAAGACATCGGAATTAGAAAATATTTTGAGTTGAACAAAAATGTAAGCACACAGTGAAAATGCTTACAGGAAACTTTATAGCATTAAAAAGCTTATATTAGAGAAGAAGAAATGAATAAATCCAGTGATACAAACTTTTTTCTTAAGGAAATAATAAAAGAGCAAATTCAACTCAAAGCAGGTAAAGAAATAATAGAGGTAACAGTAGAAATCAATGAAACAGAAAATAGACAAACTAAAGAGAAAACCAATGAAATTGGAATCTGGTTCCTAGCAAATCTCAATGGAACATAAACTTTTAGGTAAACTGGTCAATTACAAATGTACAAATTGCCAATGAAATGAAAAAAATGACAGAGGATTCTCACTATAGTTCTACACTCACTAAAGATTGGACAATAAAGGAATGTTATGAACATGCCAAAAAATTCAGTGCCAGGGGCACCTGGATGGCTCAGTCAGTTAAGCCTCTGACTCTTGATTTCGCCTCAGGTCATGATCCCAGGGTAGTGGGATCAATCCCCAACTCAGTCTCCGTGTTAAGCTTAGATTCTCTCTCTCCCTCTTTCTCTGTCCCTCCCATATTTGTGCTGTCTCAAAAAAAAAAAAAAAAATCAATGCCATATGAAATATACAAATGCCTAAAAAGACACAAATTACAAAAACAGACTTGGAAAACAGGAGACATAACAAATAAAATGTTTAAATTTCCATCTGCTTTCATGGTAATTCTATCAAACATTTAAGGAATAACTGATACCCATCTCTCACAAATTACAGCAGAAAAAAGAGGAGGAAATACTTTACTGCATTAGTCTTTAATACCTAACAAAGACATAACAAGAAAAAAAAACTATATACCAATATCCATCGTGGACATAAATGTAAAAACCCTTAAGGAAATATTAGGAAAGAAACTGAACCCAGCAATATATTAAAAGCATCATGAATCATAAACAAATAGGGTTTGTCCAAGAAATGTAGTATTGGGGGAACCTGGGTGGCTCAGTCAGTTAAGCGTCCTACTTTGGCTCAGGTCACGATCTCGCGGTTTGTGAGTTCGAGCCCTGCATCAGGCTCCGTGCTGACAACTCAGAGCCTGGAGCCTGCTTGGGATTCTGTCTCCCTCTTTCTCCCTCTCTCTCTGCCTCTCCCCTGATCACGCTGTGTCTCTCTCTGTCTCAAAAATAAATAAACATTAAAAAAAATTAAAAAAAAAAAGAAATGTAGTATTGGTTTAATATATGAGAATCAATTCATGTAATTCATCATATTAATAGAATAAAGGACAAAAACTATATGATCATCTCAACAGATGCAGAGAAAGTATTTGACAAAGTTCAACACCCATTCCTTTTTCATTTAATTTAATTTTTATTTTTTACATATTTTTATTTATTTTGAGAGGGAGAGAGAGAGCAAAGGAGGGGCAGAGAGAGAGAGGGAGAGAGAGAATCCCAAGCAGGCTCCACACTGTCAGCGCACAGCCCAACGCAGGGCTCAAACTCATGAACTACGAGATCATGACCTGAGACTTACCCAACTGAGGCACCCAGGCGCCCCTCAACACCCATTCCTGATAAAAACTCTCGGCAACCTCAGGGTAGAGTGAGATATCTTCAACCTTGAAAAAGAGCATCAGTGAAAAACTTAGCATGAGCATCATACCGAATGTTGAAAAAGTAAATGCTTTTATCCTAGAACATGAACAAGACAAAGATATATACCCTTGCAACTTGTATTTAGCATTATTATTCAGCTGGAGGTCCTAACCAGGTGAATAAGCAAGAAAACATATAATAGAGCATAGAGTTTTTAAAGAAGTAAAACCAAATTTACAGTCAACATGATCACGTATGTAAAAACTTCCAAGGTGGGGGTGTATGGTTGCCTTACTTGGTTGAGCATTTGACTCTTGATTTTGGCTCAGGTCGGGATACCAGGGTTGGGGATCAAGCCCTGAGGGGGACACTGCACTGAGCACAGAGTCTACTTAAGATTCTCTCTCTCTCTCTCTACCTCTCTTCCCCCTCCACTTCTCTAAAATAAAAAAAATTAAAAAAAAAATCCTGAGAGGGGTGCCTGGGTGGTGTAGTCGGTTAAGCGTCCGACTCCAGCCAGGTCACGATCTCGCGGTCCATGAGTTCGAGCCCCGCGTCAGGCTCTGGGCTGATGGCTCAGAGCCTGGAGCCTGTTTCTGATTCTGTGTCTCCCTCTCTCTCTGCCCCTCCCTCGTTCATGTTCTGTCTCTCTCTGTCCCAAAAATAAATAAACGTTGAAAAAAAAATTTTTTTTTAAAAATAAAAAAAATAAAAAAAAAATCCTGAGGAAATATACAAAATCTACTAGAAATAATAAATGAATTTAGTAAGACCTCAAGACAAAAGATCAATATGCAATAATCATTTTATTTCTATGCATTAACAGCAAACAATTAAAAATGACATTTAAAAAACCAATACATTTACAACAGCGTAAAAAAAAATCTTTAGAAATAAATTTAATGAAAGTTGTAGAAGATTTTTACAACGTTGAGAGAAATTAGAGAAGACCTAAATAAATGGAGAGATATGCCATGTTTAAGAATTAGAAGATTCAATATTAAGATATCAATTCTTCCCGAATCAATAGATTCGATGTAATCTTTCTTTCTTTCTTTTTTGAGCGCGACACCCATCGTGGGGCTTGAACTCACAACCCTGAGGTTAAGAGTCCCATGTTCTACCAACTAAGCCAGCCAGCTGCCCCAGATTCAATGCAATCTTAATCAAAAGCACAGCAGGCATTTTCTTTTAGAAACTGACAAGTGGATTCTAAAATTGACATGGAAATGCAAAGGGCCAAAAATAGTCAAACAATTTTAAAAAGAAGAAAAAAGTTGGAAGACTTAAACCACCTGGTGTCAAAACTACCGCGATCCAGAGTGTAATATAGGCCCACCAATCAGTGGAGCAGAGTCAAGTCCAAGAATAGATCCAAACATATGTAGTCAATTGGTTTTTAACTCAGGTGTCCAAATAATTAAATGATGGAAAGGATAGTCTTTTCAACAAATGGCTTTGGAACTGTGCCGTACTGTCCATATTGGGGGGAAAAAAGTCTTGACTCTTTTACCATATGCCAAAATTAAGTCAACAAGGATCATAGACCTAAGTTTAAAAGCTTAAGTCTTTTTTTTTTAATTTTTTTTAATCTTTATTTATTTTTGAGAGAGACACAGAGTGTGAGCAGGGGAAGAACAGAGAGAGAGGGAGACACAGAATCTGAAACAGGCTCCAGGCTCCAAGCTATCAGCACAGAGCCTGACACGGGGCTCGAACTCGCAAACAGTGAGATCATGACCTGAGCTGAAGTCGGCCGCTCAACCAACTGAGGCACCCAGGCGCCCCTAAAAGCTTGAGTCTTAAAACCTTTAGGCAGAAAACATGGGAGAAAATATTTGTGATATAAAATCAGGCAATAATTTATTAAGACATAAAGGCATGAAACAAAAGAAAATATTGATAAATTGGATTTCATAAAAATGAACATCTTTTCCCCTTCAAAAGACTCTCTTCAGAAAATGGGGAAAAATTTTGCAAAGCATCCAACGAAGGGCTTGTGTCCTGAACATAGAACTATTATAACTTACCAATAAGGAGACACACAGTTCAGTCAAAAAATGGACAGAAGATTGAAACAGACACTTCATAAAAGAATATATATAAAAGGCCAATAAGGAACGAAAAGATGTTCAATGTCACTGGTTAGCAAAGAAATGCAAATTAAAACAACAAAGAGATACTGCTATATACTTCCTAGATTGGCTAAAATTTAAAAAGCCTGACAATATGAGGTATCTGCATGGGGATGAAGCTATTGGAATTTTCAAATATTGCTAGTGGTTATACTATAACAATACTATACTATACTATACTATACTATACTATACTATACTATATCCCCTTGAAAAACAAGTTGGTGCTTTCTTAAAAGGTTAAACACACACTCAATATTCATCCCAGCAATTCCACTCCTAGCTATATAACCAAGAATGAATACATATATCTACACACAAAGATACTGTAGACAAATGTTCATAACAACATTATGCTCCATTGCCCCAAACTGGAAACGATCAATATATTCATTAAGTAGTAAATCGGTGAACAAGTTGTTGTATATCCGGACAATGCAACACTGCTTGGTAAGACCATGGAATGAACTACTGATACATGCAAAAAAACATGGATGAAACTCAAAAATATGCAAAGTGAAGCAAACCAGACACAAAAGCCAACAAATTATTCCATTTGTATGAAATTCTAGAGAAGACAAAATCATAGGGACAAAAAGCAGATCAGTGGTTGCCTTGGGCCAGAGCTGGAAGAAGAGATTGACTGTTGAGAGAACGTGAAATTCTTCTGATTTTGGTGGGGTTTGCATAATTGTATACATTTCCCAAACTCATAGAACCATACTCTTAAACTCTGTGAATTTTATTGAATGACAATGTATCTGAAAAGTTGCCAAAAAAAAAAAAAAACCTATATGCAAAAAATCAGTATCTTTTCTTTCTTTCTTTTTTTAATCAGCCAGTAGAAGACCCAGTGGAAGAAAGGACAATATGTTGGATATCCTGTCTTGCTCTCTAGATTCATTCTCCACCTGACTCCACCCTGTTCTCCACCCAGATAGGCTTAATTATATTGCCTGTTGACTATATCAATGGGCTCTCTTATCCTTTTGCCTCTGGTTGGGTTTGGCCAATGGAAAGCTCCAGCAGGAGATCTGAAGGAAAGGATTAGGGGAGGTAACATTTTTTTTTTTTAATGGTTATTTATTTATTTTGAGAAGGGTGGGAGGGGCAGAGAGACAGGGAGAGAGAGAATCCCAAGCAGTCTCCACACTGTCAGCACAGAGCCGGACGCAGGGCTCGATCTCACGATCTCACAAATAAAGTGAGGTCGTGACCTGAGCCAAAATCAAGAGTTGGATGCTTAACACACTCAGTCACCCAGGTGCTCCGAGATAGCGTGCTTATTTCTTCCTCTACCACTGTCCTCTCTGCTGGAACCACAGTGGACCAGTGGTGCCCCTGGAGCAAGAGTAACTCCTATCTTCAATAAGGCTGTGTATGTGGGTTACAGCAACTCCTTGCCCTCTACCATCCATGCCCAGGTGTGAAGATGACGAAGGACCTTACAACTGCTGTTACTTTCCCGAAGGTACTACTCTGTGCTCTTTGTTCTTCTATACCTTGTTCACATATTTGCAAATACAACTCTTCTCTTATCTCCCCAAGCCATCCAACTGAAATGGGACCATTTGTTTTCTTAAGAGAACCCTTACTGATACAGAGTTCGCTCACAGCAGCACCAAAAAAATAATAATCCCACTGGAATTCACACACTAGAAATTGTAGGAGTCCCGTAAAAACACTTCAAAATCAACAGCAACAAAAGACTTTGACAAATGGAAAGATCTCTGTGTACTGGAACAAAAAGACTCAACACTGTAAAGATGTCAATTCTTCCATAGTTAATTTATTATTTTTTTTAAGATTTTTATTTTTTATCTCTACACCCAACGTGGGGCTCAACTTTACAACCCCAAGAAGAGTCACATGCTCTACTGACTGAGTCAGTGAGGTGCCCTATTCCATAGTTAACTTACAAATCAAATGCCAACAGGTATTCTTACTGTTTTGTTGCTACTACTGTTATTGTTTCATTTTTTAATTGAACGTACCAGTTTTAATATTTATGTTGAAAAATAAACAAATAAGGATAGCTAGGAAAACTCTGAAAAAGAAAAGCAAATGTTAAAACATAAAATTATCATTAATGTCTTTTTTTTTAATTTTTTTTTCAACGTTTATTTATTTTTGGGACAGAGAGAGACAGAGCATGAACGGGAGAGGGGCAGAGAGAGAGGGAGACACAGAATCGGAAACAGGCGCCAGGCTCTGAGCCATCAGCCCAGAGCCTGACGCGGGGCTCGAACTCACGGACCGTGAGATCGTGACCTGGCTGAAGTCGGACGCTTAACCGACTGCGCCACCCAGGCGCCCCAATCATTAATGTCTTAAAAACCTGTGGTACTGGCATGTGAATAGGAGACACCAATGTCATTGAACAAAAAGCCCAGAAAATATACACGAATACTTATGAGACATTACAATAAAACTTGCATCTGGCTCGCTTGGTTGGTGCACCATGCACCTTTTGATCTCAAGGTGGCGAGTTCAAGCCCCACATTGGGTGTACAGCCTAGTGTAAAAAAAAAAAATGCATCTAGGGGCACCTGGGTGGCTCAGTCGGTTAAGCGTCCGACTTCGGCTCAGGTCACGATCTCACAGTCCATGAGCTCGAGCCCCGCATCGGGCTCTGTGCTGACAGCTCAGAGTCTGGAGCCGGCTTCAGATTCTGTGTCTCCCTCTCTCTCTGCCCCTCCCCTACTGGCACTCTGTCTCTCTCTCAGAAATAAACATTAAAAAAAATTTTTTTTAATTGCATCTCAAATCAGTGGGGAAAAGGACTATTTAATAAATGGTTTGGAGACAACAGGGAGCATTCTGGGGAAAAAAATACTGTTGAATCCATGCAGTTCAACATACACGAGGATAAATTCCCAATGAATCAAAGATTTAAGTGTAAATGTGGAGTTGGAAAATATTAAAGGTAATTATTATGAGAGCATTTGTTATAATTATGGAGTGGTAAAAGACTTTCTAATTATAATTTAAAACCCAGAAGTAATAAAAAATTTTTAAATCTTGTATTACCAAACACCACTGGAAGTAATAATGTTGAAAGGTAAAGTGGGAATCAAACAACATACTCCTAGAGATCTATCAGAAAAAAAAAAAAAAAGACCAAAAAAAAAAAAAAGAAGAAGAAGAAGAAGAAAAGTACAGAAAAGAAAGGCCAACAATTCAATAGAAAAATGACCCGAACAATTAACAGAAAAAGAAATGCAAAAGACTTTTAAACAGAGAAAAGATACTCGCAGTGCCTGGGTGGCTCAGTCAGTTAAGGGTCCGACTTTGGCTCAGGTTATGATCTCACGGTTCATGGGTTTGAGCCCCGCGTCGGCTCTGTGCTGACAGATCGGAGCCTGGAGCCTGTTTCAGATTCTGTGTCTCCCTCTCTCTCTGCCCCTCCCCCACTTGTGCTCTGTCTCTCTCTCTCTCTCTCTCTCTCTCTCTCTCTCTCTCTTTCTCTCTCTCAAAAATAAAAATATATAAACAAAAAAAAAAAAACAGAGAAAAGATAACTCAACTTTTCTCATAATAAGAGAACTGCAAATTGCAACAACACTGAGAAATCGCTGTCCACTTATCAGGTAGGAAAGCTCAAAACCATGGTACAGTATTCCTGGTGAGGCTGTGGCCAACCGGGTTCTACCACGCACACCGCTCTTAGGAGTACAAATTGGTACCAGCTCTCTGCAGGGCTCTTGGTGCTATTAGAATTCCAAATGTATTCACTCTTTGATCTAGCTATCTTCTTCCTGTATATTTACCCTGTAGATATATTTGCACAAGTGAGAAATTATGTCCACGTAAACTTTCCACTTCAGTATTGTTTTTAATAGCAAAACCCCCAAACAAACTATCTGACAATGGAGAACCGGCTGAATACATTATGATGTATGCATACAACGGAGTACTTTGCCGCCTAAACCAACATGGAAAATGTGCTCTGTGTGCTCATTGGCATGAAGTTAATTGGAAATGCTAATTGAAAAAAGCAAGGTTCTGAAGGATTGTAGGGCGTAAACAAGAAAGGAAAGTAAGAATATATATATCTGAAGTTGCTTGTATATAAACACAACGCTCTGAAAGGATGCAAGAAACTAGTCACGGTGGTTACCTGAGGGACAAAGGTGAGGGGTGGTGACAGCTGGGTGGATAAGCGACAGAGGTGGGAAGGAGGCTGGTCATGATATACTTTTATATTTGCAAAGGTGTTGAGCCCTGTAACTATATCCCCTATCCACAATTTTCAAAATGTAAAGACATATTATTCTTAAAAGCGAAACCCCAGACTGACAGATATTAGTATGTTACTTCAGCAATACTCCTTAACTTAACAATGGGTTCATCACGTTCACTGTCCCCCATGTGGTACAATGAATGTTTTCTGTCCTCATGTAGCAAAAACAGACAAGAGCAGGTGTTGTAGCCTTTGCTTCCCAGCTTGGTTAATGAGATGTGATTAGATACATTTATTCTTGGGCTCCTAACCCCTCACAGGACTCTGACCCACGAGAATTGCCCTAGGTATGATTCTCTCTCTGCTCATTGGCTTTGAGTCTCTACATACACTGATTTCATAGCCTCAGAAGTGTGCATTTCTGTACTTCCTTATTCGGACAAGTACAAAGGTGTGATTTTGTACTTCTGTAATTTGGACAAGTTAATATACACGGTAGCAACATTGGCAACCCCACCGAACAACTCAACACCATTGACAGTAATAATACGCCATTAGTTAATCTTGACAGCCTGTGTTTGATGCTTTTCATTTTTCTTCTTCTTCCTCTTCTCCTTCTCATACTCCTTCTCCTTCTTCTCCTCCTCCTCCTTCTTCCTCTTCTTTTTCTTCTTCTTTTTACAGAAGAACCGACTTCACTCTGCCTTATTTGTGCATAAGACAACCTTAAATTTTATCTGCAAAAGCATCTAAGACTAGATGGTTCTCTACAGATCATTGGCTGTCTAGCAGATGAGCATTCAAACCTGTAATTGGTGAAAATCATGAAATGAAAGAAAAGCTCCAAAATAGGGAAGAGAGAAAAGGGTAGGATTTAGGCAAGTGAATTTATTTTCCCTCTTATTTTGGAAACCATGGTGACCCAAGAGATTTGGTTAAACCACATAATATGCCAACCAACATAAATCAGAACCATCTTGGAAGAAATATATCCTTTTGACCTATTCAGTTCCTTTTCCTACCAGGCAAAATTTTCCCACAGAAATCAATCTGTTTGCCAGTCACAATCAAGATTTTCTATAAACCATAATACAATGGACAGATTGGCTGTCCAGTGGAAATGACCTTTTAATGCATGGTCTAGCCTTGTTTCTTTTTTTTTTAATTTTTTTTTTTATGTTTATTTATTTCTGAAACAGAGAGAGACAGAGCATGAGAGGGGGAGGGGCAGAGAGAGAGGAAGACCCAGAATCGGAAGCAGGCTCCAGGCTCTGAGCTGTCAGCACAGAGCCTGACGCGGGGCTCGAACTCACAAACTGTGAGATCGTGACCTGAGCCGAAGTCAGTCACTCAACCCACTGAGCCACCCAGGCACCCCAGTCTAGCCTTGTTTCAAATGCCTTAGTGTCACTGGGCATGGGGTTACAATCCTCAGAACTTCTGGGAAAATTTGAAAGTGAAGTTATAAATTAAATCATGGGTCTCCAGCCCAGAATTTTGGTGATTTCATCCCAGTTCAACTCCACCCAAGTGGATAGCCTATGAGCAGCATTTTTAGGAAATAAAAGCTAGTCTATATTCACATTTTTGTGATCTGCTTTCCTATCCATTTACACACTAAAATGGTTTTATTGTGCTGCCTTCTTTGAAAGAAAAGAGCATTTTGCATTCGTTAATGAGGCAGAAAATTCACCACACATTTGTAAATAATCACACCCTTCCTGGGCTTGCTTTTTTTCAGGACTGCATTCTTAACATGATGACTGTGTTCCTGAAAAGCTGTATATTGATTTAATTTTTCAACCTCTGATGAATCTTGTGTTAGTGAAGACGAGGATTTGAAGATCTGTTCTGAATTCTTTGTAATATGAACAGACCTTCCCAATTGATCTTCCTTGTAGGGCTGGACCTTTTTAGAAGGGTTTTCTTAAACAGAATGATTTCAGATTGTCAATTACTTAGATATGTAACGCCATTAGGTCCCAAGATTAAGGCTGTGTACCTTTGAGTATAAACTTCAGACTTAACGTGAATTTCCAGCTGACCTCAAGAGAATATAAAGATATATTATTAACATTATGTATTGATTATATATTTCACATAGTTATTTTATAGTTATATATTTATATAATATATAAAAACAGATATCACTATGTACATTATATAATAATAAAATAGCTATTATAAATTCAGCAACACTTTAAAAATTATAACATAATTAATTTTAAATTCTATGTTTAAAAAAATTTTTTTTCATTTTTTTTTGAGATACAGAGAGAGAGAGAGACAGACCATGAGCAGAAACAGAAAAAAATTTGTTTTTTTAAAGATAACTAATCAAAGATACAAATACATGTAATTTAAAAACTTTAATTGAATAGGTGGCTATGTCTGCTCCTGATCACAATATTCACTTTCAACCATTTGCTTTTTAAATTTTTTTTTTCAACGTTTATTTATTTTGGGACAGAGAGAGACAGAGCATGAACGGGGGAGGGGCAGAGAGAGAGGGAGACACAGAATCGGAAACAGGCTCCAGGCTCTGAGCCATCAGCCCAGAGCCCGATGCGGGGCTCGAACTCACGGACCGCGAGATCGTGACCTGGCTGAAGTCGGACGCTTAACCGACTGCGCCACCCAGGCGCCCCAACCATTTGCTTTTTAAAAACCACTTAATTGAGGTATGATGGCTAGGCAAAAAGCTGCATATATTTAATGTATACAATGTGATGAGTTTAGGGCTAACGATATACCCCTAAAACTATCCACAATGGAGGCCATAATCTATTCATCACCTCCAAAAGTTTCCTTCTGCTTCTTTATTTTATTTTATTTTATTTTTTCCTTTTGTGGTAAAGGCTACTTAACATAAAATCTACTCCTTACCAAATATTTAAGAATATAGGATGGTATTGTTAACTACAGGCTCCCTGTTGTACAAAAAATCTCCAGTTTATTCATCTCGCATAACTGAAACTTTGTACCCTTTCACCAACACCTCCCCATTTCCTCCTCCCCCCAGCCCCTGGCAAACTCCACTCTACTTTCTGGTTTCGTGAGTTTGGCAATTTTGGATTCCTCATAAACGTGGGATCACGCAGTCTTTGTCCTTTCCTGCTCGGTTTATTTCACTTAGCATTCCTCCAGGTCCAGCCATGTTGTCTCAAGTAGCAGGATTTCCTGATTTTTTAAGGTGCAATAATACCCAATTCTATGTATATGCCATATTTTCTTTATCCATTCATCCTTCAAAGGACGTTTAGTTTGTTTCCGTCTCTTGGATATTATAAATAACGTTGCGATGAATACAAGAGTACAGATATCTCTTTGAGATCCTGACTTCAATTTCTTTGGATATATACACATTAGTCGGATTGATGGATCAAATAGTAACTTTATTTGTAATTTTGTTGAGGAACCTCCCTACTGTCTTCCACAGTGGCTGCACCAATTTGCATTCCCACCAACAGTGCACAAGGGTTCCCTTTTCTTCTCATTGTCGCCAACACTTGTTTTGTTTTGTGTGAGAATAGCCATTCTAACAGTTGTGAGGTGACATCTTATGGTTTTGATTTGCATTTCCCTGATAATTAGAGCATCTTTTCATATACATGTTGGCCATGTATGTCTTTTTTGGTGAAATGTCTATTCCGGTCTTTTACCCATTTTTTAAATAGGGTTATTTGGTTTTTTGCATTGATTCGTAGGAGTTCTTTGTATATGTTGGCTATTAACTTTTTATCGGATATTTAGCCGTTTGTTTTCAGTGTTCTAGTAGTTGGTTTTCATTAATCATAATCATACAGTTATTTCTTGGTTTATGAATCTTGCAGTGTAACTATTGACTTTTTTGCTATGATAGATGAGCATATTATTTATCTATCTATCTATCTATCCCCTCCTCACCTATTCCTCCCCTTTCTTCCAGTTATAAGTATCACTATTTTTCCTTCTTTAACTGGTAATAGAAGTTAATATAAACATTCATATTATATTGTCATTATACTCAGTAATGTTACATCTGGTGAAATGTATAAAAGGATAGCCCACTTAAGCCTTTTCCTTTGAGATTAGCAGAGGCCATGACATTGCACCACAGAGAGAGAAGTATGATCATATGACTTAGCAATATGCTATATAGACAGAGTCACTATATATATAATGGGTGTGCATATACATACAAACATTTGCACATAGTGTATATGTATGTAACCAAAATAGCATAAATGCTATTTATTGATTTTAACTTTCGGATTCAATTTAGAGGTAAATTACGGAGAACCTCATCATGGTTGTATAAATTCTGTATATATGGTATAATTATACCTAAATGATTTTTAAAGCCCATAAAACCAGAATGTTTATATTTGAAAAAATATAACAAAAGATTTGAATTTTATTATTTATTCACTGACAGATAATGTTTGATGTATATATTGTATCTATAACAGCACTGCAACCCTCAGATGTCACTGGTTTCCGAGTTGTTAAATACCAGTTTACTGATGGGCTTGTTAGCAGTACCTCAAGAATTTAAGTATTTTCTTCTGTCTTTTTAAAAGGGCTTATGTCTGACATCCTTATTAGATTATAAGCATCTTAAATTCAGGAAGTGGGTTTCGTATAGCAGGTAATTAAGAAATGCTTATTGGTAGGCCAATATCATACTTCCTGAGGAATTTTATATACTTAACGTTCAAGCGATTAAATTCCAATAACATTTCTCAGAATAGCTGAGGGAACACTGTGTACAGAGATATTCTAGGTGATGTGGGAGGTATAGAAAGAAAGAACTTCCAGTCCACAGTCCTGAGGTTCACCCTGTATGGCTGGAGAGGCAGCCAGGGAAACAAATCATGTCTTGTATCATAATAGAGGCATGAGCCAAGTATGTGGGAGAAGGACAATGAATTCCAACAATGAGATCTTGGAGGACTTTGTGAACGAGATGGCATTTAAGCTGAGCTTTTAAAGATGAGTAGGATTTTGATAGACAGTCAGGAAGAGAATAGGTGTTACAAAGTCCAGGGAATTCAAGCAAAGGCAGATGGCTGCTCACCAGCTTTTACAATCCCTTTCCTTCCATGGAAGGCAGTTGTCCCTGGAAAGTGGCTACCCTTCCAAAGTCTGTATTTCCCAGTTCCTTGTTGCATCTAGATATGGCAGGTCACTGGGGGCACCGCTGCCGGGTGGCTCAGCTGGTTAAGTGCCCCACTCTAGATTTCAGCTCGGGTCATGATCTCACAGTTCACGGGATCGAGCCCCGAGCTGAGCTCTGTGCTGACAGTGCAAAGCCCGCTTGGGATTCTCTGTCTCCCTCTCTCTCTGCCCCTCCCTCTCTTGCTCACATATGCACTTGCTTGCTCTCTCTCAAAATAAATGAATAAACTTAAAAAAATGGATATGGCATGTCATTAGTTCTCACCCAGAGAGTGTTAGTGGAAGGGATATGTGTCATTTGAAGCAAGGCTTAAGAAACAGGTGTATTTTCCATCCTCCCTTTCTCCATCTCCTGGAGAAAAAGGAACCAGAGATGGATGAATCCTGGGCCCCCAAGTCACCCCAGGAACAAAGCTGCTGACCAACTAGAAACACTTGCCTTGAACTGTCCCAATGAACAAATTATACACCAGACCTCTACATTTGGACATTTCCACATAGTAGGTCGGTCTAAAGGCGGATGGAGTCATATTCCCTGGAATAAAGCTGGAGCTGAATCTTGCACCCAGGACCCGGAGGGAGAAGAAAGCATGAAGTGAGATAAACGGGCTGCGGTCCCATCATTACAACACACAACATTTGTGACACAAAGGGGGGGGACACATCAAGAGACCCTTAAGACAGTAAGTTTCTAATCAACTGAAATGTTGAAAGAAAAAAAATATACTTATCTCCTTCGCTACACATTTCCCTAAAAGGATAATATCCACTGGGGTAGGGGAGGCAAAACAGCCATGGCCTAGAGGTTGAGAGCAAGAGGAGAAAAATGTGCCCCTAAAAGGATGAGCCTCCACCCAAGGCCCGGTCTGCAGCTGAGAACCCTTAGTTCTCAGTTTCCCTGGGGCAATCAATGGCTGCCCTTAACACTGAGAAAGGCTGGATAATTAAATGCTGCGTAAAACTCTCCTCATTTCTAAGAGCTCACTGGGAAACCCCTACCCAGAGTGTCACTCCTAATAGACAGTACTAACAGTGTAAGTAACAGCCACTGGGGCTTTCTGGGCAATTCGATTGATGGGCGATGGGAAGTAATTGGACTCCCTCAAGGAGACCAAAGTCCATGTAGGTGACAGGCCCACCTTCTGGAAGATTGGCCCGAAATTCAATCAGAAAATAAATGTCAACTCTGATCATATCACTGGACGTAAGTTGACACCGGCCAGTTAACATTTAACCATTGGCCTTTAGGATAAGTCGAGAAGAAGATTTAAATAAATAGTGACTATTCCACTCTCAAATCAAATATCTGTTAAGACTTGTACATACAACTGCACACAAATCTACATAATTACCCACGATCCTGAAGCCTACACCAATAATGTATGTTGACACAAAGCACCCAGGGCTGTACGAGAATCCAGACACAATTGGGATCTACCACCTGGGTTTGAGAGCCACTAGAGTAAAGAGATAGCGTTTATTGTAATGATTTATGGAGAGCCACATTGGTAAGCACTTTGGAAAGAAGAGTAACCGACTATCTGTCCCATCCCTCGGCTTTTACTTCCCTTCTGAGGAAAACGGTGAACCATACTAGCCAACAGTCAGCCTAGAGGAGACAGGCACGGAGAAATAAACCAGGATCTACTTTGCCAAGGGCACGTTTCTGCCCAAACCACGACTCGCCATGAGATGGAGTATTTTCATGAATCGCTGGCTTTACCTTTTTAAAAATACCTGTCATTTTAAGGAAAAGGCTGCAAAGATTTTGAGACTAGCATTCTCTAATAAAGGACAAGGAACTGTGTGTATCCGGATGAGGTTTGTGTATCTGTTGAGTGATGAGCTTTCGTGGTAGCTAGAAATCTGGGGCCTGGATCAAGGGCAATTGTGGCTTCCTAAGCCTAAATAGGCAGAGCATGTTTACATTAACGCATTTAGACCACAGTGAAATGAGGTACTTTAACAGCATCGATACGGGCATCGTGGGCTTTGTACGTCAGACTGCTCTCAACAGTATTCGAGGAAGGGACACAACTGTGCCGTTAAGGGGCGGGAAGTCAGTGGGCAGGGAAACCATGAAGCAGCCTCGAGGGGGATTTATGAGACAGAGAAGACAAGTACCAAGATTGGGCACGGCACATACTTTGAAATATGCTTTGATGTTTCTAACACAATGCCAGGACACGCATGTGAACTAGAACCAGGAGTCTGACTGCAATCATCAGGTGGATGGATCTAAGCAAGCAGCTGGGGAGAGAAACATCAATTGCCCAAGGATATGTCTATCGCGGCATTTTAAAAGGAGCTATTTTCTCCTGATGCATTTTATAAAATAGTTCATGTCACAAACTTCAGAAATCAGCAGGCCACCAGATGTCCACCCAGCCCGCCAGAGTGACACTGGCCCAGCTGATATTTATGGATTTGCGGTCAAGAGAACAGAGGCCTACCTATGTCTGAGTACTAAAAGTTATAAATCAACTTAAGAAACAAAGAAAATGTATCTATTACCTTAAAATACAGCTTCATAACAGAGGAATAGGAAAATAAGTGTCTCAGAGCTATGATGTATATATGAGTCAAGTCCGAAAATCACTATTTAGGTTTTTAGCATTAAGACATTAACACAGGAGTGCCTGATGGGCTCAGAAGGAAGAACATGGGATTCTTGATCTCAGGGTTGTGAGTTCGAGCCCCAACTTGAGTGTAGAGATTACTTTACAAAAAGACATTAACATAATTTCTATTGCTTGGCAATAATAATCTAAGGGATCCAAAATAAAATTTAACGGTATTAAAAGTGTGAAAACTTTCAATATATTATTAAAGTGTAGAGTAAATGAAAAAAATAAAGTATTAGTTTTTTTTGAGAGAGAGAGGGAGAGAGGGAGAGACTGTGAATGGGGGAGGGGCAGAGAGAGAGGGAGAGAGAGAACCCCAAGCAGGCTGCGGGCTAAGCGGGGGCAGGGTGGATGGGGGGGAGAGGGTGTGCCGGCTGGGAAGGTAAATCTGTCTGCCACGGTCGCTGGCTCCTTCCTGCGTGCGTCTGGGCAACTCGCGAGCACATTCAGAGCTGCTGCCGAGAGAAGGAGGGCAGTGGGTAAGCCGCGCTGCCGGAAGATGATGGTTCATTACCCAAAACTGACTGCAGTGTGCTGAGAGGGAACCTTCGACGCGTTAGTGAATTTGCCTTTTATCAGAACGCTTCATCTCCCTTCTCCCACCGCCCCCGATTCTCCCCGGGATCTGGAGCCATACCCATCCCCAAAGTCAGCCACGGCACCCCCCAAACCTTCGTGGCATTAAGATGTAAGACACGGATTCTCTGGGGCCTGAACACCACCGGCCACGAGAGCAGATATGTCGGCTTATGGTCGCGCTGTGTCCGTGCCGAGCGCCCCGACTCAGAAGCGCCCGTGTGTTCCTTAACGCATTCATCTGTGGGCAAGCGTCGCACCCAGGCCAGCCCAATCCCCGTCAAGTCTACGCAGGCACCGTCTACACCAGCACTATGGCAGAGAACTAGAATACAAGCCGCATGTTTCCTTTTAAGTTTTCTAGAAGCCGTGGTGAAAACTAAAAAGAGGTAAAATGAATTTCAGCAGTTTGTTTTCTTTAAGCCAAAACATCCACATATCATTATTTTAACACGTAATCAATATAAAGACTATTAACGAGGTATTTTACATTCTTAAAAAAAAGAAAATCAAACTACGATTTTGTAATCGGGTGGTAATTTCACGCTTACCTCACATCTCAATTCAGACCGGCCACCTTTCCAGCACTCAGTCGTCACATGTGGCTGCTGTGACATGTTAGCACAGGCCCGGACATCCACTCCCCGAACCCATTTTCTGGAATGAATGTGAACACCTTACAGCAGATAATAATGGCTACCGTTTATTAAGCATTTATTTTACCAGACACCATAACAAGCGTGCTGTGCTAATTTTCTCATTTTGTTCACCCTCAGGTAATATTTCTTGGCCTATTTTAGAGCTCAGAAAACAGGCCCGACAGTAGTAGTTACTGGAGCAAGGAAAGAAGAGATCTCAAACCCAAGAATCCTCACTCCAGAGCCGTGGATGCCATGCCTTTGGGACGCCCTCAGAGCTCTCTGCTGTGCTCAGATTCCCCACACACACTTCACAAAAAAAGGGAATCCGGAGACAAGAAGTTTATTTTCATGGCTTTGCCCTCTACTGACTCATTTTCATGAGCTCCATTGTGGATTTCCCCTCGTTGGCTCTCCCACCAAAGACAAATGTCCCTCCACCCCTCTGCCCCTCCCACCCCCCAGTGCAAGAGCCAGCTGAAATTCTGCATGAGGATTAATTTATTCCTAGTGAAGGCAGCCAGGCATGTTGAGAAATTACATCCTGTTCTGATGCATGAATAATGAACTTGGAATAAGGACACAGTTACTTGTTAGTCTTGTCGTAACCAGACAATTTGGATAGGCAGCAGAAGTTTCATCAGATCTATGGATCATGCCAATGTAAAAAAAAAAAAAAACAAAATGGGCAAACTTTGCAGGTTAGATCATTGTTCTAATAGCACCCACCAATGTGGACTCTTTTGATAGATTGTGCAGATCGATAAGGTACACAAAAAAGAAAGATTTCAACTCTCCTGCTCACCTGGAGACTAGAAGACACAGGGAATGCAGATATCTATTAATAGCATCGAATAAAAAAAGCCCAGGGCCGCCTGGGTGGCTCAGTCGGTTAAGCGGCCAACTTCGGCTCAGGTCACGATCTAGCGGTCTGTGAGTTCGAGCCCCGCGTCAGGCTCTGGGCTGATGGCTCAGAGCCTGGAGCCTGCTTCCGACTCTGTGTCTCCCTCTCTCTCTGTCCCTCCCCCGTTCATGCTCTGTCTCTCTCTGTCTCAAAAATAAATAAACGTTAAAAAAAATTTTTTTAAAAATCCATGGGGTCAGGTTTCTTTCGTGTAAAGAAAGCATTTACGGATTAATGATTTTTTCTGCTGTGATTAAAAATAAAGAATTATGATTTTGAAAAGAGCCCTCTATCTCTTAGAGGTACATGCTGAAGTCGTTACAAATGAAAGTATATGATGTCTGGGTTTGCTTTAGAATAATCTAAGTGAGGGGGCCACGTATATCTGAGACAAGACTGACAACGCGTTGACAATGGTTGAAGCTGGTACATGGGGTATATTATATTCTTCTCTGTATTTTGTATATGTTTAAAATTTTCCATGATAAAAAAGTTTTTTTTTAATTTTTTAATGTTTTTTCATTTTTGTGAGAGAGAGAGACAGAGCGTGAATGAGGGAGGGGCAGAGAGAGAGGGAGACGCAGGATCCAAAGCAGGCTCCAGGCTCTGAGCTGTCAGCACAGAGCCCAATTCAGGGCTCATACCCACGAACCACGAGATCACGACCTGAGCCAAAGTCGGTGTGGTGTGTAACCGACTGAGCCACCCAGGCGCCCTCATGATAAAAAAGTTTCAACAAACCGATCGAAGAAGAAAAGATATCCTCAAAAACAGCCCTTCCCTGGTTTGCCATTTCTACCCCTTGGTTTTCTACCTGTTTGTGTGATCGTTGTCACTTTAGGACAGGATTCCTCGGCCTCGCCACTTTCGGGCCTGGACAATTGCTGTGGGGCCTGTCCTGCTCGAGCTGGGAGGTTAGCAGCAGCCCTGCCCCCTCTCCACCAGATGCCAGTAGCTCGAGAGAGAGCGAGCATCTCCCACCCCTCCCCCCAGTCCTGCGACAACCAAGACCAAAACAGCTCCAGACATTGCCAAAAGTCCCCGGGGGGAGCGGGAACGTGCAAGCCCACCCCAGATGTGCACCATCGCGTTAGACTGTGAACAATTTGAGGAGCGTTTTCGACTTCGGGTTCCTGGTGACTCCTGCAAAACTGGTACATAGTATCTGATAAACGCTCCAGCGATTCGCCTGGAGACCGTACCGGGAGCTGTGGGTAAAGCAAAGTAAAAAAGAAAATAAACATACAGAAGGCAGCACTGGGTGATGGTCAAGTGGTGACAAGGGCATATAAGCTATTCTTGAGAATAGGGCTTTTACAAAGATCTTTCTAGGGGCGCCTGGGTGGCTCAGCAACCGACTTCGGCTCAGGTCATGATCTCCCGGTTTGGGGGTTCGAGCCCTGCGCCGGGCTCTGTGCTGACAGCTCAGAGCCTGGAACCTGCTTCCCAATCTGTGTCTCCCCCTCTCTCTGCCCCTCCCCTGCTCATGCTCTGTCTCTCAACAATAAATAAATGTTAAAAAAAAAATTAAAAAAAAATCTTTCTAACTGATCTGGTTTATTATTATAAATAAGTAGAACTTATTAACTGAATTTATAAGCTACAATTTTTAAATTATGTTGTGTACAAGAAGTTGATTTTATATCTTATATGAAATTTTTATATTTTCTATAAAATGTGTGCATGACTGGTATTTGACTTCACTATTATTGCTCTCAGTTATTCAAATTTGAATTAAGTCAATTCTGCTTGGTCTGTGATATATTCAAATATCATAATAGTCACTTCTTCAGCGATCTCAATTATTTAAAACAGAATTGAATACCAGAGTGTTATAAGAACAAGGCCTCAAGCAGTCCATATAAGTAATACAAAGACCCTGAATTCATTTCTCCAGGAACAATGGATATACCCTCACTCAGAACTGAGTTACTCTTACTTTGCATATAGTTCTAACAAGGTTGGTGAGCTATTTCTTTCTCATTAAAAACCAAGTTAAGGCAGGGAGCGCGGCAGAGAATGCCAGAAACGAACACACTAGAAGAAGCAAGAAGTAATACTTGGTAGTCAGATAGCAAGAAACAGGTAAAAAGCAACATAAACACTCGACAGAAACAACACCAGCAGCAACAATAAAAACCAAACCTAGGGGCGCCTGGGTGGCTCAGTCAGTTGAGCGTCCGGCTTCGGCTCAGGTCACGATCTCACTGTCCGTGATTTCAAGCCCCGCGTCGGGCTCTGTGCTGACGACTCAGAACCTGGAGCCTGTTTCCGATTCTGTGTCTCCCTCTCTCTCTGCCCCTCCCCCGTTCATGCTCTGTCTCTCCCTGTCTCAAAAATAAATAAAACGTTAAAATAAATAAATAAATAAGTAAATAAATAAATAAATACCAAACCTAGTGTGTGATGTAGTTATTAAATGCACTTCATATCCTTTAAATATTCTAACTAACGGTCATTAATTCATTAACCAGAACAGAGAATAAAAGGCACATAGCAAATATTTGTGGAATAAATGTCCGTGACAATATGTCTCCGCCATTAGGAAAAAATGTAGTTGTGTTCATTATATTATGATTATAGGGGCATAAAAGCCAGCAAAACAATTTAAAAATATTCTCACTGCACCCAAAAAAAGGATTAGAGAAACGTTTTGTTCTTAGGGTGATAATAAACCTTATTTATATGGAAACCTCCTTTTTCTAGGACTGTTGTTAACACGAAAGATTATTGGGGCTTATTCTAGAAATAAGAAGTTGGTTTAACATTTGAAAATCAGTGTAATTCATTATATTAACAGAAATAAATGAGAAAAGTCATATATCCATATATGCTAAAAAAGCATTTCATAAAATTTGAGACCCAGTCATAAAAAACACTCAGGAGGGTCTCCTGGGTGGTTCAGTTGGTTAAGTATCTGACTCTTGGTTTCAACTCAGGTCATGATCTCATGGTCGTTGTGAGATTAAGCCTCTCGTCAGGGCTCCACGCTTGAAGCTGAGCTGCTTAAGATATTCTCTCTCTCTGTCTCTCTGTCTCTCTCTCTCAGAACCTAGTTGGCTCAGTCAGTTAAGCCTCCGACTTCAGCTCAAGTCACGATCTCACAGTTTGTGAGTTCAAGCCCTGCGTCAGGCTCTGTGCCGACAGCTCAGAGCCTAGAGCCTGCTTCAGCTGCTGCGTCTCCCTCTCTCTCCCCCTCCCCTGCTTGTGCTCTCTGTCTCTCTTTTTCTGAAAAATAAATAAAAAAACATTTTTTAAAAAAATTAAAAGATTCTCGCTCCCTCTCTATCCCTCTGTCCTCCTCTCCCTCTTCCTCTGCCCCTCCCCCATTGGTGTGTGCGCACGCTCTCTCTCTCTCTCTCCCTCCCCCCTCGCCCCCAAAACACTCAGGAAACTAGAAATAAAATATATTTAACAAAAAACCTAGGATATCACACTTAATGATGAAATATTAAATGCTTTCCTTATCAATTAAACAAGAAAAAGATATCCATTTTTATTCACATTGGTACCCCACATTGGGTGTAGAGATTACTTGAAAATAAAATACTAAAACAAAAAAAAATGCCCAATACTAATAAGTCACTTTTCTTAATAAAAATCAGGAAATTGGCCTCAAAAGAATTCCACCTCCTGTTCCACCTGTTAGGATTATAGGAACATTCATTTCGGGGAGGATAGACCAAATATATTTCGTGGAATCTCAGGATACTTAAGGATCTAGAAAGAGTGACATTTGAACTACACCCAGGGAATTGTAAACATTTTTAAATGCTTCAAGGTATTTTTATATCTCTTTCTAAACAATATTCTAAAAACATAAGCTTTTCTTTAAAGATTTTATTTTTAAGTAATTCCACACACAAAGTGGGGCTCAAACTCACAACCCTGAGATCAAGAGTCACATGCTCCACTGGCTGAGCCAGCCGGGTGCCCCAAAAGATAAGCTTTTAAAGCAGAATATCATATATAATCTATCCACGACCAAAGAGTTCTACAGCCAGGCTAGAGGTCACAGTCACTTAAATTGCATTTGATATATTTAGAACTAGCTATAAAATTATTTGTTCAATAAGCATGCTGAACACTTACCATGTTCAAGGAACAACAACAGACACTGTGAGCGTAAGAGGTTTTGTAAGCCTTTGTCTTCTACTCCAATGTCTTATAATCTATTTGGGGTGATGGAACACACAGGTAGACAGTGATAACAGTAATGAAAATAATAACTAGCTGGCATTTATCTAGCACTTCTTATATGAGGGACATTTTCTATGTTATTTCACTTAACCTAGTCCCCAGACAACTCTAAGAGGTGGGTGCTCTTGTTTAACAGACGTAGAAACAAAACTCAAGGAGACCCCACTGCACCCCTAAAGTCACTCTGCCAGAGAAACCAGGACGGGAGGTGTTCTGTGTATTGCAAAAGCCCGACCTTTCAACCAGCAAGTAGGCCGTGGTGAAAAAAGAGCCAGGAGTCTGGCATCAGTTGGAAATGATTGGATTTTAGGGGAAAACGTGATCAGGTGGCCCAATAAAGAAAGGCTTTGGGTTGGAAACCCAGCAATGTTGAACGTATTCTCAGCAGGCAGAAATAAGTACACGGAGAAAGAATATCAACAATGCATGAAGGCAGAAAATTCCAAGGCTGGTTCAGGAGATAGAGTATCAGCAAATCACGGATTCATGCTTAGAGGGTGGGACGGGGTCAGGTTAGGGGGTAGCAGAAGTTAAAGCACGAGTTTGGAAATGATCACGTAGGTGCTAATGAATTGAAGCTTTTCCGTGGGTATATATGAAGCAAGACTCCTTTACAGTCATAATCCAATATGCAAAATGGATTAAAGATGGGGAGAAACTGGTTAGCTGCTGGTCCTTAGTCCTAGCTGCATATTAGAAACACCTAAGCAGTTTTTTTTTTTTTTCTTTTTTAATGCCAATACTGGGGCCTCAGCCAGGTCCAGAATCTCTGAGGTTGGGACCAGACATAGAATGTTTTTAAAGCTCTTCTAGGTGATTCCAATGTGGTATCAGAGCTGAGAATCACTGAGATTATTGCAGTCATGCAGTGTATGTTTTTGAGCTAGGGTGATAGCAGGAGAAATGATCGAATGCCACAGACATGATGGAGGCAGAGGAGGAAATAATATTTGGGGAGAAATTATTTTTTAATTCAACTTATTTAAACTAAAACAAAAACAGGGGCGCCTGGGTGGCTCAGTCGGTTGAGCATCTGACTTCGGCTCAGGTCATGATCTCACGGTTTGTGGGTTCGAATCCCACATTGGGCTCTGTGCTGACAGCTCGGAGCCTGGAGCCTGCTTCGGATTCTGCGTCTCCCTCTCTCTCTGCCCCTCCCCTGCTTGCGGTCTGTCTCTCTCTCAAAAATAAATAAGCAGTAAGAAAACTTTTAAAAAATAAAAGCAAAAACAAAAACAGTTCACCCATTTCTCTCACCCTCAGTCCCCTGCCTCTGGTAACAACTAATCTGTTCTCTGTATCTATGGGTTTGGTTTGATTGATTGACTGACTGATTGATTGATTATTCCACATATAAGAGAGATCATACGGCATTTGTTTTTTTCTTCCTGACTTATTTCACTTAACATAATGTCCTCAGGTCCATTCATGTTGCCTGTCGTGAATAGCAGTATTTCCTTCTTTTTTATGGCTGAGTAATTTTCCACTGTATATATGCACCACATTTTCTTTATGTATTCATCTATTGTTGGACCCTTAGGTTGTTTGCATATCTTGTCTATCGTAAATAATGCTGTAGTGAACCTGAGGGTGCAGATATCTTTTCGAGTTAGTGTTTTGTTGTATCCGGATTAACTCCCAGAAGTGGAATTGCTGGATCGTATGGTAGTTCTAGTTTTAATCTTTTGAAGAACCTCCATACTCTTTTCCATAGTGGCTGTACCAGTCTCCATCCCCACCAACAGTGCCCAAGGGCTCCCTTTTCTCCACAGCCTTGCCAACCCTTGTTATGTTTTGCTTTTTTGACAATAACCATTCTAACAGTTATGATGGGATCTCATTATGGTTTTGATTTGCAGTTTCCTGATAATTAGTGATGTTGAGCATCTCCCTATGTACCTGTCGGCCACACGTATGTCTTCTTTGGAAGGATATCTATTTTTTCCCATTCCTTAGGTTGCCTTTTCATTTTGTTGATGGCTTCCTTGGCTATGCACTTCATTATGATTTTGATTACATTTCCTTCATCATCGGTGATGTTGAACATCTTTTCATGTGCTTATTGGCCATTTGCACACCTTCTTTGGAAAAATGTCTATTCAAATCTTCATTTTGACTTGTGTCTTTTATGTAACAAGTCCCTTTTAAGATACGATTTGTGTATATTTTCTCCCATTCTATGGGTTACCTTTTTCCCCCTTCTTTTTTGGTGGCATCCTTTGAAGTACAAAAGTTTTTTCTTTTGATGAAGTTCAATTTTTCTATTTTTTTTGTTTTTGTTTTTGTTTTTGTTGCTTGTGCTCCTGGTGTCATGGCTAAGAAACCATGACCTAATTCAAGTTAATGAAGCTTACTCTGGAGTTTTCTTTCTTACATTTAGGACGATGATACATTTTGAGTTAAGTTTGCATGTGGAGTGAGTAGAAGTCAAACTATTTTATTTTAATGCAAATATTCAGTTGTCCTGACACCATTTGTTGAAAAGACTGTTCTTTCCCTGTTAAATGGTCTTGGCACTATTTTCAAGAATTAATTGACCGTAAATGGAAGGGTGTATCTCTGGGCTCTGAATTTAATTCCATTAACCTCTATGTCTATCTTATGTCAGTCTCATACTATCTTGATACTGGAACTTTAAAGTAAGTTTTGAAATTGGGAGGTGTGAGTTCTCCAACTTTATTCTTTTTCAAGATCGTTTTGGCTATTCTGAGTTCCTTGCATTTCCATATGAATGTTAGCACCAGTGTGTTAATTTCTGGCCACAAAAAAAAAAAAAAAAAAAGGTAGCTGGGATTTTGATAAAACTGTTAAATGTTAAATCTATGGATCCATTTGTGGTATATTGCCATTTTGACAATACGAAGCCATTTGATCTATTAACATGGGATGTCTTCCCTCTTACTTAGTCTTCTTCAAATTTTTTCGACAATGTATCATCATTTTTTTTAGGGCACAAGTCTCACACTATTTTGTAAAGTGATCTTATATATTTTATTCTTGTCTTATGCGACTGTAATGGAATTGGGCTTTATTAATGTTTATATTTTTATTTTGAGAGAGAGAGAGAGAGAGAGCACGCGCGCACAAGCAGGGAAGGGGCAGGGGAAATCCCAAGCAGGCTCTGCACTGTCAGCACAAAGCCTGACATGGGGCTCGATCTCATGAACTGTGAGATCACGACCTGAGCTGAAATCAAGAGTCAGATGCTTGAGCCACCCAGATGCCCCTGAAATTGTTTTCTTAATTTTATTTGCAGATTTTTAACTGCTAGTAAACTGAAATACAACTGATTTTTGTGTATTCATTTTGCAACCCATACAGGTATATACACTTGTTGAGTCATTGAATCTTACGTGTAAGATACAATGCATTTTCCTGCATAAAGCTTACCTCAGTAAAAAAATTTTAAGGTTTTAAAGAAAATAAACAGGACTGGTTATTTTTAGCATGAGATTGTTCTACTAACTGGAAATACTGAAGGTTTATATAATTGGACTGATTAAGGAGGGCTCATCCAATGGAGAGAAGGAGGTTGTGGTATTCTATAGAGCACAGCTAATGGCTGTTAATGGAAAAATAAAGTCATTCCATATTGATACTTCAGAGAGTTAAGACAACTCCGTAAATCAGTAACTATGGTGATAGAAGAAAGCGTAGGCTGTGACTCGCATTACCCTGGTACGTTCCTTGTCAGAGCAATCTCGCAAACAAAAAAGGCTTTTGTTTTCTCTGGTCATAATTGATGAGCACCCAAGTCCCAGAATCTCCGGGCCCCATGTTCTCTCCTGTCTTTTTGCATCTTGAGGCACCTTGAGAATGAATAGAACATCTCCACTGTCTCTTTAACCACATCATGAACACTGAGACTCAGCTGTATGGTAATCACCGAGAGAAGTTTCAGCCATCAATCAAGAAATAAGGCTCTTTTGGTGCAGATCTTGTGAAAATATAACACCTATTAGCAAGTGTGCTTAACTACTGGGGCCGGCAGATCCGTCTTGTGTAGTAGTAAATTTTATTTCTTCTCGAGAGTTCGTGCCCTGAGAAACCCTAGCGAACGCTTGGTACCTATGCCATGTTGCCCATGTTTCTAGAGTTTACAAGGAAAACTTCAAGACCAAAACCTCCTGGAGACATTGATCTTATATTTGAAATTAGAGGAATGAGGACCACAGGGGGTAAAATAGGCCTCAGGGGCCACATGTGTTTTGAATATTTCATTGTAGATATTTCAGGATAATTCATCTTCAAGGTTCTTAGGCCTCATCAGACTTAGGTCTTACACCAAGGTCTAAGAAAATACTGTGTGAAACTAGCCAACGTTCATTGAAGACTATCTGTTTCTCTTCAGTCTTCTAATGTGAGCTGCTGTCATGTAAATAATCTAGATATTCCTGAGATGATTACAAATAATCACCCTTCAAGTACACTCTATAAAAAATGGTATTAACATTTGTTGAGTGACTGTGTTCCATGCATTGTTCTGGTGCTTTTAAACCTGGTCCCAAGTTTAATGAAATTTGACAATAATGCAAACAAATTTAGTTTACCCGCCAGACTTATTCAATAAATTTGTGTTCATTAAGAAGACAAGTGAAACATCACTGATATATACATATTCCAATATTTTCTTTCTTAACATTGTTTTCAGCCTCCCTCACACTACCACGAAGACATCAAAACCCTACTATCGCAGTTCTGTCCTTCTGATTTTCCCACTGAAGGACAAGAGAAGAAAATTCCGTATCTGTCATCTAAAATCTATTAGTAACTACTTTGGCTAAGCCTCGAAACTAAGATGCCGCGGATCGATTACACAGGAATGAGCTGACATTTGCTTCCTGCCAGGAGGCAATCCAGACAGATACAGAGAATTGGTTTTCTGAATGTAGTTACAGAGAGCACAATATTTACCTTTGTAAGGATCTGAGACTTAGGGAGCTAGTACGAAAAGCTGTATGTTGAAAATAAGGACTTAGGTTTTGGGGAATCACGGAAGGCCCACTATGTTTCTTCCATACTATCCTTTTGGCCAGCTTATTTGAATATGCCGAAACAAAAAGAACGTTCTCTCTTACTTCTGGCCGAGTTGCACAGAAGGAAGGGGAGGAGCTAAATCCTCAACCCTCTCCCAGAACCTCCAGAAGAGGAAATATTGAAATGTGAAAGCTGAAAGAGCCCTTAGAAGCCACACCAGCCACAGCCCTTATTTTATAGACAAAGAAATGGAGGCAAAGGTTGAATGCGACTTTTTTTAAAGCTTTTAGACCCTTTATCGTCCCTTCTGCCTGTGTGCCACTTACAGAATACATCGAGAAGTTTCGCTGGTGGGACTGGGATTCAGGTCCTCTGCGATAGAGTTGAAACAATTGTAAAAATGATTTTTCTTAGATGTATGATAACAAAATATCACAGAGTGCACACAGGACTGTGGACAGCAAGAGTCAGCATATTCCGTTTTCAGAGAACGACTATCTGTCTCCACCATGGCCCTCTAAGGAATTTCAGGTACATTCAGATGAACTGTCTTTCATCCCAAAGGCAATTTCCACCACTCGGGGCAATCTACTAAGGTAAGGTGCCCTGTGCCTCACGGTTAGCTCTGGGATTTGCCAGCTACAAACAGCTAGCCATAGGCTGGCTTGCTTTTAAGAATAACACTTGGCTTGGGGCACTTGGGTGGCTCAGTCAGTTAAGCGTCCAACTCTTGGTTTTGGCTCAGGTAATGATCTCACGGTTCGTGGGTTCAAGCCCTGTGGCAGTCTCTGTGCTGAGGGTGTGGAGTCTGCTTGGGATTCTATCTGCCTCCTTCTCTGTCTCTCTCTGCCCCTCTCCCCCCTCAAATAAATAAACTTAAAAAAAATACCGCTTGGCCCAAGGACAGACCTCTAAGGCAACATCCATCTACAGTCTTAGTATAAAATGAAATTACACTTTGAAGAACTTTTCCTACGACGTGAATTGTGATCTATTTCTATATACCAGAGATTCATGGCAGATATATAACTCTTAAATAAGAAAAATATGCTAAGCTATAAATATATACGCTTACAAAGTACATGCATATACAGACACTTATTTTGGAAGCTCTGCATTTCTTTTGGAATAATAATTAGGTTTATACTTCAGCCTGCTTATTTTAACAAAAAGAGCATATGCCTTTCTAGGAATATACTTAACTCTTAACCTGTCACTAAAGCAACTAAGTTCAATCTTCTGTTGTCCAGAAAAAAGACCAGTTTACTTTCTGAGACACCCAAAATACTGCACGTCCCTTTTACCAAAAGTCTGTATTACATAGGAGAATTCCAAAATTTCAGTTTTTCAGATCTTATAGCAAAAGCAAGTGTCCAAGCAAAAGATAGTGCTCCTGGTTGAAGCAATGAATTTCAACAGTATTCACCACGTTTATTTTCTGCAAATTGGGACACAAACACACAGCCCTCGGATTAGAGGTTGCAGGGAAAGTGGACTTTATCTCTCTTATTTTACGAGTGAATAAGATTGAATGAATGACTCATCCTGTTATGACTGTAGCACATTTAGTGAATATTTTCACTGGTAATGAGTCATAACACAGGTTCCAACACGAGGAGTGTGGCTGCTCACGCACGATGTGCATGTTCTGGAGTCTGAGACTCTGTGGCGCTACTGTCTTAGTGCTGCCATCTACTGGAGACTCCTGTCTCTGCAATGTTGACCAGATGGTTTTAAAACTCAGATGGCCTCCGAATAATTAACCTCACTTCTCGAAAAAGCCGGTGTTGCTACTTTGGTTGTTCCCGGTGTGTTTGCAGCGGAGAAAGCCTGGCTTTCCGATATATGAAAGGAAAATCACGAGGAATCAATCGTGGAGTGTTAGGCATCATTCCTGCTGTCTTGCACAATAGCTAATGGAAAGAGCCTCTCCTGATGTAAACACGCTATCCTGGCTTCTCCTTCCCTTCGGCCGTTTTACTCTGAAACAGGATCAGAGTCCATGAAATCCTGCCTCAGCCCTCCCACCTGCCTCTGCTTCTCTCTCTGCGTCTAGCCTCTGAAGCCACCACTGTCCCCTTTCCTCGACTCCCGGATGCTGCCTGCCAGCCTGGCCCCAGTGAGTGGGCAGGTGCAGGTTCGGAGAGCGGCTCTCGGGATGTCAGCTTGCCTGATGAGGTTCTGTGGTCAAGGTCATGGGCACGCTCACCATCGGTGGTACTTCCCTCCCCCCTCCGTACAGGTTCCAGGCCATTTCAGGGGAGCTCACTGGGGAGGGCACACTGTGGTCTGCTCCAGTGGCCGGCTCTGACCGCGTCCTCCCGTTCGGCCTGTCGTAACTCAGTGGCAACGTGGGAGACGTCCTCAGAGGCCCCGCTCGCAGTCACCAGCTCACCTTGTAAAGCCTCAGCTGTCACCAACCGCGGATCCTCCACCAAATGTAAATACTGGGTAAACATCCCATCATAGGAGGCTGCTCAAGAAAGGACTTGCCGTGGAAATAAGGAGAGGAAGTGCTTGTCGGTCAATCCAGGCACCGTCCTCAAGGTTCAGAAACTCAGTGACCTGCGTTCCAAGGAGAGACGTGTGTGGGATTGGTGGTTTATTTTTTATCCTCACTGCACCTCCTCATACAGCCTCATCTCACCCTTTCTCTATCCCTCAACTACAGAAACACACACACAAATGCAAACACAAACACACAAATGCACATGCCAACACACACAGACACAGAAACACACGCAAATATACATATACATAACACATACAAACACACCAAATGCGCACATACAAACACACAAATGCACACACGCACGCGCACGCACACACACACAGACACTCCTCTCTCTCCTCTGCCTTGAAGCCAAATGCAGGAGTCCTTGAATGACACACAAAAGAAGTTTTTAACGGGGAACTGCAATCTTTGAAGAAGGGAGAAACCTAATAATACAAATTATTTGTGGAAGTTTAATAAGCTGGATCAGCCAGAACGGAGACTGGACCAAGTAAATGTCTGCATCTTCCTTCTAGCCAGCATTCAGTTAACTGTGCCAGCTACTCAACTGGGTGCTGGGGATGATTCAGACATTGCTCCCGCCTCTCCAGCGACTCACGTGTCACGAAGGCTTGCAGACTCTGGATTCTTTCTCACATCCTTTCTCCCAGCAAACATTGACTGGCTCACGCTGTTAATTGCCAAATGTGAACTAATTCTGAATGCACGAGCCTGAATTCTCCAGGCGATTTTGTTTCTAGAAAGGAAAATACAGATGCGAAAAGACAAAGGAAAGAAGGCTTTACAGTGCACAAACACGAAACAGAGAAAGGATGGAATAAAAATGATCTATACTCACAAACCCAGATGACGAGGAGATGGGCAGGGGGCCCGTAATGGAAATAGAGAAGTCAGCAGGGCTAGTGTGAGGGGCAAGGTGACATGTGCACTTTGAGACGGAATGATGTGAAGTGACAGGGAGACATGAGTGTCATTGATTGGCAGACCTTCAGATGCGAGGGGCGGGGCTTGGGTCAAGAGTGGATGGTCAGACTAGAGATGGTATTTGGGAACAATCTGTAGGAAGGGGAATTAAATTGGCGGGGCGTGAGATAAAAGAGGCACCATGATTTAATTAAGTAGAAAAGGTCATTTCCTCCAAACACCGTTGGTCCTCATCGAATAAGCCATGGGAAGGCTGTCCTGAGGCAAAACTCTGGGCCAAATCCTTCCTTCTGAGCAACGAAGGGGGAGAAGAGGGGCACGGTGTGAAAAGGCAGGGAGTGGGAGTTCTGGCCTTAACTGGGGTGTCACTACAGCTTCACACAGCTCGGGAGGGGCATGCTCTCCTGAGTGCCTCCATAGCCTGACGCGGTTTTGCTGCCTTGTGTTGGGGCGGCCCCCACGGAGCCTCAGTCCCGGGTCCTGAGGTGTTCAAGGCTCCGAAATCACTGAAAACACAGCATCAATGTGATGAGGGAGCGTAAAGCAAGCTGAGGGCAAAGCACAGCTCGCCACCCCTCACTCCCACCCGAGTGGGATGTAGGTGACATTCCTCGGCACTCCCGGCTGCCCAAGGGCAAAGGAAAGGGCAAAATCAACGGTTAACTGACAGAGATTCCAGACATGCGGGACGCGGGTCTCCATCAGTTAACAAATGTCTCAGTAAAACTACAAGAAAAAGGCAATCTTATCAATAGCCTAATCTTCAGAAACCTAGAGACTCACTTTCCTGGAGCCCCAACATCACCCTCTCCTCCGGAGTGCTGTAGGGAACAAGGACAAGAAGGAAATGGCGGGTAAAATTAAATTTCTTTATAACCTACAGCCCATCGACAAATACTTGAGGCAAAAAGAGTCTAACATTTCTCCAGGAACCCCCTACCGCCTTAATAGTAATGCCTGACTGGTGGGAAAACAACCTTAGCCTGACAATAGCAAGGATCCTTTAGCATATGGAAGTCCTTCTGCCTCAACCTCCCCTAACTGCACAGTGTATAACCGGTCACTCTTCACAACCCCGGTGCAGCTCTTTCTGCCCACGGGTCCTGCCTCCACGCTTTAATAAAATCGCCTTATTGCACCAAAGACGTCTCAAGCATTCTTTCTTGGCTGTCGGCTCTGGACCCCCACTGCTCCAAAACTCCATCAAATGGACAAAGAACTCAACCACACAAGACACGAGGTGCACACTAGCTGAAATCAAAAGAGCCTTTTGCCGTGCTCGTATTGCCAAATCAGGACTTTGGCGGATGAAGTTCATTTCCGTGCCCGTTGTCTTGCCGATGCCCCAACTGACAGCCCCAGCTGCCTTCTGGAAAACCCGGCACCTCCATTCACACATGACACCGTTTCTCTCCTTTTCCTGAAGAGTCCGCAGCTCTCTGCTCCTGCTCCGCTCTTCTCCATCGCCGCAGGCTGACCTTCGTGCCCTTGTTACTGGCTCAGGCTTCGCAGTGTCTGGATCTCAATCCAGTGCAATCGGAGCGAGCCGAACGTCTGAGCCAGCTCAGCATGGGGGCTGTGACACCGGGCCTGCGTTCTATCGCCATCTCCATCAGCAAAACCCGTCATCGTCTCCATCGCCGCCTGCGTTCTCTGTCATAGAGGAGCTGTCAGCCCGCGGCCCCGCTTTGCCTCCACCTCCCCACGCACCGTGGAGCGGGTTTCTGGGAGCTGCTCGTTCTCCTTGATCAGCGTAGCTGCACGAAGCTCACCCCACTTCCTGCCATCTCCAAAGCAAGGCTGTGCACGGCCCCCCGCACCCCAGGGGGCATTTGTCCTTAAACCACCTGATGACGCTTCTTGGTCTCAATTACTTCTCAGGCAAGTTTTCCATTCTTGATTAAATGCGCCAGAGGAACTCCCCCAAACCCAAAACAAGTTTTAGGTCTGGGTTAATCCCTTTCAGGAAAGACTCTGTTCCTATAAATGCTGATGATCTCATTTCAGCAACATTTATTAGGTGCAACTTGTATGCCAAACTAAGAAGGCCACAGGATAATGGGAATGTCTAGATATATATTTAGAAATCACAAAATAGATATTTTGCTATCCAAGTTATTCAGGGACACATTACTATAGCAGAAAGAGGCCCAAATTAGGGATTATTGGGGATTCTGATCCCCATTCTGCCAATCAAGGCTATGGGAACTTTCCATGCCTCTGCTTCTTCATCTGAAAATACAGGGGTTGGACCTGATTTCTTGCTAATGTTCCTTTACGTTTTACCATGCTGGGATTTTTCTTTTAATTGTTACCTTCTTATGTGATGTGGTTTAGCAATTAGGAACTCCCAAGCTCCTATTTGACATCGGTGTTTGAGCTGTTAATAATGGAAACACTGATTCCCCTCAGATCAGCTTTGCAGATAATCTTGTGTTTTATGGAGATGTCAAAGAAGGAAGCGCTTTGCCAGAACGTCTGCAGAAAGCTTCGTCTTTCTGCAAGGTCATGATGTTCTAGGTGCTCCTGTGGCCTCTTATTTCACTCGGTAAGAATCTTATTTTTATTTATTAGCCAAAGGTGATGTGGTAAATTCCACAGTGGCTTATCCTCACTTCTGAGTTAGCATTTTTTTTTTTTTTTTTCAAATCTGTGCATCTTGTTTCCCGGGCAAATTCTCTAGGTAGAGTTTGAAAAAGCACTTTTAAGAAGAATACAAAGCAGGGGTGCCTCAGTGGCTCAGTTGGTTGAGCATCCAATTCTTGGTTTCGGCCCAGGTTATAATCTCACTGTTTGTGAGCTCAAGCCCCTAATCAGGCTCTGCCCTGGTAGCAGGGCCTGCTTGGGACTCTCTCTCTTCCTCTCTCTGCCCCTCCCTGCTCTGTCTCTCTCAAAATAAATAAATAAATGCACTAAAGAAAAAAAGGAAGTTTAAAAGGCAGTCCTCCAAGTGAATCCCAGACCCAGGGAAGGGGGTGTCTGCACTGACTCCCACAGTTCAGGGTCCCCAGCACTGCAGTGGGGGTGAGCCTGGCTCAAGAGCAGCAACTGGCCTGCGGGTGGGTCTGTGCCATGATGAGCCGCAACTTCTAGACCAGGTGTTGCCAACAGCTTGGGCGCATGCTTCCCCAGCAGCAGTTCAGCTTCCCAGGAAGGGTTCTCTGTTTCCCGGGCCAAACTCTGACACCCGAGAGCTTGCTCCAGACGGGCTCAGGCCTCAATCATCCTCTCCCTCTATTTCCCACGCGTTCCCCTATTTGGGGCAGGTTCTCCTGTCAGAACCACCCCCCCTCCCTGTGCAATGGAGACATTCATCCACCCCCAGGACCTTCTGAAGGCACCTCCTTCTCTAGGTCAAGAAATAAAATCCACAGGCTTGACTTTGTGAGAAATAAACCCACTGCCCCAATCAAAGGAGGGACACAGAGACTCAGAGCACAGTGAAGCAAGGCTTTAATCAACGTTCTTGCAAGACCGGGTGTCTGATGAACAGACCCGCTCGGGCACTTGCAGCAGACAATGTATCTCCTAGTATGCAAGTCCCTCCCCCTAGTATGCTCAGCCTCATTGGCTGAGCACTACAGAGGCAAATCCCTCCCCTGATTCCTCATTGGCTGAGCACTACACAGGCAAATCCCTCCCCTGATTCCTCATTGGCTGAGCACTACAGGGGTTACAGCCTTACCCGGAAGTCACCTGTGCCCATGTAAGGCAAAAAGTAGTCTGATTGGAACAAATGTACATTCCTTGAGGTGTGGCAGACACTTCAGTTCTTTGGCGCATGCTCATTGCAAAGCCCGCGAAAACTAAGCCCTCGAAATGAAGGGGCAGGGATTAGAACCAGGAAGTGAAGTGTCTAAGCGTTTGGGACTCTGGTTGATGCATAGGTTGTAAGGTTGTAATAGGTTGTAAATCTATTGTAAATAGGTTAACTAGACAGCACAGCTTTTATTTGGTATTTGAAAATGAATCCTCTCACTTCTCACAATTCCCACCTTTCACAAATAATTTCTAAATACTTGGGAGTTTTGGCACCAATAATTCAACGCATGAGTAGGATTTGAAAAACCCATCAGCAAAACGCAACAAAGTACCTCGCAGGTCCTGTGGAAGGCTGTATCGTACTTCACCGATTCCTTTCTCTCTCTTCTTGTATTCATTATTTACTCAGCAGACATTTACCTGAGGCCTTCCTGGGTCTAAGGCACTGAGGTTTCAAAGACAGAGAAGAGTTGGTTATGGTGGGAGGGACAGACATAAATACAGTAGACCACAACTGTTACTGGGCAGAAGTTGCAGCCATGGTCCCTGGGGACTGGATCCAGGTCTCCCCCCTGGCTCCCATTCTGTAATTCTGAAGGAGTTGTGGTTCTGCTTTACAGGGGAGAGAGCAGAGGCTCAAAAGGGTCACTCAATTCCTGCCTTCCAGGCAGAAGTGGTAATGATGTGGAAATGTTAGGGTTTGCAGCCTACTCTTGAGATGCCTTCCGTGCAAAAAGGTAGTTTTATTAAAGCATGGGGACAGGACCCTTGGGCAGAAAGTGCTGCACTGGGATTGTGAGGGGTGACTGATTACATACTTGGGAACTGGGGGAAGTGAAGACGCGAAGTTTCCAAACGGACTTTCATATGCTAAAGACTCACAGTATCCTGGAGGCCTAGCTATTGTCAGGCTAAGGTTGTTTTTCCCTCCAGCAAAGCATTGACTTTAAGACATTGGGAGTTCCCGGGGGAAGGTCCTACTCTGCCCGCCTCGAGTATTTGTCAGTGGGCTGTGGGTTATAAGGAAAGTTAATTCTATCTCTATTTCTTTTTGCCTCTGTTCCCACATCAGTAACATTAGCTTTGTCCTTTGGGCCACATCTAACACTGACGTCTCCTCTCTGAGATGCGGAAGTCTGCCCTGATCGTGGCATGCTGCTGTTAAAAAGAAATCCACAGGCTTTTCTTTTTCGAAAATGGGTGTTACTGAGACCAAGCTCCCAAACTAGGGCTTACCAGCTCAGCTGATGCAGTTTTTACCTCCCGCAGAGATGCGCTTTTAACCCCTCCGTCGGGAATTGTTTAGTCGAGGCTGGTGAGCCTGGTTCTGGGGCCTTCCCCATCCCCTGAAGGAAGGTGAGGTGACTGACTTGGTAAAACCCCCACCTTTCCCCCTAAGGGAAAGGGGCTTGGCCTGGAACAATCCCTTTCTTTTGCTAATCACGTTCTTGCCACACCCTCCTTCTAAAAACCCTCCAGATTTTACAATTCCTCTGAGTTCCCCTCTCCTTGCCAGGTGGGATGCTGCCTGATTCTCGAATTCATTAATAAAGACAATTAGATCTTTAAAACGTCCTCAGTTGGGTTTTTGTTCGTTATTTAACACTGCTGAAGACCACAAGCCTGCTGGATCCCTTCCCCCCGTCGAAGGGTCAGAGAAGACAGAGGAACGCCGTGTATGGGGGCTGGAACTCAGGGTCCCATGGCTCCTGCACCCTGCGCCAGTAACACCCCTTGGGCAATGGGTTGCTCAGAGAATCTGCCCCTTTCTTACATTATTCAAAAAGTAAAACCAAGGGAAACCCCTGAAGCTCTTCTAATAAATTCACCCAGACTTTCATTCCGTGAACACTCATTCATTGGACACGGGCCTTGGGAATACAGAGATTGATAAACTTGTCCACCATCAGCTGGAAGCCAACACAGACCACCTCTCAGTGCAGCGAGGAGACTGAGGAAGCTTGGCCAGCCCACACTCTTGTTCTGAGCCCAAAGGCAAGAGCCTGCTCCACTCACCAAGTCCTTCCAGGGCACCTGTGGGGGGGACCAGAGTCCTCCAGCGGCACTCCACTCTGCCATGCCCTATGTCTCTCCAAGCCTTGGTCCCAGCATTCCTGGCAGATGAAGGAGACAGTCCCTTGAACTCGGCATCGTCACCATCAAGCTAACACTCGGAGGACGTGATTGGAAGGGGGCTGGCGAGAGGGAGGCCCCCGGAGGTCCCGGCCATCTGAACGCGTCACAACACCCGGTGCAAACCAAGAATATCATCTCGGGGAAGATCAAGAAGACGAGCAGGAGGGGGAAGGGGACGTGTGCTCCCTGGGTCCTAGGGCTCCTCTTCTCCATTCCATGAGCTGAAGACATGGAGGTGACGGCTGGGAGAGGGCGGGCAAGACAATGAAGGGGCAGCGAGAGCAGCAGGGCCAGAGAGCCTTACCTGGATGGTTCCACACCGTGATGGGGGGCTGCCGAGCTCTCTGCCTTCCTGGAGTTCGAGCGATGCCTGTTTCATCTTCATGGAAGGGACTCTGATCGAAACACAGGTGTTGGGGTGCCCGGGTGGCTCAGTCGGTTGAGCGTCCGACTTCGGCTCAGGTCGTGATCTTGCAGTTTGGGAGTTGGAGCCCCGCACTGGGATCCTGCTTCGGATCCTGTGTCTCCCTCTCTCTCTGTCCCTCCCCCACTCGTGCTCTGTGTCTCTCTCAAAAATAAATACACATTTAAAAATTAAAACAAAACAAAATCCCACGGGGGTTGAAGGATGAATAGGAGCTCATCAGAAGAGAAATAACAGGAAAGGCATTCCAGATACTGGAACAGCACATACAGAGGCATGAGCTGGTTCATAGCGTATAGAATGGTGAGAAGTTAGATATAAAAGAGCATAAGATATGGGATGGGGACAGGAGGAAGGCGATATGGAAGGGTCTAAGTTTTCAGTGAGAAGCCAGAATTTATTTTTAGGAAAATCAATGTTCAAATGAACCCAAGAGGAGAGATTCTGGAGGCAGCCAATTGAGTTCATGGCTTCTGACCTGCTGAGAGGTGGTCTGGTAATGACACAGGATAAGAAGTCCGGTCAGTTTGGGGAACAAATCTGAGATACACTTGACACAGCTCGGAACAAGTTGAATAAGGAAGGTGAAGGGCGAAGGAGATGAGGGGTGTTTTTAGGAAGAAGGAAATGAGCTCCATTTTTAACATGTTCGATTTGAAACACCTAACGATGTCCCTCAGGAAGAGGAAATACGGGAATGTGACTGCAGCTCAATTTAGAATAAAAATAAAGCTTGAGGTATTGATTTTGGAGTTGCCGGGGTATACGGTGACAGTCGTAACTGTTTGAAGTAGGTCAGACGGCTCAGAAGGAGCATATAAAGTAAGGAGAGAAAAGGACACTTTCCCAGGTAATAAATGAGAAGAGAGAGGTCAGTAAGGGGATGACAGTCCCCAGGTTGAGGAAGAGAATCAAGAAAAAAGGGGCCATGGAACTCTCAACCCAGCAGATAATAACACAGGGCGGGAGAGCTGTGCAGCCTTAGAGGGGGACCGCAGGGCTCCAGGGCCAGCTCCTCAAGGCATGGGAGGGCAGGCTGCAGGGTGCAGGGTGCAGGCACAGACACACACACACACACACACACCCCCAAACAGACACACACATAGACAGACACACAGCATCCAGCCACACGGCAAGGCCTCCCTGGACACTCCGAGGGGAGAGGTTCTATCCCACCCAGCCCAGTTTATCACAGCAGCAGATTGTGGCCCTTCACGACCTAAAACCAAAATACTCTGCACGGAGCTGGTGCCCCACACGTTGGAAAGGTTGGAAGACACCTACCAGGCCGGTGTTGACAACAGGGAGGCGGACGGCAGGGGTCTTCATTCCCCTGGGTAGCACAGCTTTCCTTTCCCTACATGCAAATCTTCATTTTATCCACTCTGCAAGGCCCGTTCTTAAAATCTTTCTCTGATCCCTCCAGCTTGATGGGATCTTTCCCCCCAAATCCCCAATCCCCTCAAATATTTATTGTCCTAATTTTCCTCTGACTCTCAGTGCTTGCTGATCAGGCTCTATCCCCCTCTATTATTACTAATACTTTATGTACTACTGTAATCCTCCAACTAGAATATATGCCCCTCCCACATTATATCTGCCACGTGCACACGTATAAACTCAGTCGTGTGTCTAAATCGATGACTTTCCCGGGCATTTGGACATTCAGGAGCCTCTAGAAGTTTCCAGACTGAAGAGGGGGCCGGCGGCCTTTGAGAATCAGGTCACTCACACCCAGCGTATTTCTGAAGCCTCTTCCCTCTCAGGGGGGCTTCAGGCCAAGAGTGACAGAAGCCCAGAGCAGTATGAGGATATCCGGGGCTCGGAAACTAGAATAGAGCACTTGCCTCGATTATGAGGGCATGACTGACTCAGCCATTCGCCATTCTTCACGGATTACGATCTTATTAGTACTCAAACGTCCTGAGTGTGGCAGCAAAATTGGGAGACCACGTCACTTTTTAGTTTGATTCCCAGTAAAAGAAGGCACAGACAGAAAGGGAAGAGGGGGGACCGGCCATGAAGACCGTTCTCAGACCACCACACACGCCACACTCTACGACAGTGGTCCAAACCGTGGTTGTCATCTTGGCCTGAATCCTCACACTTGTATATATATAAGTTATATATATATTTTTTACAAGGGTTCCTGCTGTGTGTGTTCTGCACACAGGAAGGGGGCTCGGTGCTGCCACAATTCTGCTGCCTTGGTAACAGCTCACAGTGTAGGGGCACAAGTCTTGCCCAGCTAAATTCCTTGTTTAACTATCTCCGTTAAAGCAGATACACGTTTAGGGTTCTTGCAAATAGCCCAGGGAGGCAAACTTGTGTTTCCTCTTAGCTCTGCAAAATTTTCAGTGGAAAGGATCAGAAATTCAATTAAATACAGGTAATTCAATTCAGACAGAGAGAATCAGGCTGATGGCACATCAGGACACTACCTTTATTATAGACAAAGCCACTCCTGGAGAATGTGGCTTCTGTCTGTGGGAGAGTGGGCTTCCTTACGCCTGACCCCCAATGGGGCAGCTGGCCCACCGGGTCCACGCCCCGGGCGGACGCTGGTAAACTTGCGGCACAAGGAACCGTGTGGAATGTGTTCTCCCACCAAGGAGCCGGGGCGTCGAGGGGAGGAGGAGAGGACTGGGCTGCGCCTTCCCACGCCCCCCATCAGGACACAAGGGCTGTTGAAGCTTGGACGAAGGTACCCTCCTGCACGTGGAGACTGAGAACATGGAATGTGCAGGTTTGCTAAATGAGACAAGAGTTTCACCTACCGGCATACAGCTTCCCTTCTGTGTTCCACCAGCCCCTTTTGCTTTGGGGTAAAAGATGCACGGAGGGTCAGGTTCTAAGACACCAAATGACCAAGACTGCAGGGCTGCTCTGAACGAACAGTGGGTTGCTTTTAAGAGATACGCAGCTTGTACTCATATGCCTTCCCCGAAATCGTCTGCATCCTGCTCCCTAAAAAGAAAGACAGGATTTGAGTGGTGGTGAGCATCCCAGAAACGCCAGCATGGGATGGGTGACGATGGGCCCCGGGACTTAGTGAGAGACAGAGGGGCTGAGAGGGAAAGCCGCTGGACCAGAGCAGCTGGGTTCTGACGCTGGCTGCGTGTGTGCATGTGTGTGCGTGTGTACGTGTGAAGTCCCTTAACCTCTGGAGCCACTGCTTCTCAAACTTGAGGGCACTTGTCACCTGGAGAACTTGTTAAAAATGCCAAGTGCTGAGTTCTACCACAGCGATTCTGACAAAGATCAGGGACCCAATTTTTAACCAAGTGCTCCCCGCGTGAGTCTGACGCGGGTGACCCGTGGACCAGCGTTGCAGAAGCTGCATTTGGCCTCGCGTGGGGTAGCTCAGGGTGACGCCTTCCTGTGTCCCTGCCAGGGCCTCAGTGGGGATGAAGAGACACCACTGACGTAAGCCCATGTAGTCAATTTAAAGTCCTGTACAACTGCAGCATCATTCTGTGAATAAAGCCTCTGTTGTTCCCCAGAAAACCTTTTGTGGCCCCCACTAACATGGTCTAGATTCTTCCCTAGGCATACAGAGTATGTGGCCACAGAGTCTTTTGTGATTTCTAAGTCGCACTCTGTATTCTAATGTCTGTTACCTTCTTGATGTGTTTTTCTCCCTCTGTTTTCCCCAAAGTCTTCGCATGTTGGGTCTCACGTGCTATTTGTCAGCCACATCTCGAGTCACTTGCGTTTCTCTACAGCAGATTCTTTTTGAGCTCCCGCTCTGTCAGCCTCCTGGAGAAACCCGTCACTCAGAGACGGAGCGGGCAGTAGAGAGGTTTGCAATGGATTCGGGCCACCCCAGCCCTACGGAGTCCCCACTGGGACGTCTCCCGGGCCAGAGGACTTGTCCTACCTCGGTCGGTGGTGCTTTTGCTCCTGGCCCCCAGGGCCTCTGCACTCACTGCCCTTGAACTGTCTCTGGCCCTGGGTTGAGCTGACACGGTCCAGGGCCAGCCTCTCAACACGGGGCATGGGGTCACACCTTCAGTCTTTGCCGGTCCCCAGAGGAACGGGCTGGCAGGCAGAACATACCGGACCTCAATTCTGCGCTTCCCAAACTCCTCAACGGAAGACACACACATTGTCCGTGTTTAAGAGAATTCTCATCTCTTCCTCTTGTTCTGCCGTGAATCTACTATATTGCCTCCTCCCACGTGTCAGCCAGCTAACAGACTGAAATAAATGTTTGCCGAATGGACAAATCGGTGAATAAATGAACGGAACTGACAGGAGAGAGCCACTGATGTGATATCTAATCCCCGAGCTGTGTGGGGTCAGGGTGGGGATAGAGGCCACCATAAAAGTCCCCCGAGAGTGGCCTCGATCCTAGTGCAAAAGTAAATGCCACCGGGGGCTAATTACATCTGAGCCTTGGAGACTGTGTAACATTACCACGCTTTAAGTTATTGTCATTTTCCCATTTTAAAAATACATATTCACAGATTCCTTTTTCTGTTAATAACACCCTTTTCTGTTACTTTGTGGCTGGGATGTATTCAAGCCAACTTAACAGAGAAACCTGGCAGTTCCATTTTCCTGCGTTTGGGGGACGTTTGAGCCAAAAGAATTGTGACATCCTCATAAATACATAAGATATCTGTGGCTCGGGCGTCTTGGAACAGAAGTGTGGTGTGGGAGGTGGCCAAATTGCTCATGCAAGGTGGAAAGGCACTCACATCCTCCTCACGTTTGTCGAGGATTGACTCTGCACGGGGGATCTAACAGAGCGAGGGTGGTAGAAGTTCCAGCGAACAAGACGTCCTCGCCTTCATGAGATCATTGTCTCGAAAGAAAGGCAGACGGATCCACAGGCACATAGAATACCCTGTAACACCAGGTTCTGTTTTGTTGTGTTTAATCCGGGGGGAAAAAATGATTCTCCTCCCAGTGTCGTGAGACTCGAGGATGATTTTGAAAACTCTATTCATACTCGACACCTACTAGAACACTCCCACGGGAGGAGGTTCGTTCCTGAGTCACAGAAAACACGAAGAGGCAGATGGAACTAATAACAAAAGCTGGAAGATTCTATGGGTGCAGGGTCCGTCTTCCACAGCTGCCATGCAAGACAGCTGTGACATGGGAAGGCAGGGTATCTTCATATGGGCCAGACCTCAGGGCTAAAGGAGACTTCAAGTTTAAAAAGCAAGATTTGATATAAAGTTGGTTTGGAAGACGCTGTTGAAGCAACATACTGTTTAGCTCCGTCACTTCTCAAAGTGTTGCCTGGGGTGCCTGGATGGCTCAGTCGGTTAAGCGTCCAACTCTTGATTTCAGCTCAGGTCATGATCTCACGGTCATGGGATGGAGCCCTGAGTTGGGCTTTGTGCTGATACTGCAGAGCCTGCTTGGGATTCTCTTTCTCTCTCTGCTCCTCTCTCTCTCTCTCTCTCTCTCTCTCAAAAATAAATAAACTAAAAAAAAAAAAGGATGTGCAGAATCTCAGGTCCTATTCTAGATGCACAGAATAAGAATATGCATTTTTTTAATGTTTATTTATTTTTGAGAGAAAGAGAGAGAGAGAGAGACAGAGCACGAATTGAGGAGGGGCAGAGAGAGAGGGAGACACAGAATCCGAAGCAGGCTCCAGGCCCTGAGCTGTCAGCACAGAGCCCAATGCGGGGCTCGAACCCACAAACTGCGAGATCCTGACCCGAGCAGAAGTCGGAAGCTTAACCCACTGAGCTACCCAGGCGCCCCAGAATGTACATTTGTAGCAACATCTCCAGGTGATTCACGTGCTCGTAACAGCTTCTGCAGTGCTGGTCTAGATCCGAAAAGATAGAGCCCAAGATAGATTTGGAAAGTCTAGGTCTGGAAAGAAGCTATAATCTAGGACACAGCTGGAAAGAAGATAGAGGGTAGAGACAAGGGCTGGAGGAGACAGAACATGTAAAGATTGCTATAAAGGACAGTCTGGAGGGTGAAGCCATCTCTTGTCTAGGAAACCTCTTCACTGCATTTTCTGAGACCCTGACAGTCTGAAATCATCTGCCTTAACTGTAATAATAGCTATAACACTTATTAGTACCAGACACACTTCCAGGCAGTTTACGTGCAGCAACTAACTTCATCCCCACAACCCACAGAGTGGTGACTAATATTCTCCCATTGCACAGGTGAGAAAACTGAGGCATTGAGAGGAAGTGCCTCTCCCAAGCCCATACATCTAGCAAGCCCCAGAAATAGGCTTTATTATTTTTTTAAGTTTATTTCTTTACTTTGAGAGAGAGAGAGAGAGGGAGGGAGAGGGAGAGAGAGGTTGTGCTTGAATGTATGCGCAAGCAGGGGAGAGCAGAGAGAGGGGGGCGGGGGGGAGAGAGAGAGAGAGAGAGAGAGAGAAAGAGAGAGAGAGAGAATCCCAAGCAGGCTCTGCACTGCCTTCATGGAGCCCGAGGGGGGGTTCAACTCACCAACTGCAAGATCATGACCTGGGCCGAAATCAGGAGTGGGAGGCTTAACCACTGAGCTGCCCGGGAGCCCCAGAACCAGGCTGTAAACCCAGGCGGTGCCACCCCTGCCTCTGTAGCTTTTTATGGCCTTGCTCTTATGCCTCGTAGGATCTTAAGCTGCTTCTATCAGCTTCTTGTTCTTACTGTTTCCCTTGGAGGGTTTTGTCTGTTTGTTTAAGATAACCATCCTGGGGTGCCCGGGTGTCTCAGTCGGTTTAGGACCAACCCTCGATATGACTCAGGTCATGATCTCACCCTTGTGAGATACAGCTCAGCCTCGGGCTCTGTGCTGACAGTGCAGAGCCTGCTGGGGACTCTCCCTTTCTCTCTGCCCCTCCCCTGCATGCATGTACTCTCTCTCTCTCTCTCTCTAAATAAATACATAAACTTTTTGAAAAAGAAAAAAAGGAGGCGCCTGGGTGGCTAAGTCAGTTAAGTGTCCGACTTCGGTTCAGATCATGATCTGAGGGTTTGTGAGTTCGAGCCCCAGGTCGGGCTCTGTGCTGACAGCTTGGAGCCTGAAGCCTGCTTCGGATTCTGTGTCTCCCTCTCTCTCTCTCTGCTCCTCCCCCATTCACACTCTGTCTCTCAAAAATAAATACAGGTAAAAAAATAAAAATAAATTTTTAAAGCTCACTACCTAGAGATAAACTTTGCTAACATTCATTAATGGTTTTTTTGGGGGGGAAGGGGGGTTGCCTGGGTGGCTCAGTCGGTTGAGCATCCAACTTCGGCTCAGGTTATGATCTCACGGTTCATGGGTTCAAGCCCCGCGTCAGGTTCTGTGCTGACAGCTCGGAGCCTGGAGCCTGGAGCCTGCTTCAGATTCTGTGTCTCCTTCTCTCTCTGCCCCTCCCCCACTTGGGCTCTGTCTCTGTCTCTCTCAAAAATAAATAAAATGTAAAAAAAAAAAGAAAGAAAGAAAGAAAGAAAGAAAGAAAGAAAGAAAAGAAAAGAAAAGAAAAAAAGGATCACATCCTAACTCTGCTGTTCCAAGGAGGAATAAGGGGAAGACGCTGGTGCGTCCCGGGCCATTTCATCCTCCGGCTTCGTGCCCTCCCACCTGTCACTGTCATGTACAAATTGGCAGGCTCCAGGCTGAATTCAGTGTGTTTTGCTTCACCATAAGTGTTTTAAAACTCAGACATTTTCATACAAAAATCTGCATATTCACACTGCTCGCTCCAGATGGCCGCGGTACCCACGGCTCCCTGGCCTGCTTCATTTGTACACACTCAGTCTCCCCTTTTGTCCCCGCCTCCAAATGTGAGCGCCGTGAGAATGTGTGTCTCCATCAGGCATCTGGGTTGTTCCTTGAGCCTAGTGCCACGCATCGGGATGGAGGAGCTGTCGTTGATGCTTCTCGGCCTGGGCACCTTGGGCAGGAGCCAAATGGAGAGGAGAGGGGAGCAGGGCTCCAGAGGAATGGCCGAGGAGGGGAGAGCAGAGGAATCAACGCGGGGAATCCTAGACTTCGCAGGGGAGGCTTTTGCGAAATGACTGCAGATCAGGGTGATTCAAACACAGATCCTTACTTAGGAGCAAGCTGTTGGGAAAGCCCTGTCGCCTTTGAGTCAAAGCCCATGCGGTCGTCTGTGGAAACGTGCCATGTTCTATCAAGGAGCTGATTTCTTAATAAGTGAATTCATCTTCTCCCGTAACATGCTCCCCTTCATTCACCATCTGTCCCTTCGAACGTGCGTTGGTGGATCCCTTCCAAGAGGTTCGCAGGTTTAGAAGCGGGATGAATGCGCGAGAAAACGCTTCACTGCCAGGAGGGCTGTTCTGTTCCCCACCCTCACCAGTGTGCCAGCGAACGTGTCCTTACCTGTCCTGTGCTGCTCAGAAGCATGAGTATTCATGACACGTGGGTGCAATACCACGGTCGACGTTTTAAGGGAATATGGCCGTGCTCTGTCTGCGTTACCAGGGAAGCCGATTGCACCGTGACTCGCCGTTGGCCGGACCAAAGCCTCCGTATTTCCCACCTGTCAGTTGGGTTCTGGAATACAGTTGCAATAAGACAAGATTTAACAAGATTGGTGACTCAGTTCACTGAGTTTTTGCCTAAGTTCAAAAAACAAATCCCCACGTTAACACAAGTGATTATTTCGGTCCGCTGGAGGGAATTCTGTAAGTATATTAAATATGCCTACACCTTGCTTTTTCTACTGGGAAAATATCCAAAGGGAAAAAGTCAGAGTCAGGGTATCATTTCTGGAAGGAAGAAAACCGAACCTCCTGTATTTGGACACTTAGACTTTAACTGGGCCTTAAACTTGAAATCCTATCATTTCTCTTGGTCTCAGATTCTCCTTCTCTGTCTGCCTTTTGCGGTTCCCTCTCTCTTAAGCATATCTTTGAACTGTGTATTTGGTACCATTTATGCCACTTAGTTGCATCCTTTTAAAAAAAATTTTTTTGTAACGTTTATTCATTTTTGAGAAAGAGAAACAGAGCGCAAGGGGGGGGGGGCGGGGAGAGAGAGGAGGAGACACAGAATCCGAAGAAGCAGGCTCCAGGCTCCGAGCTGTCGGCGCAGAGCCCGACGCGGGGCTCGAACCCACCAACCGTGAGATCATGACCTGAGCTGAAGTCGGACACTTAACCGACTGAGCCCCCCAGGCGCCCCAAATCTTCATCTTCATACGCTCACTTGCACAGCACCTCCTGAGTATCTAAAAAGCTTTCGGACAGATGCTTAATCTCATGCGATCGTCTCAGAACCCTGTGAACCAGGAGCTACTATTTCCATTTCATGGGGAACCTGAGATGCAGCAAGAGAAAGAAACTTATATGGGACAAATGGCCAGTGGCAGAGCTGAGATTTAAAACTGAGCCCTCTTGGGGCACCTGGGTGACTCAGTTGGTTAAGCATCCGACTTCATCTGACTTCAGCCCAGGTCATGATCTCACAGTTCATGGGTTCGAGCCCCATGTCAGGCTCTGTGCTGACAGCTCAGAGCCTGGAGCCGGCTTCGGATTCTGTGTCTCCCTCTCTGTCTGCTCCTCCCCCACTTGCACTCTGTCTCTCAAAAATGAATACATGTTAAAAAAATTAAAAAAAAAAAAAGCATCCAACTTCAACTCAGGTCGTGATCTCACGGTTTGTGAGTTCAAGCCCCATATCGGGCTCTGTACTGACAACTCGGAGCCTGCTTGGGATTCCATCTCTCTCTCCCTCTCTCTCTGCCCCTTCCCCACTCTCACACACTCTCTCTTTCTCTCCAAATAAGCTTTAAAAAATAACATAAAAAATAAAACTAAAAATGAGATTTCCTGTGTGCTTTCTTGCATGTTAGAGTGTTTCAATGGATATAAGGACTTACCGATATATAAATATCAAGAGATCTACACGCAGACTTCCTGGAGGTGAATCCTGGCCCTGCCATTTACCATCCAGGGAGCTTTGGACCCGTTACACAGCCTCTTTGTGCCTCCCTCTTCATCTGTAAAATGGAAGTAATAATGTCTACATCATAGAATCACCATAAGGATAAAATAAGCTAACACACGGAAAGCACGTATGAAAGTGTGGACAGGACCCCGCACTCGCCTGTCACCGACCTAACACTGCTGGTGAAGGTTCAGCATAAAAGGCAGTATCCGCACCAGAATCGTATGATCGGGTGTCCATAGCTGAATGACCAGGAAGGAAGAAAACTCAGCAGGTTTTTTGGATATCAGTTTTCCTTAGCTCTCGTCAAAATGCCGTCCAGGCTAGAATTAGCAGAGGCCTGGGATTCAAATCTTTGAAAAGCTGGTGAGGGTGTCCTGTGAACTGCTCGTTTAAACAGCACATATAGTAGATGGAAAGAGGGTCCATTACTGCAGGCTCTTATCTCTTGCAAGGTTAAGAAGCTGTCTCTTCTAGAATCATCATTAGTCAGTGAAATAAAGGGTGACAATAGCTTACATTTCCACTTCAATCTTCTCACACACACACAAAAAAAAAAACCACAAAAAACCAGTTTAATCTGATAAGGCAAAATGCTAACATCTTCCAAAGCTCCCATTACACAATTCAAAGAGAGTTTAGGAGTTTTCTTTATTTCTCTTAAATTATTCATAACATAAATCTTTGAAATATTTAAACTCCTTTCTCCAGTAGTCAAAGGAGAATGCTGATGGAAAGCTCTCTGTGCATGCCCAAAAGGGACAGATCGATGCTTGCCGATGGGGGAGGGGGCAGGGGGAGTGGCACCGCAGCCTGGAGCGGGAATGGCCTCCCCATAGAACCTTCAAAGGCTTTCATTCTGCACGCTCTTGCTTTCTGGGACTGGGAATGCCTTCCTTTTGAGATCCAGGTTTTACCAAATGGGATTTACTTTTTCTAACGTTGTTCTCAAGGAAGAGCCTTTAACAAAACACAAGCAAAACGTGCGAAGAAGTGGGACCGTCCTCCTACAGCAAATGAAAAGTCGCTCATTAGCAAAACACCGGGGTGCTACCATCCAGACGCCAGTGCAGCTGGCACCAATTCTGAGAGGAGAATGATTCATTACCATGGTTACTGATGCCCGAAATATTACCTTCTGCAATCAGCACACACAAAGATCCTTTAAAGAGAGTGTAAAAATTAGAGCACTGTAAACAATTAGTGAAAATTGCCAGCGGGCACGGAGGCTGAACTTACACAATGCTGCTTTCAGGGCCGAAAACCAGAGGGGACCACGGCGGCACCAGCAAATCTTGCTCAAGGCAAAAAAAGACACTCCTGTTCAGGGAGCCAGCTGCAGGCCTCGCCCACAAACATTTCTGTACAAATCTGTTATCAGTCACCAGGACGGGTTAGGAACAGACCTATCTAGTTGGTAATATTTGTACGATCAGATTCTAGTTCATTAGACACATAATTTCATTTTTTCAAAATTTTTTTCACGTTTATTCACTTTTGAGAGACAGAGCACGAGCAGGGGAGGGGCAGAGAGAGAGGGAGACACAGAATCCGAAGCAGGCTCCCGGCTCTGAGCTGTCAGCCCAGAGCCCGACGTGGGGCTCGAACCCACAAACCACGAGATCATGACCTGAGTGGAAGTCAGAGGCTCAGCCGACTGAGCCACTCAGGCGCCCCTAAACACATAGCTTTTTAAAGCTTTTTTTAAAAAAAAATTAATAAACCTTATTTAAAATTTTTTTTAATTTTTTAAGTGTTTATTTTTGAGACAGAGTCAATTTTTGAGAGACAGCGCCCCAATAAACCTCATTTTTAACACCAGTTTTAAGTTCCCAACAAAATTGAGCAGAAAGCACAGAGATTTCCTCCCCCCACATTTGTACAGCTATCAACATCCCCTGCCAGAGTGCTACATGTGTTGTAATTGATGCACCTATAAAAACTGATGAACTTACACTCACACATCATTATCACCCAAAGTCCATGGTTCACATTAGTGTTCACTCTCGGTGTTGCACGTTCTACGGTTTGGGGCAAATGTATAATGACACGTATGCACCATGATAGCACCCTGTGAGTATTTTCACTTCCCTAAAATCATGTGTGCTCTGCCTGTTCATCCCTCCCCACCCCCACTCTCCCACCCCTGGCAATCACTGATCTTTTCACTGTCTCCACAGTTTTGTCTCTTTCAGCATCTCATATAGTTGTAATCATACAGCATGTAGCCTTTTCGGATCGGCTTCTTTCACTTAGTGATAGGCACTTAAGTTTCCTCCGTGTCTTTTCATGGCTCGATAGTCCATTCACCTCCTGAAGGACGTTTTAGTGGCTTCCGAGTTTTGGCAACTCTGCATAAGGCTGCCATAACAACCGTGCGCAAGGTTTTTGTGTGGACAGAAGTTTTTGACTCCTTTAGGTAAAAACCAAGGAGTGTGACTACTGGATCGTACGGTAAGAGTATGTTTAGTTTTGTAAGAAACTTCCAAAGTGGCTGCACCATCTGTACTCCCATCAGCAATGAGTGAGAGGCCCTCAAGGTCGGTGTTTGCAAAGCATCTTGGAAAATGCTCTGTGTCCTAACATTAATATTACAGTCCAGTGCTGTTGCTTCTTAGTAATAAGATAGGGATGCGAAAGTGGGAGGAAAGGAAGCGTGGTTGTTAAATGGCAGAAGTTTGCCTTTCAAACTGCAGTGGACTCTCTTCCAAGTCTTTAAATAGGAAACTAGATTAACTTCCATAAAAAAAGCTTTCACTGAGTGGATGAGTCATTCCCGTACATATCTTCTTCTATTTAAAGAATGTCAACACCTTGAGGCAATCTGTGCTTTCCCAAAATCTGGTCCAAACTCAGCAAATCCCAAAGCCCCACCCTGCTCTGCTGAAAATGGCGGCAGTAAAAACTCGGTCATTCAAATCTCTGATTTACTGAAATGTACCTTCCACCGTGTAATTTCTTCACAAAGAGGTGGCTAAATCAATTGGTAGTATAAACAAGATAATAACCTATAAGGAGCAGGCACTTTTGCATTTTGCAATGTAATTTGCAAAGTCAGTTAAAACGTTGATGTTTGGGGCACCTGGGTGGTTCAGTTGGTTGGGCGTCTGACTTCAGCTCAGGTCATGATCCCACAATCCATGAATTCGAGCCCCGTGTCGGGCTCTGTGCTGACAGCTCCGAGCCTGGAGCCTGCTTCTGATTCTGTGTCTCCCTCTCTCTCTGTCCCTCCCCCCTCTTGTGCTCTCTCTCGAAGTAAACATTAAAAAAATTAAAATAAAAAACATTGATGTTTATCATCTATTCTTTAAAGAACAGTGATTCATCAGTGCTTTATTAGTCACCAGTATGGTCTCAAGTGGATGAGATTTGATAAATACATGCATATATGCATTCTGTATATACATATACAGAAATACAGATAGAGATATAATGTGATTGCCACATGAGCAAGGTTTTTTGTTTTTTGCTTTTTTTTTTTTTGTTTATATTGTCCATTGTTTTATCCCATATTGTCCATTGTTTTATCCCAAGCACCTGGAAAAGTTGTAGCACATAGAAGACCATATACAAATGTTTATACGTATTTGTATATGGTCTTCTATTATCTACATTGCCTTCAAATACACACGCATGTTGGCATACATGAATGAATGAATGTGAAGGCTCTCTCTCCTCTTTTGAATTCAAAGAGTTGTTGACAGATTTTTGTGAGTTTTCTTTTTCTGAGTGCATGAGCTCTGTAAGGCTCCATGAAGGCTGGAACAGGGTCTCATAGTTCTGTGTATTTTTAGTCTCATCAGATTCTTGCTCTCAGCTTCGCCAATTTCTTTCTGGTCCACTGGGTCCTGGCCTGGCCCTGTGGGCTCCTTCTGCCTCACCCCGGATCTTGTGTCTCCAAACCCAGTTGGAAAGGGCCCTGGTTTCTTCTTTGCTTCTCTTCGATGTGCTTCTTTTAACCTCCAAAGAGTAACTAAAGGTGATATAACTAGCTTTTCCACAGTGCCAGTGGTTGATGTGCAATTATATGCAACTAACAGCTGACAGGGAACAAGGTCAGCTGTTAGGAAATATCCGTTGTACGCCAAGGCATGGTCAATGAAAGCAAACTGGCCAAAAGGCTGGGAACTGGCGAAATCGATGGGCTTATCCTTATGTAGCTCCCCAAACCGATTTCACCTGAGGGGACTGATCTAGCTGTCCCTACCCCTGATTTTTTTCTCTTTAGAAGAATTACGTAGGTACCTGAGATTCACGGGGCATGAGTTCAGTCGTGTGTCTGCCGGGACTTCAGGGCAGAGGCGTTAAGGACAGGTGTAAGAATTACAAGAAACTTCACCGATACAGGCTGATGGGGGCCTGCCCCGTTTCCCACAAAGTGAGGCTGGGGCTTGGCAGGTGTGGAGCTCCTGTAGGGACCCTCGTGTCGGTGCCTCAGTATCCAGGACACCTCTGCCTAGGGAAGAAATCGAAGAACAAAGGAAATTTCCAGTCCTACTCTTCTTCCTCAGCATGATGGCGTAGACAAGGGCGCCGGCTTGCAGCCCATCCCAGATGGATTAACATCTCTGCTCGCTACTTACCACTGCATCATTTCAGGAAAGTTGCGTAACCTCTGAGCTTGAGTTCCTGTAACTGTTAAATGACAAAAGTAATCGCCTGCCTCATAAGGTTGTGACAAGGATCGGCTGCCAGTGAGTATAGTGCGTGGGGTCCACCGGAAGCCCCTGGTGATTCTGTCTCAACTATTCTCCTGATGTGTTCTAACATGCTCTCCTATAAGATGTTACCGTCGTAACAGCGACTGGATGGACCGGCCCCGCGTGGGCTGCCTCCGTTCACTCCTCTTACCCACCCTGAGCGGTCTAGACCTTAGCACTCTGACCCGTCTCCGGTGGCTGACCCGACTCCACGATGCAATAATGTGAAACATACATATTTCATTAGAGATTTTATGAGGATTCAGTGCAGACGTCTCAGCACCCAACGCACAGCAGAAACAGTAGAATTTCCCCATTAAACACCCCAGTTCTTTCTTCGAAAGCTTCCCTGGACTGTAATCAACCTCACCTCTTCTCTTGAAACACAGATTCTAAAGACTTTGTCTGATGCCGGGAGCGAGCCAACCCCACCCTCGGCTTTATGCCCCACATCTCCCAACACGGGGCTGCGGTCGGCAAATCCCTGCCTGGCCCAGCGGCTGGTGTGGTTCCGGAGCCCCACAACTGTGGCCTAGTCACGTCTCTCTCCTCCTCTCTCCTGTCCTCCGGGAAGGAAGAAACACAAGGCAAACCTAGTGTGAGAAATGACATTCATTCGCAGTGTTTCTGGGGCTGCTCAAGTTTGCATGGCCAAGGGGTTCAGGGCTGCCCACGTCGGCCCCTGATTCTAAAGCCTTAACTTTCCGCTCTCTATGTTTCCCTTGGGCTTCGAGCAGACAACTGGTTTTTCTGTCCCATCCTGCTCTGGTGCATTTTAAGGAGAATATTGGAGATGTCCAAATCGACTCCCTCCATCAGTCATGACGTGAAGTGAACCAGAGTTCGAGGCCCTTGACTTCCTAAGAGTAATTGAACAAAAGGGATAGTTTCTCGGCAGACCAGACCCTCTCTCCCTTTCAGCCTCCTCCCCGGCGGGACTGGATGACACCTGATACCCTTCTGTGTGGTGGTAGGAGGTACGCTGTAAGCTTTACCATCCTTACTGCTCAGAGTTTGAATCTTGAGTTCCCCAACTTGCCACGGGGCACGTTAACTTAACCTCTGTGAGTCTCAGTCTCCCTACCTGTAGAACATGGATAGGATTACCTTCCTCAGAGGTTTATGGGTAAGATCCAATGCCTGGAACAGCACACATTCCCCACAGAGTGGCTATTGGTTCCTGATCTGGGCAGAGCTGGATTTGGGGATCCTGTGCCCATCCGACTGGCTTTGCGATGAGGGTCAGGTGGAGAGGTCGGCATGCCTTCCCCAGAGGCTGGCTCCGCCAGCACTGGGGCACATTCCTTTCTGCCTGGCTGGACATGGGATTTCATCCTTCACACCCTTTGCTTTCCTCAGATAAGGAAGAACGGGCCAGTGGTTCTCAACTAGGGCAACCGTATTAAGTCCCGCACCCCTCACCCTCTGGAGGCATTTTTGGCTGTCTCAGCTGGGAGGGGGTGGGGTTACCCCCTGCACCTGGTGGCGGGTGAGACCAGGGATGACGCTAAGTATCACACAACGAACAACAGGACAGCCCCCACAACAAGGAATTAGCCAACCCAAAATGTTGATCGCGCCGAGGTGGAAAACCCTGGAAACAGACCCCGTGTCCAGAATGTATGCGCTCACAGATAAAATGCCATTCTTTATGGGGGGGGGGGGGAGCTGTTGGAGGCAACTACGTACAAAGTATGCTCGTGGACAAATTCTCTGAAAAGAAAAACAAGAATTACCACCGGGAGGGGATGATATTGTTAGGAGCCAAGCTCCTAGGCCCTATGGAATGAGAGTTGGCGCAAAGAACCACACGGCACTCCGACGTCGGCAGAGAGTCTTTACTGGTGCACCAGGGCTCCCCAGTGTTGGAAAGCGGGAGAGCCCCGATAAACGGGGTCACAGGTCTTTTATGCTATTTTGAGTCTTATTTGCATACAGGCTGGTGGTAGGCTCTCTGCTCGGTGATGGTTAGGGTTGTGGGTAGTTTCGTCCCGGGGAAGCTTGGGAAATGAAGTTTCTTTTGGCTGATGCAACTTGGAGCCCGGGCTGCGAAGCGGCTAGGGACCTTTCGGTTAGGGTTGGGCGCGTAAGCAAGATTACAGAAGCGAGAGGAAAGCGGTTATCTATGTAGCAGCCTGTACAGCTCCCCCGGTGTCCAGATGTCTAACCGCAGAAATCCTGTTTGTTAACTATTGGGAGTACAGGCTCTGCGAGTGAGGCGTTTACAAAGTTGAAGGTAGGGTGGGGGTGTTTTAGTAAGCTAGACCAGGGGTCTCTCATTCCCCCATTTTCTTTTGGCATCGAATGAAACCTTTCATTCAATTGTATCTGGCCTTTCTGCATCAAATTGTCTTAGTTGGTGGTACTGTTGGGTTAGAACCAAGGCCTGGATGACAGAGAGTCTTTCTCTTATGAACTGTACCAAGTGGTTAAGGATGCGGGGTCCGAACATCAGTATTAATAGTAGGAGTATTAAGGGGCCCATGAGGGAGGAGACTAAAGTGGTAAACCAGGGGGATTTGTTATACTACCCCTCAAACCAGCCTTGCTGAGATTCGAACAGCTTTTGCCTTTGTTTGAGTCTCTCCCTCAGCTTGGCCATGCTATCCCTTATTATCCCTGTGTGATCAGCATAGAAGCAGCACTCTTCTTTGAGGGCAGCACATAACCCGCCTTCTTGTAAGATCAACAGGTCAAGTCAAGGTGTAAACCTGATGTGGGTTTCCCTCTTTGACAATTTTAGCTCCAATTCCCGCCCCCAAGCTTGTGAGGACCCACAGAAAGACCATTCCCGCTGGGGGTTTCATTTTGGGTTCGTGCAGGGACAGGGTGGATTAGCAGTCAGACACGGGAGAGTCTTATCTTAAGAGGGTTCTCCGAACGGTGGAGCTTCCAGGTTTTGGGAGTTTCTGGTCCAGGGGTTTTTGGGGCTGCTTTGGCGTGCGATGCGTGAATCCAGGCGGCAATCCCGTCAACCTTTATGGCGGTGGGCGTGGTCAGCAGGACGATGTAAGGTCCCTTCCAACGAGGCTCCAATCCTTGAGAGCGGTGCCGCCGGACGTACACGGAGTCTCCTACCTGAAATGGGTGGCTAGTTTGTGGATGTCCTGGCCGATACAGTTCGGCCAGGGGTGTCCAGATTTGGGCCTGCACCGCTTGCAGCCCTTTTAGTCGGGCTTGTAAATCAGTCTTAGGATCGGAGGGGGAGAAGGAATTGAGCAAGGTTGACAAAGGGGGGGGTCCCCCATAAAGGATTTCATATGGGGTGAGCCCGAAACGGTTGGGTGTATTTCTGGCTCTTAACAAGGCCAGAGATAGGAGGCGTCTCCAATCTTTTAAGCCAGTCTCTAAGGTCAATTTAGTAAGGGTCTCTTTTATTGTTCTATTCATTCTTTTTACCTGTCCTGAGCTCTGGGGCCTATATGCACAGTGTAATTTCCAATTAATCCCCAGTGTCCTGGCGAGCCCCTGACTTACCTGGGAAACGAAGGCCGGCCCGTTATCTGACCCGATTACCTTGGGAAGTCCAAATCTGGGGAAGATTTCTTCTAAAATCTTCTTGGCTACCACGTGTGCCGTTTCTTGTCGGGTGGGGTAGGCTTCTACCCATCCTGAAAAGGTGTCTACAAACACTAATAGGTACTTATACCCCGCATGGTGAGGCTTTACTTCAGTAAAGTCTATTTCCCAATAGACTCCTGGGCGGTTACCACGAGTCCGTTTTCCTTCCGGCACTCGGGTAGCCCCAGCGTTTACCTGTTGACAGACCTTACAGGCGGAGGTTACCTGTTCTATGAGGGTGCCTGCCTTAGGGATTAAGAAGTCAGTTTTTTTAATCAGTAACTTCAGCTTCTGATTACTTAAATGTGTCCAGGCGTGCATTTGTTGGATCATTGCCAGGGCTTCCTTTCGGGGAAGGACTATCTTTCCTTCTTTTTCCCAGTCTTTAGTGTCCTGATTCAGTATAGCCCCTATGGCCTTTGCCTCTTCCTGGTCTTCTGGGGTGTAAGCATATTTGTTGGTCGTAAGATTGGTTTCTTCAAGTTTTGTGGTCAAAGTCAACGTTTCTGCCACAGCGACTTGCCTGGCTACTTGGTCTGCCTGTCTATTTCCTGTTGCAATTGGGTCTTGTCCTTTCTGATGCCCGGGGCAATGAATTATGGCTACTTTTCGGGGAAGAAAAAGGGCCTTTAATAATGCAATGATTTCAGCTTTGTTTTTAATTTCTTTTCCTTCTGAGGTTAGTAGGCCCCTTCTTTCATAAATACTCCCATGTGTATGAGCCGTTGCAAAGGCATATCGGCTATCTGTGTATATGTTAGCCTTTTTCCCTTCGGATAATTCTAGGGCCTTGGTGAGCGCTATCAGCTCGGCCTTTTGTGCAGACGTGCCAGGAGGTAGTGATTGTGCCCATATGATGTGGTGGCCATCTACTACCGCCGCTCCCGCCCTCCGGGTACCTGAGTCGATGTAACTGCTCCCGTCCGTATACCAAGAGTGATCCGCATCTGGGAGCTCTTGATCTTTAAGATCTTCCCGTGTCCCATGGGTCTCAGCCAGTACTTGCCGGCAATCGTGTGCGCTCTGTTGGTCTTCCGGTGCCGGTAGCAACGTGGCAGGGTTCAAGGTAACCGGAGGTCCAAATTGGATGCGGTCTGTGTCCAGTAGGAGGGCCTGGTAGTGAGTTAGGCGTGCGTTGGTTATCCATCGGTCCGGTGGCTGCCGCACTACGGCCTCTAAAGCATGCGGGGTGATAACAGTTAGTGGCTGTCCAAGGGTTAATTTGGCAGAGTCCTTGACCAGCATAGCAGTGGCTGCCATGATACGAAGACATGGGGGCCACCCCGCTGCCACAGGGTCCAACTTTTTGGACAGGTATGCTACTGGTCTCTTCCAGGGCCCTAGTTTTTGGGTTAGAACTCCTTTGGCAATTCCTTGTTTCTCGTCTATGAAGAGGGTAAAGGGCTTGGAGGTGTCTGGCAACCCGAGAGCCGGGGCGGAAAGGAGGGCCTCTTTTAGGGCCTCAAAGGCTGACTGATGTTTTTCCTGCCAGGTGAAGGGTGCACTCTCTTTCGTGAGGGCATAGAGGGGGGCGGCTAGCTCAGCGAACCCAGGTATCCATAAGCGACAGAACCCAGCAGTTCCCAGGAATTCACGTACCTCTCTGGGGTTCTGGGGCGGCGGAATGCGAGCCACAGTTTCTATTCGCCCAGGGGTGAGCCATCTTTTCCCCTCACTCAGTATGTACCCCAGGTAGGTTACCTTGGTTTGGCAAATCTGGGCCTTCTTGGCGGATGCCCGTTATCCTTTTTCTCCTAATTCCCGGAGCAGATGTCTGGTACCTAGTATGCAGGCTTCTTTTGTGGGGGCGGCCAGAAGAAGGTCATCCACATATTGGAGTAGAGTTACTTCTGGATGTTGAGTCCGGAAGTCAGTTAGGTCCCTGTGAAGAGCCTCATCAAAGAGAGTGGGGGAGTTTTTAAACCCTTGGGGTAAGCGGGTCCAGGTTAATTGGCCTGAGATTCCTCTTTTAGGGTCCCTCCATTCGAAAGCAAACAGTTCCTGGCTCTGGGGGGCCAAGGGTAAGCAAAAGAATGCATCTTTTAGGTCCAGTACTGTGTACCAGGTACGGTCTGGGCTCAGGGTGCTGAGCAAGTTATAGGGATTGGGGACCGTAGGATGGATATCCATAGTCCTTTTGTTGACCTCCCTTAAGTCTTGGACAGGCCTGTAGTCCCGAGTACCAGGTTTTTTCACTGGTAAGAGAGGGGTATTCCAAGGTGAGCGGCAAGGTCGCAGGACCCCAAGCTCTAGAAATCTGGTAATGTGTGGCTGAATGCCCATATGAGCCTCCTTGCTCATGGGATACTGCCTGATAGATACAGGCATTGCCGTGGGCTTTAGGTCAATTATGATTGGGGCCTGGCATTTGGCTCGACCAAGCCCTCCCGTTTCGGCCCAGGCCTGGGGAAAGTCCTGCAGCCAGGCTTCGAGGAGGTTAGTGGTGACCGGGGTTTCAAAAAGTCTGTGTTCGTCTTGTAAGGACACAGTTAAGACTTGGATAGGCTGGCCATCCCGGTTTAGCACTTGGGCCCCCGCTTTGGAGAAGTGGATCTGAACTCCAAGCTTGGTTAGGAGGTCTCGTCCTAAAAGGGGGTATGGGCATTCGGGTACTACCAGAAAAGAGTGTGTCACTGTCCCTTGCCCTAAATCAACCGTACGGTAGTTAGTCCATTTGTGAATTTTTCTTCCTGTCGCTCCTTGAACCCAAGAGGTACGAGAGGACAGAGGCCCGTTTGCCTTGGTTAGGACCGAGTGCTGAGCTCCTGTGTCCACCAGGAAGGTGGTGGGATGCCCCCCTACAGATAAAGTTAGCCGGGGCTCGGGGGGGGGCTCCAGAGCCCTGACGTCCCTACTCGCTCTCTTCGCCCAAGGTGAGTACGGGGGTAGATTTCTTTGAGTCTCTAGGGCGCTTAGGGCAGTCTTTGATCCAGTGCCCGCGCTCTTTGCAATAGGCACATTGGTCTTTTTCTATTTTGGGCCGCCTCTTCGTTTCCCCTGACTTTCCTGTTCTATTTTCTGTCACTACAGCTGCCAGGATTTTTGTTAGATGTTTATCTCTCTTTCGATCTCTTCGTTCCTCCCGTGCTTCCTGCTCTTTTGCTAGCCTAGCCTCCTTTTCTTCTGGAGTTTCCCTCTTGTTATATACCTTTTCTGCCTCCCTAACTAGTTCCTGCAACCCATAGGTTTGAATCCCATCTAGCCGTTGGAGCTTTCCTTTTATATCAGATGCTGCCTGATCTATGAACGACATGGCCACGGTAGCCTTATGTTCTGGAGCCTCGGGGTTAAATGGAGTATACATCCGAAACCCCTCTAGAAGCCGTTCCATAAAGGCTGCGGGGCTTTCCTCTTTTCCTTGAATTATGGTCCTTACCTTGGCCAAATTGGTGGGCTGTTTCCCTGCCCCCTTGAGACCCGCCAACAGAGCCTGGCGATAGATTCGGAGACTCTCCCTACCTGGAGCCGTTTCATAGTCCCAGTCCGGGCGGGTGAGGGGAAACCCCTCATCTATTTCGTTGGGGAGCTGGGTTGGAAAGCCTCCAGGAGAACTTGTTGCCTTTCCTCTGTAGTCAAAAGGACCTGTAGGAGCTGCTGGCAGTCGTCCCAGGTGGGCTGGTGTGTGAGGAGGATAGATTCTATCAGTGAGGTTAGGGCCTGGGGTTCTTGGGAAAAGGAAGGGTTATGAGTTTTCCAGTTGTAAAGATCAGATGCAGAAAATGGCCAATACTGGATAGTCCGGTTGACAGTCCGGAGAGGAAACAGGGAAGATTGCCAAGTGGGAGGGCCGTTCGGGTCGTCTGATCGCCGGAGACGGAGGCGGGGGAAGAAATTGGGGAGGGGGAGGAGGAACTGGAGGCAGGAGGGGAAGTAGGGGCCACCGGGGTCAAGGCGGGGGCCAGGGGCGGATTATAGGGTGGAGGCAGTAAGAGGGGGTTGTGGGGCGGTGAAGTCTCTTCGGGGGCGTGGGGCGGCGAAGACAAAGCGTCTAGGAGGAGGGGGTCCCTTTGGGACTCATCGGGAAAAACCGGTTTGGGCGGATCTGGAGTTTGGGTTGAGGCTCGGTTTTTGGAGGTTTTCAGGGGAAGGAGGGTAGACTGAGATAGGGGGCAGGAAGGGAGGAAGTGTTTCATCCATGCCGGAGGATTCCGAATGAGATCCTCCCAAGTGAGGATATAGGCTACTTGATCTGGATGACCTTGTGGTCCGGGATCCATTACCTTCGTCTTAACCTGTAATATAACAAAGAGGTCAAAAGTCCCGTCCCGGGGCCACCCTACAGATAGGGTGGGCCACTCCGATGAACAAAAAGTTCGCCATCGACCTTTTCGAACCTCAACGGATAGATTGCGAGCTCTTGCCTGGACGTCCGAGAAATGAGTCAGAGTCAAAGATAGAGGAGTAGTCAGTGTCTGTCCCATGGCTGTGTCGTCCTGTCCACGCGTCCACACACGCACACTTACACACACACACACGAATATGACTACAATGTCGATACAGACCAGACAACACAGACTAGACAACAACCAAGGAGCCGCGGCCAGGTATTCAGATTCAGATGGCAGGGGAGGCCTGCCTTCGGATTTGGGGCGTCTGACGAACTTGTCAGTTCTCCTCTACAAGCACCACCGAGGCGTCCCTCGGGGCCGGGGTGTGAAGGTTCAGGACACGTCTGTCCTCCTTCAACACTCCTACTGAGGTGGCCGGCCGGCCTCAGAATTCACAGTTCAGAGACAAAACATAGAACACAATACCTGTGTGTAGACAAAGGCACAGAAGTCTGTCTTCAGTCAGTCCGTCAGTGGCCCGGGCCGGAGAGTCATCTACCGACGGGGCCGGGGTTCTCCTGCCTTCCCTCGCTTCCCGGCCAACGCACCAAATGTTAGGAGCCAAGCTCCTAGGCCCTATGGAATGAGAGTTGGCGCAAAGAACCACACGGCACTCCGACGTCGGCAGAGAGTCTTTACTGGTGCACCAGGGCTCCCCAGTGTTGGAAAGCGGGAGAGCCCCGATAAACGGGGTCACAGGTCTTTTATGCTATTTTGAGTCTTATTTGCATACAGGCTGGTGGTAGGCTCTCTGCTCGGTGATGGTTAGGGTTGTGGGTAGTTTCGTCCCGGGGAAGCTTGGGAAATGAAGTTTCTTTTGGCTGATGCAACTTGGAGCCCGGGCTGCGAAGCGGCTAGGGACCTTTCGGTTAGGGTTGGGCGCGTAAGCAAGATTACAGAAGCGAGAGGAAAGCGGTTATCTATGTAGCAGCCTGTACAGCTCCCCCGGTGTCCAGATGTCTAACCGCAGAAATCCTGTTTGTTAACTATTGGGAGTACAGGCTCTGCGAGTGAGGCGTTTACAAAGTTGAAGGTAGGGTGGGGGTGTTTTAGTAAGCTAGACCAGGGGTCTCTCAATATCAGATGATCTCAGATGGTTCTCTTGCGTTTTAAATCTTCCTATCGTGTGGTTTGGGCCATAAGTAAAGGAAAGAAAAACGAATCGTCCCAGAGGGTGGCACAGGATTCGGCTACTAATTTAAACAAGATGACCAGCACTTGGAAATTCACTGACCCTCAGACTCTCTCCACTCACCCAGTGGGCCAATTTGTCCCCACCCAACTCACTTTGCAAATGCACGAGATAGAATCACACCAAGAGAAATCAACATTTAGAGGGGCAAGAAAATCCATCCATGCGAAAATAATGTCAGTAGGGTTTTTAATATTCATTTAAGTTGTACTTCATTGTTCACTAAACCAGAAAATGACAGCAATCGCCGTGACTGGTTAGGTCACTTGGGCCAAAAAAATTTCGGGTTGCCTGGCTTTTCCTTTTCAAATTTTTCTTTTTTCCTTTTTTCTTCCCAGAAACTGTTCTTAACTGCCAAGTCATTAAAAACTGCCGAACCAATCTGTGCATAAAACACAACCGAAGCAGAACAGGTCAGAGGGAAAAAAAGGATGCACTGAAAACACCTTCTACATTATACGACGGATGGTTTCCATAATAACAAAAGAAAAAAGAAAATCGGACATTTATAATGAAATGAAGTGGCTGAACATCAGAAGACAGTCTTAAACTGAGGTGGAAAAAGACTCCAACACATAAGACAAAAGGCCAATCAGGGCAAGACGTATAAAAGTCCTATTCACTGACGGCCAAAGAACGGCTTAGCTCCCAACATACTATTAAAGAACCACTCACACCCCACACTTCTCCTTAGCTGAGCGTGGGAGACACAATAACTGCTCTTAGTCACTGTCAGCACAGGGGGGGTAATTTGCATGTGATTTCCATACAATCTTTTTGCAGGCAGATTATGGCATTCACAAGTCTGAACTTTTCATTTTATTTTTTTTCAAAGAGAAGGATCCATTGACCGGCAGTATGGACAGCTGTTGTTATTTCTGCCCCTAACTGCTGGATGTTTGCAAGCTCCCAAATGGTCCTTTTGATTTATGTTTTAACACTCTGATCAATGCAAGGAAACGTGAAAACCTAACCTTTAATCTTTGAGATGGTTGAGATGGAATGAGCTTAGCTCTCCACGAGAAAATGCCAAAGTTACGAAATTATAAACTACATTATTTATGGAAGAGGAGTATGTCTTGACAAAAATTAGCTTTAAGGCAGAATTCTGTAATGGGTACAGATTATTTGATCTGCCCATTCTATCCTGTCTAGTCTTGCTGTCTTGCTGTCATAATCTGTTTATTTATTCATTGATTCATTTATGCCACACTCCACAAATGCTTTCAGGAAGTGCACGCGTGCACACACACACACACACACACACACACACACACAGAATACTTGAGGTGATAAAGCTGAGGAAAAAGAATGAAGCCAGGGAGAGATTAGAATATAGAATATACACCATGAAGTGTTGTGAGTTCCTATGGTGGGTAACAAATTTGGTGCCAGGCTTCTTAGTAACCAAAGCAAAAAGCACATTCCCATTATTACAATGTTCACAGAAAAAAGAATGGTTCAGTTGTTCAGTGTTTCTCAACTATGAAACCTAAGAGAAAATTCTCTATTGTGCCTTGTGATGGCAGTTTCTTGAGGGATTTGTTAAGTAATCTAACAGTCGTGTTTTCTGTTTCATTACTTTCTGCACTTACCTGTATTGTTTTCAAATAGGTAATAGAACACAATTTTGAAAAATCACTGCCCGGGGCGCCTGGGTGGCTCAGTCAGTTAAGTGTCTGACTTCAGCTCAGGTCACGATCTCGCAGTGTGTGAGTTCGAGCCCCACATCGGGCTCTGTGCTGATGGCTCAGAGCCTGGAGCCTGCTTCCGATTCTGTGTCTCTCTCTCTCTCTGCCCCTCCCCCGTTCATGCTCTGTCTCTCTCTGTCTCAAAAAATAAATAAACATTAAAAAAAAAAAGAATTTGACAATAAATTTCATATATTGAAAAAAAAAAAAGAAAAAGAAAAATCACTGCCCTAGAGCAACTCACATATGCGCACAAGGAAGCATGCGTGGGGGCACTGGTCATAGCACTGCCGGACAGAAACAAAATAAATGTTCATCATTAAAAGAATGGATAAAGTTTGGGGCACCTAGGTGGCTCAGTTGGTTGAGCATCCAACTGTGGCCCGGGTCATGATCTCATGGTTCATGGGTTCAAACCCCACATCGGGCTCTGTGCTAGGCTCTGTGCTGACAGCTCGGAGCCTGGAGCCTGCTTTGGATTCTGTGTCTCCCTCTCTCTGCCTTTCCCCTCTTGCACTATGTTTGTCTCTCTCTCTCAATAATAAACATTTAAAAAAACTTTTTTAAGTTATTTCTGTGGGGCGCCTGGGTGGCTCAGTCAGTTAAACGTCTGACTTTGGCTCAGGTCATGATCTCACAGTTTGTGACTTAGAGCCCTGAGTTGGGCTCCCTGCTGTCAGCACAGAGCCCGCTTCAGATCCTCTGTCTCCCTTTCTCACTGCTCGTCTCCCCTCTTGCTCTCTTTCTCTCTGTCTCAAAAATAAACATTTTTTAAAGAGTTATTTTGGGGGCACCTAGGTAGCTCAGTTGGTTAAGCATCTGACTTTGGCTCAGATCATGATCTCACAGTTCCTGGCTTCCATCCCCGTTGGGCTCTGTGCTGACAGCTCAGAGCCTGGAGCCTGTTTCAGATTCTGTGCATCCCTCTCTCTCTCTGCCCCTCCCCTGCTTGTGCTCTCTTACTCTCTCTCAAACATAAATAAACATTAAAAAAAAATTTTTTTTTAAAGAATGGATAAATTTTGATATAGCCATACATGGGAATACAGTATAACCATTGAAATAAATAGATGAATTAGATCGACATTACTAACATGGATAAATATCAAAAACATTGAATTTAAAAAGCAAGTTAGAAGGTGATATGTATAGTGTGATTTAATTAATACAGGAGTTTAAATCTCCTTGAATAATACTATATGGTGTCTACAGAAACCTATAATTAACGAAAACACATAAACATGGGTAACAATGATGCAGAACAACTTCAGGATAGTGATTCCTTCCGGGATGGTCATGACACTTTGAACTCTACACGGGCATGCAGGGTAGCTGGGAGCTTCCACTCTATCTGTAAGACTTTTCATTTTTTTGGTAGATAGAAATAATTTTATTTTGTATTGAGGCACAGCAGGCATACAATCCGTATTACTTCCTCGAGTGTGCGATACATTAGTTATTCACATTATAAAATTAAGGACAGAAAGCCTTGTATGCAGGGGATATTAAAAATGTGTGTCTAATTTTGAATCTGTCTCTGATAGCACCCACGACCAGCTTTATAAATCTGAATGCATACGACACGAGACACATTTGGACAAAGTATTCATATGGGTCCACTCCAGATGCTAATTCACTCTACAGATAACTCACTCTTCACCTTGGTCATTGGCACTCCAGGGTCTGAGGCACCTGTGGATCTGAAAGACACTTCCGGAAGTACATTTATTACACTGGCCTTGTAAAGATTTCTGTTTCTTCTATTCTCCTTTAGAGCGAGGAGACCTTTTCTCTTTACAAGCAAGAAGACCTTCAAGCTTGTCTTTTGTTGGAAGAGTCTGAGCATAACAAGCTTCTTCTATGGCGAATCCTGTTACTAAATCAATCTCCATCCCTTGATTAATTGCTAATTTTGCCATTTTTATTGCAACAGGTCCCTGAGGTAAAAACTTTCCTGCCAGGTCCAAGGCCTTGCGTGGGCTGGGCAGCATTCCTGTCCTGGTTCTGTTCTAGAACGTGGCTGATCAAGCCCACTGCTTTGGCTTCTTGGCCATCGAGCACATGCGCAGAGAAGATGAAGTCTTTGATGAGGACCATCCCGATACCGCCTGGCAGTGGCTGTGACCCCCTGCCTCTGTTTCATTCATCACTGCTCTCATTTTGGAGACAAAAGGACCAACTTCACTGGGATTCACTTGGGCTCTCTTCTTAAGGTCAGCACCAGCACAGAATACTCCTGGGACTTCACTCCTGACTATTACCGTCCGCGCTTTTGAATCAGATTTGAAAGCATCCACAGCTTTTGAGAGCATTTTTATCAGCTTTTACTGCATGGGTTTTTGGCATCAGCTCTGTTTATTCCAAGCACCGCAGTTCCTCGGTTCTCCTCTTCCAGGTACCGAACAGGCTGCTGGTCCTCTGTCCTCACCTCAGAGCGGTACCCCTCCATGGTGCCGACCCCCTGGCTGATGGCAGGCACCCAGCCCCACCCTAGATGCCTGGCCCACCCACGGGCCGTCAAGGAACCAGGAAGTGCCGCCCCCAACCTGTGGGGCCAATGCAGGTGCCCAAGGTCCCAGGTGCCCCCGAGGCCTTGTCTAAGACTTTCTTTACACAATGATATGAAACAGATATGGCAAACCAACGAACAGTCTAATTTTTCTTGTGGGCACTTGGGTGTCTATCATCGTCTTCTCTGAACTTCTCTGTGTATTGAAATCTTTAATATTTAAACATAAAAATTTTAAATCATGAAAGGAAAGTTTGGGGACAGAGCTTGAAGGATCTAGAATGCCATGCCTAGGGTTCTGAACTTTATTCTTTAGGCATTAAGAATGTTTGTGCAAACTTAATTAAAAAAAAAAAAGTGAGCAGAGGACAGACTGGTCAGAGCTGTGCTCTAGAAAGATTACTCAACCAGGCACATAAAACTTCACTCTCTTGGGGAGCCTGGGTGGCTCAGTCGGTTAAGCGTCGGACTTCGGCTCAGGTCACCACCTCGCGGTCCGGGAGTTCCGAGCCCCGCGTTGGGCTCTGGGCTGATGGCTCAGAGCCTGGAGCCTGCTTCCGATTCCGTGTCTCCCTCTCTCTCTGCCCCTCCCCGTTCATGCTCTGTCTCTCTCTGTCTCAAAAATAAATAAAAACGTTAAAAAAAAATTTAAAAAACAAAACAAAACAACTTCACTCTCTTGTTCTTCCCATGATACGTACTTAAGTCCATCCGTATCCTCTGATGTCTTCCCTGCCTAGTCTCGAAGTTGTCCCGCCACCAGGCCCAGTGTTTCTTGTCCCAGCTGCAGCTGTGTGGTGTGGAAGATTTTGGTATTGTAAGGAGTGAATGGGAAAAATTGAGACCGAGGGCGGGGATGAGTTCGGGAATCAAGAAACATCGCTCCTATTAAGAACACCCTAAGGGGAGCGACATAAAATTAAAACTCAAAGCAGATTCTGTGCAAATCCCATGCCAATTCCCTGGTGGCCCAGCTTTTTCAAGTCCTGGCTTAGCTACATGTGATTAAGGGGAGCACATCAAATCCAAAAAGGCACACATGTCACAGACCCTCACTCATTCCTCATTGGGGACCATTCCAAAGTATGTCATTACATTTTTCCCAGGAGTAAATTTGCCTGCGCAGGAGGCTGTGGGTCACGTCAGCTGCTCGACTGGGGACTGCCTATGTCAGAAACGAGTGCCTTCATGGGTAAGTCGGAGGAATTTCCCACTCTGCACCCTGGCTATAACTCTGCTGTGGGTGTATCCCTCCCTTCCTTCCTTCCTTCCTTCCTTCCTTCCTTCCTTCCTTCTCTTTCTTTCTTTCCTTCCCTCCTTCCCTTTTTTCTTTCTTTCCTCCTTTCATTCCTTCCTTTCTTTCAGTTTATTTATTTTTGAGAGAGACAAGAGGAGCAGGGGAGGGACAGAGAGAGACAGGTAGGGACACAGAATCCAAAGCAGGCTCCAGGCTCTGAGCTGTCAGCACAGAGCCCGACGTGGGTGTGGAACCCGTGACCAACGAGATCATGACCTCAGCCGAAATCAAGAGTGGGAGGCTTAACCCACTGAGCCACCCAGGTGCCCCTGCGCGTGTATTTCTATCAACATTTCCTTATCCTCCAGGGCGGGCCAGGAGGTGCTTCTTAACAACAACAACAACAACAACAACAACAACAACAAAAGTTTCATAACGGTGCTGACGGACTCAACCAGTATTTGTGCTAACCTTGGGGCCCTCCTCACAATCCTTTTATTCGTATTTTGCTGTCTCCTCTCCTCGGTGCCGGCGGGGCTGTTTCAGACGGCCAGTCATCCGAAGTTCCTCCCTGGCTCGGGCAGCAGAAGGCTCCCCTTTCCACCTGACGAAGAACATAACGAGCCCTCCTCGTCCTAAACCAATGCCTGGGGTTGGCACTACACGTCCTTCCCTCCGCCTTCAGGGAAATTGGGTTAGAACCCGTCCCCGCACCGTCCGCAGGGCGGGCTCTTCGGCGCGCTGAAATCCCCCTGCTGCAGTGATTGGATCAGAGGCGATCACATGTCCTGGGGCCAGCCAATCAGAGTACTCCAAATCTGGGCCTTGGTGATTGGTTGGAGGATGAGTTTAAGGCCCAAATTGGTCTGGTCCAGCTCCTTGTCAGTGCGTGGGCACGCCCTCCTCCGGGAGGAAAACGACTCCTTTTTCCCTTGTCAGGGACTGGGCAGTGGTGTCCGAGAATTGGAGCCAACATTAGCAGAGGGGGGGAAAGAAACCAAGTTCTGCTGGCATTGTTTGAACTCCTAGGTGCCGCTCAGGCCTTGGACTTTTCACTACATGAACCAGGAGTTCCTTTTTCGTCCCAGGCAGTTTGAGCAAGGTTTTCTGTCACCTGCTGTTGGCCACGCGTGACAGCTCCAGTGTCCTTTCACACGCCCCAAAGCGGCCTCTGCAGTTCACCACACAGACCCTGTCACCGTCCTTCTCGCCATCAGCAGGTGGCCTGCCCCTCCTCCGCAGAGAAAGGGAAACCATCCTGCACAAAGTCCACACTTCTCTCTGAGTTCTCGTGCATCTTGACCACCATCTTTGTTGAACTGTCCTCGGAGGAGTACTTCCTCCTGTGCAGAGTGAGCTGGGCCCCCTCTGCTCCGGATCCTGTCCCTGCTGCCCTCCTCTGGGACTTAGCCTTATCAAGTACTCCTTCTTCCTTTTATCTTCAATCTCTCCTGCCCCAGTGGCTCTTTCTCTTGTGTCTATGAACTAAAAAAGAAAGAAAAGAAAAGAAGGAAATTAAAAGAACTTTCCTTCTTCCTGAAAATCAGCCTATCATCCTTTTTCCTTCCTTTACTTCACAACGTGTTCGCTTCAAAAAATACTCGCTACTCCCTGTACTTTCTTACCGTTCATTCACTTCTCAATTCACTGCTGCAATTAGAATTCTGCCCCTCTACTTCCCTGAACCTGCCAAGTGCAGTGGCCTAATTGCAACATTTCACTCCTCTGTAACAGTTGATTCTGCGGCTGTGTCCTCTTCTAAATGGCCCGTTGAGCACTTCCCTCATAGATTTTACTGCTTTTTTTCAGGGCTTCTTCCTCCATTTCCTATCGCTTAAGCCAACAAACGTGTTGCCTTTTCTGGATTACAAAACCTGTTGAAAAATTGACGAGGCCTATTGTTTGTTTCCCTAGAAGCATGTACTTTGCAGGGTATTGATCAAGGTTGTTAGCAACAAACTGAAAAATATACTCCAGCTGGTGGAATCAAAAGGGCTTGCCTGGGGCGCCTGGGTGGCGCAGTCGGTTAAGCGTCCAATTTCAGCCAGGTCACGATCTCGCGGTCTGTGAGTTCGAGCCCCGCGTCAGGCTCTGGGCTGATGGCTCAGAGCCTGGAGCCTGTTTCCGATTCTGTGTCTCCCTCTCTCTCTGCCCCTCCCCCGTTCATGCTCTGTCTCTCTCTGTCCCAAAAATAAATAAACGTTGAAAAAAAAAATTAAAAAAAAAAAAAAAAAGGGCTTGCCTAAGAGCACAGACAGTTCACATAAAGGTCGGGAGTGCGAAACTTCCAGGAACCCCGCACACGCAACGGAACTGCTCTGCCTCTGCCCAGTGAGAAGGCTCCTGAATCAAAGCCACCGCCACGCTGCTGGCACCAAGCAGCTCTAGCGGGAACTGTGCCGGCAACGCGGTGCCCCGCACCCTGTGCCTCTCTCCGCATGCAACTCTGTGCGGATCAAGTCCCTCATGAGGGCAAGTGTCCTCAGACGACCCGGTTTCCAATCAGGGTCTCTCCCAAGCTCATCTTTCTGGCAGAGCCTCAGTCTCCTACAGAATCCTGGCTTCAAAGGAGGTGAGAGATGTGGCTTCCACCTTTCCTGCTCGGGGCACTGTAGAAAGAGGCTAAGCAGACAGCGTTGGGCTAATCAATCAGCTGTATCACCATGTATGCGTAAACGCAAACTTCAAACACTGAAGAAACACATTTTAAATGTTGATGTTCCTGAGTGCTTTAGTCATGATTTCTTTCTTTCTTTCTTTCTTTCTTTCTTTCTTTCTTTCTTTCTTTCTTTCTTTCTTCTTTCTTTCTTTCTTTCTTTCCTTTTTTTTTTTTTTTTTTTTTGGTTACAAGTGTCAGATCACAATCGAAATTGCCTTTGTTATTATTTTTTTAATCTTTATTTTTGAGAGAGAGAGACAGAGTGCGAGTGGGGGGAGGAACAGAGAGAGAGGGAGACACAAAATCCGAAGCAGTCTCCAGGCTCCGAGCTGTCGGCACAGAGCCCGACGCGGGGCTTGAACTCATCAACCGTGAGATCGTGACCTTAGCTGAAGTTGGATGCTTAACCAACTGAGCCACCCAGGCGCCCCTGAAATTGCCTTTCATAGGAGAAGGAATTTATTGGCTCAGACAAGAAGTGCAAGAACAGAGCTAGCTTTGTCAGAACATGTCCACTCAGGGTCTCTGTTATTGTCTTAGCTCTGTTCCCCACTGCTTCTCTCTCAGGCAAGATGCTCCTGCAGTGACTAGCTGGCCAACAGCAATTCCCTGTTCATATCCTACTTGTACAGCAACCCCAGCAGACAGAGAGCCTCCTTTCCCAAGTAGTTTTAGCAGAAGACCCAGAGTGACGTCTCCTTGGACTCGTGAGTCAGATGCTCCTCTTTGAATCAACCATCGTGACCAGGTTCGCAGCACTCTGACGCACCACGTTTGAGTGATGTGTCCCATCTTAGGTCCAGAATGTGGGGCCATCCCTATATGAACACGTCGAACTGAGGGGTGGGAATGGAGCTGCTTTCCAGAGGAAATAGTGTGTTGTTACCCAGAGGAGGGAGAATGGATCCTGGAAAGGCGAATTGAAGAGCTGTCCCTTCCACCAGAATTCTGCATCCCGCCTTCTGTTCCAGATTCCCTCGGGATAATCTCAACTACTTCTGTGGTTTCAACTACTGTCTGATTTAGGACGCTCTTGTCTGGAATAAACCTTACTTTGATTTTTTTTCATCCAGTGAAATAGAAAATTCAACAACAGACATAGTGCATTTGAGGGGCACCTGGGTGACTCAGTTGTTAAGCATCTGACTTATCAGGTCTTGATCTCACGGTTCGTGAGTTTGAGCCCTGCTTTGGGTGAGCCCTGCTTCTCTCTCTCTCTCTCCTTCTCTCTCCCCCCATCCGTCTGCCTCTTGTGGGATTCTCTCTCTCTCTCTCTCTCTCTCTCTGCCCCTCACGCACTTGTGCCCTCTCTCTCAAAACAAAACAAAACAAAAACAGTGCATTTGAAAGGAATTTTTTTAGAGGGATTTTTTAGGAGGAAGGGCACAGTCTTTTTTCCCCCTATTTAAAAACATGTTAAACGACATTCTGAAATGACTCACAGTGCTTCTGGTCCTCTACTAAAAATGGAACTGTTCGCTGTCAGATAATCCAGTTTATTTTGCCCAAATGGTGGACACAGACATTTTTGTCCACAAGGGGAATATTATTTTTTAATTTTTTTAAGTTTGTTCATTTTTTTGAGGGAGGGAGGGGCAGAGAGAGAGGGAGAGAGAATCCCAAGTGGGCTCCAGACTTGAACTCATGAACCATGAGATCACGACCTGAGCTGAAATCAAAAGTCGGTCACTTAACCAACTGAGCCACCCAGGGGCCCCCACAAAGCGAATATTTTTTAAAATATATTTATTCTTCTTCTTCAGGAACAGGCCTCTTGATCCTTGGGATCTTCAATTGAGATATTTAATTATTCATTTATCTCATCTAAGGAAGGTTCAATGGTCATATCTAATCTCAGTTGTCTTAATTCCCAACAAGCATGATTTTGAGCAATTCTGTCAGGGTTGTATTTTCTCTTCCCTTAGAGTAGCTTATCTTCTGGGAAGGAGGCACACAGATCTGAGTAGGTGACTACCTTAACACCAATTTCTTTAAACGTGTTCCAGGGATAGATGAAAAAATGCATTATGACCTGGTGTTATCTGTCGGTATCCAAAGCAGGATCTCCACCCAGATCCAGGTTCTTTATTTCGTTTTAATGTTTTAATTTATTTTTGAGAGAGAGAGTGTGTGAGCAGGGGAGGGGCAGGAGAGAGGGAGACAGAGGATCCGAAGCAGGCTCCACGCTGATAGCAGCAAACTTGATGCAGGAATTGAACTCACAAACCGTGAGATCATGACCTGAGCCGAAGTCGGATGCTCAACCGACTGAGCCACCCAGGTGCCCCTCCAATTTCCTATCTTTAAAGAGCATTTTTATCTCAAGGTCCTGAAAACATCACAACTCAACACACCTCGAATGAACTCATCTTTAACGTTTGCTTTTTGTTCAATATTCCCTATTTCAAGTAATTACTAGCTATCTTTCAACAAATTAGAAATTTCTGAATTGTCTGTCATCTCTCTCTGCTTTCATATCCAATGGGTCATCAAGTATTGCTAGTTCCTCCTGAATCTGTCTTGAACCTGTATCTTTCCATCCTCCTCTGCACGAGCCTGAATGTTTTTAAGATTTTTTTAAACATTTATTTATTTTTTAGAGACAGAGAGAGACAGAGCATGAGCAGGGGAGGGGGAGAGAGAGGGAGACACAGAATCCAAAGCAGGCTCCAGGCTCCGAGGCATCAGCACAGAGCCTGACGTGGGGCTCGAACTCACAAACCGCGAGATCATGACCTGAGCCAAAGTCGGACACTTAACCCACTGAGCCACCCAGGCGCCCCTGCACAAGCCTTAATTAAGAACGCCCTTTTCAGGAATTGCGGGCGACTTACTTGGACATATAGCAAAAGCCTGAAATGCTCTTCTGCATTCCATCTATCACTGGAAAGGAGAACCAGACAAGGAGCTGACTTCATTCAGCTCTGGCTTTAAACCTGCCCCCTCCCTTACCACGTCATCTCGCTCACCAGGGGGAAATCACTTTTCCTCTTCGGACCTCAGTTTCCTCATTTGTGAAAGGAAGGGGTTAGACTACATAACCTCCAAGCCCTTCCAGCTCAACAGTTCTGGAATTCTAGTCCCGACAACCCTGTCCCTACCCCATTTATCTCACGGGGTTAGTGGGCAAATTAAAATGACTGTACTTTCAGTGCCTGTTGGAGGGAACACTGATGAATTCACACTAATTAATCCCATGCCTAGGGATTTAAAACCTAAGAAGTCAGGGGCTTCCAGGAGAGTCACACGCATTCAGCCCAGGGAGCAGAGCTACTGGACCCCTGTCCCGTCACTGGGGTGGGCTGGGGGACAGCTTCCATGCAGGCCTGGAGAGGTGGCTGCAATCACACAGGCAAGACCTTCAGAGAAGGTCATGGGCCCGAGTCATTATTAGCAGGATCGCCTGAGCAGTCTATGAAAGACTCCCCCCAACGCCCCCTTTCACTCCTTTGTTGTTTTCTCTCAATTACTTAGGCAGCAAGGGTGGGGAAATTGTTTTAATAGCTGGCACCAGATTTCTATCAGGGAGACACCTGCTTAGGAAAACCCCTGAACCGGCCTATGGGGGGATAGTGGGAGAGCGTGTTCATCTAGGAGACGGGGAGAGAAGAGGAAAATGGGAGCTGGCAGGGGATAGAAAAAGAAACCCAAATGGCCAATGAATATGGAAACAGCTGCCAGGTCTCCCAGCTAGTGGCTGCCTGGTGAGGAGCACAAAAACCCTGTTCGCCTCCAGGTGGGATAGACTTTGCAGTGAAGTATATTCTCCCTGCGGAACCAGGAGGAAGGAGCTTCCCCCAAACTACATCCTTGCTTAACTGGATCTCCCACCATTTGAAGGATGTTATTTAAACCCAGAGGACCAGGTAACCCCAGCGATCACTTACCTTACGTTAGTAACATAACACAACTGTACTTATTACCTTCTGAGTTTTTTAAATTAAAAATGTAGACGGGAGCCTGGGTGGCTCGGTCGGACAAGCATCCGACTTCGGCTCAGGTCTTGATCTCGCAGTCCGTGAGTTCAAGCCCCGTGAGCTCAAGCTGACGGCTCAGAGCCTGGAGCCTGCTTCGGATTCTGTGTCTCCCTCTCTCTGCCCCTCCCCTGCTCATGCTCTGTCTCTGTCTCTGTCTCTCTCAAAAACAAACATTACACATTTCTTAAACTTTAAATTAAAAATGTATTAATCTTGTATTAAGCCTGTGTTTGCTACTACCTATCACACCAGAATCCACTGAGATTTATTATGTCAGTGCTCTTGTTGTGATTATCCAGCAGCTCTTGGGAAAGGAAACAATATACATAGATTTATCCTGATGTCAAGTAGGGAGGATAGTCGAAATTACTGGTCATGGTCCTGAGTTTCCGTAAAATACCAGTAAATCTCACACGAGTCTGGGGACTTCATGACCGTGTGAAGGGCAGGGGCCCCCAAGCTTTTCCTATCACAGCCTTCATAGAAAACAATGATATTTATGCAGCACTGGGGGGCTAACCCGAGGGGAGCCAGGGACAACCCACTATATGGGGCTTGGTGAAAACATTACTTTTTGTTCATATCACATCACACAGCTACGTCAAGAAAAATGAGATAGGAAGTATCAGAGAAGATATTTAAGACTGCCTTTCTGTAAGACTCTTCTGTTAAAGGACTTCACTGAGAGATCAGAGCTCCCTCCCCGTGCACATGGCTTTCCTCTCAAGGTTTTAAGCCTTAGAGGGTCCCACCCTCCTTTTCTAACCCTTGATCGCCTCCATCCAGGAGGAAACATGTTCATCCAAATGGGTGATAAAAAATTGAAAACCGTTTTTGCAAACCTTTCAAACATTTATAACAGTTGGAATTAAGTTGAAAGGGTCTACCAGCTCCGAAGTTTTTGTGATCAGGGCACATGGACCTCAGACCCACCGGGACTTGGACCCGCCGACGGCCCCTCAAGTGGCAGCTGTCCCTGGCGGATCTCACGTACGCGAGCAGTCCCTCGGAGGACACTGGGTCCGCTGAAAGTGCCCTTGGCCAGAAGCCTGCTAACTCGGGGGACAGAGATCGGGGCCCCGCCGAGCCCTGCCTGGCCTCACGCCGGGCTGCCCCTCGGCTGCGGAGCCCTGCTTCTTGCCCTTTTCCAACACAGACTCCCCCCACCCCTGCCCTCCACCCTTCGTCCATGGAGTGGGCAGCAGCGGCAGAGACGGGGTTCCAGGCGCTGGATCCCCCTGCTTGCATTCTCCAGCCCTGCAGGGAGTCCCAGGCTTTTCATCCGTTCGTGAATACCTCGGGATGATGTTAGGCTCTCTACCCCCTGCCCGAGCCACTCTGTGGATCCCCCAACCTGGGTATGGCCAGCCACTCTGGGCCCTACCGGAGATCAGCGCCACCAAGCATACCTCTGAGAATATCCAGTTAAAGCCACAAGCAGGGAGTGGAAAAGTAACTCTGAAGGTTCAGAGAAATAGCCTCATAAAATAACAGAAACGAGGGTAGCTGGTAGATCCATTGGGCGTGTGTGTAAGTTGTGAGACTTTAACTCATAACTCGTATCAATTTATAGCTACTATAACAAAAAGTATTTTTTTTTTAATTTTTTTTTCAACGTTTATTTATTTTGGGGACAGAGAAAGACAGAGCATGAACGGGGGAGGGGCAGAGAGAGAGGGAGACACAGAATCGGAAACAGGCTCCAGGCTCTGAGCCATCAGCCCAGAGCCTGACGCGGGGCTCGAACTCACGGACCGCGAGATCGTGACCTGAGCCGAAGTCGGCCGCTTAACCGACTGAGCCACCCAGGCGCCCCACAAAAAGTATTTTTTAAAAAAATTTTTAATGTTTATTTATTTTTGAGAGACGGAGACAGATCACGAGTGGGGTGGGAGTGGGGGGCAGAGAGAGGAGACACAGAATCCGAAGCAGGCTCCAGACTCTGAGCTGTCAGCACAGAGCCCAACGGGGCTGGAACCCACAAACCATGAGATCATGACCTGAGCCGAAGTTGGTCACTTCACCGAGTGAGCCACCCAGGTGCACCCAAAAAATAACTCTTGAAAAAATGTTTATTTTTGAGAGAGACAGAGACAGAGAGAAAGACAGAGAGAGCAAGAGGGGCGAGGGGCAGAGAGAGGGAGACCCAGAATCCGAAGCAGGCTCCAGGCTCCAAGCTGTCAGTAGAGAGCCCGATATGGGGCTCGAAACCACGAACCATGAGATCATGACGTGGGCTGAAGTTGGACGCTTAACCGACTGAACCACCCAGGCACCCCCAAAAACAACTTTTTAAAAGTGTTATTTGGGCCTGATAAAAATTAAGCCACCCCCCCCCCCTTGCATCCCTGCAATACTGCAGTCTAATTCTGATGCTAGTCACTTGGAGTCAGCAGAGATTCCACAGGTGAAGGGCATGGTCCCCAACTGTCCTCATTTCAGATGCCTGCTGCAAGTGTGGTCACCTGCACTTCTGACCAATTGGCTACCAGTTTGGGGGGTTCCCAAGACCCCCTCAGGTTGGATAATTCATTAGAATGACTCCCAGAACCCAGGAAAGTACTGTACTTACAATTAGAGTTATTAAAAAAGGATACAAATCAGGACCAGCCAAGTGAAGAGTCACATAGGGCAAGATCTGGAGGGTCCTAGCACAGATCTCTGTGTCCTGCCTCATGGAATTGGGGTTGTCATCCCTTCCAGAACAATGATGTGTTTACCATCAGGAAGCTACCCTGAGAAGCCTCCATGTCCAGAGATTTTATTGGGGTTTCATTACATAGGCACGACTGATTAAATCATTGGTTTCAAAGTTGAACTCAGTAAATCTCCAGTCTCCTTCCCCTCCCTGGAAGTGGCGGGGGTGGTGGGGGGGGGGGAGGGAGGGTGTCAGGCTGATGTCACAAGGTTTGGGGCCCAGGCTTCTAATCACATGGTTGGTCTCTCTGGCATAACAGGTCCCATCCTGAGTCACTTCCTTAGCATAAGCTTAGGTGTGGATAAGGGGCCCACCGCGAATAACAAAGACACTCCTATCATCCAGGAAATTCCAAAGATTTCGAGGTTATCTTTCAGGAAGCAAGAACATACATCAGACAAACCCTATTATAACCCCTAACAACACTGGTTTATGGACACAAGACTCTCAGGATAAGCCTCCCGGACAAATCAGGTATTATATGGATTTTCCACTAAAGGAGGACAAACGAATTGTTGGAGATATAATTCTGAGCTACATGTCAATATGAGAGAAAGTTATTAGGAGAACAAAGAACAAAGGTGGCAGGAAGAAGGAAGGAGTAAGACCAAAATGTACAGTCCTAAGAGAAAGGATTAAAAAGACGCAAGTCCTTGGGGGTGGGGAAACTCTAGACCATCAGAAAAAAATGGAGCCCAAGTAGGGTTTCGCCTCTTTATTATTTTTTTAAGTAGACTTGGTGCCCAGTGCAGAGCCCAATGTGGGGCCTGAATCCACGACCCTGAAATCAAGACCTGAGCTGAGATCAAAAGTCAGTTGCTTGACCGACTGAGCCACCCAGGCACCCAGGGTCTCACCTTTTATTCCTATTTAAGGCTGAGAGATGTCGCTGTCAGAAGACCAATATTCTCTTGAACACAGTGTGGGATTTGGACTTTGATGGGGCTCCCACTTAGAAGAAATCTCCCTCACACCCACCAGGCAGGCACAAATTGATGGGTATGGTCATGCATCAGACCTGGTGCATATGTGCCAGGCTAAGAAAACAAGATGTGACAAGAATCTTCTGCAACGCAGTCCCATGGGCAAAAGAAAGATTTAGAAGCTTGTTAAGAAAAACACATTGCCATCTGGAAGTAAGTGCAAGACATAGATCTAGGAGACATTGGTGTCTTCTGGGAAACACTGAGGTGCTAGCAGAGAAAGATCTTTTTAGATTATCCCCGTCTTCTCGCCTGCCCCCTTGGAGGGTCGGGTAAATGAAGGAAGGGCCAAAGATGTCAAATGTACAGGCCTTCGTTTTCCTCAAAATGGGAGCCTTGAAAAATAACCCTGTGTGCATGTGAGGGGTTTTTTCATGTGCATTTCATGAAAAGTGTATAATTCTGTACAAAAAGGAATATGCAATTTTCCTAAACACTGAGACCTTGCTTGGGTCTGTTTGATACATTCTTCACCAAATATTAGTATCTGTAGACTCAACATTTGGATAACTGCCTTTTTTCACACAAACCTTCACTGATAAGTGAAGAATATTATTCTTAACACTTTTAATATATACATCAATATTTGATCCATTCTAGGATGCATATTTTCACACAATTTTCCATCTCTAAAGCTGGGTACATCTTTGAATCAGTGGTGTCTTACAATTATAATTGCCAGCATTGTTTTTTCCTTTATGATACATAAGAGAATGTACATCTGTAGAACCTTAGATTCGATGAAATATGGACAATTGCTTAAAATGTTACTAGACAAAACGTTGAAAGTTTAAAGAACCCCCATTGTCCTGAGTAGCTTGAATCCTTTAAGAACATGACAGGAATTAAGTGTCCAAATTCTAGAATTGTTAAAGAACTTTAAAAAGTGCCTTCAGGCATGGGAATCTACGGCTTTCAGATATCATATGCTTCTTCTTTAATCTTTTAATGTGACAAGTTATAGTAATAGACTTTTTAAAAATGTTGAACCATATTTCCATTCCTGGAGTAAACCCAACTTGATATGATGAGTGTTGGTTTTACAGACTACCAGATTCAGTTTTCTTTTTCTAAGTTTCATTAAAGAGAAAGAAAGCACACACACAGAAAAGTGGGGGAGAGGGGCAGAGAGAGACAGAGAGACAGAGAGACAGAGAAAGACAGAGAGAGAATCTTAAGCAGACTCCACACTCAGCGTGGAGCCCAACAGGGGGCTCTATCCCACCACCCTGGGATCATGCCTGAGCTGAAATCAAGAGTCGGATATTCAACCAATTGGGCCACCCAGGCACCCCTGGATGCAGTTTTCTGATCTAATATGGAAATGTTGAATTCCATGATAGAGATACATTTTTAATTTTCCTCAACGAATGGTTCTTCCTTCTCTTAAAGAGATTGTGTTAGGGACACCTGGGTGGCTCAGTCAGTTGAACGTCCGACTCTTGTTTCAGCTCAGGTCACGACCCCAGGGTTGTGGGATTGAGCCCCACGTCAGACTCCATGCTGAGCACTGAGCGTGGAGCTTGCTAAAGATTCTCTCTCTCTCTCTGCCCCCTTCCCCGCTCACGCACACCCTCTCTACATAAATAAATAAATAAATAAATAAATAAATAAATAAATAAATAACTTTTTTAAAAAAGAGAGAGAGGGGCGCCTGGGTGGCTCAGTCAGTTAAGCGTCTGACTTGGGCTCAGGTCATGATCTCGAGGTTTGTGAGTTCAAGCCCCGGGTCGGGCCCTATGCTGACAGCTCGGAGCCTGAAGCCTGCTTTGGATTCTGTGTCTCCCTCTCTCTCTGCCCCTTCCCTGCTCATGCTCTGTCTCTCTCACTCTCAAAAGTGGATAAATGTTTAAAAAAATAATCAAATCAAATCAAATCAAATCAAATCAAATAAATAGAGAGAGATCGTGTCAGATTGAAGTTACCTGATCATTAGATGTTTGGTAGGACATTTTTACTGTTTTGTCTGGAGGGGGCGGGAGAGTTTTCACTGCCGATTCCCTTGTCTAACAGTTTTAGGACTTTTCATGTTATCTATTTCTTCCCAAGCCACTTTCGGCAATTTATATATTTTTTGGAATTTGTATGTATTGTCTAAATGTTGAAGTTATTGCCATAGCTTCATAGCACTTTTTCTCTTTTTATCGATGCCACAACTGAAATTATGCCCATCTTCCCATTCTGAATCTTTCTCTTTTTTCCTGATAAATACTATAAATGTTTTACAAAAAAAAAATCAATTTTTGTATTTGTTGGTCCACTTTAGAGTATCTTTGTTTCCAGTCTCGTTACTTTCTGCTAAGTTATATTACTTCTTACTTAGACTTTCTATGGGTTTATTCTGTTATTCTTTTTCCAGCTTCTTACATTAGATTAAAATGGATCCTTAACTCATTAATTCTCAGCCTTTTATCTTTTCTAATGTAAGCATGTTGGGCTGTAAAATTCCTTCTAAGTAATCTTTGGCTGTATTTCACGTTTTAATATATAATGTCTTCATGATTGTGCACTCCTAATTGTTTTCTAGTATCCATTGTCATTTATTCTTTGATCCACAAGGTATTGAAAGGCACATTTAAAATTTGTCCCAAATGTATGGAGTGGTTTTAGTTATCTTATCTCTGCTAATTTCTAGCATGCTTATAGTAAAAGAACATATTCTGCATGTAACCGATTTTTTTTTTTTTTTTTTGGAGAAGCTTTAAGACTTACTTCATTGCTTAGGATGTAGCCAATTTTAATAAATGTTTTATTTGTATTTGAAAAGAATGTGGATTTTCCAATTGTTTGTTCCAGGATTACATGTGTCCAAAAGTCTTTCTCAAATCTTTATCCTTACTGATTTTGTGCCTGCTTGATCTTCCAATTACCAAAAAGTTCTACAAAACACCTCATCCACTCTGATTGTGGATTCAACTGCCTATTGTATGGTCCCCAGTCCATTCTTAGGCCCTGGAACCGAAAGTTGAAAGTTCTAGGCCTCCAGGAATCAGTAGTAACATCCAGGGATTTCTGGCCTCCCTCCTTTGATAGCTCAATATGCATATAGAGAAATAAAAATAAACATTGGCATTTTTTAAGTGTTCTGTACAAGAAAATTTTAAAACTCTAAATTTCTGTATTGCCAGAAACATGTAAGATCTCTAAGCCTCACTTTTTCATTGAAAAATGGAAATAATAGTATCTGAGGTTGAGATTCCCCAGGAAATGACACCAAGACAGAGATTTGTACTCAGGGAGTTTGTCGGGAAGCTTTAAGTGGCCTTAGCAGAGAGTGTTATGTCTCACTCGTGTATACCCACCAAGCTGAGCACGGACCTAACACAGCAAGTAGTCGATGGCTGTTAACTAAACCAAATGACATGAATCTATTTTCTGATACATATAATGGATATAACTTTTGCATCAGAGGGAAGCTGCAGTTAGACTGTGGCATCAGACGTGGGACCACTGGAGGACCTGGCCAAGAGTTGTCCTTGAGCCTCCCAACAGAACCAGAATCCCCTAGTAAGTTCCTATGCCGCCTGGGCAACAAAGCCAACGCGGAGGCAGCTTCCGGCACCGAGAACAACCATCAAGGACTCTCAGTTATTTCTAAAAGGCCACTTTTATACAGGGTATAGGGAATCTAGAAATCTCAGGAGCTAAGAAGGAAATTAAGCTCTCAAATCTTAGACCTAGAAGCCAGAAAAGCATAAAATCTTAAATGATCTAAAATGAGAACCCCCTCCCACCTGGGGGATAACTAGGAAAACGGAATGTGTCTGTAGCTTTGGGTCCTGGTCTTTGCCCAGAGTTCTATCCTTTCTCGGGAATATCCCTTTCCCCATGTGACTGCTGGCTCACGAGCACCTGCCATGTCCTGGAGGGTGCAGGAGTCTGTGAGCATAAAGCCTGGCGGGATAGAAAAATTCAAGGGCCGTTTTCCATTGCTTTGTTCTCTTTATGACATTGACCTCTTCCTTCTGAGACACAGGTTTTCACTCCCCTTTGGTTCAGTTGCTTCTTCGGGATTCTAAACCTTCAGGTTAAAGTTCTCCACGCGGTGAAAACAGCATGAAAGGCTGAAATCGTGTATGCTCTTAGAACTCTCCTGTGAAGGCCCGCATTGGAGACTGACATCTATCAGTGAGTCTAGTGTGGCCAACTACTCCCTCTGCGTCAGAACAGATGGGTTTCTCTGAGCTTGGCTGCTCTGTCACATGAAAATGGCGCTATCATTAAATCCCAGAATCCCACATCCCACTCAGGGCAGAGCAATATCCACTCTATGAGAAGTATTCAGCAAGTGAGGCTGATTCAGTACAGGGGCCTTGCACGTCCGGGGCTTGAAATGGTAGAGGCAATTGCTCTCTGACTTAAATTATTTTCTCTCGAGCCCAGAGGGTTACATTTTTTTTTTTCCGTGTTAAACACATCAATGATTTCTCTCCGCTAAGCGGGTGTGTACTCAACCACCCAGCCACCTGCCTTCAATCATGGTTGCTCTCTCTCTCTCTTCTAGCCCCTTGTTTGGTATCTGGGGAGGGGCGGGGGGAAGCGCCTTTCTGATTTCAGCACCATCGTGTCTGTTCACTGCTGTTTTAGATGCCAACACTCCAACCAGCTCAGCTACTGTCCTTGATTTCTTCCACAAAGACTAGGCTTTCCCCCTTAGTCTCTCCTAATTATATGTAGGCTTTTGATTCCAGAATAACCTGTCCCAGAAGATCACGCTTCAGACCACCTCTACTCCCTTCTGTTTGCTTGTTTGTATATAAGCATCCTGCACCACTCCATACCTCATTCCCAATCCAAGAAATCCATATTTATCTCTATGCACATAAAAGCAAGTTCTCTGTTCAACTCCAGCTCATGAAATTTTAATTTTTATAAATGCTTTTTTTAATGTTTATTTATTTTTGAAAGAGAGAGAGAGAGAAAGCACAAGCAGGGGAGGGGCAGAGAGAGAGAACGAGACACAGAATCCGAAGCGGGCTCCAGGCTCCGAGCTGTCAGCGCAGAGCCCGACGTGGAGCTGGAACGCACGAACCGTGAGATCATGACCTGAGCCGAAGTCGGACGCTTAACCGACTGAGCCACCCAGGCGCCCCTGAAAGAATCCTTTTTTATTTCTTTTACTAATAATAACTCTTTGCCCCACGATCCTTCCTATAAAAACCCTCTATTTTGTACAACTGCTCAGAGCGTCTCTCTACTTGCTGGGAGGGAGTGCTGCCTAATTCACGAATTGCTTAATGAAGCCAATTCGATCTTCAAATTCACTCCGTTGAATTTTGTTTTTTAACATCCCCCCCCCCTCCAAAAAACAGAACAAAATAAAAACCAGAAAACGACTCTTTAAAAGACTCCAGTCGTGGCGCCTGGGTGGCTCAGTCGGTTAAGCGTCTGACTTCAGCTCAGGTCATGATCTCGCTGTTTGTGAGTTCAAGCCCAGCGTCAGGCTCTGCTCTGACAGCTCGGAGCCTGGAGCCCGCTTCCGATTCTGTGTCTCCCTCTCTCTCTGCCCCTCCCCTGCTCATGCTCTGTCTCTGTCTCAAAAATAAATAAAAACATTTTAAAAAAAGTTAAAAAAAAAAAAAAAAGACCCCAGTTGGTTGGTCCTAACAGTCACAGCAGATTAGCCGGCCTCATGTGTGCTTATGAGAAATGGAGATTTTCTGAGCAAAAGGCTCAGAGATCAGATCCACATCAGAATAACAAGGCTTTCGAAAGGCAAACAACAGTTTTTCACTTGTTCACAAAGTGTGAAAAGAAATACGGGCCCACTGTTGGTTTTTTTCCACCAATTTCACGCACACGCACACACACACACACATCACACTGCCATCACCATCATTCGAATCAGTTCTAAAAACTGAAAAGGGTGGAAATAAGATTGATCCCGAAAAAATAACCTACAGAATTCACTTTAAATGTAAAGGAGCAACAAAATTTATTGGCTGAATTGAACACAACAGTTAAAATGGCAGTGTTGTATTTTCATTTTAAGATGTTTGAATGAAACAAGAAAAGTGCTATTAGTTCAAGCTTCTTACATTCATTAAAAGAGTGGCTATCAAAAACAGCAACATGCACAATGATACATATGCACAAAATGGAATTATATCAACAAATATACAAAATACCCAAAATAAAATATTTACAGGCTTAAAAATATAAACATTGGTTCATTTATCCCATTAAATCATTGGAGGAAGGAGAAAAGATCCTATTGCTATCTGGAATCCTCTTGTAAAACAAGTTTTAAAAACATAGAGTAGTTCTAGAAGACAATTTTTGATGTTTTGGGGGGGACTTAACATTCTATTATAAAAATAATATCTATAAACCTACTAACCATTTTCCTCCTGTGCACAAAAATAATACAGCCAAAAGCTTGTCCTCAAAGACATGCCTGACTTTCAGGAAAACTAATTATAGAGATGGAATTTCTCATTTGGGTCTTCTTTGTCATTATTTTCAAAGAACCTGCAATTCCCTATGGTACACTGAGATATTTCATATAAATAACTTGGTCAAAACCTGAAGTTAGCAATGAGCCCGGCAGAGAGCTGGAGTCAAGTAAAAATGACAAAAATTTACTTTGCCTATAGCGTCAAAACCATTTTCCCTGACGTTCTTGATAGAACGGCCACTCTCGGATCCTTCGCATTCAGTTAACTTCATCCTAGAAGCAGTAACAATGTCATCTATTACTTTGTTAGCATTTCTCTTCCTTTCTTTAGAAATAACTGTGCAGTGGGGGATAAATGGTTGCAGTGTAGATATCTGAGAAGGCTTACTAATTCCTTTAGGCTGCCCAGGGCCATCTCATGACATGTCACAAGGATTTGCTGTGTGTCTGCTCTACGCCCCTATGCGGTTTGACCAGGTATTTTTAGTATCTCTGCTTTAGCTTATTAGATGATCCAGGTAGGTATCTGAGAAAGTTTAACATGTCTCTGATAGCCAGTCACCTAGGCTGTATTTTATTAAAAATATTATCTTCCCACACAAAGCAGAAAGTTACTCTACCAATTACTGAGTGGTTACCAAAAAGGACCCCAGTTTACGATTCAATAGAATGACCACCTGTCACCGAACTCTTCATTACATCTTATTAATACGAGGTCCAAAATCCATTTTAAAAGCATCTCGCCAAGCATAGGCAGGTCATCGATTAGTAAAATAACCTTGTGACCATGTTACAATTTCAAATGGATTGTCCCTAAATACAGGAGTATTAACAGAAGCGGAGTGGAAGAAAACTCAGCTTGCAACCCGCTGGGTTCACTACTGAAATTGTTTTTGGTTTTGTTACTGACAAAACAGACAGCAGATTACAAAATCTGTAGGCAGACCTGCTTGTGTGTAACTTGAGAATAACTGGGGAATATAGTCCACAATTTTGACTGGCCCAGGTGAGGAAAAAACCCGCTAGACTCTGAGATCTTTTAGACTTGCATGTATAAAAGCCATCAAAGAATTAAAAACCAAAAAACCAAAAAACCAAAAAACCAAAACAAGTTCACTTTTAACTCAAAGAGTCAGAATAGTCATCGGTTGAATGGTATCCACAATTATAAAAATCTGGTTTGGCTCTCACAGTTCAGAACTTTGATCAGTTTCTTACTTAAAACGACTTATACAAAAATGGAATCATACGGCTAAAAAAGAAGATGTGTAATTAAAGCAGGAGCTATAGAGTTAGGTTTCTCATTCAAATCCTGTCCATTACGTATGAAATGGGCGACTCTGGACAAGGTGTCCCACCTTTGCGCGCATTATTTCCTTCCTCTGCAGGACGGAGCTAATACCCACCCTGCACGGTTCTTGCGGACTGTGGCGATAACGACGCACAGAGGATCGTCCCGGCACAGAGTCGACACATGGTATATGTTAGTTGTTTTACTTCAATATACAACCCTCAAATTCACGGTGGCTGACTTTCTAGGTCTTCAGTAAATATTAGTTGAATGAATTAGTGAATCAGAAAATAGGCGCCAGAATTCAATGGCCACAGACAGAAGGGAGGATGCGCTACTTTTGAAAGAGCCAGGGGCTTGTCTCTGAAGTCCAGAACTGTATCGAGGCGAGGGATCGCTCAGCTAGTTCCTACTTAAACAAACCACACGGAATCACCCAGAGCAAGCCTGGGCTGGGTTGATGATAGAAAACCACGTGCAACGTGCCTGGAATGACTGAAATCCTACAGGGAAGAAGTATTGCCATGACAACAGAAGAGATTTCTGTCTATATTTTTGATATTGAACCGGAGAAAGAGAGGATACCGTAAAAAAAAAAAAAAAAAAAAAAAAAAAGCAGAGCGTTTGCCTTAACTGCACAACAGTGCCCCGTCTCTCTGCCAGTGATGGGAGCACCATCGTGTCAGACACAAAACCAATTTTCAACTTTATGGCTTGGGTTGGCTTTTTTTTCTATTGGAAGTGAGCCGGTCATGCCATGAAGTCGTTTTTAGCTCTTGTGTCACCCTAAGTTAGTGAAGACTTTATATTCCTGTCCCAGACACTAGGGGAAAAGAGAGAAAGGGAAAGAAGGGAAGGGGGAGGGGTAAAGATGGAACGGGATGGAAACAAACAAAAAGCAGGAATGAAAGATGGCACACGAGGGGAGTAACATTGCCCAGCCCTCAATAAAAGAAAGATGTTTTTAGGGACTGTGAAGAAAGTCCCATCACGGTACGGCTACGTGTGAACTCCAAACTGAAGGGGGTTCTATGAAGTATCAGATACAGTATATGCCCCACGAATACAGGTTGCTTTGAATTTAAGTACTTATCGGTCATAAAATGCGCCCAGTTTCAGTTCCGGAGGCTTCGTGGCCATTTTAATCTGTCCTTTTTCAGTTTGAGAAGGGACTCCTTTCCGTAATCATGAAACTATCATTCTGAATCGCTCCTTGAAAGCATTCTCTGCAGTGAAAGAAAAACATTCCTTATAAGTGGACTATTCTTGCAAGAAGCTGACTCCTTTATATCACCAGCACAGTGCAAAGGCTTTGAGAAGCAATTTATGCCAGCCATCAGAAGACGCTCAGAGCCAGACGCTGACCGCCCTTGAGGGGGGACCACACTTACCCCCTGACCATGTTACAGACACGTCTTTCTATGAAGCAAACGCTTGCCTCTTGCTTTTCCCACACAGATCTGTATGTCACCAGTCGGCCATGCTAGCGTGTGGTCCCAAGCTGTCATGCATATTTGTGCGTGGGGAATCAAAAATTCCTAAGGCCGAGTTTCCACGAATAAGAACTATGTTGTTCATCCCTTGGGCTGCCTGGAGAGGACGGAGGGAAACGGGTAGGGCCGAGGTATTTGGGTTCCTCCTGTTACTTCATTCGGGTACTTTAAACCAGCCATTGCCACTGGTGAGCAGAGGCAACTGTGATGCTTTCTCCTTATGTTTAAGAGTATAAAATTCTTTAATTAGTTTCTTAAGAATGATTAGTTGCTTAAGAATGAGCACAAAGTAGATGCAAATATATTGGAACACGCCTCAGTAGAAACGGAGCACAGGGGACCAACGCCAGATTGTCATCATTCGGGGGAGAAATCTGGAATGACTACCCTCAGGAAATGTGTTCCACTACGCAAGTGTCAAAACACTCCACGCTCGCGAGAAGTGTCCCCTTACTGCCATCTGAGGGCACCAAGTAAACATGGTGGGTACGGAGAGAGCGGGGAGAAAGCTGCTTTAATTAATCTCTGCGTACAAAGTGAATGGTAAAAAGTCTCTGAAGACTAATCTGACAAAGATGTAAGGAATGAAAACTCGGAAAGATCCGTATAAGAAACCTTGATATCTAACACAGCCTTTTTACCTTGGTAACCGTGTAAGCAAAGGGTACTTTGAATATTATTCATTGAAGTGCAAATACTTCAAAACTTACTTCTGAGATGAATGAAGAAACCCTTAAAACTCAGTAAAACGTCACATTCATCAACGTGAAACGTTTTGTATTTACATAGGCAGATAATCTGTGGAAAACGTATCTAAAGGAAGCCCTTAATGTCCTATATGTCATTGTTGTTACTAGGTGAAATAATAAAAATCTATTTCCTCTTGCAATTATCGAAAATGCTATAGTAAAATTTCTCCCGGTCAGTGCTAATGGAAGAATAAAAGCATCCAACTGCCATTAGAACTGATGCCAGAGTAGTTCAAGTAACATTGTGTGATGTAGACATTACAGTCAGGCTGTCTTTGTGCAGAGCCATTAAACTCACTGATAAATGCAGGGCCAACAATTGATTTGACTTTCTCCTCTCTAATTTGTTCAGCTCTCTGACTAAACAGACTTAATCAACCAAGCATCTCAGAATCATACACAACATAGCAAAGGTATCATCAGCCCACATTTAATCCTTCCCATTAAAAAAAAAATCAGCAAATATGGCCAATTTAGGAAACGCATAATAATAACTGGAATATAAATCTATTAAAATGCTAAAAAAAAAAAAAAAAAGCCAACTCTTCAATCTCCAGGAACATGAATGAAAGTAGCCCTTGGCACAAAAAAAGCAACTATGATTCCTTGCCTATAGGTGGACAAGGTTACGATCCAGGCTTCCTGCATTGGTCCTGATTTCCCATCAACCTACTGAGGCCATTTAATTAATTGCCTGCATCCTTCATTTTGACTGGCGTGGGTGGAATTCTTAAAGATATAGAGGTTTTGGTGTTTTTTTAATGGAAAACATACGGGAAAAAAAGAAAAAAAAGAGAAAATGTTTTACATCTTGCATAACTGGTTAATTGCCAGGCAAGAGGAAATGAAGGTAAACTTTGCTGACACTTTCCTTTACTTATAAAAGAAGACACAGCATCGTGGTGGAATTGGAGAAAGGAGTCCCAGAACTGTGAAAGCAAAAATAGTTTGTCCCAGTGCTTATAAAAAAGAGATTTATCAATAGATTGCCTTTACTGTTACAATATTCTCATCAGTACTTCAGGTACACTTAACTTTCCTGTACAGTTGAACAAATGAGCAAACAGAACTTTTGTCATGGATTCACACAGAGGAGACTACAACCCTCACAAGCAAATGCACGAGAAGAAAATCAAGATCCTTTGTTTTACGGCTAGGAATGAAATTTATGTTCTTTACATTCGCTGGGGGGGGGGGAATGAATGCAGCTGGAGTCTAACTAGCACTATCGGGGTGAAATCAAATTTAAATCCCTTTCTCAAGACAGAATGTGTAAAATATTTCCAAGCGTGCAGTAGATGCCTTTGTGTGTTAGTTTGTGCACAGTTGAGTGCATCAGCACGTGTGCGTGCGAGTGGCTTTATGAATTCCTGGTGGTGGGTTCAGAGTGCTTAAGGCTATGTCTGATTATAGGACCTCATCTATAGAAGGAAATTAAATATTAAAACAGTACTTTGAAATGACATTAAGGATCTGACACAATGCAATAAAAGCCAGTAATCTGACTAATAATGAAATTCAACAAATCTCTACCACCTCTTCCAATTGAATCACTGCAAATTTAAAATGGGAACAATCTGCCTTATGCTACTGGCTCAAACTTGTTTTCCTTTGATGTCTGTTTATTTCGTTCCTTTCGTACTGTTGAAATAGGTTTCCATATACTTAGCTTGCCTCTTTCTTTCCTTTATGAAACAGAACACAAGCTTTAAAAACATGTACCATCAGTTCATTACTTAGGCAATCTCTCTGGAAGATGGGAGCTATATAGCTCATATAGTGTATGAATGTTATGCCGTTCACATGCATGTAGTTTTGCTTGAGAATATCTAGTCGTCCTGACACCATGAATCAACTCTTAGTAGGAGCTCTGGTCTTTTGATTACACACACTGAAGAGCATTTCACAGAGGATATTACATAATCATTAGAGGCTAATAGCGTTCTAGGAGCTGCTTCAGTTAATCACTCAAAGTATCCAGGCATATGGTAACCTGTTCTGAAATAAATGTTTCATCTAAAATAACAGGAAACATACATATAAGGAAGCCACTTTTCAAAAAAAAAATCTTGGCATAGAATGTTTATGATACATATGCTTGCCAGTGTCATATTCTGAACATACCTGTCCCAATCACAAGTCCATAAAGCAAAAGTCAACTAACAGGAAAAACTGTGTTTTTCTCTTGTTTTTTCTTTATATATTCCTCATTTGGGACTCCCTATATTGTAGAATGGTGGAATCCAAAATTTTTATAACCAAGGTAAAAATCTCTGATAAATAGTCTCTTACCCAAGACAAAACAGAACCATTCCTCTGGGAGGTCAACACAATAGACTTTTCTTTTTTTCTTTCTTTCTTTCTTTTTTTTTGTTTTTTTTTTTTTTGTTTTTTTTACCCCTGCATTGAGAGCCAGAGAACCCATATAAAACAAAAACAGAATTGCTTGAGGTTACAGTACATAAAAGAACATCAATAGTTCAGGGATAGTTATCATAACTAGTTATAAAACCAGATTTTAAATTCGAGGTTACTGATAGATTATAAAATGTTAACAGCTGGATAAACTGTAAAATATGCATTATGTACACATGAAAAGGTTACAGTTTATAAATGCTAAAATACTGTGTCTCTTGGCATTTTAGTGAAATCTTTCCCTGATCCTAATTTCTTCACTGGGTGGGAAAGAAAAAGGAGAAAGAAAGAAAGAAAGAAAGAAAGAAAGAAAGAAAGAAAGAAAGAAAGAAAGAAAGAAAGAAATCCTGCTCTGTTGAGCTTTTTACTTCTCCCCAAACAAATGATCTAAACCAAGCAAACCAAAGTGCTCCTTTATGGTCCTGGTGGTAAATAGTGACCTATTTGCATACCCAACAACTGAAAGTAGGCAAATTTTCTGCCAATCACTGATCCCCTCTGCTCATCAGGTGAAGACCAGACTCTTTCAGCTTTGGGAGTGTTTCCCACACAGTGGTACGGCAAAGGGTCTTTTTTTCTTTTCTCTTTCTTTTCTCTTTCTTTCTTTCTTTCTTTCTTTCTTTCTTTCTTTCTTTCTTTCTTTCTTTCTTTCTTTCCTTCTTTCTTTCTTTCCTTCTTTCTTTCTTTCTATCTCTCCCTCTCTCCCTCTCTCTCTTTTTTTTCCTGGAAAGAAAAAGGAAAAGAAGGAAGGAAGGAAGGAAAGTGTCTTGGGAGAGGAAGGGCTCCTCTGGGGTTGGCAGTGGTTCCTCCAGGCCCTCTTTGCACCCTGCCTGGCACGGCCGAGTATCACGGCATGACGCTTACTTAGGTTTGTTTGGTTAAGTCCTGTTTTCTGCAAAGGCAAGTAAAGGTGACTTCCAAGTGTTGAGCGCATCAAAGCAAAAAAAGGAAAAGCAAAGATTTTTTGTTTTTAAAGGTAAAAAAATTAAAAGTGCTTGAAAATAATTCTCAGGAAACTTATCTTGAGAGGAGAATCCCATGTGTAGCACCCCCTCCACGCTGTATCCTGCTGCCCCTGCTGGCCGCACAGGGACCTCCTGGGTCTAGGCTCTGGAGCAGGGACGGTCCTAAGAGCCTCCGTTTAGGGGGAAGCAAAACTTATTTCAGTGGTTCCCAGGGAAAGTTGTATTCCTTGACGTGTGGTCCATGCACGTCGGCCTCGGAGACCTCACAACTTTTTGGCAGTGTCGTGGCACGCCGCTGCCCGGATGGTGGTCCCAGCCAAGCCCCTGTTGCTGACCCTGCGGACCAGCACTTTGGAAACCGGGATTTTTGTTCTGGGCATCTCACTCCTGACCGGTTGCTGGTGCGCTACGGGATGGCTGGACGGGAGGTTCGCGAGGTGCTTGATGCTGATGGGGATTTTAGAGTCCTTCAGCAGGCTGCCTGGTGTGCGCAGCGGGCAGGTGATGGTGACCGGGGACACGGGCTTTAGCCGGGACAAGCAGGCCGTCTCCTCGCTGGCGGGGACGACGGCCGGGCCCGCATCCGGATCGGAGTAGAGGTCGTAGAGCGCGTCCCCGCTGTAGCTATCCCGGGGATGGCCGCCTTCCTGCCGCCGCCGCCGCCGCCGCCGCCGCCGGCGCTGTCCTCCTCCGGGCCCGGAGTGGTGGAATCCCAGTAGCCCTCGTCGCTGTTGGGGACGCCCTCCTGCTGCTCCTTCTCCGGGGGTTTGGGCTCCTCCTTGGGATGGAGCTCCATGGGAACCCGGTTGAGCCTCCGGTGCTTGCCTAACGGCACGTCCTTGGCCCCTTCTGCGCACCTGGCGTCTTTGGGGGTCTCCGGCCCCACCTGGGCGTCCAGGGCCGCCGCCGCCGCCGCCGCCGCCGCCGTGGCCGCTGCCTCCTGGGGCCCTCGTCCCTGGTCCTCGGTCTGCGACAGCATGTCCCAGAACTCCTGGAGATAGGTGTCGTCCAGCTCGTCCGGGCTCGCCATCTCCTCCCCGCCGCCCTGGTAGGCCACCACGCCGGGGTTCTTTTTAGACAGGACTGGCTTGCCAGGCCCGGGGGCATGCTTGTCGCAGCTGGGACCCGCCTCGTCCTCCGGGTCTGCAATAATATCTCCGCAGCCTGTAAGAGAGTCAAAGCTTTTCAGTGAAGTCACGTCAGAAAACATCAAACAAATACGATCGGCCGCCGGGTCTGAGGGCGGATCGACAGAGGAAGGGTCGGGGGCGGCCGCCGCCCGGCCGCCGCACTCCGCGTCGAGCAGGGGGACGGGCGGTGCCGGAGCGTCACCTGTCCTGCAGGCATCCTCGGCCGTGTGCGCCTCCTCCCCCGCGCCCGGCTCCGGGGGTGCCCGGGGCTCCTCGGCGCGCCGGTGCCCCGCGGCGTCCTCTCCCCGGGCGCCCTCGGCCCGAGGCGCGGCGGGGCCGGGGGCCCGTCGGCGGTCCGGCGCGGGGGCGCGAGCGGCGGGGGCCGGCCCCGGCTGCCCCCCTCCGGGCTCACCTGCTGCTGGCTCTGGCGGCGCGTCCCCGCGCGGCTGCTCCGGCTGGCGCGCGGGCGCGGGCGCGGGCGCGGGCGTCTCCTCCTTGACGCACTCCAGGCTGGCGGTGAGCGAGCCCGGCAGGACCAGGCCGCCCGGCGCCCCCGCGCGCTCGCCCTTGGCCTCCGCCTTGGCCCGCTTGTCCTTCCTGGGCCAGCGCATGCTGCTGAAGAGCCCCTTGAGCCCCCTCTTTTGTTTGCCGCCGGCCCTGCTCGCGTCCGCGGGCTCGCCCCGGCCGCTGTCCGGCCGCCCGTTCTTCCTCAGCAGGGAGAAGAAGCTGTGCGACTTGGCCACGGCGCTGGGGGCCGCGGAGCCCCCGCCGGGGCCCGCCGCCCTGGGGGCGCCCCCCGCCGCCGCCGCCGCCGCCGCCGCCGCCGCCGCCGCGCCCGGCCGACCCCCGCCGCCCCCGCCGCCGCCGCGCGGCTCCTCCTTCTTGCCGCTCTCCAGCACCAGCACCTCGGCCAGGCCGTCGTGGGTCCGGCTCCTCGCCATCCCCGTCGGACCCGAGCCTTTCGCGTCCCCTTTGTTTTTGACCCCGAAAATGCTGGGCATCGCGCCGCCCGATTTCCTCTTCCTGAACAACTTGAACGCGGCCTTGTTGATCCTGCCCGACGGCTGCTCGGCGGCCGGCGTCTCGGCGGCACAGTCGCAGTGCGAGTCCATGTCTGCCGCGAGGGTCCCGGCCGCGGCCGCCGCCTTCCTCCTGCAGCCCCCCGCGGACGCGCGGTCGCCGCCGCCGCCGCCGCCGCCGCCGCCGCCGCCGCCGCGCCCGCTCGTCGCCATGGAAACCGAGCGGGCTAAGCCGCTTTCGTCAGCCGTGCGCTCGCGCCAGGCCCCTGTCATCGGGTTCTGCATCAACCTGAGCCGCTCGAGCCGCCGCCGCCGCCGCCGCCGCGAGAGACGCACACATCAAAGACCCTCTCCCCTCCCGCCAGGGGCTTACATAACTCCCCAGCCCGCTTCGGATCCGGCGCGGCGCGTGTGTGCGGCGGGGGCAGGCGACGGGGCCCCGAGCCGGCTGCGCACCCGGGAGGCGTCATGGTGGCGCTCGGATCGCGGCCAATGTTGCCCGCCGCCCTCGCGGTCGTCCTCTAGAGATGCTCCTTCCGCAAGCCCGGTCGCGGATCACGGAACGCCCCCGACACGGACAAAGAAACGCGAAAATTCGACCCAGCAAAATGGTTCCTCCTCTCCGCGCCTGTCCCGGGCCTCATGAGTCTCTCTCTTTGTGTGTGCGTGCGTGTGTGTGTGTGTGTGTGTGTGTGTGTGTGTGTGTGTGTGTGTGTCTTGCCCCCAGCCTGTCGTGTCTGGCCCTACCGTTTGGGCCCCAGGCAGCAGCAGGCAGGCAGCGCGTCTGTTCGCCTCTGCGGCTCGCCCGCCGCTCAGCTCAGCACAAATCTGCAGGTGGAGGTGGAATCCTCGCTATTGCGGTTCTGATTCTGGCCGCAAAAACGCCAGCCCTCCGTCGAACACCAAGTAGCAACGCTCCTCAAGGAAAGTGCAACAGTTCTGCAGGGTGGACGTGGACTGGTCCTTAGGGACAGCCATAGATTTTTATCTCAGACCCCAGCTCCTGGGGCTCGGGCCACGGGAGCCACTGCCTGGCCCGCATTGGGCCACGGCGGATGAGTGCAGAGTGGGACACCCTATTTGAGAATCTCAGGTCCACAGGTGGTCCTCGGAGGCCAGGGCCTGCCGCCTTCTTTTTCATTCCGCAGGACACGAGCTTTACTCCTGTACCCCCCACCCCGTCCCCTTCAACACCCCCAGGCCTTCCTGCAGCCCTCTCCCCCTTCCGGACGGGGAAGAGCCTGGCAGCATCCCTGAGGGCCCAAGAGTCTCTGCGGCTGCTCCAACCCACATGATCTGGGGAGAGGAAAACCTTGCCCCAGAGAACCGCCCAATCTGGGGACCTTTTCTTCAATCTGACTTGGAAGGTGACTGCTAATATTGTAACCTTCCCACCTAATTCCGTGATCCTGGCTGGGGGGTTATTAGCAATAAAAAAAGAAATGTGGAGAAGCATGTACACACACACACATAACATATACATTTAATATTATTTAAGAACGTGATAAATATGTAACAATACTTATATACCATTTATTTTATTCATAAATATTATTTAGGAATATGCAATGTTTACATCAATGTGAATAGCCATGTTTCCCCTAATCATCTCGAGATTCATTTTTGTTGTTTTTTGTTGTTGTTGCTGTTAGACAGGAGGGGTGGGGGGAGGGGAGCCCTCACACTCGCTGAGCAGGGGAGGGACACAGGGAGAAGGAGAGAGAGAGAGAATCCCCAGCAAGGCTCCACACTCAGCGCGGAGGCCAGCTTGGGGCTCTGTCCCACAACCCCGGGATCACGACCTGAGCCGAAATCAAGAGTCCGACTGAGCCACCCAGGTGCCCCTCGAGCATCCTTTTTTATGAGCTTTGCATTTTACCCCGAAACTCCATTCTCTATGGGTTGGAGCCGCAGTTTTACTACTGACGTGTTGGCCATTGCAGCTCCTGTAGCACGGAACACAGTTGGTTTGAATTTAGGCCTTGGGGTTGTTCGTTGCACCCTTGCCCTTTTCTACTGATTTCGATCAAGAACACTGTTTCGTAAAATTTAAAGAGCAGGGAGTTTGGATTCAGGAGAGGTTTTCATTCTCGCGTTTGAATCCAACCGGGTCTCTGCAATTCTTGGCACCCGTCTCTCCTGGACAGGGTGTAACATTAAGACCCAGGTCTTTTGCCAGTTCTAACTGCCCACTTGCCATGAGGAATCAGGTTTCACATCACCGCAGGGAGGGAAGAGCTATGAAGTCTGTAAAGCGAAACGCAAGTGTTATTTCTCCACCAGCCTTTGGAAGGCGGTTGAAAACCTTTCTCAGTTCTTTTATACGCATCCTGAAATTGCTCTGACTGATGGGTTACGACGACGTAACTGTCCGTCCACAAGCGTTCATGGCAGGAATCTGGGAAAAGTGAAGCACTCTCTACAAACTCTCCCCTGCTCTCTCCCCAAGCCTGGCGCTGGGAGAAAGTGGACTGCTTATCTACTGCAGAGCTCTGATCTCCCAGGACTCCAATCTGAGTTTCATTAGCATGACAATCCTTGGGTCCCCCTGGAAAAACGTGGCCAGGACTCTGGGATGAATATCATTCCCTTGGAGACACAGAGACTCCAACAAAAACAAAGGGACAAAGCAGTCTTCAGTCCTTGGCCCAGAGGCAGAAGAAGGCAACACACTCAGAACCATCCCAAGGCCTCCAGCAAAGGGAGCTTTAGAAGTCAAGATGTGAATGGGGGTCTTCAAATGTCCTCTAACCTAAGGTCCTGGTTACAGGGACTGTCAAAAAGGAGAGCGTGGCCAGCCTGCAAGGACCTTACCAGAAGAACCAGACACTCGGGGAGAGCACCCCTTCCCGGGACCCAAGAGCCAGCAAGGGAGGTGGATGGTTAAGAGTTCCAGGCAGCCTGCTGGGTGGCAGGTTTAAGCCAAAGGTCATGGTTATGAACCATGGCAGGGGTTGACGCCACCTTAAATCGCTCTTCACAGTCAAGAGGGGGGGAGCAAAACCTGCATCTGCACAAACTGGTGACTTTAGTCCCTGAAAGACAGATCGTGACAGTGAAGATAAGTTTACCAGAAGCATCCCTGTAGGGGGTTATGTCTTCCTCTTTCATTCCTTCTCCCCAACTCCACCATTGTCCCCACCCCCACGCTGCCACTTGAAAGAGCAAACAGAAAATTCAAGTAGAAAGAAGCTGAGGAGAAATGTTTCAGAAAAAAAGCTGTTCCGGGGGCGCCTGGGTGGCTCAGTCGGCTAAGCGTCCGACTCCGGCTCGGGTCATGACCCCGTGGCTCGGGATGGAGCCCCGCGCTGGGCTCTGTGCTGATGGCTCAGAGCCTGCTTGGGATTCTCCGTCTCCCTCGCTCTCTGCCCCTCCCCCGCTCGTGCTGTCTCTGTCTCAGGATGAATAAATAAACTTTAAAAAACATTTTAGAGGGTGACTCTGTGGCTTAGTCAGTTAAGCTTCTGACACGAGCTCAGGTCATGATCTCATGGTCCATGAGTTTAGAGCCCCTGTATGGGGCTCTGTGCTGACCGCTCAGATCGTGGATCCTGCTTCCGATTCTGTGTCTCCCCCTCTCTCTGCCCCTCCTCCACTTGCGCTCTGTCTCTCTCTTTCTCAAAAATAAATAAACATTTAAAAATTGTTTTCATTAAAAAAAAGAAGAAGAAAGGAAAAAAGCTATTCCAGAATGATAGGATAGTTCACAAACGTAAACAGCAAGCTGCCTTTGCTGGAGACATGTGCGTGCTTTTCTGTTTTGGCACAAGGGAGTGTTTGTTATTCAGTCACGGCTTTTCTCTCTGGGTAGAGAGCGTCTTTGGAGGAAGACAATCAAAACAAGAGACAAGATAAGAGAAACACAGGAGAAATCATTTGAAAGAGTACCATCATGATCATCATCAAATTCCTCTTCAGGGTGTCTTCTGACCAGCCTGGCTCCAGCCATTGTCCTAAACTCATTGGGTGGAATTTTCTGAGGGGCATCACCCAGAACATTCTGCGGAAAAGGCCATGGTGCAGCCGCCGCCGTGGACCTCCCCTTGTCACAGCATTCCCAATAAGGAGGCCACTGGCTTTACCTTACATTTGCCTAAGGTCTTTAAAGCAATAATGCTTAATCAATGTCATTTGGAAATGATGCTTGAACTGCAACCAACACTTCCTGTCTCCAGACCACTCAGCCTGCTCTGGACCCAGCCCAGTTGGCAACACTGGCTTCCCCTTCCTGTCCATCTCTGCCCCCAACCCCACCCCACCATAACTGTCCTCTAAGGCGAGCTGAGTGAAGACCCTCAAATATCTTTTTAAGAGGACCATCCAGAAGAGCCCCAGCTTTGCCAACTTTGACCCTCATCCAGCAGTTAACTGTCCGTGTAACCACAGCCTGTCCGCGCCCTCCAAGGGATGCCATGGGCAACCACAAGCTGAGAGAGACCACAGGTGAAGCGCCCAGTGGCCAGGGGAGAACTATGTGAATGCCCCTTGGCAGGGAGCTTGGCCCAGGGGCCCATGCTACTGGCATTTTTCTGTGCCCTCTTCCGTGGAACACAAGGCTCTAGGTGATGGCTGGCAGAGAAGGACTAGAGAGCTCTAAGCACAGCGAGCCTGAGCTGGACCGGGGTTCTTATGTACTCTTGTGCATATTTTGATTGCTGATCTGGCCTGAGCACCAGCTTTCAGTGTGGGGTAATAGCTGCTCTGGGTCTATGCTTACTCAGAGGAGAAATTCATTTCTAATTAGTAACATGCAATGTGAAAAGCCCAGTCCAACTCGTAATTTTCCACATTAACCCTGGAACACAGCTGAGGCTGCTGAGGGGCAAGGGCTTATCTCAAGAGAACACAGAATCCCATGTTGGCTCTGGAATGACCGGAAAGCTCAGGGGGTAAGGTGTCTGGGTTCCACAGGTCACCACTCAGGTGTCACCCTGGCCCTGTGGGTTTGTACCCGGATCATAGAGCAAGGGGGTGTGAAGAAAAGACCAGATAAAAGCAAAATGAGCACCCATCTGTAATGTTGGTGGGTCTCAGGGGCACGGGCCGTGCGGAAGCTGGTATTTGGGTCATTCCTATGCCTCTCTCATAGCTTCTGCTTCTCACTGGCAATCATTGGCATCCCTTGGCTTCTGGACACATCATTCCAAACCACCTCCATTTTATTCTTTTTAAAAAATGTTTATTTTTTTAATTTTTTAAAAATGTTTATTTGAGAGAGAGAGAGAGAGGGAGCAGGGGAGGGGCAGAGGGAGAGGGAGACACAGAATCCGAAGCAGGCTCCAGGCTCCGAGCTGTCAGCACCGAGCCCGACGCAGGGCTCGAACTCACGGACCGTGAGATCATGACCTGAGCCGAAGTCGGACGCTTAACCGACCGAGCCACCCACGTGCCCTGAAACCACCTCCATTTTCACGTGATGTTCTCCCCCAAGTGTCTGTGTCTCCTCTCTTCTTATAAGGACACCAGTCACACTGGAGTAAGGACCCCTCTCCAGCATCACCCCGTCATGTTATATCTCAGTCACAATTGCAAAGATCCTATTTCCACATAAGGTCACATTCACAGGTACCGGGGTTAGGACCTCCGCACATCTTTGGAGCCACCATTCAACCCACAATAAGCACCACTGCCAGCAAGGGTGCCAGCATGCACCTCACTATTACCCTTCAGCCCGGTCACCAGTGCCCTCGGCAAAGACAGTATGGTGGCTGGACTCTCTTCGACGGGTCCAAACTGGGTATGGGTCGCTCCAGCAAGTGTAGGCCCTTGGTAGATTTCAAGGTCACGGATGGCGCTCCTGGGGTCGCCAGCAATGAGGGGACGGTACCACTGGCAGCCGGAACAAACAGGAAAGAAAATGGCATGGTCCAAGAAGAGTAGATGTTGGCGCACGAGACGTGAGACCGCTGGCGTCTCTTGGCATCATCCGGGAGGTTAAGAGGGCTGCCCGAGTTCCCATGCGGTGGATGGGATAGACTAAGAGAAACACCGTGGCCACTGTTGTTCTCCAATTCCTGCGCATAAGCCAGGGTGGCCCGAGAAACCTGTTACCCCGTCACCGCGACTCAGCTCCTCCCCACAGTTCCCTTTTCTCCTGGGTCACTGTTTGGCCAGAGCCCCTCTTAGAAAATATTCTGTCTCAGATTGCAGAGTGGGGTGGGAGGCCCTCAAGCTGTCAGCACCAAGGTGGGCACGAGGAAGCCAAAACCAGGCAGAATGAGGCCAGACAACAGGGGCCCGTGTGGACGGGATGCCAGGGTGTGGGGCACGGGTGAATGCACATCAGGGAGCGGCCAGACTCAGCAGTGGGGATCGTCTGATCCTCGCGAGGGTGGAAACCACAGCCAGACTCCAAGAGGAGGCCCACAGGTGTTAATGGAGGACGCAAGGCACAGGAATTCAAAAGCGAGAGCCCAGAGGGGCTGCAAGAAATGAATTAAAGCCCAAGCACCCGGCCCCTTGGGGGTAACTTTCGCTCGTCTTTAAGGAAATTCTACTGTGTGTCTGCTTTCTGACGCAAAGCAGCCTCACGCACAGGCTTGGCACGACTCTTTCCGCAGGTCCACAGTGAGCATGAAGCAGCCCGTGCAGCTAAGGTAGGCCCCCCTGTCCAGGTTCCTCCTTCCCACCTGGTTTGCAGCCACATGAGCGAGGTGCTCTCTGCCAGGGCATCTCCTCATTGCCACCACGATGCCTTCGGGATCACCGGCTCCCTTTCTCGGCTGTTTCAACTTCAGTCCCACAAACACCAAGCTCCCCTGCTTTCCCGGGCCACTCTGGTTCTGCCCCTGCCCCACATCATAACACCTGTTCCCCTGTCCCTGCCGTGATGGCGCAGGGGACATACATAAGGGCTCCAGACAGACAGCAGCAGGGTCCTTTCTGGTCTCGGCTCCCAAGCCCCCCCGCGACACGGGGAGGCGTGTGTCACACCCACTCCTTTGTGGCAGGGCCCCCTTCTTAAAGACCCTGCCATTCCTTCTCTCCAACTTCTTTTCTCCCACTCCCCAAAGCTTGGGGGTCTTAAGTAGTCTGGGCCAGCAAAATACACACGTGTTCTCTTAAGTTAATCGCTTAGGTTGGGACCTTGGCCCTTCCAGTTTAAATGACCCTGCCTCGTGCAAGTAAAAACCTTATACTGGAAGATACTGCCATGGGCTTCAAAACTTCATTTTGCACTTCAAAAAGCGTCTTCACTTGTTTTCGTTTTCTGGTTTCTGCATCTCTGACGACCTATTCTCGTCCAATTTCCCAGCCCTGTCCCATCCCAAACCTCCTACACACAACGCACAAACACTTGCTCTCTAGCGTAGTCTATATTCTGGCAAGTCTGAGCAAATTCCCGGAACGTATCGTTGCCCATCGGCTTGGGACACACTGCAGCTATCACTCGGGGCACGGGAGCCCCACTTTCGCAGCTGATGTACCCCATGCGTTCCCCACGAAGTGGCCGGGACCCCGGTTTCTCTGTGTCTCTAGGAGGTGTAGCAGATTCCCACGATAGGCATTTTCTGCACTGCCTCAATCATCATGGTGGCCCAGGGCCCGCTTCCCATAAGTTGACTCGGACCTAGAGGGGCAGAAGATGCTGTTGACAGGGAGGAGGACTTCCCCCTGTGACAAGCAGAGCCCCCAGCCAGGGGCGCTGAGGCAGGTGAGGAGCTCTGTCATCTCAATCAGAGGCTGATGACTCACTTCCGGGGCCACGACCTCCCCATTGTGAGTTACACGGGGTGTGTGTGTGTGGGGGGGGGGTTACTTCTTGGAATTCTAAGCGTTACTTAGGATGGTCTTAGCTTCTGTACCGGGTCCCCCCAAATAATGACTCAACCCAACAAGTGTATGTCTTGCTCGGGTACCAGTTCGAAGTAGGTATTCAAGCCAATGGGGCAGGGGTCTCTTGCGCATGCTCAGTCAGGGTCTCGAGCCTCACATCTCCCCTGGGGTCTTGTGGCCGTCTGCTTCTAGCCAGTGGGAGGCAAAGAGACCCCGGGAGAAGCTTAGACTCAGGCACCGTGCCTATCCCTTCCTCTCGCGTTCAGAGGGTTCCGACCACATCTCGCTGCAAGAAAGGGTGGGAAATCTGGTCTCCCCACATTGTTATTACTATGGAAGGAGAGATTAGAGCGGCCAGCCAGCAGAAACTGCTGCCTACGGGCCCACTCTGCGGCCACGCTGGGGCAAGGAAGCCTTCCCCATCTCGCAGTGGGTTCACTTTCCTTCATGCTCCCTCCTCCTACAAGACGGCACATTCGGTCTCCTGACCCTCCCCTCCAACCCCATTCCAACCTCTATCGCCCACTCCCAGCTCCCTTCGTTTCCTTTAGCCTTCTTCTGTGGAGAGAACATTTTCTGGCTAAAGCAATTACATTTAGGGGCGCCCGGGGGGCTCAGTCGGTTAAGCGTCCGACTTCGGCTCAGGTCATGATCTCACCGTCCGTGAGTTTGAACCTCGCGTCAGGCTCTCTGTTGTCAGCGCAGAGCCCACTTTGCATCCTCTGTCTCCTTCTCTTTCTGCCCCTCCTCCCCTCAAAAGTAAACATTACATTTTTTTTTTTTAAAGCAAATACAATTAGCAAATGTTTGAAACGGACTTAAGTTAGTGCTGACTGTGGTTATTGCCACCTCTAGACTGCCTCCATTAGCATTTGTTGAGTGTCTACTGTGTGCTGGGGACTGTCATGAATAATCTATGACACTGCCCTCGAGAGCAACCAGGAGACTCCCCAGTGTGAGCCTTAGTTCAATGTGAAACTCTCCAGCCAACTGGCCTCACAGTACCTTTGTTTCCTCCCAGGTGCTAGGCCAGTATGATCAGCCCTCCACAGCTTAAGTGTTCTTTTTTCTTCCTTTGGAAAAAAAAAAAAAAATCTATGTTTTCCTCCATGATGGGTTAATCCCCAAATAGCCAGGCTTACTTCAGTCCCAGATCCTAACCGCCTACTGGGTTTTCTGCGTGGGCTTCAGTTTCAGTCCCTGATCCGGCTTCACGCAGCTTTCATTTATGTTTCATTTCCATCCACCACAACAAGGTTACTTTTTTCAAAAGAGAGAAATCTCAGCAGATGTATTCATTCTGAAATGTTTCCTGGGCACACACCAGTGAGCTCATTAGCCCAGGCTAACCATGAGGTTTACCCTCCCCCCTCCCTGCCTCTTTTCTTCTTCGTCGTCGTGGTCTTTTTTTTTTTTTTTTTAATTTTGCAGCAGAGAGCAAGATCATATGGTCCCCTAGCAGCTCCTTCCTGTATGTGCAGGGAGCAGGGACTGAAATCACCCTCAAGAAGGAGGGCTGTGCTCTCTAAACATGCATACTTCTGAGTATCTGCTTTTGTTTAGCGAAGACTGAAGCTCAAATGGGAAATTTCTAGGTCAGCTGTACTTTGCTCTAATAAAGGGAAAGTCTAGCCAAAAAGAACAGCAAAACTCCGGCCTCAGCTTTTTGGAGTGTCTTGTCTGATTACCCAATTATTATATTACAGCTCAGATTAGGAAGGGATTAGCCCCCGAGGTCGGACAGATGGAGAACACTATTAAAATACCCCATGTGGGGTTTCAGAGTGGGTAGCAAAGTGGCCACCTGTCCCTGTTTCTTGGGTCAGTCTGTCCTCATTTAGAGTCCCAAGATCGCTGTCTTTGATGCCAGTGTGGAGAGGCTGAATAGCACAGGAAGCAAGCTGCCCCCCCCCCCAACTTCTGCCCCTCCTCTTTCTCTTTCCTTATCTTGTGCCCTGCCCTAGAATGCCCTGGCAAGAAATGGTCAGCTGAATTGCAAGTGACTTTGGGGTTGTCATCTCTTAGGGCCCTTGGGAACAGGTCTGGGCCATTGTATTAGTTGATAACAGCCAGGAAGTTTTCCATCCCAGACCCCCTTTTCCTTTGTTAACTTCTGAATAGGCACCTCCTCGTTTCTCGAGCTTTTGTAATTCAGGGGCCACATTGGGCTGTTTCTTGAGCAGTGAAGGAAGGTCTGTCCTGTGTCTTTGTGCCTTTTCACCCCTGTGTTTGGGGAGATCGGGATGGTCTCTGTACCACCTTGCCGGGCAAGGAAGCCTAGTGGCTTGGGCTTCGGGTCCCAGGCTTGAATTCGCAGGCAGAAAGGTGCTCTAAGCGGTTCATTTAATAATTAATAAGCCACTTAGCTCTTCTGCTTCAAGTCTTTTATCTTACAGGAATGGCGATGCTGACCTCAGAAGAATGTGTTCAGAAACATTAATGGCTGATGAGAAAGCATTATGCCAAGTAAAATATGTTGGTAATCTCGACACTGTAATGATCTAGCCAGATGAGTACATCTTCCTAATGAATATATCTAGCTCAGGTCAATTCAGGAAAAGCATACCGAACACATAGAGCGGCTCCTTCCTCAAAGACTTGGCCCCAGCACGACAGAACATAGAATCTTAAAGTTGACAGGGTCATCGATACCCAAAGTCTACAGACAGCCACCATTCATGATCGGAATTCTCCAGGAAAGTGGGTTTCACCACATCCAGAAGCAGCTTACCCCACGTTTGGACAATTCCATCACAGAGTTTTCTTGAAAAAAAATAGAGTTGAATTACTTTATGTCTTCACAGCTTCTCCCCCTTAGTCCTGCTACTACTCCAGTACTGACCAGCTCAGACAGGCCGGGTATTATTCCACAGGATTCTCACGCCTTATTTCATCCCCTCAATAATCACAGGGGGTTGGCTCTCCTGGTTAAGCAGAAAAGGAAACCGGGACAAAGAAGTAAAATGATTCGCTCAGATCTAATGGCTGGTAAACAGTGTGGCACCATAGTCTGCCATTTTTTTTTTTTAATGTTTTTCATCGATTTTTTGAGAGAGAGCACAAGCAGGGGAGGGGCCGAGAGAGGGGGACAGAGGATCCAAAGCAGGCTCTGCGCAGACAGGATGACAGCAGTGAGCCCGATGCGGGGCTCCAACTCGGGAACTGCGAGATCACGGCCTGGGCCAAGGCCGGACGCTCAATGGACTGAGCCACTCAGGCGCCCCCATCGACTACCTTCCTTATCACTCTTTCGGTCATCCGCTCTGAGACGTAGCGGCTTCAAACGACGACCATTTATTTGGTCAGAATTTTGCGGCTCAGATGCTTTGTCAGGGCTTGCGGTGCGATGGCGGCTAGCACTGGACCCCAAAAGCGAGCATTTCAATCAGCAAAGCTGAAAACTGCCTAACTGTTCAGGTCCAGCTGGAGAAGTTACATGCCACCACCTCCACCAAATTCTATTGGTCAAAATAAGTCCCAGGGAAGCCCAGACTCAAGGGGAGGATGACTAAACTCGATGTCTTTGTTAAAGAGTGGCAAGATCATAGCGTGAAAAAACATGTGAGATGGGAGAGAGCATGGTGACCATCCGAGGAAACACCATCTACCAAACCCACCACTTATTTCTTCTAGAAAATAAGTTCACCTGTACTTCCCAATGACGCCTCTTCTGGAAACTGCCTTTCGAGTGTTCTCTGAGACTTAGGTTTTTCAGGTGAGCCGTTGGTTCTTGAACTGCCCCTTATCATCCTAGCCTTCTCCCGCCATGTACCCCACAATGTAATGGCACATCCCAGGGTATGCCCAGGCGGGTGCAGAGCAGAATGACCATGGCCTCGTGTCTGCCAGACGTGGATGTTGAATCAAGTGGGAATTTTTGACTGCCACACGGCATCGCGTACAAATTCTGGCCCCTGAAATTTGTAGCCCCTCACTCCATACCTATGCAGTTCTTTCGAGGGACCCAAGCTAAGTTCCATTTTGCAGAATCTGGCCTCGCACTCTGATTCGTCGGGCCTTTCTAGATCCCGATTTGGGGTTCCGCTGTCTTCACGCTCCTTCCCAAACCTACGTTTGGCTCATGACTTACCTCTTCCTTCCACACCGGCTTCAAGCCACTGACAAGACTCCGGGCCCATTCAGGCACAAGAAGAGAGTGCTGAGGAACACCTCTTAAAAGACAACCCCTCTGCGCATTGACATCTAGCCATCGATCTGCAGCTCTGCAAGCCGGTGGGCGGATTTATTCAGGCAGCTGTGGATTCACCACCTCGTCCTGCTTGTCACCCGACCCACCTTTTTACACTTTGTCTCGGGAGGGTCGGAAGAACCACTGCCAGCACTTGAACCAGGTCCTGGAGACTCCCTCCTCTTTGCATTTCTCTGGTGTGCCACAACCGTAACACTGGCAGCCAGAGAAACTAGGTCAGCCCGAGTTTTCTCACCGAGCCCCTGCTGACTCCTGGCGATCACAGCCTCCCCTTCGCAAATCATCCTGTTTACGCTCCATGCTGGACTCTCTCCCACCTCCTCTGCCTCCTGCCTGTTTCTGAACAGCAGCGCACTGTTCACCCATTTGCAGCCTTCCCTGTCCTCTCCAGAATTCCCCAGGGAGCATCTCAGTGGTGCAGTCACCAAACTAAATCGCAGCTCCCCCTAGAACCTGATCCTCTTAGGAATCTGGGTCAGGAGACGTAAAGCTGCCCACTGTTTTCAAGAAATGTGGGCTTCTCTGCTCCCCGGCAATGTTGATGGCACAGCACAGCAAGTGCAAGAAAGGCAGAGGGGACCTTCAGACTGCTTACGGTATAGTTCAAGGGGAGGCATGTCTGCTAATAACAATCATATAAAATTAACTACAGTCACTGCGTTTAGGGGGTGGAAGTGAGCCATTACAAGGTGCATAAGACACACGATTTCTACGTGGGCAGAAAAAAAAGGTTCCGGGAGGCAGTGGCGTGTGGAATAATTCCTAAATAGCAGGTAAGTTCTGGCGAGAGCACAGAGACGGGCCTCTCGCACGGCTGCCTGTTTGCAGACATTCTTGAAAGCAACCAGGTGGCGATGTAACAGATTCCTTTAAAATGCTCGCACCATTCGAGCTGTAGTGCTTTCAGTGTCCGAGGAATTAATCCAAACACGACGTTATTCAAAGTGTCATTTAAATGATGGTGTCCTGTAACGGAACACCGGGCCACCATCAAAAGACTGTTTGTGAACGTGAACCCGATATCAGCTCCGGGCCCTAGGAGGCCCTCCCCTTGTCTCTCAGATAGCTGATTAACACACCTCGATTCTCCTCTCCACCCTTTGTGACAGCGCGATTCTTTCCCACTAATTGTGCAGACTGCCAAGAGCTTCCTTCCTTCCGAGCGCTTCTTTCCTGTCCAGGGCCGCCCCATTCAGCTTCCACTCCCCACAGGCATGATGTGATTTGGGTGATGTCCCCTCGTTGAGAAGACCCGTCAAGGGGGCTCGGACTATGCAGCCCGGCTCCCTCTCGCCCTCACGCACTCCCTCCCTCAACTCCCTGCACCAATTGACAAAGTATGCCCCCTGCTCCCCCCCAGAGCTTTTTTCTCAATAATGGCCAATGTTTCCCCAAAAGGAATTCTTCTATCAGTTGCCAAGAATATGCATTTCCCTCTCACATAATTGTACGAAGAATTTTTTATGACGTGAGAAAATGCTTAAGATAACATGAGCTCAGCAGGAAAAAAGCAAGACGCAATCGTAAAATTAGACCCAGTATAATCTCGACTGGGTAACACAATGGGCCTCAAAGAGCAAATTTAGCCCAACAGTAGCCGTGGCCGTCTCTGGCGATGGTGGGCTGAGATTTTTGTTCTCCTAAATACACGCTGCTGCATTTGCCAAGTGTTGAAAGATAATGAAGATACTTGGGGCCCAAGTGCTGGGGAAAGTAATGTCACCTTTTGGAAAAACTGAAGTCGAGAAGTGAGGAAAAGCCAGCGCGGGGCAGGGAGGGCGGGCTACCAACCCTCGCGCTCCTGAATGATGCCCAGCCCTCCTTGCCTGTGCTGCTGACCGCCAGCCTCAGAGCGAAAGCTTGACTAGTTATCTGACTTCCCGTCGTGTTGCCAGACCGGCTCCGTGACACTTGGAGCCTCTGCACGATTTCTGGGAGGCGGGGGCAGCGGCGGGGTCGGACTGAGGGGCGCACCTGCTGGTCTGTCTGGGCGCGCGCGGCCCGGTCCCTCCCCGCGGGCTGGCGAGGCCGGTGCGGTGCGCGGTGTAGCCACGGAGGCAGTGAGGGGCAGCAACGTGTGCTAACGGACCGAGGTCTCAGCCCTTGCGGTCAGCGACGGTCCCTCCTAAGTTAAACATTAAACATTGCAGGGGGACCTGGGGGGCTCAGTCAGTTAAGCATCCGACTTCAGCTCAGGTCATGATCTCACGGCTTGTGAGTTCGAGCCCCGTGTGGGGCCCCGTGCTGCCAGCCCGGAGCCTGGAGCCTGCTTCCGATTCTGTGTCTCCCTCGCTCTCTGCCCCTCCCCCGCTCATGTGCACTCGCTCTCTCTCTCTCTCTCTCTCTCCTTCAAAATAAATAAACATTAAAATAAATTAAAACAAAAACATTAACCATTGCAAAGCTGGATGTGACATCTATGATGACCACTCCTACGTTTAATCACTACTATTTAGTCAGTAATTTACTGGGCCCAGGAAAGGAAAATAAGACAAAAGGCCTGTCCTCGAGCTGCTTGTAAAATCTAGAACGGGAGATTCTGCACATGACCAGATGGGACAAGAGCCTTGAACAGTACAGCACACAGGAATTCAGATCCTCTGACGGGGGGAAACGACCACTGCCTGGGGCAATCCAGGAGTGCGTCCACGCAGCAGGCCCAGAGGTGTTCAACCATGAAGGATGACGGTCCTGGTGAGCACGCACGGGAGGAAGGCTTTCTAGGCAAAGTGCTAGTGAAAGGGACAGGAATACCATGGGGACAGGAAAGAATCAAGCATATCCAAGAGTCATGAGTGGTGGGGCACCTGGGTGGCTCAGTGGGTTAAGCACCCGACTCTTGGTTTCAGCTGGGGTCATGATCTTGTGGTTCATGAGTTCGAACCCCATGTCCTGCTCTGGTGCTGATGCTACGGAGCCTGCTTGGGATTCTCTCTCTTTCTCCCTCTCTCTCTGCTTCTCCCTTGCTCTCTCTCTCTCTCTCTCTCTCTCTCTCTCAAAATGGATTAAAAAAAAAGTCACAAGTGGTGGTTGAGCTGGAGGGTAAGATCCACACAAAGGAGTCATTACTGGAAGAAAAAACTGGAAGGTAGATGAAGATCAGTTGAAGGAAGCTATAGATGCAAGTGAAAGAATTTACTCAATGGGCTGAGGGTTTTCGAGCAGGAGAGTATAGGAGCTTAAGAAAGTTTGCTGTCTGCTGCAGGTAGTTGAAGGAGGCAAAGCCGGGACTTAGGGATCAGTCCCGGGACTGGCTCTAGATGGTTAAGGAAAGTAGGTTCGAGAAACCTTCTGGGTGTGGAGCCATGATTGTTATTATCTGGTTGAATGTGATGAACAGAGGAAAAGAACAGAAGGTAAAGCGTGCTGAGTTTTCACGACCAGGAGGGTCGGAAGCTGCCATTTGTTTCCGTCTCACTGAATTTCTGGTGCACCCGGCACCCGAGGGTGGCGGTGCCTCCCAGGTGCAGCTAAGGCTCAGGGACGACAGGCCTGGAATCCCTCCCTGAGCCTTCTTCTTGGAGATAAGAGTCAAAGTAAGGGGGCGCATGAAATTGCCGAGAAAGGATACTACAGAAGCAGAGAGGAGGGAAGGAAAAAGCCCATAGTTAAGGAGTTACAAGAAGAGGGGTTATCAAGATAGTTGGCCGGTATCTTTGCTCAACTGACCTCTGACTTGCTTGGAACTTTATGCCACCTTGACACACAGCTATCTTGACAATGTTCCGAATGACCTTCTGGCTTGCTTGTCTGGGTATTCTTCTCTACTTCATTGGACGCTCTGGTGCCCAAGGAATATGATTTGCTGTGGCTGAGAAAGATCCTTGACAAAATTTCTGCTGTAGCATTTGGTCCATGAGCTTGTCAGTCCTCAAGTTTGTTTAAGTCAGTTGATAGCTCGGCATTTTTAGGCTTCCAGAACTCTGTGAATAGTATTTAGGTCTTCCAGACTATCTCCAAGTCATTCAAAGATATTCAAACCCTAGACTGGTATACCTTTTAGTATTCTTTGGTTTGTGATGGTGCTTTTCCTTTCGTGAATACTAACTTCTAGGGATTGTATCATGCTGTATTTATGTATATTGAGATAAATAAAAAGGTGCCCACCTGGCAAACAATCCAATCATGTACGCACTGTGTACAAAACCCACTTACTACAGGCCTCAGCCGTCGCTTCCTGAGTTCAGATCTTTCTTCGCTTGTGATGGGGTTACCTCCCAATAAACCCATCATAGATTGAAAATATCACAAGTTGGAAATGCATTTAAGGCACCTAACCCACCGAGTGTCAGAGATTAGCCTAGCCTACCGTAAAGGTGCTCAGGACACTGACATTAGCCTCCAGTGGGGCAAGGTCATCTAACACGAAGCCTGTTGCATAATAAAGTGTTGAATACCTCGTGTAATGTGTTGAATACTGTACCAAAAGTGACAAATAGCACGGTCGTGTGGGTTCAGAACGGTTGTCCGTGTATTGGTGGCTTACTCGCGTGCTGGCTGCCAGTCCTGGCGAGGGGCCGCGACTGCTGTCCGGCATCAGGAGAGAGGATCTTTACTGCATATCCGTCGCCCAGGAAAGGACTGAAGTTCAAAATTCAAAGTTCGGTTTCCACCAAATGCGTATGGCTCTCACGCCACCGTAAAGTCAAAAATCGTTAACCCGAACCATCGTAAGCGGGGAGCATCTGGGGAGGGTGCGTTAGACCCCGAGAGGAGAAACCCCATCCTAGATGACGAGTCTGTGAACGGTTCAGACTGCAAGGCAGGGCCAGCTTCTGGGCGTGTCCCGCCGCACAGGGCCCGTGCTGGGCTAATGCCCTGCTGCTGCGTCTTGAAATCGTTAACACTTTTTGAACAGGGAGCCCTGCGTTTTCATCGTGCACCGGGTCCCGCAGATTATGCAGCCGCAGAGCTAAACACATGTGTCAGTAATAATGGAAAAGGTCAGAGGGGTCTCTGCTGGAAGCAACGTTTGAAATGGCTCTTTAGGTCAAAGCAATGCTGGCTGCAAGGACGTGGCCCCGTGGGCTTCCCGCAGTCATTCACTGAGGTCAGCTTGGGGAGGGCCAGGGGCTCGCCAGACCTCGCTGGGGCCTCTACCTTTGAGCCCGGCGCCTGGCAACAGCTGCTCGCCCCGAGTGGGTGAAGAATTTAGCTGCAAAAATCTAATTTGGGACTCCCTAATTAAGCTAATGAAGTCAGATCATTTTAATCTCTTCTTGGTCTAGCCCTATGTCTAATCCCCGAGTAAATAGATAATTGTGACTCTGTGACATATGTGCCCTATTTTGCGATCGATGAGCCGAGCGACATCTTTCTGTGACTTTTTTTCTTCAAGATTTTAGGCAAGGAACTGGTTTTCCTCTGCCAGATTGGGGCAAAACTAGCCAGACTGATGCCTTTAAAATGAGTCAATCGTACAACTTTTACTATGAATAAGCTGTGCCCAAATTGCCCCTTCGTCCCGAAAGATCCTAGATGATCCTCAAATTTCTCTTGTGTAATTAATAATAAATAATTACCATGTACAGATGTCTCCTGAGATGGGCTGAGGTTGATAAAATGGAGACCAAGCCGGCTCTCTCCTTTGGCCTCATAGTCGATAAACTAGGAAAATTCGCTAGTTCACCTTCAAAACAGTATCACATTGTCTTCCTGGGACACATACATCCTCGTAACATTGGGAAAGCCTCTAAAACCCAGAGACTGAAGGCACCGTTCTGTGTAGTCCCTCCGTCTTCCTGCCAATCCAGACTGTTGTTACTGAACTATTTCCCCTGTCTTTTCAAATAACTGAGAGACAGTCATTCTTCCCCTTTGGAGTTTATTGATTCATTCACCGAGTCTCTTCCATATTAATATTAATATCAGACGATTTTCAAGTATCACCCATTCCTCCCTTCAGAGGGTTTTGTGTTTCACCCATGCAATTTGATTTCTAAGCATTATTAGAAAATACAGGCACCATTTACAAACAGTCCAATTGGTTAGCAATACCACCACTAACGATAAGGGGTAATGTTCACTGGGAGCTTGCTCAGCACATCAGGCCCTATGCTGAGCGCTTTGTTTAGATTATCACTTAATTTCTCGCCATCACAAGAGGTAGCGACTCCCGCCGTTGGAAGTGAGGAAAGCGAGCACAGACTGGTCTGTCCTCACCCAAGGTGCCCAGCCGGCCCGTCGGGGGGCATCTGAATCAGGCGGTTCCAGGGCTCCAGGAGCCCCTCAGGTTCTCTTGCGAAGGAAAGATCTCTGTCCTGTGGCCTCCGACTTCCCTCCAGCTCAGCTAAGTGTACAGGCAGGGTTGCCACTGGAAAACACTGCTGAGACAGTGTGACGGTCAGCACACGGCATCTCAAATCGTGGTGGAGCCCTGATTTGCCGTATGCAAGGCCGGAGGCGCCATTCACGGGATACAAAGGTCAGGAGAACACAGACCCGCCTCAGAGAACGTACGGAAGTCTTCCAAATCTCCTCGCAGAGACAGCAACCAGCCATCCCGGGTTGCCTGAGGCTGAAAAATGTGTGACTTTCCACTTTAAAAGGAAGATCTTAGCCACACCAGGATGAGTTGGTCACCCCACTAGTGGGAAAGTGGTATCCTGTGTATTTTGAGAAGGAAAATCCATGCAGCCCCATTTGTGGACCCTATCTAGACAATCTTGTGGTTTCTGTTTGCCTTTCTGTGTGCACCGTAGGGCCGCAGAGGCTGAATGAGCCCCGTAGGCAAGCAGTGTGCTCAAGACCCACACCTTGAATACTGTGAGTCCCTGAGGACCCCAGAGTGAATATAGCTGGGCTCAAGGAAAGACAAGCTCAGAGGAAGACCTTCCAGAAGCCCCGTGGGTGGGAGTAAGGAGAGAACGTGGATCAGAGCTGCCTGCCTGAATGGGAGTGCTCTGAGAGGAGAATTGCCCCGGGAGCACCATTTGCCCCTTCTTTCTGGACTCACCTCTACCAGCCTATAATTCTCCCCGGTGACCCTCGACTCTTTCAACAGCAGGCAGGAGGGACCAGAGCCACTCCAGTAACCCGCCCCCCCCATTCTCCTACTGGTGACCCCAGCAGCATTGTTGTTAGAGTCTTGGCCTGTCCCCCCACACTCGGCTGTCTCACGTTGGGGCATCTGGACAAAGTCCAATAGGGCGACATACTGGATACTGGAGGGAGTGCATTTTCTCTCAAGACTGAGGCTGCCATCTCTCTCCAGAGAAGCCTTTGAACACTTAGGTGGGAACCAATATGGTGGAGGGTTTTCGTGAAGGCTTGCAAAGCCTGAGCAACTTTTCTAGTTTCTGAACAGAGAAACACAAAACGGCTCTTTTCTTTTCTTTCCTTTTTGCTCTTTGTTGCTGAATAGCTCCTTGTTCACAATCCTTTGGGCATGCGTTCAGTTCCTATGACAATGTCTATGGCGGAGCCAAACTGTGAAATCAGACCCATTGTCAACCACAGATGTGCTGCCAGAGCCTGGGTGGGGTCGCCCGCTGAACCAAAATGGCATCAGCTGAGCGCGCAACAGTGGTGAGCTCTGTGCTATTTACCACGGCATCACAACGGTCCAGATGGGGCGCTTTTCACCCAAGGTTTGAAAATCCTCAGTAGAGAAGATTCTAGGCAGAGAAGAGGAGAACGCAACTGAATTTGCGTCGCTGAACTTAGTCTGATTTCGGAGAGAGATGGTACTTCACTGCCATCGGGTCATTTGCTGAGCCAAGAACAAGAACTTACGGCGGGACAGGTGACACATGGCGGGGTCCTCTGGGAGACAACAGATGCACGAGTCGGATTAACGCTTAAGCTGATTTAAGATTCATATGAGCTCGGTTGAAGTGTGTCACTAGACTAATGTGTTTTTACTTCTATTTTAATTCTGAGGTTGAAATGGGAGCAGTTGAAAACAAGCATGAAATTAATTTCCCTATAATCTCTCAGTAGGAATATGACATCAATATCATTGCTTGCATCGAAGGGGCATTTGGCTCAATAAAAATGGAGTGTCAGGCACTACATTAATCCTGTAGAAGGGTGAATCTCCAAGTAAAATAATTGTCCCACTTAATTTTTATTCCCTAGTCATCTGTGGCCACGGCTGGGCTGCAAATTTCATGAGAGGAGGGGCCAAGTCCGTCTGTATCTCTTACGCTTCACACAGTGCCCTGAACGTATGTCGTAGGCACTCAATAAATATTTATCAAATGAATGAACGTACTGTAAATGACGCGGGATCTCCACCCTTAAATTGTGGTAAAGGAAACAAAGACAATGTGGTCATAAAGGCTTTGGAGGGTTTGGAGTGGGTGGGCTGGGAAGTCCCTTCCAACTGTGGGAGCATCTCTCCTGTAGAAAGAGGGGCTCTGGAGGCAGCTCTAGAAGATAAAGCAGGGCCAGGCTGGAGGGGGAAAGGGAACTCTTGGTGGGTCTTCCCCATGACTGACAATCTGAATCTGTCTTCTTCCAGGATGCTGGCCCAGCAGTGCCCAGCCTGCCCTCTGTCGGGCCCCCTGTCGTCCAGGTGCGGTGTGGCTCTGCCTCAGGGCGGGCATCTGGGGCAAGGATGTAGGAAGGAGAATAGCCATCATGAGTCTGCCTGAAATGTGTCCTTTGCTGGGGACACATTTGCTGGTCCCAGCAGCAGAAGCCAGCACCCTTCCCACCACCCATGGACAGGCAAACGCCTCCAAACTTGGAACTCAAATCCTAAAGTGTTTGAAGTTTATTTATTTATTTAGAGTGTGTGTGTGTGTGTGTGTGTGTGTGTGTGTGTGTGAGAGAGAGAGAGAGAGAGAGAGAGAGAGCAGAGGAGGGGCAGAGAGAGAGGGAGAGCGAGAGACAGAACCCCAAGCATGGAGCCCAATGTGGGGCTTGAACCCACAAAGTGTGAGATCATGACCTAAGCTGAAACCAAGAGTCAGGGATTTAACTGATTGAGCCGCCCAGGTGCCTCGGAAACCAAATCTTTGTGCCACAGTTTGCTGCTATGGTACCCCAGGGAAATGCCAACCTGCTGTTCATTGGTTCTACACTTTCCTTCTGACCAATTACCATTTCCCAATATTCATCCTTCATCTCAAATTCTCTTCCTCTTCTCTTCCCACCTACAGTCCTCCCCTCTCTCCTCTGGCCTCCCTCTCTTCCTTTGTTTCCTTCTCTGCCTCTCCTTCCTCTTCATAGCACTGAAAATTCCTTCAGATTCTAGTTAACAAAAGAAAAAGACTGGGGTGCCTGGCTGGCTCAGTCAGTGGAGCGTGCGACTCTTGATCTCAGAGTGTGAGTTCAAGTCCCATTAGGTGTAGAGATTGCTTAAAAATAAAATCCTTAAAAAAAACAAAAGACCCCTAAGGCAATGTATACCAAAGCAAAAAAGAAAAAAAAAAAATCCAAAAGTGTAAAGTTAAACCCATAAAAGTGGGGCACCTGGCTGGCTCAGTTTGTAGAGCATTGACTCTTGGTCTTGGGGTCATGAGTTCAAGCCCCACGTTGGGTGCAGAGATTACTTAAATAAATAAGTAATTTTTTAACTAAAAAAAATTTTTTTAAACCTTAAAAGTATTTAAAAAAATCATAAGTGACCTTAATTAAAAACGTACCAATACCCATTCATGATAAAAACTCTCAGAAAACTAGGAATAAAGGAGAACTTCCTCAACTTGATAAAGAACATCCACACAATATTTGCAGCTAATATCACACTTAACGGCGAGAAACTAGAAGCTTTCGTGCTAAGATTAGGAACAAAGCGAGTATGTCCCTTCTCACTCCCTCTTTCCAACATTGCACTGGAAGTCCTACTTAATACAGTACGATGAGGTACAGAAATAAAAAATCTATCAACCAGGAAGAGAGAATAAAATTGCCTTTGTTCCTAGATGACATGGCCATCTGTGTAAAAAAATCTGAAGGAATCAAACAAAACCTCTTGGAACTAATAAGCAGTTATAGAAAGGCTGCAGCAAACAAGGTTAATACATAAAAGGTCAACACTTTTCTATATATCAGCAGCGGACAAGTGGGATTTTTAAATAAGGGTGCCTAGCTGGCTCAGTAGGTACAGCATTGTGACTCTTGATCTTGCGGTCATGAAGCATCTAGCCCCATATTGGGCCTAGAATTTACTTTAAAAAATGAAATAAAAAAAACCCAATGCCAGTTATGGTAGCACGCCCCCAAATGAGGTCAAAAACAATACCTAAAAATGAGGTATATACCTAACAAAATATGTAGAAGATCTCTACGAGGAAAGATACAAAACTCTGATGAAAGAATCAAAGAACTAAATTAATGGAGAGATAGCCCATGTGCATGGATAGGAGGATCCAATATTATCAAGATGTCATTTCTCTTCAACTTGATCTGTAGATTCAATGCAATCCCAATAAGAATCCTAGCTAGTCATTTGAAGATATTGGCAAGCTGGTTCAAATGTTTATATGGAGACGCAGAAGACCCAGAAAAGTCAACACAATATAAAGGAGAAGAACAAAGTCAGAGGGCTGACGATCCTTGACTTTGAGACTTAGGGTAAAGCTACAGTAATCAAGACAGTGTGGACCTGTTAAAAACAAAACAAAACAAAACAAAACAAAACAAAACAAAACAAAACAAAACAAAACAAATAGATCAATAGAACAGAATAGAGAGCCCAGAAATAGACCCACATAGAGTCAGCTGATTTTTAACAAAGGAACAAAGGCAACACAATGAAGCAAAGATAGTTTTTTCAATAAATCGTACTGGAACTGGACATCCACAGGCAAAAATATGAGCCCAGACACAAATCTTACACCCTTCACAAAAAGTAACCCAAAATGGACCATAGATCTACATGTAAAATGCAAAACTATTAAACTCTTAGAAAGTTTAACTAATGTTGGGTATGGCAATGATTTTTTAGATCCAACACCAAAGACACCATCCAGGAAAGAAGTGAATGATAAGCCGGACTGCACTAAAATTAAAAACTTCTGCTCTGCAAAAGGAAATGTCAAGAGAAAGAGAACGCAGGCTACAGGCTGGGAGAAAATACTTGCAAAAGACACAGCGGATAAAGAATTGTAAAAAACACACAAAGAATTTGTATAACTCGACAACAAGGAAAGGAACAACTCATTTTAAAAAAACAGGCAAAAGTGATAAGATACCTCACCAAAGAAGACGTGCAAATGGCAGATAAACACATGAAAAGATGCTTCACATCGTCTGTTGTGAGGGAACTGCAAATTAAACAAGAGTGAGATGTCCCTACACGACTACTAAAAATGGCCCAAATCCAACATGGGCATCCCCCAATGCTGGTCACAACAGGAACGCTCGCTTACTGCCGATGGGAATGCAAAATGGCGCCGCCACTTGGGAAGACAGCTGGGAAGGTTCTTACAAAACCCAACATACTCCTACCAAGTGACCCAGCGATCACTCTCCTTGCTATTTACCCAGATGAACTGAAAACTCACATCCACCCAAAGACCTGCCCGAACGTGGAACTGCCCAAACTTGGAAGTAACTAAGACATCCTTCAGGGAGTGAATAAACAGTGGTACATCCGGACAGTGGGATATTATCCAGCAATAAAAAGAAATGAGTCATCAAGCCGTGAAAAAACATGGAGGAAATGTAAATGCATATGACTAAGAGAAAGAAGGCAGTCAGAAAAGGGTATATACTGCCTTGATGTCAACTATCTGACATTCTGGAAAAGGTGAGAGTATGGAGACAGTAAACAGATCAAGTGGTTGTCAGGGGTCAGTAGGAAGGAAGAGATGTATAGGGACAGCACAAAGGATTTTTAAGGCAGTGACACTACTCTGTATGATGCTCTAATGGTGGATACATGTCATTATACATTTGTCAAAACCGATAAGAAGGTGTAACACCAAGAGTGAACACTAACGTAAATGACAGTCTTCGGACGATAACTATGGGCCAATGCAAGCTCGTTAATAATAACAAATACACCATTCTGGTGCAAGATTTTGTTAGTGGGAGATGTTATTGGGCAGGTGGGGGCAGGAGGTATGTGGGAAATCTCTGTATTTTCACTTTTTTGCCTCAAACCTAAAAGTACTCTGAAAAAATAGCCGATCAAAAATATATAATGAGGAAAGGAAGCTATTAAGATGTGACTAGGTGAAAATGAATAATTTCTGACAGTAAATATTACCATACATAAATGAAATGAAGATTATCTCTTAAGATAAAACTGGAACACCTTCCACATTTAAAAATGAAAACATTTAGGGGCGCCTGGGTGGCTCGGTCGGTTAAGCGTCCGACTTCAGCTCAGGCCATGATCTCATGGTTCACGAGTTCGAGCCCTGCGTCGGGCTCTGTGCTGACAGCTCAGAGCCTGGAGCCTGCTTTGGAGTCTGTGTCTCCCTCTCTCTGACCCTCCCCCGTTCATGCTCTGTCGCTCTCTGTCTCAAAAATAAATAAACGTTAAAAAAATTAAAAAAAAAAATGAAAACATTTAAAGACAAAACATGCTCAAATGATAACATTATCACATTTATTTGTCACCGTTCCAAATGAAGGACCCCCACGTCCGCAACATTTGCTCTAACACTGACGGCCTTTCCCCAAACCACTGCCATCCACTGGATGTTGCAGCCTAAGGACGCCGATCCCGCCTACCTACGTTCTGCTCTCTGTCCTGAATGAAGCGTTTCCCGGCGCTCCCAGAGCCAGAGCGCCTGCTGGTTTCCCCATCTTTGCCGAAAGGTCTTTTACAAAGTACTTCCTTTGGCTCCGGTGTTAGCCAGCCTCGGGGCGTTTTTGTATTTCGGATTGCAGAGACAGGTGTAGCTTTTCACTGCAGGCAGCTAATCACTTCCCTCCGCTTCCTACCTACTTTCATCGTTCTGGATTTAACTTCTTTTTTTTTTTTTTTTTCCTTGTAATTTTCTTTCTTTCTTTGGAGAGACAGAGAGAAAGAAAGCAGGGGAGGGGCAGAGAAGCCCGGGGTCTCCTGGGAATGCCCATTGCTGATGGGGTTTCACAATAACCAGACTTGGGTGTACCTTCTTCCTCAGTTCTTTACCCTTGGGCTCCTGATTCCCCAGGTCATCCCCCCTGGGGCATGCAATTCCACCAGAACATCTTTGTTTTCTTTCACTATCTTATCAAAGCTCCCTGCTACTCCCCTTCACGCTACTCCCCTTCACGCTACTCCCCTTCACGGGCCGTGGGGTCCTGGGGGCTGCCACACAGGTGTCACCGGAGTAATTTCTCCCGCGTGACAACTGTCTTCTTTTAGCAGCTCTGAAAGCTACAACTTCAGGGGTGTTCTTCCAAGCCACAGATCCGAGCATTTATGGTCCAAGGTCTCCCGGCCAGTGACGGCCAAGCTGAGATTCATCCCCTCCAGCATCCCAGAGCTTCCATGCCGCCAAATCAGTTCCTGCTCCAGTGATGAGACCCTGTCTTATACTCTTTGCATATGTCCAAGCAGATCATGAGTGAATCATTTCCTTCCACCCGATCTTTACTCTCCCTTTCTTGGGAGGGCAGAATGTTTCCCTGAATCAATTTCTTTAATCTGGCCTCTGGCCATGTTTTTCTGCTCTGAGCGCCTTGCAAGTGATCTGCTGCTGCAGAAACAAATCACCCCAAAGCACAGGGGCTTCAGACAACCCTCTTTGTCGTGATTCTGTGGTTCTGCGGTCTGACGGGGGGGGGGGGGGGGGTTCTTCTCCCAGCAGGTGGTTCACACTTCCGCATCCACGTGGGTGTGGGCTGGCCTGGGAGGCCTGAGAAGGTCCCTCGCACACGGCAGGGCTGGGGCCCAGAGTCCGCCGGAGGGCTTCGGTTCACACGCTCCCCGCGAGCCCTCTTTCTGTGTACATGTTGTCAAGCTCCAGGGCCGCCCCACGTGGCCTCTCTCCAGCAGGCCGGCTCGGACGTCCTCCCAGCACGGTGGCCGGGTTCCAAGAACACAGAGATGAGGCCCTCAGTCTTCCCAGGGACAGGGCCACGGAGACCCTGTAGCCGCACTCCATCGGCCAAGTGAGTTTCAAGGCCGGCACAGACTCACGGGCCGGGGCAGTTGCCTTCCGCCTCTAGGTGACGGTGGCATCCAAGAGGCCGTGGCCCTCTTTAATCGGCCAGCGGGTCACGGTCCTGGCCTCAAACTCGCTACCCAGCAGGAAGGACGCACAAACGATGGCCTCTCCAGCCCTGTGCGTGTCCTCATCAGACCCCCCATCCGGCGGCACTGGTGTTCAAGCCTGCCCTGCAGCTGTCAGGACCCCTGAGGGAGGTTCCCTGAACAGGACTTTGCAGATCCCGGCACTTCAGTTACACGCGAACTGCTCACCTACTCCCTCTGCCGGGGAGGCTAGCTCTGCCTTCTTCTTCAGGTGAATGACCGTTCCCCCTGTCACAAGCACCGGGTGCGTCTCCAGCTCAACGTGCCTTCAGGCTAGAGAGCCACTGACTCGCATTTATTACAGGGGTTCTAGCCGACAGTACAGTGAACCTCTTCTAGGGAGGTGCTGCTCCCTGCCTTCCTCATTCTAGGTAAGGCCTTGTGATGGTTAATTTGATATGTCAACTTGCCCGGGCCACGGTACCTCAACAGTCGGTCAAACACCTGTCTGGATGTTTCTGTGAAGACATATTTTAGATGAGATTAACATTTAAGTCAGTAGGCTTTGATTAAAGTAGATTACCTTCCATGACATGGTGGGCCTTGTCTAATCAGCTGAAGGAGTCAAAAGACTGAGGCTCCCTGAAGAAGCGGGAATTCTGCCTCCAGTCTGCCTTCAGATTCAAGCTGCTGCTGTAACTCTTCCATGGGTCTTCAGCCTGCCCTGCAAGAACCATCTCACCTCACGGTGCCCTTGGGTGCTTTTGGGGACTGGCAGGTATTCAAAGCTGACTTTTGTTTGGGGCGGGGCTCTCTCACCCACAGGCACCTTAATATGGGCAATGCCCCCTCAGGCTGGCCATTTGGTACCGCCCCCAGCCCCACAGGTTCCGGATTTCCAGCCACACAATCCCCATCCACAAATACACAGACTCTCTGTTACTACTGCCCCCAATGTCGTTGCCTGTGGCTTTCTCAGATGAAGTCCTTTTAAAGATGGCTCCAGTCTGGCTCTCTCTTCTATGTAGACCACATCTCATTCTAGCCCAATGCCCCAGGAACAAGATAGATGGTATTCCTTGACTTTGGGGTCCCTTCATTTGTTTCCCTCCCAAATTCTCCCAAGAGAGACAAGTAGGTACATTTGACTGAGGTGGTAATCTGGGATGTGGTGGGACAACAGTGGATGCTGATGTTTCTTGGCTAAGGATAACCAAAAGGGGAACCTGTTCCATTTTTTCTTATCATCCTTCCTCTCTGCCATGTATGCAACAGGTTTCTCCAGACTAGATCCACCACTGTGGGCCTCTCCCAGAAGGCCCAAAGGTGTGTCAGGGCCTGATATGCCTGTCAAGGACCTTTTGGCAACAAGTAGCAGAATATCTGACTAAGAGTAGCTTGAGCAATAAGGATTTATTATTACGTATAAGTATAGAGGTAGAAAGTTCCATGTTGATCCAGTGGCTTGATGATATCAGGGCTCTAGGTCAACTTCTCTGCATTCTCTTGATTTTTTTTTTTTTTTATCCTCTTGGTCACAAGATGGCTGCTACAGTTCCAAATATCACATCATCCACCATAATACAAAGCCAGGAAGGAGAGGACAAATTCCGTTCACGTACCTCTGTTTGCGTCAGAAGGGAAAATGTTACCCAAAATTCTCCAGCAGGCTTTCCTTTACATCTCACTGGTCAGGGCAGGGTCACACACACCCCTCTCCCCCCGGCCCCCAGATCCCTGCTGCCCAAACCCAATCACTAACAAAGGGAATAGGTTAGTCTGAGACTCCTCATGATTCATCCTCTGGAGCTGGTTCCAACTTCCTTCAGGCAGCCAATCCCAGAACAAAACTGGGATTTCGTTCACCGGGGAAAGAAATGACGGAGTGTCACCAGACCAGCACGCTGTCCTCACAGGCTCCAAAGATAAATGCCACCTCCTTCTACTTCATGACTCTGCCCAGGGCAAGTCATGAGACAGCATGTATCAGTCCTTGTCAGGGACAAAACAGTCACGCGCGTGAGTGGATTCTGCCGTTTAAATAGGCTTGTTTCTGCATCCGATGCCCCTCTGAGGTCCCCGAACGGGCTGAATCAGAGAGCAGGAGACACCACAGGGCCCACGCAGGTCCCCAGGCTGCAGGGTCCCCGCCGCTCCCCTGGGCCTCACTGCCAGCGGGCCCTCCCTCTGACTTCCCTGGTCGGCCGGAGGGGGGCGCTGCTGAGGACTCACCGGCTGCGAGGTCGAAACAGAAACGCAGATGTCCTTTAGGGGATGCCCGGGAGGCAGTGAAAATCAGCCAGAAGCGAGGCGAGGGCTTCTGACAGCGCTCGGCCGACGCCGCCCCCGCCCCCCACTGGGGAGACGGTGCGTCTCTCTGGGTGGAAGCTAGAAGGGGGAGAAAGGAGGTGGAGCGCAGGGGTTGGGGGTGGGGTGGAGTGGGGTGGGGGAGCAGGGAAGGGGAGAGGAATGGGCCCTCCCCGTCTGGATTGGCAGGGCAACTCTTGGAGATTTTACTTCCAGTTCTGTTTTCTACTGCTTTCTGGTTTCTGTCCAACACTTCAGCAGGTCAGGGTGTGGCTTGTTGTAATTCGTTTGCGTATCTGGCAGGCCCTGGGTTTGGGGCTTCATTTAATTTCCACCACCGACCGAGCCTCCCCTTGGGGAGTTTGAATGGGAAACACAAAGAGGGAGCTAGCAGAGAATAAAGGCAGAGCAGCGCAGGACTGAAGGCAGGCTTCGGAGGCCAGCGGGGCAGGGGCCCGGGGTTTGCAGGGAGGAAGCAGTGGCCAAAAGAATCAGGAGAGAAAGAAGTCGCTCTGTGATCAAGATGAGCTTGCTAATGTCAGGAACGGAGGTGCCCAGGCCGGGACGGAGCTCAGCCGCTTTCGGGTGCCTGGGGGACCAGGCCATCCTGTCGGGAGAGCCGCTTTGCCGTGCAGAATGAGGAAGCCGGCCTCCTACCCTGTCCTCCGGGGTCCCCTGCCAGGTGGCACGTACCTCTCTATTTCCTCACCTATCCCTCCTGACACACAGTGACCAGATGAGTCCCTTTCGAGAGCACTGAAAGGTCTCGTTAAGATCACTGGTTGGCCCTTGACTGTTCTTTATCCTTCGAAGTATTGCTTCTCGATTTTGACCCCAAATCAGTAAGAACATTTTTCTGACGCTGAGCTGTGTTCCAGTTCTCCGCTCGTGATGCCGTTGTCGGGAGGGCTCGGGGACGGATGGTGTGCGCCTGCGTGCCAAACTATGGATTCATTCATCGGTTCACCCGTTCACGCAACACGTATGTAATCTGCACCGGCTGCCAGGTTATGAGGTTTCTGGGATGAGCAGCGTGGCATTAACGTGTCACCGTTCGACCCGGAATATTTTACGCCTCAGAAAACAGCATAGAAAAGCTGAAACCAGAAGCAAGAGAGGTATAGAGGAAGAAAGATTAGAAGGACGTTCGATGGCTTCCGGGGAGGAGAAAGGACCCCAAGGCCATCTGCTTCCTGGTGGGGATGGGAGAGAAATTCAGGGATCCCCTGGATGTGTTTGGGTCCTCCCTGGGCAGACGACAGCGCCCATCCTCAATGCCACCAGGTCGTCCCCAGACCGGTGGCCAGGCCTCAGGACAACCCGAAACTCTGCCGCCAGAAACGCTAGTGTAGAGCCACCCCTTGGCCCTGGGGCTTCCTGCACGTGCAGGCCAACCCCAAATCAGGCTCTGTGTGCTCCTGACGGGGGGTGTGGAAGGCCCCGGGGCAGCTGGGACAAGGCCTGCATTCTGGACAGTGCTGGCTGTGTGTTTGGCTTTCAAAACTGAAAAGTAATAAAGGTATTTGAGGCCAAGTACGACTATAACGGCGTCGTAAAGGATTTATCCAAAAGAGCCACCTAGATGGGAGAGCTTTTGCGTGCCGGGGTTTCAGATGCATTCCGAGGGAAGGAAATGTGACTTCTAGAAAGGTGCCAGGGTTTTTTAGCATGAGGGATTGTGCCAAAGCATTTGCTGGTTATACTTTGAATAATCAAGAAGGGTCTGCTGCCACTAATTGGCTGATTCAAGGCCAAAGTCAAAGACTTGAATGCTGGGTTCAAGGGCACATCACTTAAATTGTATTTTTAGGAAGTGGCGTCATTCAGAGTCCAATTGATTCATGTGTTCTATCAGAATCCTTCCAACCTGACATGAGAAATATGCTCTAAGCACACCTTCAAAAGGAGGAATGATTTTCCTCCTTTTTGCCCTACTTTTTGGACATTATACTCCAAGAATTATTATGTGCTCCTATTTGCTATTTTTATATCACCACTGCCTGGACTGTGACACCCTGCATGGGACCCACCCAAATACAGTGGTAACTGTCATCGTCTGTGAAACGTCTATCCCACACCTCCCTCAGCAGCTCGTGCTTAGGACAATGAGGAGGGACTGTGCCCCGCTTGAACGCCCTCACCGAGAAACATGGATCCAAGATAGAAAATCCCCAGCGGGAAACAAAGCCTTGACTTCAGACTCACAAACCTTAAATGATCTTATTAATCTGAATAAAACAAAATAGGGCACAAGAATAAAGCACCGAGCTATAAAGACTCCATGATGTTTTTTGACACTCCACAATAACAAAATTCTCCTCATCACTCTGGAGGAGCTAACCCGGCCTTCCAGAATGTATTATGCCCATGGAGGGCGGGTGTCTCCTGAGGGGAAATTGGCCTAGCTCTGTTTTCCCTTATATTTTGTATGCTGACACCCAGATACTTCTTTTTGTCAGGCAGAAACAGCCATGGGTCTGCGGGGACAGAAATCACCACTGGTTTCCCCGGAAAGTCTATTTGGTACTCGCCCCCGCCCCCACATCCCAAATGGGAGAGAAGAGGCGGCCAGTTATCTGAATGACAAATGGGGAGAAAATACCCAACAGCCCGCAAAACAACTCTCGCTTCAAAAAGAGGTCTTGCATCTCACCCAGTTGGAACTGTCCTTTGTCACCACCCGCAGGACGGACTCAGTAAGTTTTGTTGAATGGATAACTCAGCGTTCGTGTTCGTCGCGGAGGATTGTCCTGGCCCAGCTAGCTGCACCCAGGCCCCTGTAAGTGACATCACCTGTACAGGGGGCGCGGAGGTCCTACCGGACGGGCTGGAGAACGAGTGACAGAAACGGCACACAGCCATACTAGCGGCTCCTTTCTGTCCTCAGTGGTGAGATTCTGGGAATAAAGCCCCTCTCCCGCTTACAACCTTCTGGTCATTTCCCAGTTTTCTGAGGACGGTCAAGTCTGAAATCCTTAACAGGGTCCATAGATCCCTGAAGACATGGCCCTTGGCTCTCTGTCGTACCCCGACTCCTGCCACTGTCCCGTTGTCCCCTAGGCTTCAGCTGCCTGGCCTCACTCTCCCCACATCCCAGCTCCTCCCACCCCGCCCCACTTCCGGCTCCGCGTGAGTTTGGGGCTCAGTTCACAGCTTACCAACCCTGAGAACCATCTCGAAGAAGGTCCCCTGCTGAACAGTCACGTACCCTGCACTTTCACAGCACGTCCCTCCATTGGAAACATGTGCCCATGGGGATAGCGGTCCTCTCCTTTTAAACCGTAAGCTTTGTGGGGCACCTGGGCGGCTCAGACCGACTTGGGCCCAAGTCATGATCTCACGGTTTGTGAGTTCGAGCCCCACGTCGGGCTCTGGGCTGACAGCTCGGAGCCTGGGGCCTGCTTCTGATTCTTTGTCTCCCCCTCTCTCTACCCCTCCCCTGCTCACGCTCCATGTCTCTCTGTCTCTCGATAATAAATAAACATTAAAAAAATTTTTTTAGACCTCCAGGAACAAATTGATGGCTTCGGTAGCTGACTCGTTTCATTATGTCCCGTGCTCTACCAAGAAATAGCCACTCCGGGAATTTTTCTCATAATACTATTGGTTTTACCCTCTTAATTACTTTTTAATATCAGTCTATGTCATTAAGGATGGATGTTCGCAAAGGCTCTCCGTCAGAAAAGCGCCCTGGTGCTTAAGCCCCTTAAATAAGCCATTTCTTTAATAAATAATTTCCACCCACCGAGCATAATGGTGTAGATCCTCTGACAAGAGAATAAACAAATAAAAAAGAGCCTGCTTTTTGCCAGGTTTACACTGAGAGGCTACCCCCCTCCCCCCATGGGACTGGCAGGGGCGTGTCCCAAATCTCCTAGTTCTGTGTAGGGACGTATGTGGCTATAAAACCAGGGGCGACTGCCGTCCTCCTGGGCCTCACCCCGTGCCGGGCACCCTGAGAGGCGGGACTGACCAGGGAAACCACCACATGTCCACCGCTCTGCTGAGGGACAAGAGACCTCAGGGAGGGACCTGCCCCCCCTGCGCCCCGGCTTTCTCCTTCCTAAAGCCAGGGTTATATTACCACCTCTCTCAGGGGGCTGTAGGGATCCAGCAGCAAATTCACGTCAAATGCTTAGCCCACGGGAAAGTTCTCGACGTGAGTTGACTCGCATTGTTTCACAGCCTGTTGCATCACATCTTCACAGCAAACTCAGGACGGCTGTGTGTGGGCGCTGATTTATCACATCCCCACTGCACAAAAGAGGAAGCTGAGGTTTGGGGGCAGGGGTACAAATCAACTTCCGGGAGGTCAGCCCGACCCCGTCAGATTGTCGGGGCGACCCTGGGACGCTCACACAGATTGATCGGTCCTCCAAGCCCCCGCCTCCATCCCGGCTGTGACCTGGGAGGTGGAGGGGAGGTGAAATACCAGAGCCAGCGGCCCCCCAGCCCCCCTTGCCGCTCGGGAAATAGCACAGCAGGGATCGGGGCTCAGCACCGGCTTTAAACTGGGAGACTGGTCTTTCTGGGCTTCCGGTTCTTTGACTCAGATGAGAAGAACACTCCTGCTGAGCATAATCTATAGGCTTCTGGTGATGAGCCCCAGTACCCACGTGGCAGCCCCAGGACATTGATCCACTCTCCTTCCTCATTTGCAACATGGGAGTGAGCGCACCCCCTCCCTGGAGGAGCTCTGTAACCCTAACACCTCACCCCTGGCGGTGGGGAGCGCACTTCTGGTCCCCCCCACCCCCCGTCCGTGGCGCTGTACATGGCTTGGCCGTGTGCCCCCAGCGCAGGAGGGAGAACTAGGACCTACCCAGGGGTCTTTTCCAATTCTGTCTCAGACTTCATCCCTTTCCATGCACAACACTGGTGCTGACGGAGCAGAGTAGAAACCAACTTTTCCTCTCCAGGGGTGGCTGTCTATACAACAGCCCCGGGGCCGTGCGTCGGGTCGGCTGGCCTATTGCACGTCCCGCGTGAGACCTACACGCCTAACCCTGATCTCATGAGCGCAACTTCAGAGAGGAAATACGGGCCTGATGAAATACTTCTGGAATATGGATTCCGCAAGCTTTGATATAAAATAATATTTGTGAAATGTTCTAGGCTTTGGGTGAAAAGTGAAACATGAGGGTCATAAATATATCATCTAACTCGTTAGGCCAGCCACGGTGCTCGTGTCACATGAAGTAGGTCTATGGCTCTGGGCTCCATTCATCACATTATTCGGCGATTATCTCGAAGCCGAATAATTTATCTCGAAGCCGAATAAAGTAGAGAGTCCTTTTCGTGGGAGTGATGATTAAAGATGAAATTTATAATGAGGACGCGTGGAAGTCCATCTATACTGCTGATACTTAAGGATGTGCCGGGCGTGTGGAACTTAGGATATGGCTTTTGGGTCCCCCCCCCCGCCCACCGTGGCCCAGGATGTAAACTGTACTGGGATGCGTGGCCCGTGTAGCCCTCCCCGCAGTCACGCAGAGAGAACTGGCCTCTGCAACTTCTCCATTCCTGAACTGCTCTTCCTCAGGAGGCCCGTGCCCTGCAGGGAAGCAAAGGCGAGGATCTCAATTTCCCGGGACTCGGTAAATTCAGCCGGAGGTAATCAGGCAATCACTTAAGCTTTTGCTCTATGCTCAGTCTCTTAAGAAACATTCTGCGTCTATTTCCCCCTCCTCCTGCTCTCCTCCAAGATGGTGACGGAGAGGTAGGGATGGCTCATGACAGTGTGTGGTGCTAGGGGAATCTCACCTCCCCTGGAACTTTCCGGGGGCCCTCTGGCCGCGAACACAAGAGGGGCTAATGGGGCCAATTCCAGATTTGCAGTGGATCCCAGGACCTGTCTGGATTGGGAAGTGTTGGCGGGGGTGTGCCAACACCCTCTACAGGGGTCCTTGTTGCTGCCCCTGGTACTAAGTAGGCTTCCACCTGTCAGGGGGCTCTCATCAGAGACGAGGGCATAGCTGCGCCCCGCGCACTCTCACAGGGCCATGGCCTCGTGCCACGACCAGAAGGGATCACGCTGGGACCAGTGACGATTGCAAAGATACCTTCGCAGAAAATGCATCTGTTCCTCAGCAACGGCAGTGGGAAGACTGACGTCGTTATAGGCAATGTATCCTACGGCAGATGGCTTCTCAAGGACAGCGGTGCAAATGAGGACGAGCGAAGGGTCCTGGGCCACAGTGTCGGCCCCTCTCGCTCACAGAGGGAGGCGAGCAATCAATTTAGTGTTAAAATGACCTGAGGAAGTGAGGATCCCAGACATGAGCTCTGCCATGAAGCCTTCCTCGGCACCCGATGAGCGGGCAGAACGAGGGCTCACCACCCCCCCCCCCCGCACCTCCTACAGCGCGGGGCTTGTGGTTCCAACACCATCACTCGTGTCCATCACTCATGGTCACCATGGCCATGGCACAGTCTTTCCCCACGCGATCACCCCACGTTTCCTCCCCCTGATCCTTCTTCAGAACGTGGAAAGGGGCTGAAGTTCTCGTTGTCTTTTGAGCCAAGTCTCCTCCGGGGGCCAGAGGGAAGGAGGCCAGCTCCTCCAGTCAGTCCCGAGTCAGGAGCCAGCAGGGTTCAGGGGAAGCTCACACCGCCCCCTCCCAGGCTCGCCAGCCCCCCTCCCTCCTGCCCTCCGGTCTCATTGCCGCACAAGACACGAACGCCCTCCTTGACCGAACTTTGGCCAGGCTCCACAGCCCTCTTTTCGGCCAGGCTTCATCTTTGGCCCCTGTTGTTGGTCTATGGAGTCCAGTGTTACTGAAGATTCTAAGTCACTTTATTGAGAGGCCCCCACCCTTGATATCCAAGCAAACTCCTCTTCCCCGCCCACCCCCTCAACTTCGGTACCGAACCAAGTTCCTCCTAGTAATTTTCCATCCACGGTCTCATCCTGCCAGTTGGTTATAAATCCCCATGGTTCCTACTGTATTCCCAGTTGCATCCGGTCTCTCTCCCCTACCGCAGCCCAGTCCTTCTGCGACTGTTTTGAATAAACTCTTTGTGCCAGTTTCATGTGTGTCAGAATAATTTCCCTTTAACAGTTCCGAGACGGCCCCCAAACTTACTCTCTGGAAATTACTGTTTGATTTTGCTCACGGTGCAGGGAAGGCGTGGTTGAGCCACCCGTCTCCGGTCCTCGAGCGTCAGGTGGGGAGAGATAGAGTTGAGGCCACCTTCCAAGCCAACGTCGTCACTCCCACGTCTGGTCCCTCCAGGTCTCCAGCCCCTCCCTCTCCACCTGGCATCTCATCGCTGAGGGCCCCTCCCTGTGATATTGGGTCTCTGGGCGCCACGATTTCTTACGACCCAACAGAGGGACATTCTACAAAATACCCGACCAGTGCCCCTCAAAACCACCGAGGTCATGAAAAGCAAGGAAAGGCTGAGAAATTGTCACAGACCAAAGGCGGTTAGGAACACACGGCACTTGCGTGGAATACAGTAACCTACATAGGATCTTGGAACAGAAAAAGAACATTAGGAGGAAACTAATAAAATCTGAGTAAAGTATACAGTTAAGTAGTGACATACTAATGCTAGACCCTCAGTTGTGACAGATAGTAATGTAAGAAGTTAACAACAGGGGACACTGGGTACAGGGTCTGGAAGTCTCTGTGCCATAGACCTAACACTATTCTAAAATCAAGCATTTTTTAGGGGTGCCTGTGTGGCTCAGTTGGTTAAGTGTTCGACTTTGGCAGGTCACGATCTCACAGGTCTTGAGTTCGAGCCCCGCGTCCGGCTCTGTGCTGACAGCTCGGAGCCTGGAACCTGCTTCAGATTCTGTGTCTCCCTCTCTCTCTGCCCCTTCCCCACTCACGCTCTGTCTCTCTCAAAAACAAACATTAAAAAAAAAGTTCAAAAAAAATTTTTTTTATGTTTATTCATTTTTGAAAGACAGAGAGAGACAGAGCACAAGCGGGGGTGGGGCGGAGAGAGAGGGGGACACAGAACCCGAAGCAGGCTCCAGGCTCCGAGCTGTCGGCACAGAGCCCGACACAGGGCTCGAACTCTCGAACCGCGAGATCGTGACCTAAACCGGAGTCGGACGCTCAACCGAATGAGCCACCCTGGCGCCCCCCCAAAAAAGCTTTTTAAACCAAACGTTTTTAAAACAATTAGATGAACCTAAGCTACAGCAATATAATGGCTTACCATTTATATAAGACTAAGGAATGGGGAAAAGAAAAAAACGTCTAAGCTTAACGACACCTGGATCCTGGACCTCCAAGAGTAGTGAAGGTGACACAAATAGAATCAGAAGCTGATAACGACTTTACCAAATGCTAATTACCTCACATTTGAGACTTAGGATTTTGAAATTTTCAGTGACAGTACACGGAGTAATTAATTATACAAGATTAACTAGACCATGATTCAATTTAAATTTTGAGTTGCAGATTCTGTTCCTTTTCCTGCTGGGTAATCCCAGTCGAATACGTCTCTGAACTGTGAATGGCATTTGCAACGACACCGAAGGAATTTGAATCAGACTGTTCTCCTCCAGTAAGATGAGTTCTTTCCGGAAAGGATGGCCAAGGAAGTCGTGCCTCTTGGCTACCTGATGAAACTCACCAGCAGCAGCAACTGATCTTAGGTTATGGGAGTGGAAAAGGCGATTTAGAGTTTTGGAGCTTTCACTCCATAAGTGCTGGTGGGGATGATACCGGTGATGCTGGTGGGAGCAGACGCATTTTCCCACAGCGGCTCCCCAGAGGAGATAGTAGTCCAACGCCCACTTGGCCATGGCAACGGGGTTGTTGACTTCCAGTCACGCTGCCATTTGAGTGGCAGCTCAGTGGGGAACCAAGCTCAGCACAATGAAGGTCCTGCTCTTCAGAGCCTACTCAGTCATAAACATAGCTCTTTTCCCAGGCCTTCTGAAGAGAGGAGAGGCCAGGCCCAGGGTGCTGTGAAAAATGCCCCTTCTTTCCGCCATCCCACTGTTTCATTTCCTATCGCTGTCTTTTTTCGATGAGCAAAGCATTCATATACTAAAAGTGGTGATATCATGGTTTTGACAGTGTATTTGATTTTGCATTCCCCGTGGTGAGGACAAAGGTTCTTTTTATCACATTCTAGCGCAGCGCACAAGAGGGAGGCCGGCAGGGAAAAGGCGACATGTGCAGTGAGGGGGTTAGTTTTTATTCCGAGTACACTGGGAAGTCATCGGAAGGTGCAGCCATTCCAGGACAACGTGTGCTGGCGAACTTAAGAGACTTGCCTGGAAGTGGGGGAAAGTTTATTGGCTCTGTCTTCTCCCTCATAAATTTTAATGACATGTTAGAAAATTGGGGTCAAGAGAAACAATTTCCCAACGTCTTGATTTCCTGAAGGGTTTACCCTACAAGCAGCTATTTTCATGGGGTCCCACTGTAAGACAGAATCAAGGCTTAATTCAGGAAAAGGATCTTGGCATTCTGGGCCACCATGCAGCAATTTCTCATTCAATCAGTTATTAAGTGCTGATTCAATACTAGCAGTGCACTAAGCACTGTGCTAAACATCAGGAATAATGATGATCAAGGCCCAGCCCCTGCCCCTAAGACGCCCGCAGCTTAGTGTTGGAGACAGGAAGAGTGGGTATGGTTGGGAAAGACTCATTGCAATTTCGGCTGGCTTTTAAATGTTTTTCAAACTCACCCCAAGTGAAAACAGCTACAGAAGGATACCCCAATTGTCTCTGGTTTTGAGATCCTGCAGCTTTTCATGTGTTGAAGTCTCCTTCAATCGTCTTTAAAGTCTGTATGATTTAGGAACAAGTTCTTTGGCTGACGCTAGTGAATTTACCAAAGTCAACACCTATCCACTCAGCTGCTTGAGGAAAGTTGGGACACTGACAAAGTTTAATGTGGTGACTTCCTGTGCATCTTTCTATATCATTTACACTGTCTTTAAAATCCCAAACTCACTCATTCTCTCTCCCCATTCAGTCTTCTCAGGAAAGAATCTAAGACTTACCCACATTGAGATTTAAGGAAATGTTGAAGCTCAAAGTATGTTTCAATAGGGGCAAAGTTTTGTTGTTGTTGTTTTTTTCTTTTTAGTTTTGGCCTAAGATCCACTAAATTCCATGGTCAGTTAATACATGCTGAATAAAGGAATAAATGAATACACAAGCAAACAAAAAATAAAATAAAATAAAGTAAAATAAAATAAAACAAAACAAAACAAAACAAAACAAAACAAAACAAAACAAAACAATAAGACGTATTAGAAAGAGTGTAAGGAGGGATGCCTGGGTGGCTCAGTCAGTTAAATGTACGACTTCAGCTCAGGTCATGATCTCACAGTTTATGGGTTCAGGTCCCACATTGGGCTCTGTGCTGACAGCTCAGAGCCTGGAGCCTGCTTCAGATTCTGTCTCTCTCTGCCCCTCCCCAGTTCATGCTCTGTCTCTCAAAAATGAATAAGTGTAAAAAAATGTTAAAAAAAAAAAAGAAAAAGAAAAAGAAAGAGTATAAGGGGAGGCAGAGTTAGGCAAATAGAACAATAGCATCCCATGACTCCCAGTAAGGTTGTTAAGCAATTAGCTAACAAAAAACAAAGAAAAGAGATTACAACAGCTAAAAATCAGAAACAAAGATCATCCACCACAGGAGAAGACAGTTTGCAACCTGATCCAAACACATATATTCACACCATGCTGTCCTTCATTCATTTTGCCAGACTGGGAAAACCTTCCCGTGGCCTGAAGTCAGCCCACAGGTTAGCTGGTGTTTGGAGCCACTGGGCTGAAAGATGACCCTCCTGACAGGAATGTTGTCTCTTTTTTTCTTAATTTTTTAAATGTTTATTTATGTTTGATAGAGAGAGAGAGACAACGAGGGGAGGGACAGAGAGAGAGCGAGACACAGAATCCAAAGCAGGCTCCGGGCTCCCAGCTGTCGGCACAGAGCCTGACTCAGAGCTCGAACCCACGAGCTATGAGATCCCGACCTAGCTGCTTAACCGACTGAGCCAGGAGCACCAGAAACTCTCTCTTTTTTTTAACTGGTAGGGATACACAGCATGATGTGGAGGCAACAGAATTTTGCACCAAATGTGTACGTTGCTCTTTTCTTGGAAGCTGAAGCCTCTTTTTTGTCATCTCTGCCACAGTAAAAGTAAGGACCTTTAAACTCATAGTCTCCTGACGCCTTTGCTCAGAAAGAGGTTCCACCCTGTTTGTTCCAGGCGATTCCATTGCCTCCTAAAATTGATCATATCCAGAGATGAATTAACTCTTGATTTTTTTTTTCCAAAAAGGAACACTTAAAAGTCTTAAATTATTCAACTTGCACCAACGGATATTGACTCCTTGACACTGTGTTGTGTATTTGTGCCCCACCCCCCTCACCTCTACTTCATCTAAGTGCCTGTTAACTTTAAGATTTAAGTAGAGCTGTTTCTTCAGCTTCCAAACTTCTCTGTGGGATGGCATTATGTGGTCGACTTCCCAGAGTGAGGAAGAAAACCAATACCACCATCAATGGGGGGATAATATCTTCTCAGTGAAGACGGCTCTGTCTACTTTGGAATGATGGCAAACTCTTTGTTTCAGACCAGGTAAAAACAATTTGCTGGTACAGAAGCAAGCTATCAGTTTTTATATATTTATCTTGCATTTAGTCACTTTGCTGCTTCTTTATCAAATGAAATGGTTCTTGAGTTGGTTATCTGGTGCTTTCTTAGATAGACAACAATATTGGTTGCAATTTTTTCCTCCTTTTAAATAATTATAATAGATCTTATTTATCTTTGATATCTAATTGTATTGCCCAGAACTTCCAGGCAATGGTGAGTAATAATTAAGGCAGACATCCTTGGGGTTCCTCCACAGTTTTAATGGAAATACTTCTAGAGTTTCATATTTAATGTTGTTTAATGGAGTTACATATTCTATCCCAAATGTGAGCCTTAATCTCCCTAGTGTTTTAAAGATTTTTCTTATCTCAGGCAAGAAGAGCCTTAAATTTCACAAATATCTCTTCCACATCTAACAAGATAAACTATTTCCTTTGTGAGTTATTGATTTGGTTTATTAATATATTTTAATGTAATTATTCTTATATTTCTGTAATAAATCCTACACAATCATAATAAATTATTCTTTAAATCTGCTATCAAATTTAATTTACTAGTATTTTATGTAGGATTTCACATCTATGCTAAAAGGTGAGTCTGGCCTACAATTTGGGGGGAAAATTAATTTCTTTTTTCTTCTTTTTTAGGTTTAGGTTTATTTATTTTTGAAAGAGAGAGAGAGAGAGAGAGAGAGAGTGTGCGCACACACGTGGGCAGGGGAAGGGCAGAGAGAGAGGGAGACAGAGAATTCCAGGCAGGCCCTGTACTGTCGGCACAGAGCCAGAGGCAGGGCTCGAACCCTTGATCCAAGAGATCATGACCTGAGTGGAAACCAAGAGTCGGACACTTAACTGAGCCGCCCAGGTGCCCCAGGGGAAAATACATTTTTAAAAATTTTTTTAAACTTATTTTGTATTATTGGTCTATTCAAGTTTTCCATTTTGTCCAGTTAAAGACTTTCCTATCTATTAACATTTACTGTTTTTAAATAATCTTTTAAAACTCCTCTACGCTTATTCATTTCTTCCTTCATTCAACAAATAGCAATTGAATTTGCCTTTATAGGTTCAATTCATAATAAGGTGTCTGCCACAGAGACTCCACATTTTAGGGATTTAATCACTATGCCTGGCACTGATTTAACAGCTGGTGACACAGCTGCGAACGTGCCTCGAGAAGTCCTTTCCGATAAGAGCTTACTTCCTAGTGGGGGAAACCATAGATGAAGTAAACAGATCGACTGCAGTGACAAAAAGATGGTAAGACAAGACCATGTGATGGAGATGAGGAAGCATGCCCGTCTGGAGCATGGTGGCCAAAGAAGCCGAGATTTCATGAGAAGCAGGCTTCCAAAGGCCAAGGGGCCAGCATTGCCAAGCCTCCGAAGTTAGAAGAAAGCAGAATGAAGAACAAAAAGAAGGACGGGAAGAAAAAGCAGATAGGTAATGATCAAGGAGGCCGAGAGGCAGGCACAGGTGAGATCACTCAATATGGGAAGATACTGGAGGGTTTTGTGCGTGGTTGGACATGATCCAACATACGTTTTAAGCAGATCTATTTGGCCGTTATACAAAGTGTTGGGGCAGAGAACAAGAGTGGCAGCTGGGAGACCACTTGGGGGTTCAGTGGCTGCATAGGCAGAAGTGAAGGTGTCGCCCTATCCCTTTTCTCAGAATATTCGAGTTGTCTTTTTCTCCCTTGGGTAGCTATGCTGGGAGTTTGCCTACTTGATTGTTCTTGTCTAAGAAACAACTCTTGCGTTTCTTGACTTACTCTTCTAATGTTCTCTTGTTAATAATTCATCAATGGTGTTTTGACCTCCAGGATTTTTTTCTACTTTTCTCTTTACTATTTGCCCTCTTGCTCTTTTCTGATTCTTAGCTCATTTGTTTGTTGCTTCCTTTAAAGTCAAAAACATTTAGAGATTTCAGTGTATCCCATAAATCTGATAGGAAGCAAAATCTTCGTTTCACCAGACATTACCTTTTGGGGTACTGATGGCATCATATCAATGACCCAAATGTCACTAGGTCAAGGTTCCATGTGGATAATTGTCATTCTTTCAAGGAATTATCATATGAAACACAACTTGCCTACTCTATATTATTGTTTTTTATTTTTTTAGTGCTTATTTATTTTTGAGAAAGAGACAGAGTGTGGGCCGGGGAGGGGCAGAGAGAGAGGGAGACACAGAATTGGAAGCAGGCTGCAGGCTCCGAGCTGTCAGCACAGAGCCCAATGCAGGGCTCAAATTCACGAACCGTGAGATCATGACCTGAGCCGGAGTCGGACGCTTAACCGACTGAGCCACCCAGGCGTCCCTTGCCTACTCTATGTTAAATGCAAATCCCAGATACTTTCCCACCCCCCTTTGCGTTAGGACATGGACACTAGACTCTAAGTTAGAAGCCAGTGACAGGAAGAACCAGTGGCTGTGCAGAGCCCTGTTGAAATGAAACAGCAAGAGCTGCACACAGTGACAGAGGAACGTATAGAAGTTGACAGCAGAAAAAGTTCCACAAACATGTTCAATATTCCTAGAAAACCACATAAGGGGAGCAATGAGAGCTGGCCACTGGAGGTGCCAACAGGGAGATCATGGGGGAACTAGAAGCTAAGGCCACTCCTTCTGATGGAGTCTCTGTTTTCTCAGTGGGTGGAGAGGGTAGGCAAGCCATCACCTGCCTTGTGAGGAAGGAGGCACAAGGGAATGTTGGAGGGTTGAGGACAGGTGACATGTGGGCCCACACTGAAAGGGAGACCATCAGCTACTGTGATTGGTAACTTTTTGAGACTTGTTGAGCATTTGAAACTGCCTTGACATTTCAAATTTCTGTAGCAGTAAATCCCCATAGCAAGTGTGTGCTTTTGTTTCAGAGGATGTAAGAATAAAAGCCAGATGGGGCGCCCGGGTGGCTCAGTTGGTTAAGCATCCAACTTCAGCTCAGGTCATGATCTCACGGTTCGTGAGTTTGAGCCCCATGTTGGGCTCTGTGCTGACAGCTCGGAGCCTGGAGCCTGCTTCAGATTCTCTGTCTCCCTCTCTCTGCCCCTCCCCCTGCTCATGCTCTGTCTCTGTCTCTCTCTCTCTTAAAAATAAAGATTTTAAAAATTATTTTAAAAAAAAGAATAAAAGCTAGATAAACTACATCCCACTCTAAAGCTGGTACTCAGAGAGAACCCCAGGTAGCTGGAAAGGTTCATCAGATGCCCAGGGTCTGCAGAGAGGGGCAAGGGTCGCTCAGATAGATAGACTGAGCAGGCTGAGGAGTGGGTCACCTAGCAGGGACCATACTCCCTACATTCCTAAGCAAAACAGAACCACCCTCCTAGATATGGCCTCATCTTGCGTGAGGAAATTGGACTTAATATGTTTGGAAATTATTTGAATTTCACTAATGCGGACCTCCAATTTTTTTTTTCTCCCATCTATCCCTATAATTGCAGAAACTAGTGAAGGTATTTTACATATTCACTTTTGCTTTTATTGAATAAAACATGTCCTTTCCATCCAGAGCACACATTTTTAGTGTTTCCCCATCAGGGACCTCTTCTTTTCTCTATGGTTCAAACGCTTATCTTCGAATGTACTCCTATTCTATGGATGAGTTGGAAAGAAGTCAAATACATAAATATTTGACATGACTAAAAGCATGCCTTCCCTGTCAGAACAACTATACTTTACCACCAAAAGTGAATCCCAGAATTTAAAGTCCTTCCCTGCATGCCTCGGACAATCGCTTCTCACCTTGTTGTTTGGCTTTCAGATGACTGACTGTCACTCCGGAAAGAGGGAGGCATTCTCGTCTTGCACATTCCCTACAATGTCAAATCTCTATGACAGATACCTAGGTATAAATTAGATCTAAAAAATGAATGCCAGAGACTAGAACCCTAGATGAAGGGGTTTCACCACATTACTATTTATGAAAGGTCATTTGACCCTCGTTCTCCTTTCAAACCTTGCTCCTTCTTGACTTCCCGTGCGTACTTGTCCATTCGACGAGTCCCACGGCGTCCACCAGACACGGAGCCCCGGAGTGACGTCACACACACCAACACCCCTGTCCTCATGGGGCACATCTGTTCAAGGGAGCCAACGGAGAGTTTAAGAGGCCTATGCTCCTCTTAAAGTGGAGTGCAAGTGGCTCCAAAGGGTGGGCAAAAACAGGGGCACACGGGAGCCAATGTCCACTCCCACCCACTCTCACCCCTGTTCTCAGGCAGCCCCTGCCCTGGGGCCTTCCCACCTGATGGCCGACTCCTCATCCCCTGCCCGTCTTTGTTCCCACAGCACCTCCTAGGCGAGGCCCACCGTTTTCACCCCACGCGACCCACGGCCTTCCCTCCTCCTGACCCCTGGGTTTCTTCGCGGCAACTACCAGCTGCTAGCACACAACATAAATTACTCTCGACGGTCATAGTTCATTGACTGCCTCCTTGCTCCCTGGCAGCAACTTCTGAGTCTCCTCCAGTATCTCCTGCCCTACCCATACCTGACACGTCCCCTTGGGTGTCCTACTCCGTTCTTTTCAACGACGATTCGGTGCCTGGGGTATGTTAGATACGTGGGCATGGAGGAGACGAAGATGGAACCGGCCTCGGTCTCTGTCCTCGAGGAGCTCATCACGTCCTTGGGGCAGACGTGTGAACGCTTTCACTACACGCGGATTTACCTGAACTCCTGGGAGATCACAGGTGAACCACTCAGGCCTGGTTGGGGGTTGCAGGAAGTCTTCCTGCTGGATCACGGGTCCGAGGATTCGAACTGGATCACGGAGCGAGGACGAGGGTTACCCTGGCAGAGCCAATATGCTCCCCCAATTCCAAGCACGTCTCAGTTCCCCAGCACGCACTGTCCTCGGGTGGCTGCATTTTCCAACGACCGCCCAGCACACTGGGAGCAAAACCAAGCACCTAACCGAGGCGTGAACATGCCTGTCTGTCCTCCTCTACCTCCTGCACCGCTCTCAAATGTGATCAAGGGACTCGGTCGGGAGTCCTTTCCTGAGGAAGACAGTATTTAAACAGAAAGCTATGAAAATAGAACTTTTAACGAACAAATGCTGTCTTAGGAAAAAACAAACAAATGAACAAAACAGTGACAGGAAGTAATACGGTGGGATACAGGAAATAGGGGTACTTCCGGGGCATTCTCAGCCACACCCTTCCCTTTCCTCTCAAAGTCTGGGGAAAGAGTTGCATTTAACTGATATTAGACACTTAAATAAACATACGTGTATTGAACCCTCTCCTTCTTGTATGCTCATGATTCACAAAACTGCCAGGTACAGACGTCTTTCCTGAGCTCCAGACTCTTTTTTTTTTTTTTTTTTTTTTTAGTGTTTTATTTTTTGAGAGAGAGCAATTGAAGCGGGGGAGGGGCAGAGAGATTGGGGGACAGAGGATCCGAAGCAGGCTCCATACTGATAGCAGTGAGCCCGATGTGGGGCTTGAACTCACAAACCATGAGATCATGGCCTGAGCTGAAGTCAGACACTCAACTGACTGAGCCACCCAGGTGCCCCGGAGCTCCTGACTCTTAAATCCAACTTCCTACTAACAATCTCTGCCTGTGTTTCCCAGAGTGCCTTACATCCTTCACATGAAAAGCAGAACCCGTATTCTTCCCCATATACACCTGCTCTTCACAACTTTATTTCTCAACTTGGTCAATGACACTACCATCCTTATCAGCGATCCGAGAGGCGTCCGAAATCCCTCCTTCTCCACTCCGCACATTGAATTGGCCACCAAGACCTTTCCATTTTCACTCCCGCCACTCTGTCTACTCCTTCCCCTGTGTAACATCTTGGCAATTAATTTTTTGCTTTGGTCTTTCATCATCTTCTCCTGAACTCCTGTAAGAGCTTCTTCTTTGACACTTTCTGTCCCAGACCGGGTGTCCCCCTTTCTCCCCCAAGCAGAGCTTGATTAGAACCCGTGAGTAGGTTCTGTTGACGTTGGAAGTACTCAAGGCAATAGGCATGAGGGAGCTGGGAGAACGGTGGAAGAAAAGCCCATATAAAGATGAGTGACCAAGATCACCTCTGTGGGTAGCTGGGGCTTGATCCCATTCTCAGGCACATGTAGATTTCATCTTGGTATTATTCGTGAAGAGACAGGAGAAGCATTTACCCACGGGTTTCCATTCCTCACCATGAGGGTGTCAAATCTCCTGTACTTACGAGGCAAGGTGAAGGGGTGTGGGGCCAGGCACCCGAAATATCTGCCACCTACTCAGTTGAACCCACCTTTGTTTAAAATGTCTTTCTAGAATATAAATCTGATTATGTAACCCCCCTTGCCCAACTTATAATCCTCCAGTTCAGTGAGCTTGCAACATAGCACCCATACCCATTAGAACAGAGTATACAGCATGCGCGATCTGGGCACTGCAGCCTTCCTGACCTCCCCTCACACCTACCCATTCCCCCCAATGCCCTGGCCATACCAGAGGCTGGACTAGTCACGATTCTTCTCTTTCCTCCATGTTTGCTCACTCTTCTCATCTTAAATGTTCTTCTCCACCTGGTGAATTCTTACTCATCATCTAAAACTCAACCCAACTACCATTTCTCCTCTAGCACCTTCCTGACGCCTACCGTGTACTCCCAGCTTGGCCCCCAAAGAAAGACCTAAAGCTCCCCCTCCTTTGCTCCTATAACAAATAATTCCAAGGCGATGTTACAGGGGGAGTAATGTACATGCTCTGTAATTCCGCCTACCCTCTTGTATTATCTGCCCCGGTCTCGTGAGACCCTTGAGGGCAAGGAACTACTATATCTCCTTCAATTTTGTATGTTCAGTGCCTGGAACAGCGTCGGACCCATAGGGCATTCACTAAATATTTCTTGAATAACAACACGGATTCGTCACTTATAATGGATCAGCCACTTTGCTAACTGTGTAATGCATGTGTCACTGAAATGCATGCAGGAATCGAAAGCTGGCCCAGATAAAGTACACCTGAGACCCTGCCATCACGTGCTCATGGAAGGATGACATGAAGAGATACAAAGCAGCTAAAGGTTCCATCTCTCAACTGCCTCCAAGCACTGCACACACACAGCAGCTTTCTCTCTTTTCTTCTTGCATCTGGCCCTTTACACCATGGGAGAGCAACTGCTGTAAATATTACTGGTCCAGAGGCCCCAGAAACTTGAAAATGGACCCTAAGCCAGAGGCTTCGGACACAGCACGGGGACAGGGCAACTGGAGACAACGGCGATGCAGAATACGAAACTGGATGAAAACCTTCAGTGGCAACAACGGGGGGAAACAGGGCCAAACCCGAGATCTTCGCAAAGAGGACAGCACTTTGTAGCAGCTGCACGGGAAGGAGGAGCATTAAACATTCATTAATATTGCCCATTTTCAGAAACCATTTGGACAAGAGCCACCTGGCCTGACTCCTGGCCCCAGCCCCGCCTGCTAGGAGGCTGGCTTCCGAGCACAGGGGCCTTCTAAGTGGCGTTCTGCCGAGGGGCACAGGGCTCCAAGCAGCGTCGGCTACATCCCCGCTAGGATGCGATGTTCTTACTCTCTGGTAGCAACACACAAATTTAAAAATCCTAACTCGCTTCCAAGCTCTAGAAGATACTAAAATATTTAGATTCAATACTTGCCTGGACTTATGAGGAAGGGAAGAGAGAGTTTATCAGAGGAGAGCGAGCGATCTTAGCAAACTGGAAAAATAACAGGCTATCTGAAAATTAAAGGCATCATTCTTGGTATGTATCAATATTTTAACACGGTTCCCTTTAGTTAAAAAAAAAAAACCCTTAAAAATTCTGGGCCTGTAAAATAAATAAATTATTTCTGGGCCTGGGTATTCATCTCTGCAGCCAATCTGTAAAGGCCTCTTGCACAATTGCTGGGTGCCTGGAGACGTGCTCACGGGTTTTGGATAAGACGAGGAAAACACTCTTGCCATCAAAAGTCCAGGACTGAAACCCCCATGAGACATTTTCCCCCTTCCGTGTACATTCCATAGGCTATGCTCATTTGGGTTTTCTAAGTCGGTGACCTTTAGTGTATTTTAACTCTTTTCATAGAAAAGTTATATAGATAAGACATATTTTTCTCCCAATTATGAGTGTGGTCTGTAGTCATGCTCTCTACTCACTCACCCCCCATTCAGCCATAAAGCTGGCTGAAGTCTGATTTCTGCCCCTACAGTCTGATAGTGAAACTGTTCTTGCCAAACCACAAGGACATAGACCATTTCTACTCTTTACATGAAATGACCTTTATGGCATTTGACACGGTAGATAAAGTTCTCAGACCCTTCCTCCCTGGAGACTATCGGTCTCTCTGGTTTTCCATGTTCTCTTTGTCTTGCTATTTTTTCTTTAGCTTTTCTTCTTTTCCTTACTTCTCAAGGTCTCAAGCTCTGATCTCTTATCTTATTCTAGGACCTCTGATAAATTTTATGCACACCCGTATCTTAATCCTCCGCTAGAAACTGGGGGCTTCCAGGCTTCCCTTTTATAACTGAGGTCTCTCCTCTGAATACCAGTCCTATATTCCCATATTCATAAAATGTCTTCACTTGGATGTCCCATAGATCTCTTCAGTGCAATATAACTAAACCCAAGAGCATCTTTCCCCCACCTTACTCTCCCCTTCTCTTCCCCACCTAGGTGAATGGCAGTCCCATCTTTAACACAGTTACCCTAATGGGAAATCTGGAAGCCATCACTGACTGGTGCCTGTGCATACTCTCAGGCCCTCAGCAATGTATCATTGGTCAGCAAGCTGGTCTATTCTAGCTCTCTCCCTATTCAGCTCCCCCCTATCCTTCATCAAAATCTTTTTTTTTTTTAAGAGATGGGGAGAGAGCACAAGTAGTAGAGAGAGAGACAGAGAGAATCTTAAGCAGATTCCACACCCAGCACAGAGCCGGACGCAGGGCTCTATCTCACAACCCTGAGATCATGACCTGAGCCGAAATCAAGTCTGACGGTTAACCGACTGAGCCACCCAGGTGCCCTTCCTTCATCCATGTCTTACTTCAGGCTTCCATAACTTCTCTCTTGGGTTATCTCAGCAGCCTCCTTTTGACCCCCACCGGTCCAGAGCAATCCTTCCAAAATACAAATCTCACCTTATGTCCCTCTTGTTTAAAATCAAAACTTCAAACTGTCTTCTCATCTTCTTTGAATTAATACCCAACATCAACTCTTACTACTTTCTAGTCATACTTTTCATTATGATCATATTCTGAACTATTCAGAGCTCCCCATAAAACCCATGTTCTCCCATTTTTCTGTGCTTTTGTTCTAAATGGATAACATTCCCCTCTTCTTTACCTGGCCAAAACCTACACATCCATCCTAAACCTCCTCATTCATGCAAACAGTTCAAAACAAAGCCTTTGATGGCCCCTCCCCAAGCAGAAGCAGGATTTCTCTATGCTATGATAGCAACAACTCACAGCAGCAGCAAAAATAATAAAACAACAACTAATATTTACTTAGGGCTAAACAGTCGCAGTGGTTCTTAATTCCAAATGTGTATAAGAATCATCTGGGAATGTTAAAACGCTATGCAAACGTTGAAATGGTATCCAATGGTCTCCAAAGCCCATTCCAATATTCAGATGCATCAGATTTGGGACTGAGATCAGGAACCCACATGTTTAACAAAATATTCAAACTGATTCTGATGCAGTTGATCTAGGAACCATATTTTGAAAAACACTGAACATCTAACCGGCTTCCTGCCAATCGACTCAACACATTGCCACCAAATTACTATTCATAAAATACCTCTTATAATTTTAAAACATCAAATAGTTGGCACCAAAGACAACTGTGAGCTTCACACATATCTGTCAATTATCTTAAGCCCACTGAAGTGGGATTATCTATAAAGAAACAGCAAGTTATGGAGATTAACCTGATCAAATTCACAGATAGGAATGACAGGATTCAAGTTTTGGCCTTGTTCCAGGATACCGCATCTTGAATCATTCACTGTCATATAAAAACGATAACCAAAAGTCTCAATGAGTCCCCATGACAGTCAACTGAATGAGATCCTTGGCCTGGATTTAAAGGCCCTTAAGGGTCCTGCCCCTTGTGATGGTTAATTTTATGTGCCGACTTGACTGGGCTTATCTGGGCAGATAGCAGATAAAACATTTCTGAGTATGCCTGTGAGGGTATTTCCAGAAAAAATTAGCATCTCAGTTGGTGGGCCTAGTAAAGTAAGAGTTCTTCCCCTTTGTGGGTGGGTATCACCCGGTCCACTGAAGGCTCAAATAGAACAAAAAGGCAGAGGAAGGGTGAATTTACTCTTCCTTCCTGACCTGAGACACATGCCTTCTCCTGCTTCAGCTATCACACTGAGTCTGGAACTTACACCATCAGCCTCCCTCTCCCCTTTCTCATGTCTTTGGACTCAGAACAAAGTATGGCACCAGCTTTCCTGGTTCAACACCAATAAGACAGCAAACTGTGGGACTTTTTGGCCTCCATTACTTCATGAGCCAATTCCTAAAATAAATTCATGTATATATATGTATGTATGTAAATATATATATATTTATATGTAATTTATATATATTTATTAATTTCTATATATATAATTTATGTATTTATATATTTATATATATTTATATATACATTTTTCATATATGTATGTATGTAAATTTATATATATATGTATATATATATATGTATGTATGTATATGTATATATATACACCCATACCCACACCCACAAACACATAGGCATACCTCAGGGATATTACAGGTTCAGTTCCAGACCATTACAATAAAGTGAGTATCACAATGCAAGTCAAATGAATTTTTTGGCTTCTTAGTGCATATAAAAGTTTTATTTAGGGGAGGAGCCAAGATGGCAGAACAGCATGAAGTTTTTTGTGTCTCGCGTCCAAGACATACAGCCAGAGCAACACTAAACCATCCTGCACACCTAGAAAACTGATCTGAGGATTAACACAACAATCTGCACAACCTGAGCCACAGAATTCAGCAGATATGTGGCGGGGAGAGGTGAACTGGGGGAGAGAGAAGCTGCAGAGGGCAGAGAGCCACTTTTGCCGGTGGAGAGAAGATGGAGATGGGGGGGAGGAGAATATGGGAAAAGCACCCCCTCCAAAAGCAGCTGGAGAGAAAGTGGAAAAGTGGAAACAGCTGCAGGGACTGAACTAAAAAAGGGAGAAAGGAGAAAGGAGAGGGTTTAAATTCCATTAAGACTATAAACAAGGGAAGCACAGAGTCTGCAACTCCGCAGCTTGATACCTGGCGGTGCTCTAGTGGGAAGGGCGAATGCCCAGGAGCAGAGTGGAGTCCGGGGGTCTTCAGGCCACACGGGGAGATGTGGTTCCCCTGCTGGAAGGACACCTGGTAGAGACTGTGTGGGCCCCCCAAAGGCAAGGCCCCAGTGGACCCAGGAGAACAACCACATTCACTGGTGCTGGAACAAGGTCGTTAAGGGTGAAGCCCGGTGCCACATGTGTGTTGTGATTTTCCCTAATCCCTGAAACTCTGCTGCTACACTATTGTGCGAACTTTTTCTGGGGCAGGCTGGCACCCGGCCACAGTCTCTGGGCATCAGCAGCAGCACAGTCTTGCGAACGTTCCTGGGGGCAGCCAGCACCTGGCCATTGCTTGGTGAGACCCTCCCACAGAGGGGCGGGGCAGGTCAAAGCCACAGTCCCTCAGAAGTAAGGGTCTGGGGAAAAACAGCCACATCAGAAACATAACTCAGGAGGGAGGTTCTGCCTGGGGCGTGGTCACAGACTGTGTAAAAGCAGGGAGTGGACAGAAGCCGAAGACAGAGAATGGATGTGTGATTGCTGGCCAGGGAGAACAGAGTTCCAATACTAGAGAATGGGTAGCTGGGTGACGCCATTTTCACCGCTCCCACGCATGCACATACGCACCTACAAGCGCCACAACAATCCACCCCAGTAGGCTAGCAGCGCCATCTAGTGGAGAACGGAGACATTACACTAAGCCTGCCCAACTGGGCCAACCTCGCTCTTCAAGAGCACAAGTCTCACCGCCTGCTTAGTTTATGGACTATAAAGCACTTCACAGTTTGACTTCTAAGGGAAAACAAAGTAATTTTAGTCATATTTCAATCAAACCCTGCTGTTGCTTTAACTACTAAGTTTGTGTAATACTGCAAATCCTTTGCTGTCCCTTCAACAAGCTTCACAGCATCTTCAGCAGGAGCAGAGTCCATCTCGAGAAACCACGTACTCTGCTCAGCGGTGAGAAGCAGTCTTCACCCCATCACATTCTATCACGAGACACAGCAATGCCATCCACCTTCAGGCCCCACTTCTAGTTCTGGTTCTCTCGCTGTTTCCACCACATCTGCCGTGATTGCCTCCACTGATACCCCGAGCCCCCAGAGTCATCCCCAAGGGTGGGAATCAACTTCTGCCAAACTCTTACAAAGGATATTTTGACCTCTTCCCGTTGTTCTTAATGGTTTTCCATTTCAAGAGGGATTTAATTTACTTTGCCCAGGTCCATCAGAGGAATCACCGTCTATGGCAGCTAGAGCCTTATGAAATGTATTTGTTAAAAAAATAAGACTGAAAGTCAGAATGACTCCATGATCCACAGGCTGTGGAATGGATGCTGTGTCAGCAAGCTGAAAACAACATTCATCTCCTTGTGCGTCTTCAGAGCTCTTGCGTGACCAGATGCATTGTCAATGAGCAGTATAGTATTTGTAAAGGAATCTTTTATTTTTTCTGAGCAGGGTCTCAACAGTGGGCTTCAAATATTCTTCAGTAAACCTTACTATAAGCAGATGTGCTGTCATCCAGGCCTTGTTGTTCCACTTACAGATCACAGGCAAAATAGATGGAGCATAATTCTGAAGGGCCCTAGGGTTTGGGGAAAGGTAACTGAGTTTGGCTTCAATTCACAGTCACTGGCCACGTTAGCCCCTAATGAGACAGTCAGCCTATCGTTTGAAGTTTTCAATCCAGGCATTGGCGTCTCCTGTCCAGCTCTGAAAGTCCTCGATGGCATCTGTTTCATCTTGTTGAAAACCTGTTGTGTAGTGTAGCCGCCTTCACTGCTATCTTAGCTTAGCTCTTCTGGATGACGTGCTGCTTCATCTTACAACCTGATGTCATGGAGCTCGCTTCTTTGCTTAAACTTCAGGAACCCGCCTCTGCCGTCTTCGTACTTTTCTTCTTGGCTTCCTCACCTCCCCCAGCCCTCACAGAATTGAAGAGAGGTAGGGCCTTGCTCTGGATTAGGCTTTGGCTTAAGGGAACGCTGTGGCTCGTTTGATCACTGAAACTTTCTCTGTATCAGCAATACAGTTGTTTCACTTTCTTATGATTCATGTGTTCACCGGAGGAGTACTTTTTTAATTTCTTTCAAGAATGTTTCCTTCGCATTCATAACTTAGCTAACGTTTGGCACAAGAGGCCTCGTTTTCGGCCTGCCGTGGCTTTCGACTTGTCTTCCTCATTAAGCTTTGTCATTTCTAGCTTCTGATGAAAGTGAGAAACGTGTGACTCTTCCTTTCACTTGAACAACCCAGAGGCCCCTGTAGGGTTATTCACTGGCCTAATTTCAATATTGTTGTGTCTCAGGGAACAGGGAGGCCCAAAGAGAGGGATAGAGATAGAGGAAGGGCCAGTCAATGGAGCAGTCAGAATACACACAACATTTAGGTTTAAGTTTGCCATCTTATACCAGCATGGTTCGTGGGACCCTCCACCCCAAACAAACTACAATAACAACGTTGACATTCACTGACCACAGATCACCATAACAAATATAATGAAAAAGTTTAAAACATTGCAAGAATTACCAAAAAATGTGACCCAGAGACACGAAGTGAGCAAATGTTGTTGGTGCCAATAGACTTGCTCTCCATGGGGTTGCCACCAACCTTCAGTGTGTGAAAAAACACAGTATTTGCAAAGCAGTAAGGCAACGTGCACTAGAACGAGGTATGCCTGTATGTCCTGACGGTCTGTGTCTCTGGAGAACCCTAACACACACAGACTTTGGCTCTAGAGAAACAGAATTTTAGGGATGAGTTTTCTGAATTGGCTCTTGGGTTTCTGGAATTGGCTATTAGGCTTAAAAATGTTAATGAGGGGCACCTGGGTGGCTCAGTCAGTAAGGGTCCGACTTTGGCTCAGGTCCTGATCTCACAGTTCGTGAGTTTGGCCCCGCATTGGGCTCTGAGCCTGGAGCCTGATATGGGTTCGGTGTCTCCCTCTCTCTCTCTCTGCCCCACCCCAGCTCATACTCTGTCTCTGTCTCCCTCAAAAATAAGTAAGCATTTAAAACAATTTTTAAATGCTAATGAATCTATTTCCAGCAGTTAAGACAGCATGGATAGTTCATGGTGTGAACTGTCTATAGAAAGATGCAAAATATCTGAATTGGATACTTCTGAATAGCCCCTTACAAGAAGCAAGGCAGTAAATGACTCTGTATTTGATACCTTGGAAACTTTTTGGAAAACTAAGGCATACAACAACATTGGTCAGTTGATCTTAGAACTCTAAGAAGACTTAGTAAGCCCTGTCCTTTATATTGCAGGCGAGGAGAGCGAGACTCTATGGGGAAGAGTCTTGCCTGGGGGGACCACCTAGGAGCTAGGCCTGGGTCCTGCTTCTCCTGGCCCTTGGGTCAGGGATCCTTCCACACAAAAGACTGTCTCCTTTCATTCATCAAGAAAACAAAAACACCTTGCTTTTAGTAAGAAGGAGTTTTATGGAGTGATGAAGATATTCTAAAACCGGATTGAGGTAAGGGTTGCGCGAGTCTATAAATGTATTAAAAATCATTGGATTGCCTGCTTAAGAAGGTTGAATTTTCGAGTATTTAAATTATACCTCAATAAAACGGTTAAACAATGAAACCTTGCCCTTAGGGTATGGAGTTTGGTCAGAAGCAGGCTCTATCTAGCACACAACAGACAGCAGTAAACTGAAGATATTGCCTATTCTGTTTCCTCCTCCTCCGGCTGAGGTCCCTGTTCCTCCTTTAGTATCAGCCTCCCTACTTGCTGCCCCTAAAAGCTAAGCTTCCCAAGGGCAGGGACTTTTTATACCTTGTCCCCTTCTAGATCCCCACCTCCTAGAATAATCCTAGAGTAATCTCTGGTACATGGTAGGCCTGTCAAATATTTGCCGCATGGATGAATGAATGAAAAACAGGCAGACCTTCATTTTCTTACTGTGTTCTCTACTGCGTAGAATCTGGCTTCTTTCTCCAGGGAGGGGTTGACAACTAGCCCAAAGTCCACAGATACTTGGGGGTATGGGGGCAGAGCTGGGGTCAGCCAGGCTCCAGAGGCTGTGTTCTTAATCGCTGCTCTGTACTGCCTTCCATAAGCACTGAATAAATGTTAGCTGCTGTTATCACCAAATCTGCAAACAGCTAGTTTCCCTACATCCCAAGAGATAGCCAAATTGGCTCATATCATTTCCTCATTGAAGAGGACATGTGCATTTCTTTCTCTAAAGAATAAGAAGGGTTTTGGAACCGCAGAAGGAGTGTGAATTTTGGAATCAGGAAAGTAAAGTATGAGTCCAAGTTGCTAGCTGCCAGAGTAGACACGTCACCTAACTGCTCCAAGTTGGTGCCTTCACAAAATGAGGAAAATGCCACCATCCGTGCAGGGTTACTGAGAGACTTTCATGAAACGATGTCTGTGATGTACCCAGCACCCTACCTGGCATCCACTAGACACTCAGCTCATGCCAAATGCCCGAAAGACAAAGAATGGGGGAAAGCACTTGAAGTGGGAAAAGCATCAAAGGAAGGGACAGTGAGAAGGTAGCACGAGTGAGACTAAGAACAACAGAGGGAAGAACTCCACAGGTTTACGTAAACGCAAAACACACACACACAAACTCTGAGGACAAGAAAGGCACGTTAAATACTATGTTTTGGGGATGACTGGGTGGCTCAGTCAGTTAAGCGTCTGACTTCGGCTCATGTCATGACCTCACGGTTCATGGGTTCGAGCCCCGCGTCGGGCTCTGTCCTCACAGCTCGGAGCCTGGAGCTGCTTCAGATTCTGTGTTTCCCTCTCTCTCTGCCCCTCCTTGGCTGGTACCCCCGTCTCTCTCTCTCTCAAAAATAAACATTTAAAAAATACACAAAAAAATAAATGGATGTTTTGGGGAGTGGAATACAAGTGAGGTGAAAGGGAAAAAGATCAAGACAGGGACTTGTATGAGCTCATGCTGCTGCCGTATCCCTGGAATCCGGACACCCACGGTCCTGCAGACTGCACTCTCGTGTGTACACATCTCCCTCATACTCACACATGGGCACGAGAGCGAAGAAAGGCCAACTTCTCTGCCCACTCAACTTTTGTTCCCAATCTCCCTGATGTTTTGTTCCCCTATCTACCAACTGCTCAAAAAATCTACCTCCTGCTGGATCCACTGAGCCTAAAATCTTCAACCAATTCCCTTAGGACCTCACCTGCCACAACTACTTAGCCACCAGTCCTACTTTGCCCTCCGCAAATGCCAAGACCGCTTGCCAAGGGCCTGTTTCTTGACAATTAGTCCAATGTCGGCTATTTCTAAAGAATACGCCATTAGATAAGTTAAAGACTTCAGGATTTATACCTTCCTACGGGAACTATCTTGTATAAGAGCATACAGTTGGATCTGTTAAGAACAGAGAGCAGAAAAGCTAACAATTTCATCTGTCAAGCTCTGCAAAATTAAACTGACAAACAGATCTGGGCAAGCAAGATCCCACTGTTTAGATTTTTGCTGCCCAATACGGTAGGCACATGTGGCTACTGAGCATGTAAAGTGTGGCAAGTTCAAGCTGGTATGTGCCTAAATGTAAAATATATCAAATTTAGAAGACTTAATACAAAAATATGTTAAATATCCATCCATAACTTTTATATCAATCACTTGTTAAAATGCTAATATCTCAGATGCATTGGGTTAAATAAAATGTATCATTAAAATTAATTTCTTCTTTTTCTTTGTACTTTTTTAAATGTGTTTCCTAGAAAAATTTTAAATTACATGTAGGGCTTGCATTATATTTCTATAGCAGAGTATTAATCTGGACTTGCCTCACAACTCTTTCCCATGCTCTATTTCACCAAGGAGCACTCCCTGATAATAACATCTGATGATCCAGTAACCTGAATAGGAGCTTCTCACTCAACCAATTTCACACTCACGTGTGCTCTTCAACTTGTCTCCCACTTCATTTCCTTTACAATATTCTGTGTTTGTTTCAGATGGCTACGTGACTAGAATTTCTCATATATTTTATGTGATCCTTTTACTCATGTTTATTATTTTAATTTTCATATTTTTGGTAACCATATCAAAACACAAATTTGAGATGAGTTGGAAGGATGATGGCTCCGTTAATGCAGCTGAGATATGCTTTTGTCTCTTTTTCCTTGCTGAAGTGTCAGCTTTTCATGGTGGTCACTCTTCCTGTAGTTTACCAACCTATACCATGCCAACACGAGAGAACAAAATACTAGCAAACTGAGTTCAACAGCACGTTAAAAAGATTATAGACCATGATCAAGTGGGATTTATTCTTGGAATGCAAAGGTGGTTCAACATACAAAAATCAGAAAGAAGAGGAAAAAAGTGATTATCTCAATTGATGCAGAAAATTCATTTGACAAAATTCTATGTCCTTTCATAATAAAAACACTCAGCAAACTAGGAATAGAAGAAAATTTCTTCAATATGGTAAAGGCCACCTATGAAAAACTCATAGCTAACACCATACTCGATGGTGAAAGACTGAAAGCTTTTCCCCTAAGATCAAGAACAATACAAAAATTCCTGTTTTGGGGGTGTCTGGGTGGCTCTGACTCTTAACTGTGGCTAGGGTCATGATCTTAGGGGTGTGGGATTGAGCCCTGTGCCAGGCTCTGCTCTGGGCATGGAACCTGCTGAAGATTCTCTCTCTCCCTCTGCCCCTTTCCTCTGTGCACTGTTTCTCTATCTCTAAAGTAAAAGAAAAAAGTTTAATAACAAAATAAAAATAATTTTAAAAAATGCCTGTTTTCACCATTTCCATTCAACTTACTACTGAAGGTCCTAGCTGGAGCAAGTAGGCAAGAAAAAGAAACAAAAGGCATCCAAATTGAAAAAAAAAGAAGTAAAATTATCTGTTCACAGATGACATGATCTTACATGTGTAAAACCCTAAAGTCTCCCCCTCACACATAAAACTGTTAGAGCTAATAAATGAATGTAGCAACGTTACAGGAGACAAAATCAACAGACAAAAATGAGTGGGGGTTTTATATACTAGCAATGAACAATCTAAAAAGGAAATTAAGGAAACAATTCCAGTTATAATAGCATCAAAAAGAACAAAATACTTAGGAATAAACTTAATAAGGAGGTACACTGAAAACTATAAAATGTTGGTGAAAGAAATTAAAGGAAATTCAAATAAATGGAAAGACATCCTGTGTTCATGAATCAGAATCTTAATAGAGATAAGATGTCAACATTATCCAAAGCAATTTAGAGGTTCAATAAAATGCCCATCAAAAATTCCACAGCGTTCTTGCAGAAATAGAAAAGCACATCCATAAATTCACATGAATCTTAGGGGATCCTAATAACCAAAGAAACTTGAGAAAAGAACCAAATTAGAGGCCTCATGCTGATTTCAAAACTTACTTCAATACTGCAATAATCAAAACAGTGTGGTAATGGCATAAAGACAAATATGTAGATCACCGGGATAAAATATAGAGCCCAGAAACAAAGAAATGAACCCTCACATATACGGTCACTAGATTTTCAATAAGAGTGCCAAGACTGTTCAATGGGGAAAGGGCAGTTGTTTTCAACAAACAATGCTGGGAAAACTGGGTATCCACATGTAGAAAAATGAAGTCGGACCCTTACCTTACCATATATGAAATTCACTCAAAATGGATCAAAATGAAAAATACTATGCTAAATGAAATATACCAGACACAACAGGACATAAACTGCGTAATTATACTTACAAAAGGTAACTAGAATAGTCAAATTTATAGAGACGGAAAGTAGAAGAATGGCTACCAAGGGCATTGGGGAGTTATTGTTTAATGGATACCGAGTTTCTGTTTGGGATGATGAAAGAGTTCTGCAAATGGATGAGGGTGATGATTTCACAACATTGTAAATGTACTTAGTGCCACTGAATTGTACAATTAAAAATAATTGAAATGGTAAATTTGATGTTATGTCTATTTTACCACAATAATGACACAAAAAGAAGACATGGGTCGGGGGGCGTCTGGTCGCTCAGTTGGTTAAGCGTCTGACTCTTGATTTAGGCTCAGGTCATGATCTCACAGTTTGTGAGAGTGATCCCTGAGTCAGGCTCTGCGCTGACAGCACAGAGTCTGCTTGGGATTGTCTCTCTTCCTTTCTCTCTGCCCCTCCCCCGCTCACACACTCTCTCTCAAAATAAACAAACAGAATAGAAAGACCCTAGGAAGAAGAGATGGGGGCTCCTGGGTCCCCACTGGATAATCATAGCTAACTCTGTTAGTCTGAGGTCTACAGAGAACCAGAAGCAAAAGGATACACACAGAGAAAGAGATTTATTACGAGAAACCAGCTCACATGATTACATGGGCTGAGAAGTTCCGTGATCTACCACCTGCAAACTGGAGACCCAAGGAAAGCCAGAAATATAATTCAGTCCAAGTCTGAAGGCGTGAGACTCAGGGGACCCAATAGTGTGAACTCCAGTCCTAGGGCTAGAGAAGACCAGTGTCTCAGCTGGATCATTCAGGCAGAACAAGGAGGTAAGTTCTTTCTCCTTGTTTCATTCTCTTCATACCTTCAATGGATTGGAAGATGCCCACCCACATTGCTTTACTGAGTCCACCAATTCGAATGCTACCTCCTCCAGAAACACGCTCAGAACACTCAGAATAACGTTCAGCTGAGTATCTGGGTATCCATGACCCAGTCAAGTTGACACACAAAATTAATCACCACAAGCCCACCCCTTGTCACCTTGGGCCCATACATATCTTGTTACACCATACTTCTCTCCAAATAAAGAAAATAACCAGATCCTAATTCTGCCTAACATGACACAACTCTTCTGCACACAACTGAAAAATGACTAGCCCCTTCCCCACAAGAGGAAATAAAACCCTTGAGTGATGTTTACTCGTCTCCTTGACGTCCTGTAACTTAAATACTACGATATGACATTAACAACACTTAGATACTATGATATAGTGAATACATGATACGCTATATAATGAGGGAACAAGACAGGAAAGAAAACAAGGATATTTGCTTCATGTATATACTCACACAAATGTATTCATCAATATAAGAAGGAAATAGTCCTCAATCTGTAACTGGTCACATGGTCATTTCTGGCATTCGTAAGTACCTCTTCCCACTGCCCATTCTGTAGTCCTTTTGCTTTCAGCCAGCACCTCAGCTGGTCGTGGTTCTTCACCTGCTGGAGTGACCCAAACCTATATTCCTTAAAAAAAACATTTGTTTTTAAGTTTATTTATTTACTTAGAGAGAGAGAGAGAGAGAGAGAGAAAGAGAGAGAGAGAGAGAGAGAGAGAGAGAGAGAGAGAGAGAGAGAGATTGGAAGGGGCAGAGAGAGGGAGAGGGACAGAATCGCAAGCAGGCTCTACACTGTCAGCATGGAGCCTGATGCAGAGCTTGAACTCACGAACTGTGAGATCATGACCTGAGCTGAAATCTAGAGTCAGACACTTAACTGACTGAGCTGCCCAGGTACCTCCCGTGACTTCTCCAAACCTATATTCCTGAAGGGTCTGCATCATTAGTAACTGACTGGATAGGGTTCTTGTCGTTTTCCACTGACCTTAATCACAGGCCGTGGTAATATTAAAAGAAGCCCACAAGGATCTGCTGTACTCTAGACACACTCTTCCTCACCTCCGCTGGGTAACAGCCGTCCACTTTCCTCTTGGTAGTCGGGACCAATCGCCCAGCCAACATGGTAACTCCCTTCTTTGCCTGTTGATTCAGAGGCATGAGGAGCCCAACACAGGCAGGTGGCAGTCTTAACGTCCAGCTCATGAAATCATTGGTGTGTTTCCTGGTGGAGGCATTCCTCCCTCTCAAACTAAGACTACGTAGGCCAGCAGAGCATGACATCATGGGAAGAGAAAGCAAAAGCTTTGCTAGCGGGTCACTAGGAGTAATAGTGAATAATTCTATTACTCCTAGAGGAGTAATAGTGAGCAATTCCTGGAATCATGACTCCCGGCTATGGGAGAAAAGGCAACATATATTGGACACTGATCCAGAGCATGCACAGCCTTCCGGAGAACCTTGTCCCAGCCCCGCAAGCTATTGCCACCGAGCTGGCACTACAACTGAATCTTCAAAGGGCCGTTCCATTGTCCTATCAGGCCAGCTGTTTAGACAACGCAGCAAGGCCAATGAATTCCATGAGCATAAACTTTTCTGCTTGTACAGACCAAGCAAGAATTTAGTAGGTCTCCTATCCATTTCACTTCTGGAAACACCATTATCAACTAGCCAATGCCACGGGTCTTTATGAGTCGACCACTCTAACTGCCGTTTTGACTCTGCTGTCCGTTACAGTAACCACACCTACCTTGCCTTTGGCCTCGAGTGCAACCACGTGACCCCCGCCACCCCTAGATCCAGTTAGTCCCGTTAGAACTTCCACGTATTCATTGGTGTAGCTGTAAAGGTCAACGGGGAGGACAAATTAAGTCCCTCCTGGCACACGCTTGCAGCATAACCGAGAGAATTTTGTACGTTTCAATTTAAATGTGACTGGGGGAATAAAGATCTGAGACCAGCAGAACTGGCTCTCCACCCAAAGTGGACAGTCAGGTGGAAAATGAATGTGAGAGAGTGCAATGTGACAGTTAACATCAGCTATAGTTCATTCCCATAGAGAGAGAATCCCTCTCTACATGAAGAAATAGTGACACCATATCTGAAACTATAGAGTCAAAAGGAAGGAGCTTAGGATGTATGTTGTGGTCATCTTAGGAAGACGTTACTTCCAGGGGAAAGAAGGTATCTTGAAAGGTGGAGGTATTGGGAAAGAAGAAGACAGCTAAAGATAAGCCTTTTACCAAGACAATATAAATAAATCTAAAGGAGACAACAAAGGCACATTTATTAAAGAAACTGTACTTCACTACAGCAACAGAAGAGGAAGTTCTTAAACTAGCAATACATGCTAATTCTTGCATTCTTCTTCATAGGATCACCTGCTACAACTGTTCCAAGAAAATCCTACACAAACGCTTATGAATAGCAAACAAAAACAAGCATCCATGGGAAGTTATTATAAGAAGAAAGCAAAAACGAGAATTAAAACTTTTCAGTAGATGAAATCCCAAAGATAAATGCTACAAGTGGAGGCGAATTGTAGCAATACGACAACATGCATTAAAATATAATTAAAAGAAATGCTGATATGACAAACAACCACTAATCGTAAATTCAAAAACTCAGAATAGAAATGAACAAAAAGATGTGAAACAAGAATTAACAAACTTAAAAGAGAAACTGAAGCAGGGCACCTGGGTGGCTCAGTCAGTTAAGCATCTGACTTCAGCTCAGGTCATGATCTCATGGTTTGTGAGTTCGAGTCCCCCGTTGGGCTCTGTGCTGACAGCTCGGAGCCTGGAGCCTGATTCAGATTCTGTGTCTCCCTCTCTGCCTGTCCCCTGCTCGTGCTCTGTCTCTCTCTTGCAAGAATAAATAAAACATTAAAACAAAAAAGGAAAGATACTGAAGCAAAAGAAAACAAATCCAGAAACAAAGATTAAATTTTAAGTTTCCAAAAGGAGAATATGAACAACTAAGTGCACAATAAACAGCATAGAGGAAAGAAATAAAAGATGTAAAAAATTAAACAGAAATGAACAAAAAATGGTAAAAAGAGAAGCTGATACAGAAAACTAAAAAGATCTAATACTTATGAAATTTAAGCCCCTGAAGAAGAATAAAACAATAAAACTAATATATATTTTTTAAAGTTTATTCACTTCTTTTGAGAAAGAGAGGGAGAGAAAGAGAGAGTGTGTGTGTGAGCAGAGGAGAGGCAGAGAGAGAGAGGGAGAAAGAGAATCACAAGCAGGGTCTCTGCTGTCAGTGCAGAGCCCGACGCAGGACTTGAACCCACAAAGCATGAGACCATGACCCGAGAGCCATGATCAAGAGCCAGATGCCCAACCAACTGAGCCCTAAAACTCAGGCACCCCTAAAACCAGTATTTAAAAAATGATTCTAGAAAACTTTGCTGAAATAGAAGACCTGAATCTGTATGTTCAGCTGGGCCCCAGTGTACCTGGAAAAACTGACTAGAGGAGGTAACTAACTGCAAGATACTAGTTTATAAAATGACTTGACTTTATTTTTTTTAATTTGTTTTAATGTTTATTTATTCTTGACAGACAGAGAGAGAGCATGACGGGTGGAGGGGCAGAGAGAGAGGAAGACACAGAATGTGAAGCAGGCTCCAGGCTGCGAGCTGTCAGCACAGAGCCCGATGTGGGGCTCGAATTCACAGACCGCGAGATCATGACCTGAGCCAAAGTCGGATGCTTAACCAACTGAGCCACCCAGGCACCTCAAAATGACTTGACTTAAAAAAAAACAAAAAAAACCCCACAGGGGCACCTGGGTGGCTCAGTAGGTTGGGCGTCCCACTCCAGCTCAGGTCATGATCTCATGGATTGTGAGTTCAAGCCCCGCATCGGGCTCTGTGCTGACAGCTCAGAGCCTAAGGCCTGCTTCAGATTCTGTGTGTCTCCCTCTCTCTCTGCCCCTCCCTTACTTGTGCTCTGTCTTTCAAAAATAAATAATTAAAAAAAATTAACCCCCCCCACACACATGCACACAACAAAATCCACTGGGCTTCCAGGGAAAGGACCAAGCCACTTAAAAGGAAAAATATGGCTGGCATCAGACTTCTCAACAATAAATAAACAACATTTCTAAGAAACCCCAGGAAAGAAAGTATACACAAAGGATTTTATATCCAGCCATACTACTCTTAAAGAATAAAATTTATATGAGAATGCAAGCTGGTGCAGCCACTCCGGAAAACAGTATGGAGGTTTCTCAAAAAACTAAAAGTAGAACTACCCTAGGACCCAGCAATTGCACTACTAGGCATTTATCCACGGGATACAGGTGTGCTGTTTCGAAGGGACACGTGCACCCCCATGTTTATAGCAGCACTATCAACAATAGCCAAAGTATGGAAAGAGCCCAAATGTCCACCAATGGATGAATGGATAAAGAAGATGCGGTATATCTATATACAATGGAGTATTACTCGGCAATCAAAAAGAATGACATCTTGCCATTTTCAACTACGTGGATGGAACTGGAGGGTATTATGCTAAGTGAAATTAGTCAGTCAGAGAAAGACAAAAATCATATGACTTCACTCCTATGAGGACTTTAGGAGACAAAACAGACGAACATAAGGGAAGGGAAACAAAAATAATATAAAACAGGGAGGGGGACAAAACAGAAGAGACTCATAAATATGGAGAACAAACTGAGGGTTATGGGAAGGGTTGTGGGAGGGGGGATGGGCTAAATGGGTAAGGGGCACTAAGGAATCTACTCCTGAAATCATTGTTGCACTATATGCTAATTTGGATGTAAATTTTAAAAAATTAAAAGAAAAAAAATAGAATGAAAAAAAAGAATAAAATTTATAGAAACTATTTAATACATGCAAGAACTAAAGATTGTACTTGCAAGCTCTTCTAAAGAATCTTCAAGGGGATAAGCTCCACTGGGGAAACTTTGGCAAAAGACTGGTGTTGAGCATTGGAGACATTTAGTGAAAACTTGTAGAGTAGCAAAAAACGAGATGAGGGTGGAAGGATAGTTTGATAGTTATATGCTCTGACAAAGTGGAAATAACACAGAAGGGAGACAGAAAAGGAAGAATAGAATAAGCTCATTGACACATAAGTACCACATGGGAGCCAAGGATTACTACATACAGTGGACAATCCAAAGAGCAGAAACCTAAGTAAGGTAAAAAATGAGCTAGGTGCTTCATATAAAGTATCACTAAAGAGGCGACCACTCGAACCTAAGTCCAAATATGTAATTACTAAAAGAAAGGCTTAAAAATATTTTTAAATGAAAAAGACCACATAGTAAACAGATAAAGTAAACATAGAAAGTTGAAGTAAATGTACACACAATAAAGTTACAAATTATGGCAAAGTTAACACCAAAGATGAGTCCATGTTAATATAAATAAATGAAATAAACTGAACATTTATTTGATAATAAAAAAGATCATTTACATAGGCTCAAAGGACTTTCCACAAAATACTAATGTTATTAATTTTAAAGACAAAAAGAGTGACTTGACTTTGAAGAAACCTGGAACATACCACTTTAAGGGTTCATAATTAACACCACCAGCAGCAGAATAAACTGATTTCACCTGATAGTACAAAATAACTGGCCTGTATTCATCATGAAATTCAAGAAAACACTGAGAAACTTTCCTGATTGAAGAAGCTGAAGAGACTGGAGAATCAAATTCAACATGTGGATTCAACAACTGGATTGTCTTTTTATTTTATTTTTATTTTTTTAATCATTCTTTAAAAATGTTTATTTATTTATTTTTGAGAGAGCTAGAGACAGAGCACAAGCAGGGGGAGGGGCAGAGAGAGACAGGGAGACGAGAATTTGAAGCAGGCTCCAGGCTCCGAGCCATCAGCACAGAACTGGCATGGGGCTCGAACCATCAACCAAAAGATCATGACCTGAGCTGAAGTCAGACTCTCAACGAACTGAGCCACCCAGGTGCCCCTGGATTGTCTTTTTAAATAAAGGTAATTTGGGGGACAGTTGGAAAATTTAAATGGGGTCTGAGAATTATAGAGTGGTTATGTTAATTTTCTGGTTTTGATGGCTGCATTACGGTTATATGGAAATGCCTTAGTTTGTGGGGAAAATACACTTAAAGTGTCTAAAGGAGTAGGGGCAACATGTCGGCATCTTACTTTCAAAGGGGTTCAGGAAAAATGTTTCTTCTGTACTTTCAACTTTTCTGAATACTTGAGATGGCCTCAAAATGAATAATAAAAATAATAGTAAAGAAAACTCTGAGAAAGAAAAGTGCCAAGGCACAGTTCTACCATATAGCTTTGATAAATACAGTTGTACAATTTTGGTACATGAACAGACACACCAGTGCTAAGGAAGAGAATCCAAAAGTACATAAACATGATGTCTCAAATCACTGATAAGAAGATGAATTTACTAACAAATGACTAAAATAACCAGGTAACCATTTGGGAAAAGATAAATTTGAATCCATATTTCTTTTTATATCCAGAACAAACTCCAAATGAACCAGAGAGTCAAATGAAGAACAAACAAACAAAAAAACCCAGCTATAAATACTAAAAGAACATGGGTGAATTATTTTATAGCCTAGGATTAGAAAGTCTAACTGTAACTCAAAACAAGAAGCAATATAAGATTAATAGAATTCTATCTCCAAAATCTAAAACTCTTTTGCATGGCAAAAAGCAAGAAGCAAATGACAAACAAGGAGAATATATTTGCACATTACATCGTAGAGAAAAAGTCAGTCTCCCTAAAGTACAAAAAACTCTTAAGAAAAAACAGAACTTGTTCAGAAAAAAATGGGCAAAAGACATGAACAGGCAATTCACAGAAAGTCCAAATGACCTTAAATATATGAAAAAGAAAAAAATATATTGATGCCTTATCCATCAACCTACAGCATCTTTACCATACCTTAGCTAGCTAGCTAGCACCACCCCCCCACCCCCCCCCAGCCCTGCCACACACACACTTTGAACTACTTGGTAAAATGGTATGTCTGAAATCTGTTTTGATATATGCCAACAACAAAAAATGGCAGAGTATCAATCAAATGTGATTAGCAAACTGCCATTAATAATCGACTCTAGATATATACACAAAGGCTCATTACACTACTCTTATTTTTGAACTTTTGAACATCTGCATAATAAAAAGTTTTAAAAAATAGGAATGAGTTGAATTCACTAGTTTAATAAAATCTATACCATGAAGTACTATGTAGCCATGAACAAGGACTGAGCAAGCTCCATCTGTAATGATCTGAAGTAATCCTCAAGATTCAGTGATATAAAAAAATGCAAGATACAGAATAATATATAAAGTAAGCATCTTTTGTTTAAGAAAAAAGCAAATAAATATGCATCATATATGTATGCACATTTAATTGCAAAAAAATATTGAAAGGGTAATAAAAACGAATAAAAGTGGCTGCCTGTGGTGGGGGAGATGGAAGAGTAGTGGGAAAAAAACAGGGCAGAAGGGAAAGGAATAAAAGCAAGACTTCTGCATATACCTTTTTATAGAAATTGGAATTTTGAATTATGTTTTACCTCTTTAAAAATCCACTAAACCAAAAAGAAAATTAGCAAATCCTAAATTTGAAAACAAAATATCTTAGTTATATTTCAAATTAGTACAGTTGTTCCTTTTTTTATTGCACTTTATAGATAACCACATTTTTTTTTTAAATTTTTACAAATTGAAGGTTTGTGGCAACCCTACATCGAATGAGTCTATCGACACCATTTTTCCAACAGCATCTGTTCACTTCCTATCTCTGTGTTGCGTTTTGGTAGTTCTTTCAATGTTTCAAACTTTCCATTATTATTATATTTCTTATGGTGAGCTGTGATCAGTGATTATGACTCACTGGAAACTCAGATGATGGTCAGCATTATTGAGCAATAAAGTGTTATTAAGGTATATACCTTATTTTTATAGGCGTAATTCTGCATACTTAATAGACTATGGTATGGTGTAAGAATAACTTTCATATGCATCGGGAAACCAAAAAATTCATTTGACTCACTTTATTGTGATATTTACTCTGTTGTAGTGGTCTGGAATCAAATCCCAGTATCTCTCAGGTGTGCCTGTAATGTGAACAGAGAAATTATTTCAAGTGACTTTTGAATATAATTCTCTTTATGTCCTTGGTAGGATACATACAAGGATAAAGAGAACTGCAAAGAAATCTTAACTTTTATTCCGTATTTCTATCATTAGTAGTAACACTAATTGCAATTGTGAAACTATATTTTGTATACTGTAGTATATTGTAGAATAAAACAAAAAATGTCAAGAGATGCCTGGGTGGCTCAGCTGGTTAAGCGTCCGACTCTTGATCTCAGCTCTGGTCTTGATCTCAGGGTCGTGATTTCAAGCTTTGCTTCGGACTCTGCAGGATATGGAGCCTACTTTTAAAAAAAGGTCAATATACACATGCTATTAGAAACCAGGATTTTTAGTATAAGGAAAAAAGAAATAGACCAAAGAAAGCCCTGTGGTAATAATAATTTGAATTAATATTGTCTAAACTTATTATTTTTTAAAGTTATTTAGTTAGTTAGTTAGTTAGTTAATTTATTTATTTTGAGAGAGAGAGAGAGTACAATAGTGAGAGAATCCCAAACAGGCTCTGCAGTGGCAGCACAGAGCCCAACATGGGATTCAAACCATGAGATCATGACCTGAGCTGAAGTAAGAGACGCTTAACTGACTGAGCCACCCGGCACCCCTAAATTTATTATTTTTAGAAATACATTTTTCTAGTTCTGTCCACTAAAAGGGCCTGGAAGCAGTGACGCTCCAGGAGCAATGAGCACATGTGATGTCCAGAGTTTGGTTTTAAATATTATTCCCCACTAACAGGAACAAAGGTTCCTTGGAGACATGGCCAATTCCAAAACTGGAGCCAGGAAAGCACAAGATGGGCCTGGGACATCTACTCCTGTCACAATCCAAAAATGTGCTCAAAACTACTTGATCCATGAACGGACAGGAAAGGAACTTGAAGGAGCTCTTCTGCACAGACAGTGTGCAAAAAGAGCCTTTACTGCAACTGATTATAAAAATACACATCCCTACAGAAAAAGAGAGAAAACTAATTTTTGGAGGTATTACAACTCCTTACTCTGAAAATTAGTGATTAAAGGGAAAGAATTAAGCATTTATCAGGCCCTTTTCCAGAAGAATTTTCCCATCTGATGAGTGAAAGCACTTCTTTAAAGAATACCATCAAATAAACGTAAAAGTGAAAAGACAATTTAGAAAATCAGCATTTTGGAACACCCAATGAAATAACTGATTCAGGCAAATATTATCAAATGGACAAGTTGTTAGGGAAAGGGATATTCATTTTGATGTCAAAATACCACCTGGCAGATGGGGCGCCTGGGTGGCTCAGTCGGTCGTGTCCGACTTCAGCTCAGGTCATGCTCTCGCGGTTCGTGAGCTCAAGCCCCGCATCAGACTCTGTGCTGACAGCTTGGAGCCTGGGGCCTGCTTCGGATTCTGTGTCTCCCTCTGTCTGCCCCTCCCCCACTCATGTTCAGTCTCTCAAAAATGAATAAACATTAAAAAAAAAATCACCTAGCAGAGAATTGGCTAAGTGCGAAGCCGGGGTGGGGGGGGGGGCAAATGTACCTTTAGAAGGAGAGATCAACCAAGTGATCGAATTTATCATCAAAACAGTGGAACAGGCTGATTATTATATCCTCCTGAGTAAGGAGGTTCAGGAGGTCGTAAGATACCCTACAGTTGGTCTGGTTCAAGATGTCAGTGCAAAGGGTGAGGGGACTGTTCAACGTCAGAGCCTAGAGAGGTACAAGCAAATGCAATGCATGAAACAACTGTAGATAGGAGTGCAAAAGTAAGTAAAAGGCCCTGAGGAGACCATGAGGGGCTGGAATCTAGATGAAATCAGAGGCTTATTAACTTCTTAGGTGTGCTAATGGTTTCCTCATTCAGGATGAACTAGGTTATGCTACAGTAACAGAGCCCAAACTCTCGGTGACCTAAAATAAAGGTTTCTTTCTCACCCATCTTGTGCAGCAATGTTTCTTAAGTACGATGCGTCCCAAATTACTGCTCTTCATGGGAAAGTAATTCTGCGTTTCTTTTAAGAACAGGAGAGACGCTTACTGATCGGGGTAGGCGATTCAGAATGTGATTCTCCTACCATTCTGCAACAGAAGCTCCACAAATATTGTTAAGTGCAAATGCTTCTGAAGGTTGCTTTTGGTTACACATTCCACTCTTTGACAAGAGTTGCTGTGCAAAGGGGTATTTTACTTGCTTGGAAATAATTAGATTAGCACTAATACCACTTAGAAAAATGGCAGAAATTAGTGTTTTATTTTCTGATAAGTACAATAGTATATATCCTTTTCTTGAGATAGTCAGTCATCTTAGTTTACAGGCTTTTTCTAGATACAGCCTTCTAAAAAGCGTATAGTTCTGTACTTGTAAAAACAGGTTCTACGTTTTAACCCACCAAAACATGTTAATGCGAGTTGTACTACTGCACGGAAAAGCCAACAGAATAGCCAAAACACGGCCAATGAAATCGACATCACCGATAAAAGCCTGCAACTTCTCCTTATATAGTTTTGTAAACGATCAGAATTTCATCCAACTTAGAATGCCAACTGAATGAATTTTCAGTACTCTAAAGCGGACCTGGAAAAAAAAAAAAAAGAGGTCAAAAAAGGCTATTCAAACGGCCGAAACGCAGAACACCGACAACGGTGAACACTGGTGAGGATGTGGAACAACAGAAGTCTCATCCACCGCTGGTAGGAATGCCACCGGCCCCCCCACTTTGGGAGACGTTTTGGCCCTTTCTTACAAAATTAATCATGCTCCTCCCACACAACCCAGTAATTACACTCCTTGGCATTTAGTCAAAGGCGTTGAAAACTTCTGTCCACACAAAAACCCGCACAACAGATGTTTACAGGCAACTTTATTAAAAACTGCCGTAACTTGGAAGCCACCCAGGTGCCCTACAATAGGTGAATGAATCAATCGTGGTATATCCAGACACGGAATATTATTCGGTGAGTGAGCGATCAAGACATGAAAAAACCGAGAGGAACCTGAAGTGCATTTATTAAGTGGAAGAAGCCAATCTGAAGGCTGCATACCGTATGATACCTACTATGCGACGCTATGGAAGTGGTAAAGCTATAGAGATGGGAAAAAGATCAGTGGTTGCCAGGGGTGGGTGGGTAGGGAGAGATGGATAGGCAGAGCACGGAGGATTTGGGGGGCAGTGAAGATACTCTGTATGATACTATAAAGGTCATCATACATTTGCTCAAAGCCCACGGAATATAGGACACCGAGACTAAATAAACCCTAAGGTAAACCGTGGACTTTGAGTGATAATGACGTATCAGTTTAGGTTTATCAGTTGTAACAAATGTGCCACTCTGGTGGGGTACGTGAGAAATTTCCGGACCTTCCTCTCAATTTTGCTGTGAACCTAAACTTCTCTTTAAAAAATAGTCTTTCAAAAAGGAGGCGGGGGGTTCCTGATACTACCCACCCTGCCCTGCTACTCCACTAAATAAAGAGAATAAAAAAAAAAAAAAAAAAGACTTCCTTCCATCTTTTTTAGTCAGGATTCCCTGAGCTACTCTGGCTTAGCTAACCTGTACAAAACACCCCCATATAAACTCCTTCCTGCAAGTCACTTTCCTCCTCACATTTACCTCCAGATCTGCCTTTGGCAAGACATTTTACCAAATGTATACTCTTACTGGACACTGCCTTCCACCAAAATTAAGTGACTCAACGACATTTGCTGAGCCTTTTAGCCCACTGTGCCTATTTTAAATATTTTGGTAATTATCTTTATGTAAGTTATTATTTATCAACATCAACCTTTGGGAAAATGAACTGAGGAAAGAAAGAACCACCACGACTTGATGCCATTTGTTTTTTGTGGTTTTTTTTACAGAAGAAAAACATTCAAAGTAAAATATGAACATTTAATTACCTTTAAATAACGTATGTAATAATTTACATGCTATACATTCCCAAACACACTGAACATAAATTCAATTTTATAAGACACATACACAATCTGCTTTTTGCCAACACATACGCTGTAGGTCACTTCAGATGTTAACTGATTTCTCAGTCCATGTGTGAGCACATAAATACACATATATATGCCTGAAGTTGAAGATAAACCAAAAACGCGTGAATATGAGAAGTCTGCCATGGAAGATTCTAAAACCACAATCAGTTAACTGGAACCAAGCAACAAGGCACAAAAGCTTCCCTTTGTGGTCACAAAGATTAAGGTTCCTGTCCCAGTGCTTAATTAAGTACGGAAATAGGCTTGGCTAAATCACAAACTATATTTTATAGTGCATTTCTGTCACTGTTTAAAAAGGAGTATTTTTCTTCTTACATAACGCATTACACAAAAGCATTGGAAAAATAAACAGGATTAGGTTAAGTTCCCATACAATAAAGCTTTTTTTCCCATGTGAAAAAGATACTTGTTTATGCTCAAAACTAACAAAATAGATATAAGCATAGTAAAGAGAAGCATTAGGGATCTTACGCAGGTTTCCTACCCTCCCTGAATCACATCTCTTGCCAGCTGTGTACTTAAACCTTCAGTTTTAAAGCCAGCTGAGTGAAGACCGTCAAATGCATGTGATTTTTTTTTCATTTAAAGATATGTTACTAGCACACAGAAACAGTTAACATAACAAGGCAAACAGAAACCTCCTAGCATTTAAGCTGTTTTGCTAAACATTAACTTTGTACTAGGCTATCCTTAATTTTCCTTTTCTTCCCCTATGTTAACGGATAAGATAAAAATGTTCCACATAGAAATGGCTGCTTTAAAATTCATGCAACCAAGCAAAATCTAAACTACCTGTACTAACTTCCCTTTTTTAATCCCAAAATTTTAAGGAAACTGAAAGTTTGTTTTAGGAAGAGCAACTCATTGAAAGATAAAACCGTACATATCTATATACTCTTCACTGTCTCTAAGAACAGTTTTAGAGCCTTAGCTTGTTAAAGTTACACAGTTAAAAAAGGAATAAAGCCAACCACAGAGCATCAAAAGAATGCAGTAGTCCGTACATAAAAGACAGTCAAATATGTTTACACATATTCAAGAAATCAGTAATCTAAGTTGTAAGTAATGTCATCAAGTGTAGCACTGCACAAACTGGAATCAGAATTAAACCTTCAGTTTCATTAATCTTGAGTATGGAAGTGGGACCAGCCAACCATGAACTTAACAGTGGACTTGTACATCTGTTTATACAGGAGTATCGTAGCATGCAACCCCTGCAGTAATGAGAGTGCAATTCTTTACAGATAAAACAAGGCTGACCAAAAGAAAAAAAACAAAAAAACCTTGCTCTCGGCTATAAAACCTAAGAGTAAAGAATAAGTTGAGATTTTTAAGGCTTTCTCAGAAGTATTTTTCATGGCACTTCAACATTAAACATCACTAATAGGCAAAATATGTAAATACTCATGGTTACGTAATTATAAGTCCATGCCATGTCAATTATTAAGTAAGGGAGAACTTGGTCAATTAAATTAGAGTTAAGGAAAGTTATTCATGTTTGGCTGTAATTAACATACAAATCATACAGAAGTGTCAGTTCACTAGTATACAGTACAAGTTGTGTTCTGAGTAGATCTGCCCATTCCACTCGTTTCTTAAAGAAGTGAAAGTCATTCCTTGCCGGAAATGCAATTAAATGGACTTATTTCTCTCACAACAGCAGTTATTACCCTTTCTTCAACTACTCGACTCCAAAATCATTATCAGACAAATTCCTTTTGGTCATGCGCAAAGACCATTCTCACAATCCATTCTTGCACTACAGTCAGTCCAGAAAATACTCTATGCATCTAACAAGTCATTCTTGCCACACCATACTCTAAGCTGACCACACCGGGTTCCGATTTGGAAAACTCCTCAGCGTATTCACTGTAACGATTATCTGCTGGGTTGCTGCCCTCTATAGTTCGAAGAGCATGATTCACAGGTAACAGAGTTTGCTCCTTGAAACACAAGGAAGTTTTGAGGGTAGGTGATTCAGGATGAACTGAATGTATCAATTCCTTGGTGAGAATTCCATCTGTTGGCTTATTTTTACATTGTTTAATTTTCTAGAACAAATCCAAATTTGAAAAAAATTACTAATTGCACATACTACACGTTCAGTATAGGTTAGATGAAAGAAGAAACCAAGCTTTTGCAAATGTTCTCTTTATGAACAATACAAAGTTAAACCTCAAAAAATTAATAAAATCTACTGCAGAAGAGTAAGACATCATTGAGAATCCTGACTGTTTATACAACTTTTATAGTGAAAAATGGTTATTACACTTGACTGCAAAAGATCCTAAGCCTTCATATTTGAAAAGGATATACGTTACCTAGAAAGTATAAAAAAAAAGTAAACATTTTATAATGAAACACATGTGTTTCACCCTGAATCACACCTGAATCACAACTGTAAAATAAACACACACTTACTTACATAAAGGTTTTATTGCCTAAAGAACTTTCTTACATGGTTTCCCTATAATGGTTAGGTAAGCACAACCAGCTTTAGAACACAAGATTAAAAAACAAAACAAACAAACAAAAAAAAAGAAACAGAACACAAGATTTTAGAAGTATTCTTTGGCAAAGTATCATGCTCTCCAAATCCGTGGACCGCTCTCCAGCCAATCTGCTTGTGTCACCTACGTCTTGGGCTTGCCTCACTTTTTACACATCCTCCTACTGCTTCCTCAAGTGGTTATTAGTTACCTCCCATTCTGACAGATGACTAAGGAACAGTCCTGCCTGACTGGCAGACACGACAGTCTGAGTTACAACTGTCTATGATTTTTAAAGTAGATACTCGCTGATCCTTTTTGCTTCTATATGATGACTGACAGAAAGATGACACGAAAGTCTTAGAGTGGAGAGGGCTTTCTTAAACAAGACACAAAAGAAGGCATAAAACATAAAGACTCATCAATTTGTACACAAAACATATCATAAATAAAATGGAAAAGACAAAAATGGACTAAATGATGCCACTTGTGATAGATAGATAGATAGATAGATAGATAGATAGATAGATATGAAACAAAGAATTAGCGTCTGGTATATAAAGAACCCTTACGGATCAATAAGGAAAAGGCAAATATGCCAACAGAAAAATGAGTGGAGGTTGGAACAGGCCATTCACAGAAAAGGGAAAACCAAATGGCCGGCATATATATGAAAAGTCATTCAACTTCATTTGTGATCATGGAAATCCAAAACTGAAAACAAATGAAGTGTTCTGCAGTAGCTGAATGGAGAGACTGATATATGCATATAAGAGAATATTATACAGTAGTTAATAATAAAATGAATTAAAGCTACATGTATCAACATGGATAAATTTCAAAACAATGTCGAGTAAAATGAAGCATGACGATATAACAACCTTTATATACTTTTAAAACGTGCAGCTCCTCAAGCCTCAAGCCTGTTGCCTGTTGCTTTTATACCTTATTAGAAAATATATTCTTTTGTATTTTTTAATAAATATTAAAAATAATATTTTAAACCATATAAAACAGTCTTATAAATTCTGGATAAAAAGACAGACAGAAGTATAAAAATATGCACAGGAATAATTAACGCTAAATTCCGCCCAAATCATGTGGGGATGGGCTGAGCAGAAGTATACAGGATCTTCAAATATATCCTATTTCATTTCTTAAAAAAAAAAAAAAAAAAAAGTGCTGAGGTATGATAAATATTAAAATCTCTAAAAGCGTGAAAGATACCCCAATATTTATTGCGTTCATATCTCTACTTTTCTGATGACCCCTGAACAACACAGGGGTTGAAGGAACCAAACCTCCCAGCAATCAAAAACCCACATGTAACTTCTGACTCCCCCAAAACATAACTACTAATAGCCTACCATTGACTGGAATCCTTATCAATAGCATAAACAGTCAACTGATACATATTTTGTATGTTACAATGTATTGTATACTATATTCTCACAATAAAGTAAGCTAGAGAAAAGAAAATGTTATTTACAAAGGCATAAGGAAGAGAAAGTATACTTACAGTACTGTGCTGTATTTGTAACAAAAAAAAATCCACTTATAAGTGGACCTGTGTATTTCAAACCCATGTTGTTCAAGGGTCATCGGATATTGTACATCAGCTGTACAATATTAGTATTTCAACATTAAAATTCAGGGAAAGCAACTCAAACTTAAGAGGTTTCTACATACCAATTTACACTTCCAACATAAGGAAATAAACTAACTTAATATTCCAAATGTATTATATTAAGACACTTCAGAATACTTACCGATTCTAAGTCTTTAATATCTTTCTCTAACTGCTTATTTTGCTCATTCATATTCGTAATTATATTAAACACAGACTGTCTAGGATGCAATGTTCGGTCAAATTGGTGGTACATGTTTCTCCAAAACCTTTAGGACAAAACCAAAAAACAACAGCTCAATAAATTGTGTTTGAAAAAAAACAAGTATAAATACCTCAATGATGCCAACTTACTTAAAATTGAAAGATACTGTATTTGGCTCCAAAACTGTAAATTTTGGAGATTTAGAAGTGTAGAGAGGATTTAAGTACTTCTTCTGGTCATCCAGGAGAAAAGGCCACAGGGAGTAAGTCTTCTCCTTTAACCTTGGGGTAATGAGAAAAACAAAGAGCTTTCTCACAGATGCTAATCATCATTTTTTATAGATCAGGCAATTCCTTCCCAAGTAGATTTCAGTTTTAATTTTTCCTTCTATTCACAGTCTAACCTCACCTTGTCTCTGCATTCTGTATTCTCCCTTTTCACTCATAATCACGAAATAAAACCATGTCTCTTTGAACATAACACAGGTCTACCATTTCTCTCACAACCATACACGTTAAGAGATTCCTTTCAACTCCCACAACTTCGTAAATGTGGTCTCTGTGACACCTATCTCAAATCACCATACACATGTATACAGAGTAAGATACTTGTATCACTCTTTGCCTCATTCTTTTAACCCTCCATAGGGGCCATAGTGCAAGTAATTGCAGAGCAGGGACAAATTTAAGTGGGAATGAGTACAATAAAAGGGAATTGGGAAAAATCAAGTCATTATTCAACAGTAAAAACACACCAATTATATTGCAATTTTAAGAATATGTTAGGTGAAGTAAGTGGATAAAGAGTAGAATGGTTTAGATAGTACATTTACGAAATGAACATAAAATAGATAGGAGTATAGGGAAAAGGGGAGAGTTTGCTCATTTTTCTATGATCCCTAAGATGGGTAAGTTCTTAGAGAAAGACTAATAGGAAATACATGCTTTTACTACCATCTTCCTTTTTGACAGGATGTTTGGCACTAACTGAAGACAGTTTTCCTAAAATAGCTCTGTATTCAGCATCATCTGCTCCAAATTATGATAAACTGTGAATTACCATAGCATGGAGCTAAAGTCTTAATGGTCTTTGATTTGTTCATCTCTGTCATACTTGATTTCAGTTGCAATTCCTTTCACACATCTTTAGAATCTTCCACGTGCTCTCAGTTCTGCTTTTGAGTTGGTTGAGAGTGAGAGTGTGTGGCTGTCTTCAAATTACTATCAGACTTAGCTTCTCTAGTTCTTGGATACGCAAGAATCTATACCTGCTCTTTATTGGCTTGTAAGAAACCTAAACGCAGAAACTCAACCTAAAAAAAATGTAAGAACTTCTCACGGCCTTATCCCACATCTCCTTTGCATCAAAATCTAGCCAGAAATCTCTACTCCCAAAGACTGGTTAGGAAAGAACAGATAGGAGACTCAATTCAGGGACAGACACACTATAGCTAACATATTTTCCCCAAACAATTGTCTGCTTAGAAATGTGAGAACTGTGGCACCAGGTGGCTCGTCAGCTGAGTGTCCAACTCTTAATTTTGGCTCAGGTCATGATCTCACGGTTCGTGGGACAGAGTCCATGTTGGGCTCTGTGATGACAGCAGGGAGCCTGCTTGGGATTCTCTCTCTCTCTTTATCTCTCTCTCTCTCTCTCTGCCCCTCCCCTGTGAGCAACTTCGTGTTCTCTCTTTTTCTCTCTCTAAATAAACTTTCAAAAGAATTTTTTAAAAATAATTATTTTTTAATGTTTATTTTTGAGAAAGAGCGTGAGTGAGAGAGGGGCAGAGAAAGGGAGACACAGAATCCGAAGCAGGCTCCAGGCTCGGAGCTGTCAGCACAGAGCCCGATGTGGGGCTCGAACTCACAAACCATGAGATCATGACCTGAGCTGAAGTCAGATGCTTAACCAACTGAGCCATCCAGGTGCACCACCCCCCCCCCCGCCCCCCAAATAAAATTATTAAAGAAAAAGAAATGCAAGAAATATAAAGCCTCATCTTACCTTAAAACCAACAGTTGTAAAATTCTTTACCAAACCTTAAAGCTTAGTGATCATTACTTTGTAGGAAACGAAATAGTGTAAGGCTTTTCTGTTCTAAATATATATTCAGACTAGAAAGGAACATGAAGGGGGTTTCCAGGGTGTTGGCAATACTTCTTGTTCTAGGTGCTGGTTACATGGATGGATGAGTTTTAGATGTGCTGAGCTTCGCACTTAAGCTATATGTACTTTTCCATGTGTATGCCACATTTCAAAACAAATTTTTTAAATGTGTTTTTACTATTAACCTGAGGATGCGAAGGATCTTCAGAAAGTACTTAGCTTCAGAAATACAGACAATAAAATTCAGTTCTATTACAAACTGTCAAGGTATTTTATTATGTTCAACCATGATCTATGTTAGACCTCAGCTAAGTAGGAAAAAAAACCAGTCCATTTGAAGCAAACCATCTTACTTGAGTTCTTCTCTTTCCTTCTGACAATTTCCAAGGAAGTTTCCAAATTGGCATGAATGAATATGTTCATGGATCTGAAGGAGAAACGCTTCATTGAATTCAAAGGCTTGTGGAAACTGTTCGGTCAAATGCCACACACATTCCAAGAACTGAGTAAACACCGGTGAGACTTCCTTTGGGTCACCATCCAAATGGCCACACCTAACCCCCCAGAAAGTACAAGCTTTTGAAAATGCCTCTGAGAGAAGACAAGTGTTCAGGTATTATTAAATTTAAACACACACACAAACACACGAACCAAAAACTTTGTGATACTGGCATTAAAAAAGTATAATTTTTTTTTATTAAAGCAATTTAAGCCTGAGTTTTTCAACCACAACTTTAAAGGGTATGTTATCTTCTAAGTACCACAATCCAGACAGAAGGAAGGTAATGAATTGCCATAAAAATTAACAAAGGTATGAGAATTGAAAGAAGTAACAGAAAAAAATTCAATCAGTTTTCATACAAAAAACAGCACTCTCACCTGCCTCTGGACATGTGAGCTCATGAAGAACAGAAATATTCTGGCACTCTAAAATAGCTTTATTAATTTTACAAAATATATAAGCGTAAAAGTATGACTCACCTCTCTGAAAACTTATGTCCAAATGAGATCCAATCCTTTTCTATTAAAACCTTAATAAGAAAAAGTAAAATGCAATTTACAACTACTTTCAATTTCTTTTGTTTAAATGGATTAAAAACTATTATTTTAATAACAGCATTTACCCTTTCAACTTATGGTTGCAAACAGAACAAAACAATTTTTTTTAAGTTTTTTAATGTTTATTTATTCTGGAGACAGAGAGACAGAGCGTGAGCAGGGAAGGGGCAGAGAAAGAGGGAGACACAGAATCTGAAACAGGCTCCAGGCTCTGAGCTCTCAGCACAGAACCCGATGCGGGGCTTGAATCCATGAACCGCGAGATCATGACCTGAGCCGAAGTGAGACGTTCAACCAACTGAGCCACCCAGGCGCCCCCAAATTTTTGTTTAGTTATAGGCAAAATATAGAAAGAACCTGGATTAGGGGTTGGTTTAACAAAGAGTAAAAATGATGCATAAAAGAAACGGTAGTCCTGTGACTTAATCATTTCAGTTGTATTTATTACATTTTAAATGAAAAGTACATGCTATAAAGCACTAGTACATTTACACTTTTATGTGTAATATCTGCATAGTAAAAAAACTAAGAAAATATAAATCAAAATAGTAACAGTGGTTAACTGTGGGTGGTAGACTGGGATATATGTTTTAAACCTTTTGGCTTACTTGTACATTACTTATATGGTGCTTACCAAAAAAAAAAAAAAAAAAAAAAAAAAAAAATATATATATATATATATATATATATATATATATATACACACATACATACACACACACACACAGAGAGAGGGAGATAGGGAGAGACAGAGAGAGAGAGAGCAATGAAAAGTTTATATTCAAATTCAAATGTTGATATCAACCTCTTGAATGAACTGTCTTTATCTGTTTTCTCTGTCACAACTCTACTGAAGAGACAGGCTTCTGATTTTTTTCAGTCTAATTTATGCAACGTATCTTCTTCGTATACCACGTAATTTCATTATATAATCACCAAGTACATTTTCAGTATTAAAACTGCCACATCCAGCTTCTCTGATTTTGTTTTAAATCTCTCCAGAAGGCCATGTAATGTGATGGGGAAAGATGCAGTTTCTGGAGCCATGTTGCATGGGTTCAAATCCTAGCTTTGCCACTTCCACACTTGTGTGACCTCAGGCAAACGGTCTTCAGGCTGGAGCCCCAAATTTTACTGCAGGCCCTCTGCCTTTCCTCTCCACACCCACATCTAAAACCTCACTCAGTACCTTTCTCACGAAACTTAGTCATCTGTTTCTCTCAGTAGAGAGAGCAAGAGAGCAGCACCATCCATCCTGGCAACTGAGTCCAGATCTGGAAAATCATCCTGGAAGGGGCCTCCTCTCTTCTACTGCACATTTAACCCAGGAACAGTTCTTATGACTCTACTTTCTCAATATTCCTGGAGGTTGAACCCTCCCCTCTTGTATCTGTGTGGGACTGCCCTACTCCTGGCTGTCTTTTCTCTTCTGAGTTATCTTGCCAGTTTCTACACTGGTCTCCTGCCCTCCATCATCCACTCCCCTCCACCTGGAAGACACCAAGCCATCTTTTTACAAAGAAGATCTAAGCAAGTTACCGTTCCCTCTATTTAAAGTCCGTTAATGGCTCTCACTACCCAAAGAAGGTGAAGGTCAAATTTCAGTCTTCTCTTCCTGAGGCTTTCATCTCACTATATTCTTCTGCACCCAAGTAGCCCACTCTGACAGCCTGAGCCCCAGTCATCACACATACCTGCAGTCAGCTAACGGATCTATGCTTTGGTTCTCATTGCTCCTTTTGTCTGGGAAGCTCTCACTCTGTCCCAGGGCATTTATCACATGACTTCATTTGAATGTCTAGCAAACAATTAAAGCCAAACGTGGCACAGAAAATATTCCTCACCTTACACTCTCAAGGTAAGCTGCACATAATTTTATCAGGAGCACTTCCATTCGGCCTATCCCAGATTCGGCATGTTAGTGCCACCAAATAATGGTGCTGAAAGGGATCTGGTGATGGTGAACTTCCCTCTGTCTTAAAGATGGCACTACATTTAATAATTCTAACTAATGACAACTTTCTACCTTCGCTTCATTTACTTTACTTGCCATGAGTTAAGATGCAAATTTTGAAAATCTAATCACGTTAAAAGACAAAAAACAGGAGCCAGGGCTTTAGCTTCACAAAGCAGAAAATCTAGGGGCGCCTGGGGGGCTCAGTCGGTTAAGCATCCAACTTCAGCTCAGGTCATGAGCTCGTGGTTTGTGGGTTCGAGCCCCGCATCAGGCTCTGTGCTGACGGCTCGGAGCCTGGAGCCTGCTTTGGATTCTGTGTCTCCCTCTCTCTGCCTCTCCCCTGCTTGTGCTCTGTCTCTCCCACTCTCTCAAAAATAAGTAAACGTAAAAAAATAAAAATAAAAAAAAAATAACAAAGAAAATCTATTCAACTAGAAATTTAATCTTCAGATATAAAACATGCTTCCTAATGTGTAATTACAATGAACAAATAAAGGAGTTTTAAACAGAAAGTTTCCTCTAGAATATAATTTTTTTTTAATGTTTTCATTATTTATTTTTGAGACAGAGAGAGAGGAAGAGAGAGTGCAAGCAGGGGAGGGGCAGAGAAAAAGGGAGACACTGAATCTGAAGCAGGCTTCAGGCTCTGAGCTGTCACGATAGAGCCCAACGTGGGGCTCAAACCCACGAACTGCGAGATCTTGACCTGAGCCGAAGTCGGATGCTCAACCGACTGAGCCACCCAGGCACACCTAAAAAATAATTTTTAAGTACTCTTATTTGTGCTTTGCTTTACTATATCACTCATATTAGTTAGATAAAAATGAGGGAGAAAATACTGAATATTTCTACTATAACATTTTAGGAAACAACTATTAAATTTAAAAGTTGTTGGGTCACCGGGTGGCTCAGTCGGTTGAGTGTCTGACTTCAGCTCAGGTCATGATCTTGTGGTTCCTGAGTTCAAGCTCTGCATTGGGCTTGCTGCTGTCAGCCTATCAGCACAGAGCCTGCATCAAATCCTTTGTTCCCCCCCTTCTCAAGCTTGCTCCCTCTCTCCAAATTAAAATTAATTAATTAATTTGAAACTCGTTTTCAAAGAGGTGGCACAAATTGAAATCAGTCTGATTCAAGGTTTTTGCAACTCAGCACGATATATATTTTAAGCCAGAAAATTCTTTGCCGCAGGTGCTGTCCTATGTGGTCTAGAGCATGAGCAGCATCCGGGCCTCTACCAGCTAAATGTTAGTTAAATCCTTTTCTTTGTAACAATCAAAGCTGTCTCCTAACACGGCCAAATGTCTCCTGGGAGGACAAAATCGCTCCTATTTGAGAATCACTGGTCCAGCCAAATCACTCCTTACCATGAATCCTTTGATTGTCCTGTAGTAGGAATCCAGTAAGAGAGAGCCAAGGGAACAGACCTGGGACGTCCGATCCCAACCATCAGAACAATGTACCAACACACTTGCACTTTCAACCGTTATTGCCTGGAAAGAAAGATCACATACTTAGATTACAGCAGAATACGTTTTGGTTACATCAATTAAGTTCTATTTAAAAACGACACTAGCAAGTATTGCATTACACAGAAGAGCAAGGATGGCAATGGTAATGTCACGGCATAATTTCCAAAAAGAAAAAAAAAAAGGCAAAACACAATAAAAACACAAAGCATACCAACAAAAACCAAAACCAAAACCACTGTTTCAAAGTATTTGGGGATTTCTTTTTAAGTCCCTACATGAAGTGCCACGTGATCTTTTAAAGCTCAAATGAAAGGAAGCCTCATGAAGGAGGTAACACGTAATAAAACTTATCTGACTGGAAAAGATACCAGGTCCCGACAGAATAAATGTATTCCTTCCCAACCAGTATAAACCCCCAAACCAAATATGAGAAAAGAAGAGTTACTTTGGCTAAGAAGATTGCTGCATCCATAACAGCTTTGATATGGCGAAGCCATCCTGAGCTCTCCAAACCAGAGTAGAAATCACTGACAGAAAGCCCTTTGGTACCATTAACTAGAAAAGAAGGGAAAAATTTTCAATTAGAATGAGGCTACAGTCTCCACTTTTCCTCCTCAAGCTCTCTCTGAGTTAAATGAAAAAAAGAAGAGGACAAAATAAAAAGGACGCTATAAATGAAAAGATGCTAGGAGAAGCTCAATAATGGATTGTGGGGGTATGTTTTTCTGTCATTCTTCATGCTTAAGTAAAGCTCCAATCTCTTTTAAAAAAAAAACTTAAGTACAAAGTGTTTAATTAAAAAGTCTGATTTTTTTTCATTAAAGAATTTTAAGTTTATTTTTGAGAGTGAGCGAGCGAGCGAGCACGAGTCAGGGAGGGGCAGGGAAAGAGGGAGAGAGAGGATCCCAAACAGGCTATCTACGCACTGCCAGTGCAGACCAGTGCAGGGCTTGAACTCACGAACCATGAGATCATGACCTGGAGTCGAAATCCAGAGTTGGACATTTTACCAACTGAGCCATCCCAGCGCCCCTGATATTTTAATTTTTAAAATTCCACACCATGACTGGAAAGACACCTTAGTACTTAAATAGAGCATTACTATCATCAATTAATCAATCTAACAATAGCAATTTCTGTAACACCATTAGAACTTTGCTGTCCAACACAGGAGCCACTATCTACCTGAATATGGCTATTGACACATGTTTAGTCCAAACTGAGATGCACTGTAAGAGTGTAAAATACACACTAGTCAATTTCTAAGACTTTAAAAAAAAAAAAAAACCACCTAAAATGTGTCATTACTAATTTTTATACTGATTACACGTTAACACAATGTTTTTTAATATATTAGGTTAAATAAGTACGTTGTTAAAATTAATTTCAACTTTTTTTTTTTTTACTTTTTGGAATGTATAGGAAATTTTTAAATTACCTTAATTTTAAATTTTATAATTGGACTAGCATTATATTTCTATTAGACAAAGTTGCCTCCAAGGCAAGCAATAAGTCATACCTTCCAATAACTTCTGAAGGCTGGACCGCATGACATGAATATTTTCAATTCCAACAAACTGAAATCTAATATTAGAATAGTTGTCTTCATTTTCATAACCTTTTCCAGCTGCTCTGTTGGCCATTGCATTCAGCTAAAATTTAAAATTTTAGAAATTTAGAGATAAATCGCTTTTATCTTTTTAGTTCACCAAAACATCACGAAAGCACTAAATGAACCGTATTTTACCAGAGAGTTTAAAGAACACTTTAAAACTGAATATGCTACCATTTTTTAATGAATAAAAGTGTCACATATGTTATTAACAGTAAAGAGGGCCACTAACAACACGATTGCTATGTAATGGAAAGTTCAGACAAGAAGTTCCCCACAAATAATTTATGAAACTAATTCACTTATGTTTGTAGTCAGTTTTCCATACGTTTGCAGTATTTCAAAATTTAGAAGAAGAAAGAAATATCTCTTATCTGAATCCTAAATGATTCAGAGATGAGCAGAGCTGGGAAGTTTTTCTGTTGCAGAATGAATGAGACGCACTTCAGAGCAAGCCTGTGGAGCCCCTGACCATCGGAGAGCCACAGGGACCCTGAAGAATCAGATCTGAAATACACGTCAGGTTATCTGAGGTCCTCCACATTAGAGATTACTGGAGGCCCACATGGCACATACCATGGCATGTAATCCACTAGCCTGATATATCTCCAAGAATTGGGCCAAAATAAGGAGAAAACAGACTGCCAGTAGGCCCCATGTCTTTGGTCACTAGATCAAATGTAGAAGTCCATTTAAGATTTGGCATGTTTTAATTCTTCCAGACTAGGATTTCATATTACACATTATTACTGTTTACTAAGTATTCTTATCAACTTGGATGAAACAAAACCTAAATTGAAAGAAAAAGTAGCTTTTCATTCAGTGGATGGGGGCCCAGTTTGGTAACAAGAACAGTTCAATTCTAGCTGCTGGCTCACTGGCTATTCCGCACCTAAGGTGAAAGTTAGATAGTAAAACGCTTCCACATTATTACTACTTAAATTTGAGTTCATCAGATGAGAGTCAGAGATTAAAATGCTTCCACATTACTACTCAAGTTTAACTAGTATAACAAAACAAAGAGAGAGGCCTGTTTTCTGTGTAGAAGTCAATTATACAAATGAGAGGTATAAGGTCCTGAGAAACAGATTGCCCTCAGGCCTCATATTCAGAAAGTCTTGTGTTACAACAATCGTTTATATCTAATATCATCTAAAAGTAGTTCTGACCTATGAACCCACCTAGATGAAACAAGGAAGTAAAATAAAATTTGTCTTACGATATCACCAACATTCTAGACTTCTAAGAACGTCTTTTCTTGTTAACAAGATAAAAGATTATCAAATTATCAATTTCTAATTTTTAATATTTCTTAATTTACTCAAATTAATCTTCAAATTAATCTTCTGTTTCTTCCATTATCTTTTGTGAGAACGCACAATGATGAGAATAACTTCTAGAACAACTACCGTTCCTTTCAACAAAACTGCCTAAAATAGTGTTCTATATCGCTCACTCGCTTTTTCTCATCGCTTTCTCTTATTTTCTCATCATTCCAGATTTTTGAAGAAATCCTCACTATAATTCTGCCAATGTCCTTTTGTGTAGCCCACCAGCTCTGCATGCGATGCTATAATAAAAATTAAAAGTGATGTTAGCTATTACCATTGAGGATTTTAATTACTTTAGTTTCAGGGTCCAATATGCATTAGTTGTTTAACTGTGTTTATAAAAAGAAAAAGGGATTCTGACATTTGGCCCAATGATAAAAATTTAACCTAACATTATAGACGCCTAACAGAACAACTGTTTCCTGTTTACTATTTATAATTCTCTAGTTCAATGTTTCTTAAGTTGAACTCACTTTTTTCCTTATTTTCTTGAATATTTCAATTAAGCCCCATTATTTTAACAAAAAGTATTTTGACAATTAAAAATTCTACCAAAAAAATTTAGTAAGATTTTCTAATTTTTCACAACACACATACTATTTAATATTTCTTCACAATAACATAAGACTCACACATCATCAAGAGCTCTCAATATAAAGTTCAGCTTTTCTAAATTTACGTATAAATCAGAAGACATAAGAAATCACACATCTGGGAAACAAGTCTCCTAACCTGGCATCCTTTTAAAGGCTGCTTTCCTCAGTATCATTAGCCTCAGTTAATTTAAAACTAGGATTCAGATAGGTCGATTATGGGCAATTAGATCAAATCTCACTAATTAAAGTAACAAAGATAATGAAACAAACAGACTGTACTGTATTCAAGACACGTACTTTGGGCCTGGTATCCATTACATACATATAGCGATTGACTGGGTTGGCTTTACTAATGGCTTGAAGCAAATGTTCATCCTCCAGGCACCTGGCACTGAATCCTGATAGTGGCTGACTACATCGACAAATGGCAGCCTAATTTTAAAAGGACAGAAAACAGATTATTCAGAGATGTCTAAAACATGTCTAAAAAATGCTTAAAAGAAAAACAAAAGTTAAAATCAAACATGTAATCTTTTTAAAAGATGGCAAGACAATTAGAAGATGTTAACTCTAAAATACTATTAGAATTAAACGCTTTTTTAATATCTTGGTGTTATGTAAATTTTCCCAATATTTTCTTTTAGTAAGAAACTGAAATGCTTCCTTGCCTAGTTTGATGAAAAATTCCTAAATTCTAAGAAGCAACATTTGGTCAATTCTCTATCATGTAACCTACTAAGATACTTGCATTCTATGCTCTAGATTATACAATACTTTGAACTCAAGTTCAAGTAGGAGATTAGTCAATAAAGGTAGAACAAAATTTTTAAAAATAGCAACATTTGAGCTTTTACTTTCCCAAAGCTTTTAGATCTCTACTGAGAAATCAGATCTTAATATAAAATGAGACATAAAGTAAGAAAAATGAGTTTCAGTTTAAATTTGAGTTAAAACACAGTCAATCTAGGAGGGCAAACATATCTGTAAGAAGTAGTGAATGTTGGATTAGACATTTTAAAGTCTTAAAGAAAGATTGAAAGATTTAGACCCATATACTTTTTCTCCAATCTCATCCATACCAACTCCAACTTAACCCGACCCAACATTCCAACCATAGTATTTAACATTAGGGAAAAAGAGTAACATAAATTCACACATTCACATATTTTAAATTCATACACAAAACCACGAGAATCTAATAAAATAGAAGAAAATGAGGACTGCTTTACAACATTCTTTTCAGACATACTTTCTGATTTGTTAAATTGGGCACTGAATATCTATTTTCAGCCAAGCTTTCCAATAAATACTGTATACAAATGTGGGTGTGTCAAATAGAGGCCATACCCAGTCATAACTCCCTATGACTTTGTTATGAAGAGTAGATTGAGAATTTCTGTTTAAAGTTTTACCTCTGGCTCCCTTCTAAAATTGAACTAAAATTCTAATAAAGACATCTAAAATGTATAAAATCAAAAAATCAAAGAGAATGGAAAAGAGAAAAGTACAGTAGAAATATTAATAAAATTTCAGTAAATGAAAGCAAATTGATAAGTAATAACCAATTTACTGGAACAAAGAGAGCTGCCAAGTTGTTATAAGTCCACAAGAACCAAGTATTCTGAGCAGCAAAATTTACCTCTGATTTACCTCTGAAAGCCTGACCCAGAGTATAACTGAAAATAGAACTGGCTGAATGTCTGTATGGGGACTAGTTAAGGCTCCCACATCTTCCCTCGCCCTGAAGACAAAGTTTATCCTATGAAAAGGATTAACCTGGAGACTCTGGACAATAGGCACAGCTGTGGGTGTAACCCTCAAAAAACAGGAGGATGGGGCGGTTGCGGGGGGGGGGGGCGGGGGGCACCTGGGTGGCTCAGTCGGTTGAGCATCTGACTTCAGCTCAGGACCTGATCTCATAGCTCATGAGTTCAAGCCCCACGTCGGGCTCTGTGCAGACGCCTCAGAGCCTGGAGCCAGCTTAGGATTCTGTGTCTCCCTCTCTCTCTGCCCCTCCCCTGCTCACACTCTGTCTCTCTCTCTCAAAAATAAGCAAACATTAAAAAATAATTACAAAAAAACCCCAGAAAGAATCCAAAGATAGAGATCACACATGCACACAAACTTCTGAACAGCTTTGTAGTACCCCACTTTTAAATATGAGACGGCAGCTAAGAATCAGGTATTTTGAAAGGCCTGAAAAACAAACAAAAAAATAAACAGAAAAAAGGAACTCTGAGCAACAGACAACTAATGTGGGAAGCAAAAGAATTCTTTTTAAAAAATCTTTAATATCTTCAGGGAACCCAGTCATCATGGCCAAGAAAAGTGTCTAAAAAGTTCAGAAAATACAAAAGAGTTCTTAGATTTAAATATAGTATAGCAAAAATAAAGAAGGGGACTAGAAACGAAGTTGAGGAAATGTAAAAAATAGAGATGGAAAATAGGAGAGAAAAATGAAGAAAAACGGAAGTTTACAGAAGCCCATTAGCCCATTTGCCAACACACACACACACACACACACACACACACACACACACACACACACACACAAAGGAAAGTAAAAGAAGACAGGAAGTTACCAAAGAAATGGAGAAGTAATTTCCCCAAAGCGAGCTCCCAAAGAGAATTTCTAAAAACACGCCAAAGCACCTCAGTGTGAAATTTCAGAACACTAGGGGGAAAAGCAGATTCTAAAAGCTTCCCGAGGAGAAACAATCAGGTCACAAAGGACTGGGAGTC